>NW_024041151.1:24790901-25493348 GCF_014851395.1 Micropterus salmoides | reverse complement strand
GACATTTTCTTATAGATCACATGGATGGTCGCTTACCCAGTGAACGCACTGCAACAGGATGCATTATAGGAAGAAGGCAAGCCGGATGGAGGCAGCGCGATGCTTTGGGCAATGTTCTGCTGGGAAACCTTGGGGCCTGCCCTTTATATGTACGCTACTTTGAAACGTACCACCTAACTAGCATTGTTGCAGACCATGTAGGCTTACACCTTTTCATGGAAACGGTATTCGCTGAAGGCAGTGGCTTCTTTCAGCGGGATAATGTGCCCTGCCACAAAGCAAAAATTGTTCAGGAATGGTTTGAGGAACACCACAAGAGTCAAGCTTGTAATTGATTCACGGTGTTGACTTGAACTTCAAATTCCCCAGATAGCAATCCAATCGAGCATCTGTGAATGTGCTAGACACACAAGACCGATCCATGGAGGCCCCATTTCACAACTTACAAGACCCAAAGGATCTGCTGCTAAAGTCTTGTTGCCAGATCCCACAGTACACCTTCTGAGGTCTAGTGGAGTCCATGCCTTGACGCGTTAGGTCTGTTTTGGCGGCAAAAGGGTGACATTACACAATATTAGGCAGGTGGTCATAATGTTACGGCTGATCGGTGTATATGACAATGGTTTTGTTATCAGTATCTCTTCTAGAGATATGTCTGTGAAGTAGAAAAGCTATACATGTTAAAGGTTCAGTGTGTAATATTTCTGAGGATTCATTGACAGAAATGCAATATAATATCTATAACTATGTTTTCAGTGGTGTACAAAGTCCTTACATAATGAACATTTTTTTACCTTAGAATGAGACATTTTTATCTACATAACCGCGGGCACCCCCTTCTATAGGGGTCGCCGTATTTTGTCGTCATATTTCTACAATAGCTGACAACGGACAAACAGCGCTAAGGAGCGCGTTTCATCATCATGGCTTCTTCTCCTGCTTGTATAATTCTGGCAGTGTAGACGGTGTCACTACATTAAATGCGTCCATAGAAGAAGAAGAAGAAGAAATAATAATAATAACAATAATATACAGTCTCTGAGTAGTCTTGTGGTTTATTAGAAGTAAGAAGAGAAGTGACATTTGGACAAATGAACAAGCGCACGTGTTATTTAGCACAAGAGCCGACAGCCTGTGGATCTTTATACCATGAAGCCAGACGGAGTCGGGACAGATACAAACAGCTGACGGCAGAAATCACGATGTGGTTTTGCTGTGTATTACCACCACCACTCCACTAGATGGCGCTGTCGCAAAAGAACTAGGGTCCTAGAACTGCGGTTGCAGGATTGCGGGGGTCCTGAAACTGCAGCTTACTATTGAGATGGAAGGCTATAATGTGGGACAGATGTTTTCAAAGCGGTGCTGAAGTTGTCTGTTTTCTGCTGGACAGGTAATTATCTTAAGTTTGACTTTAGCGATGCAAATGAAAGTTGTTGTTTGATAACTGGCCATAATCACAGAGAGCTGTGGTGTGTTTCCCCAGTCAGTGTCTCATCTTGTTGGATTAATTTCATGTAGCCTATTTATTCTCCAGCGCTGTGGTCACATGCTAAATGCCCATTAAAAACGTTTAACCATTTTACCCCAAGCTGAAATTATGGCTGCCAGTACTACTTAATTAAAGATAAAACATTTTGGTAAGATTTGCAGATTGCTTATCTAATAAATTAAACAAAGCGAGAGGTGCCTTGATCCTCACCAGCCAATGCCTTTGTAAACTTCATGTATTATGTGGTTTATAATGGACTGTGGTGCAGAAACAGTGAGGCTTACATTGTTCTGGTATCTGTCAGTGGTCATACTTGATGCACTAGATGTGATCTAGTTTTTATAGTGTTTCTGAGATGTGAGATGTCATTTTCTTTAGTATGTTAGTCCAGATGAGCCAACCCTCCCAAGTTGTAAAATACTCCAGTACAGGAGAATGAGACATCATGAAGCACTTAATTTCTTGATGTGGCTGTTGTTTATTAATGAACAAATAACAATATTATTCGTAAAAACATATGTTTTTACTGAATAATTAAGTAATATAATTTCTTAACATATCTATCTAAAGAAACCTAATTTCTTGACTGGCAACTCTCTCTCCTGTCTCAGGCACCATAGCTATACAACTCACTTCAATTCACAACTCTCACCACTAGATGTCACTATAACTAACACACTGAACCTTTTAAGGCACTAAAGGGAGTTTTTCCTTATCTGAACTGAGGGTCTAAGACGGAGGGTGATTTACAGGACACAGGATGTAAATCCCCTTGAGATATAATTAGCTGTGTTTGGCATAAATAAAACTGACGACGGATCTCAGTAGTTAACCTGGTGAGTACGATCCTTTTATACTCGTGGCACAATTGTAACTGGATTTTTAAATGTGTTTTCAAATGTTTGGATGGCATATTAACTCACTGCACGTTCTGGTTCATATGTTTCATTATGGAAACCGACACTGGCTGAGACAGATGAGCTTGGTGATTGACCGACCACAGGCTTGACTCTTCGGGTTCGCAGGTAGTAAATCAGCAGGGCAATTAATGTGCCGATCAGCAGCAGGACCACGATGACGGACGCCGCAATCCCTCCTGCGTTGTCTCGCATTGGTGAGGCTACAGGGAAGACGGAAAACAATTATTTTCCAGTTCTACTAGACATTACAGATCACAGGACATTACAGTAAGGCCGGTGACAATTATGACATTCCTTAACTGCTACTACTACAATATATCATACATTTTCGGCAGCCATTAGTTTTGATTTATTTTAGTATGCTATGAATATCAACTAGAAACCCATCCTTGCAGCTGCAATATCATGTGATGATATGAACATAACTAAAATAAAGGTGACTGTGATGATTTATAGTGTAGTGAAGTAAATTACTGCAAAATCCCTGGAGGGAAATAGTTCTAGCCTGTCCCGGCTTTTGTACGGATTTAACAAATAAGTGAAGTTACTATGATAATTTACCCTTGCTCCCAGTCTTTAGCCGGGCTAACCTGCTGCTGGATGTATCTTTACATTTAATGTACAGACATGAAAGTGGTGTCATAATTGTATTTTATTAACATATTTCCGAAAATGTGAAACTACTGCTTTAAAAAACCTGTCAAAACTGAAAAATAAGCTGAACATCTATGCAGTTAGCAGTAAATAGGATGAAAAAAATGTAAATCACTGGCCCATCTTACTTGTCAGCACATCTGTGACTTTGTTAGCACAGTTGACTCCGACGGTGTACTCAATGTCATCCAGAGCTACAACACCTGATGTGCCTTTGAGTCCTTCAAACACAATCTGTTAACAACAAAAATAAGACGACAGTAGAGACAGAAGTTTTGAAAGAAACTTGAATGTTGAATTTGCAAGTTATTTGTCTGAAAAAAAGCACAAACACAGGGACTTTACTTTCGTCCTTACTGTTCAAACTAAAACATTAAGCTATAGCCTATGTAGATGTATCACTTCTTGTGCTGGAGAAAAGGCTTACATAAGGAACACTACAGAGTGTTCAAGTGTTAGAAGTACTACATTGGTATTCAGTGTTGGGCAGTAACGCGTTACTGTAATAATATTACTTTTCCCAGTAACTAGTAGTGTAACTAAATACTTTTCTAAAACAGTAATATTACTACTAGTTACTAAGGCAAGTAACGCTGTGTTACTGAACGCACCATTCCTGATGTAAAGGACGTGCTGCAGGTCAGGGCAAGTCAGCTGTTAGCAAAAAAAGCTAAATGAAGAATGTAGAACGAGGGAGAGAGGCGTTCTTTCTTTTCTAAGTAGCTGCTGCCATTATTCTGTCCCAGTCTAAGATGCAAAGAACATTGTCGTCTATTGTGAACTCTGTACGACCAGCAAAAATCTTTCAGAGGGAATAATTGTACATCTGATTTATTGAAGCGTCTGCAGAAGCAGCACACAGCGTGAAATTTACAGAAAAAACTCCGGAAGCTGCTGTCACTGATGCTTGGACTCGTCGGCAGAGAGTGGCGTTAACGCAACGTTTGTAACTACTGAAGACTACTCTTAAAAACAGGCTACATGTTCAGGAAAACAGCTGTTTAAAAGGATTTACTGCTTTATTTTTTAATTTCTGCCGGTGGTGTTAAGAAATGTTAGGCCTAGGCTACATGCTTTGTAAAAACCACACTCCTTTCTGCTGTTATGAAGATGACATTAGTTAAAAGGTTGTGAGAGAGGCTTTGTTTGGGGGGTAGTGAAAGCAGTGTTTCCCATAATTAGCCTATAATTTGGATAATTATCAATGCGGACCTCCACATATTGAGTTAATGTTTTTTACTAGGTGTATTTAAAATCATTTTTGATTGAGGGGCTGTATTGAGGAGCATATATTCATGCAGCACCTCCTCACTCGCTCCCTCTTTCTCATGAACACCGCTGCACAAACGTGTCCAAAGGCCCTCCCCCTGTCATTCTGTGGGAAACACTGCAAAGTAATATAGTAACGTAACAAGTTACTTTTATCACCAATAATAAGTAAAGTAATAATATTACTTTTTAAGGAGTAATAAGTAACTAGTAATATTACAATTTCTGAGTAACTTGCCCAACACTGTTAGTATTAGTTAGTCATATACTGTATGTAATAAAGTGAGAGTCTGACCTGGTAGTCCTCAGTCGATGTGATGTTGACATCAAAGCGTTTCCACGGCCCTCCCAGTTCACTCACCACCAGCAGTTGATTGAGACGACCTTCAGACAGCCTCCACACCCTCAACTCGCTGTCCGCTGCATACATAAAAAAAAAAGGATTGTGGTACATATCCAAAGAGAAATGGATCATACACATCCAGAGATTAATATGTGGATATAGAAACTTGAGAATTGTATCTGCCTGACCACAGATCGACCAAGCACAGAGAGCACAGTGATCCTTACATGAGTACGGCTTGTAGGCCCAGAATTTCAGGCAGGTGCCTTTGGTCGGGGGCAGGTGAGGGCTCAGCAATTTAGCGTTTTGATTGGCTGCCGTCCGGTTGCTGCTTGGAAAGAACAGGAAGTGACCTGGCAAAAAGCAAAGGGAAGGTAGTCTATTTGGCACTTCAGTACATTTTTTGGGACATGTTGTTGTATGAAAATATGAAGTACTGTTCTCTCTGCTTCCTGACTCAGTGCGAAGATCTTGTTGATTTACCTCTTTCCGTGCCTAGGGTGTGATCTTCAGGTGGGGTGGAGTAGTGCTTCTCTGCCTCCTGACTTGTCAGTTCCCAGTCCAGTTTGTCCACTGTTACATTTTGAGTGTTGCTCCAGCTACACATCCCTCTCTCCAGATTGCACCTAGAACCTGAGATTTACATTACATTTTATTCATTTAGCAGATGCTTTTATCCAAAGCGACTTGCAATTGCTATATATGTCAGAGGTTGCACGCCTCTGGAGCAACTAGGGGTTAAGTGTCTTGCTCAGGGACACAATGGTGGATGGTCACACAGTGGGGATTTGAACACGGGTCCCTCACAAAAAATGCACGTGTCTTATTCACTGGAGATATTTAACAGAACAAAAATGGACACTAACACACAGAGGATACCACTGTACTGTTGTTTCACAAAATGCTAATTGTATTGGTACAGCCTTCTATATGCGTTGCTTTGTGTAATTTGATCTTGGGTTAATACATGCAAATTGTCTTGATAATTTGTATACTTTTTTTGTTAATATTTCTGGGGCATTTTTTAGCCTTTATTTTGACAGGACAGTGGATAGAGTGAGAAAAGACGAAGAGAGATAGGGGAGCGACACGCAGCAAAAGGCCGCAGGCTTGACTCAAATCCGGGCTGTTCTACCAATTACCCATTAGTATACTTTTTGATTATGCTGAGCATTTCATTTCTCATTGTATTATTAATTATACACTGTATTTATATGACTTAAAGCCAGTGCAACAATGTCAGAGTGAGTAAAATTGTTAAATTACACAAAAGAGGAACAAAATTAATTGGAGGTATAAGAGCTAAGGTATGAAAATATTTTCTAGAGAATTTCACCAAGGTAAAGGTTCAACTAAAGGTAGCAGGAAGA
Source organism: Micropterus salmoides (assembly GCF_014851395.1). Classification (NCBI taxonomy): domain Eukaryota; kingdom Metazoa; phylum Chordata; class Actinopteri; order Centrarchiformes; family Centrarchidae; genus Micropterus; species Micropterus salmoides. The sequence goes on along the minus strand of NW_024041151.1, from coordinate 25,487,300 downwards.
TAAGAATGGGTGAGTAAAATCTTTGAAAAGGTACTTCATTGATTTAGCATTGCACTTTCATAAAGTTGTTGGACTTAGAAGAGAGAAGATATTCTGACATTAATAATTAATCTCCAGTATAGGCTGAGCCTCCAAAATACATGGGCAAAGCATCCTATATTTCCCTAAATGCAACTCTAAAGGATTTTTCATTTTACAATCCCTGTCTGGTAAGTGCCCATGGTTTTTAAACCCCCCAGAAAGCAAATCTGTAACACGGACTTTCTTTTATAAATTTGTAGTCTTCAAGCCCAAGCCGAGAAAACCATGATGACATTGTCAAGGTTATTTTTTCACACTTTATAAATCTCCCTCTAGATCCACAGAAGAAATCATAGAACTGTTTTCAGAGGTTAGAATAATGCTCCCTGTGATAAGTAAACCAAACATGAAATGTAAAATCAGGGGAGTGCTCCTTTAAAAAGCTGCAGGGGGACCAGGAGGAACAAAACTTTATTGTAATAACTTACTAAAACAAAATGAGCACTCACACTCACACTGGTCTAAAATCGTACGATATTTTGTAGATGAACGTTCACACTAGTCTAAAAGTCTGCGTGTGTGTGTTTGTGTGTTTCTCTTTAAATTTTGCTGAGACTGATACAAACCTTGATCTTCACATGGGTGAGCTGAAAGGAAGATGTCATCAACTGCAATGTGAGTGTTTTTGCCTCCGGCTCCAACCACTTCAAACTCCAACTGCAGAGGAGAATAAAGCACCATCATCTTGGTTTTAAACGTCAAACACGAGATCCTACTTACGTAAAGGTCCACTAATGACCACTCTCTAGTTGCTGGATCAAATTCTACTGGAGAAATTTAATCTTTAAAATGCTGCTTTTCCTTAGTAACTACAATCTAAGTGTGGACAAATCAGAAACTTGGGGACAGGAAGGCAATATAACAGGCTGGTACAAACTCAAGGAATCAAATTAACATCAAATACTAAAATACAGTTAATATAATAATAATAATAATAATAATAATAATTATTAATTTGATAATATTTTGCACATTATCAATTCATATAATTCATTAATTTCATTCATAAAAAAATGTCTTAATAGTATAAGTATAATTGTTCCAGCAGCCCTCCGTCCACCGTACTGTACCTGCCAGTCCACGAGGGCACTTGAGATGTTGCCGTTGCCATGGCGCCAGACATCTCCTTGGTTCAGACTGTCGGAGAAAATCTTCACCCTTTCTCCCTTCACTGGCTTCATATACAATGTCAGAGAACCTGCAAAGTACACACAGTTCAATTGTGTGTTTTTTGGTCACTTTTTTGTGTACTTTTTTTCAGCGTGTGAAGGTGTCTCACCAGGATTCACTCCTCCCATGTGATACCAGAAATGGACGCACTCAGTCTTGGCGGTCCCTTGGCGAACAGGGGAGGTGAGGACTGCCGTACCACCAGAAGGAAGGATGTTCGCTCCGGTGTTAGCCATCATGTAGAAACCTGGGCAACCAACCATTGTTGTGAACCAACAGTGTGGATTTGTGCATTTTATATCAAATAAGTTTGGACTACTCCAAATTCTTTCTCTCTCCCTGAGAGAAGGAGGAGGGGTTTGGATTATCAACCCTCTACAGACAGCCGAAGTGACTCCAAGGAAGAGGTGAAAGGTTTCTCTCCCTAAGTGCTGTTCTGGGCAGTCTGATCGTAAAACTTGCCACCTCTATACCGCAGCCAGATAACGCGGTGCCTGACTGTTAAAATGACAAAAGAAACACTCACCAGAGACTAGCTTTCTCCTGAACTCTTCTCTTCGTAAGAGAGAGCAGGAAAACCTAAACCCCCCCCCCCCCACACACACGTAACCGTGGCAACTGACCTTCCTCTTTCTTTGATTACCTCACATCAAAGGATATTCTCCTTTTCACAGCCAGATGCAAATTTGAGGAACTCCTGGACATCCAGGGACAGTCCACATTCCTTTGTGTAAACAGAGTACTGTCTCCTCAAGACTCAAAAATTTCCTTGTTTAATTAAATTTTTCAGCCACTCAACTAGGTCTCCCCATTCCATTTTAGTAGTTATGTTACCATGTTATTGTTGTTGTTGCTATTTTTTGAAAAGAATCTAAATAAGTTAATTTTGCTGTGTTGTCATTTTCAGCATAGTCACCTGACTTTATTCATTTTATTTGTAACCAATGCTTTGTTCACAATACCTTCTGACACTTCCTTTAGAAATTATGATAAAGAAATGTCATCCTATACTCGATTAATTTTCCAGCATAAATTTAAGGTTAAAAATGACTAAATTCCCCAGCTCCTGAGAAGATTGTTTTAGGATTAATCAGAGCTATCGTTATGTATCCCGAGCTCCCCCAAGTGGACAAAATAAGTATTACAGGCTATCGTCTGAAATGTGTTAATGTATAAATCTCACTCTGTATTTTTCATGTCCAATAATCTGATGCCATTCGTGTATCTTGCTTATATTCTCTAAGAATGTGGAGCCAATATATCCAGAAAGCTAGTTAAGTTCCTCATCTGATGTGATTCCTTTGAAATGCTAACCTTTTAAAGTTGAACTACTGACATTTGTTTTCCTTTTATCAAGTGCTTAAACTAAGAACGGTACAACCGTTGACAATTAAGGTTTGATTGTGGGAAAATATTTGATTACAATACGCGCAAATAGATATTCTTTTTTTTGGATTAAGATTTGGATTTTTGTATTAGAGTTAAAGAAAAGACAAGTCCTCCCTCAAGGGAACAAAGGACTGCCCTTTGGGAACCACGCCCTGGCTCTTCAAGCGCGCTTCGGCACGCGCCCAGCGTGCCCCTCTCCCGGCAACACCCTAAGATTCGACCCGGCTTGTTCGTTTCAAGCCATGCTCACGAAGTGCCGCGACCTCAGCTTTCCCTCGTTTCAGCAGCTTACTTGTGTTTTATTTTCTTTGGTTTTGTTTTGTTAAAAGTTATCAATCCGTTAAGTTACACTATTTTAATTGAAGAACGACAAAGTTATTTTCTTTTTAAGCTTGATTCGTTGAGCTAATCTCATTGCGGTAGCACCCAGCCATGTGGTCCCGCAGCAGTAACAAAGGACGACCAAACCTCTGACCCTAACCAGGGTTAAAAGGCCCCACTGCGGTTTCTTCAGTAAGCCGACAAAAGATGGACCTCCGGAGCAATTCCCTGGCAGAGAAAGCGACTGGCCGACGGCTTTAAGCTGTCCTAACTGAGAACGCACAGATCTCAGCCGGGTGAGGCTGTTGACCAGCACCCGGCTGGGAGAAGCGACACGCAGTAAGACCAAAACCTGTTAAGAGATTATCTTTAACTCTTAAAACTCATAGCTCGCGTTTATTAGCTGCCTGTATGAGTCAAATGCTCCCCACAATAGAACCCCTTCTCATTGTTTAGCCATTGTTTATTTCTTTGATGTATTTAACCGCATTTTTATATCACCTTAGTTAGTTAATAAACTCACTGTAATCAAGGAATTGTGTGTATTACCTGTCTCCAAGTCCTTGCCATGAGAATTTCCCCCTTCGAAATGAGACTAACTGACTGATTTAAGATAATTGAGCGATTGTTAACTAACTGATCACTAGTGAATAATTGTCTAGTTATTAACCATACTCAGAGGTCCGGAGACTCTGGGCGAATTGGATCTCTGGTTGTGCCCCGCGAAACGAGAAGCTTTGTGAATTTATATTTTCTGAATATTAAAATTCATAATTTGGTATTAATTCTCATCAATTTATGAAAACATAGTAGTCATGCTACAATATATTAAAGGTGACCTATTATACTGCTATTCAGCCCTATATACTTCTGACTCCTGTATGGTAGATTTGAATGATTCAAAGTTGGATCTTGTACTGGCCCTTCATGCAGGCCCTCTTTTTAAGCCTCTGTCTGAAACAAGCTGGAGACCCTCCTGTCTCTTTAAATGACCATATATAGAAAACAGGCTCCATACGTGGTAGAGTAGAAAAAACTGTTGAAACCAGAGGGTTCAGAACAGTGGGACATTTGAGGTTTTTGCTCACAGGGATTTCTTTTAAATATGTTTACCTCATTATTCGAAGCTTTGGCCACATTTAACATGAACATCAGAAACTGTAACAATATAGATATGATATATTATTACTTCTTAATGGGATTCTTGCTCACCCAGTTCAGTCTCCAGAGTGTGGTCGGTTTTGGGTCCAGTGGTTGTGGCTGTGTGTCCACTGCGGTGGAGCCAGTGAACTTTACCAGAGCTGCTGTACCCACACCGCTGGCCTTCAAAGGAACACATCCTTGGCACGGTGCACGGATGGCTCATGAACGCCACATCGTCAATAGCCACGCGTCCGTCAAAACCAGAGCGGACCGCTTCAAACATAAGCTGGTGATAGATCAAAGGTCAGAAAGGGAGAGTTGGAAAGGAAGGAAGATAATAAAACAATAATTTTTGGATTATCTTATCTTTCTGTGGGGCCAAAGATTATCCAAAAGTACTTGCTTAAAGCTCACAAAGTCCGAACCCCTCTTTCACTGTACCTTCCCCCTTTGTTGTTACTCATTTTTGAATTATGAACGATACATGAAGCTCTGTGACACTGCATGAATTTTTAAATATTGTTTAATAATTGCAGTTCTTCCATACCTGAAACTTTGTGAGCTGGTGTGGTACCGGGCACTGCGCTTCGTGCCACATGTTGCCATGAGCTCCACTGCGGGTCCAGAGGACGCTCTCAGAACCGCTGTTATCTAACAGCTTCACAGTCAGAGCACCTGGACGGGATCACCGGGTGAGGATGGGGCAGTTAGAGTGAGAAGGACAAGAAATTATTCACTTTAAATTAGTTACTCATAAAGAAGGATTTAAATAAAAAATAAATCTATATATATCTTCACAAGCTTAAAGAAACAGATGATTCATCATTATTTCACTCTAAACTGCTTTCCATTCAGTCTCATCCTCACCTGTGTTTGGCCCGTAGAGTTTGTAGAAGAAGGACAGGCAGTAATCTGTAGGACCTGGTAACTGTGTGAATGAAACTAAGCGTCCGAACACACCGCGCAGAGAAGGACTCCACATGTCCACAACAAGGCTTCTGCCTAGACGTCAACAGAAAAACAGGCAGGAATTTAAGTGACTTTTAAGGCATCACAGTGCAGTCTTATTATACTTCATGTGTTATAGTGATTATGAGTGATCCAATTAATAAGCTATACTACATTTACAGCAAGTAGACTATGAAATATTTTGTCCCTTCAGCTCAATAAAAAATACAACAATTTATTATTCATTGATATCAAGCATTAAAAGAAATTATTCAGAAGATTTAAATTGATTTACAGGTAAATTAGCATATCGTGCAAAAGTTCATTTATTTCAGTAATTCAACTTAAAAGGTGAAACTAATATATATATAGACTCATTACATGCAAAGTGAGATATTTCAAGCCTTTATTTGATATAATTTTGATGATTATTGCGTACAGCTTATGAAAACCCCAAATTCAAAATTTCAGAAAATTTGTGTTTAAAGTTTAAAATTATTGTGAAAAGGTTCAGTATTGTAGGCTCAAAGTGTCACACTCTAATCAGCTAATTAATCCAAAACATCTGCAAAGGGTTCCTGAGCCTTTAATTGGTCTCTCAGTCTGGTTCAGTGGAATTCACAATCATGGGGAAGACTGCTGACCTGACAGTTGTGCAGAAAACCATCATTGACACACTCCACAAGGAGGGAAAGCCTCAAAGGTAACTGCAAAAGAAGTTGGATGTTCTCAAAGTGCTGTAGTTAAGTGAAAGGGAAAAGTGTGGAAGAAAAAGGTGCACAAGCAGCAGGGATGACCGTAGCCTGGAGAGGATTGTCAGGAAAAGGCCATTCAAATGTGTGGAGGAGCTTCACAAGGAGTGGACTGAGGCTGGAGTTACTGCATCAAGAGCCACCACACACAGACGGGTCCTGGACACGTGGCTTCAAATGTCGTATTCCTCTTGTCAAGCCGCTCCTGAACAACAAACCACATGAGAAGCGTCTTACCTGGGCTAAAGAAAAAAGAACTGGTCTGTTTCTCAGTCCTCTTTTCTGATGAGAGCAAATTTTGCATCTCATTTCGAATCCAAGGTCCCAGAGTCTGGAGGAAGAATGAAGAGGCACACAATCCAAGATGCTTGAAGTCCAGTGTGAAGTTTCCACAGTCTGTGTTGGTTTGGGGAGCCATGTCATCTGCTGGTGTTGGTCCACTGTGCTTTATTAAGTCCAGAGTCAGCGCAGCCGTCTACCAGGACATTTTAGAGCACTTTATGCTTCCTTCAGCAGACGAGCTTTATGGAGATGCTGACTTCATTTTCCAGCAGGACTTGGCACCTGCCCACACTGCCAAAAGTACCAAAACCTGGTTCAATGACCATGGGATTACTGTGCTTGATTGGCCAGTAAAGTCGCCTGACCTGAACTCCATAGAGAATCTTTCGGGCATTGCCAAGAGAAGATGAAAGACATGAGACCGAACAATGCAGAAGAGCTGAAGGCCGCTATTGGAGCATCCTGGTCTTCCATAACACCTCAGCAGTGCCACAGGCTGATAGCGTCCATGATGCCGCGCCGCACTGAGGCAGTAATTCATGCAGAATGATTATACTTTTCAGAGGGCTGACATTTCTGTATTTAAAATCCTTTTTTTATTGATTTCATGTCATATTCTAATTTTCTGAGATTTTGAATTTGGGGTTTTCATAAGCTGTACGCAATAATCATCGAAATTATATCAAAGGCTTGAAATAATTTTCTGAGATGCACCTGTATTTTCAAACTGGGAAAAAAATCATCATTTGTCTCTGGGGCAGCGCGCTGGTCAAAAAGTTGTGAATCATGTTTGAGTTCAGTTGCTAACAGAGGTGTGAGAAAGTTCTTGTTTTGCAAGTCACAAGAAAGTCTTGGCTTTGAAGTCACAAAGTCACTTTCCAACAAACTACTCAACAGCAGAAGATCAGGTGTTAATGGGTGTGTTATTCTTGTGACACAACTTCAATCTTTTGTAAATTTAAAAGTAAAGAACTTGTAAAGTGCTTCTTCAACAGAATGGAACACTGTTGTCGCTGTGATTTCACTCTATGTTCCCTGATGATGATAATAATAGCTTCCAGCCTTGAGGCTGTGTAGGGACTAAAATAACATCCCAAATGTCACATCTAAGAATCTCACCCTGATGAACATGGAAGTGATGTGATTGTTACATTTCCTGGTGAAAATTCAGCAAAATACAAAAATATATACAAAACTATGAACATTATTATTATTATTGTTGTTGTTGTTATTATTATTGTGAGTGAGAGCTGTCTCTTCATTGCATTGATGTAATGGCCTATTAACACCTGAGAAATTGCTAATATCCTCCTATGGATTCATTTTAGATTTGATGTTTTCTACCAGTGAAGCTAAGGAAAGATGGAAGCAAAGTATATGTGTGTGTGTGTGTGTGTGTGTGTGTGAGATACTCCCTACTACAAAATACACTCATGTGCTGTATATCCATGTACACTGCATTGGGGTTTTTTGTTTTTTAAATGAGCTTACCGATCCCGATGGTGTGGTCCATCCCATCAAGCTCCATCCAGTCAAAGTTGTCACTGTTGTCCTGATACCATCCACACAGTCCAGTTTCAAAGTTACATGACAGTCCTGGCCAAAAAAATAAATACATAGTAAAGAATAAATAAATAAAAATTCATCTAAGCTCTGAGACATTTGTAAAATATGAGAGTATGCATGAGGCAATATTAAGTGTGTATACTGTCAATAGTTATGAGAGTTACCTGTTGGAGAAGATGGAAAATAGCCAGCATGACAGCTGACAAAGCGAACGTTTTTCACTTTAATCTTGGAACATGGACAAAGTTTCACAGCACGAGCTTCAAACGCCAGCTGATAAAAACAAAAGAAGGAATACAGAAGAGCCTTAATACTGTCAGTGAAAATACTTTGACAAAAATCAACAAATACTACTTTAATAGTAAAATCGATTTATTTCACTTTTTGTGGCCACACTTAAAATGGATTTTACTGTTGGGATCCGCAGGATGGAAGAGCCTTAAAGTCTTTAAATTTTGGAAACAGCCAGCCAACGTTTCAAAGTTTGACTTCCAATTTTATTCTGTCTCTCATCAAAACAAACATTTCAAAATGATGATTAGTCACCAATTGCCAACTTTGCTTGGCTTAAAAAAAAGCACTTTATGGAACAGATTAAGGACTGACTTTATTGTCCACCAGATAAAACATGTTTTGTCCTGGAAGGATAGAAGGTCAAGACTTTGGAGATATATCAAATGTCTTCAGCTCTAAATGCTTTCAGACAAGTTTGACCTCTATTTTGAGATATGTCATCAATGCAAACATTTCCAATGTAAAAATGATAACTATATCAGTGTCTATCAGGCCTAATAAAAATAAGCTGACCTGGAAGCGATGTTTTCTGACTCCGATAGGCAGGTCAACGTGCTGCCACGCCCCCTCCTCTGTTCCTGTCTTCTCACTGAACTCCCACAGTTTAGGTTGCGTGCCCAGCAAGCTGTCAATCACCCTGACAGACAGCTCACCTGCAGCAGAGAGAGGTAAACAAACTAAAACATTGAGGTCATCTGTCGTGGAAAAGGTAAGAAAAAAAGAAGACATGTCGGATAACAAGTTCATTTAGTTACCGATGTGATCTGGATTCCCAGTTAGTGCGAATTCAAAGCTGAGGGTGCAGGCTGGGCCAGAGGGGCCCAAGAGGGGGGTCCGTGTCTGGGCCTCAGTCAACTGCTGACCTGGGGCCTCAGCTACATATAGGTAGTCCTCTACGAAATATGAAAGAAACAAATATTTTGTTCTTATCGTAATCATTAAATATGAATAGATAAAGTTAGTTGTGTGTTGTGATGATAGTGCAGTAGCTGTACCTTTGGATGTAGAATTTTCATACAGCACCCAACCTTGACTCCCAATGCTGGTGTCAGTCCAGCCTGAGCTGCCGTTGGTGTAAGAGAAATCCCCTGCAGAAATGGAGACAGCGCACTCAAAATGAGACAAAAAAGAAGAAGTGAACAGAGGACTGCATATTTTTTCAAGTATTTGACATTTTTCCTGGACTGTCTTGCTCCTCCTTAAATTGAACCCCTTTTTAACCCCTTTAAAACAAGTCTGCTTTTCCCAAAGCGTCAACACTTATATACACACAGATATACAACAGCATTTGGGGGGCCCCCTAATGGCCACTGAGGTCCTAAGGTGCATCACTTATGCCTCCACTGGCTATGATAAATTCTTTTCAACCTCGAAACCTTTGCAAAACTGTTGATCAAAGTAAAACTGAGTCAACGGGGTGAATAGACTCACCACATTTGGCCTCATCCTCTGCTCCTGCACAGTCAGGATGAAAGTCACACATCTTGTCCGGTTCAGTACACGGGTGTTTAGGAGATTCAGGGAATTTTGCCCATGTATTATTTTCTGTTCAGAGAGAGAGTGTGAGATGGCAGGTATACCAAACCACAGAAGGTATTTACACTCTCTCCTTTGCAGATGTGGAATAATAATTTTTTAAAATTATAGTTAAAAAGATTACCAGATGATAAGCGGCATTCAGGAGACAAAACAATGCTGTCGACAGCGATACCTCCATATGTAAAGTCCCTGATTGCTGCCATCAATAAAATCTAATATGACAGAAAATTCGACAGAGGAAGGGACAAAGAAAAAGAGGAAATGGGTATTTATTACTGTAATACAATTTCATCCAAACACAAAAGACTAAAGCTGAGAATCATTTATTTTTCAAGGTGCTTCACTTTATACCCATTTTATGAAAAAACAATTGTATGGTGATCAGGAATTTGTCATTCATGGAGTAAGTTGTTGTAACATGTTTATTTATGATATTTGAATCTTTTATTTATTTTAAAGAATTATCAACATTCTCCATAGTTTATCTTTATGAATATGAATTTTCATCCACTACTGTAATGCGAATGTGAGGAGTTGAGTGCATAGAGATAAACAGCTGGTGGTGCAATTCTCCAGTCTGTTGCAATCATACCAATGCGGAGAAACAGAGTGCAACTAGATGATTCAAGTATAAAAGCGCCACTGAGGTTTCAAATGGTGGGAAACTGTGAAGGAAATATCTGTTTATTTGTTTCATGTATTAATTTGAGGAGAGTTACAGTCTGAACCAGCTGAAGTTGTGACTATCTTCAATAATCATTTTGTCAATTCTGTGAGATTGACTGTGCATAGTCCCATAAGTGGTCCACAACACTCCTCACCAATTGATGTATTACAGCCAGTCTTCACTCTGACTGAAATTTCTGGCTGAGCAATTGACTGAACATCTTAACAGAAGCCCTTTTAAACTGCACTCCATGCAATTTGGCTTTAGAGCCAATCACTCCACTGAGACAGCAAATTGTTTCTTTGTGGAAAACATCAAGTCAAAATTGGACAAAGGAGGCATAGTTGGAGCAATTTTCTTAGATCTGAAAAAAGCTTTTGACACTGTCAACCATGAAATACTCATCCACAAAATGTCTTATTTTAATTTGTCAACCAGTGTTACTGACTGGATGAGATCTTATCTGTCAAATAGAGTACAGTATGTGAGAGTTAATGATGAGACATCACCACCCCTGAGGAACGAACTGGGTGTACCCCAGGGATCTGTCCTGAGCCCTATTTTGTTCAGCATCTACATAAATGACCTGCCATTAGTGTGCAATGGATGTGAGGTGCAGATGTATGCTGATGATACAGTCATTTATGTTCATGCGAAAACTAAAGCCCAAGTTGTTGCCAAGCTCAACGATACAATGGTACATGTACGTAAATGGCTTACTGGCTCACAGCTGAATCTCAATGTTAAGAAAACAGTATGTATGTTTTTTAGTAAAAGCAACACTGTATCTCATTGTGAACCCAATGTCTGTGTGTCTGGGGAGGTCATTCAAACAGTTACACAGTTCAAATATCTAGGCATTATTCTTGACTCTACTCTATCATTTCAACATCAAGTGAGAAAGGTAGTGCAAATAACCAAATATAACCTAGCGAACTTTAAGTATATAAGGAACTGTTTGACAACACCTGTAGCAAAGCTATACATGACAACTATGATAATTCCTCACCTAACATATTGTATGACAAGCTGGACCCAGGTATGCAGTACAACACTAAGGCCTATTTTATCACTTTACAAACAAGCACTTAAAGTATTGGACAAAAAATCCCAACTTTACCATCACTGTAACATTCTTAATACTTATAACCTACTCAATTGGGAAAATATTTTAAAACACAGTGATGCATGCCTAATCTTTAAAATCATTAATGGGAAGGCTCCCCCACCACTCTGTACTTTTATACAGCAGAAGTCATCTAGCAGCAGAACCACAAGGTCTGCCTTAAGAGGGGACTGTGTAGTCCCTCGTAGGTCCAGTTCCTTTGGCCAATTATGCTTTTCTGTGAGAGCCTCTAAACTATGGAACCAATTGCCTGTGGATATTAGAAATTCCACCTCATACCATACATTCTCACAACATCTTAAGGTCTGGCTTTTGAGCATACAAAAATGTGAACACCTCTCATAATAATAATGTATGTCTGTCTCTATATTTTAGCTGTCCTGTAACTTTTGGTATATGTATGCTAAATAGATGGTTAGATGGTAACTTTATTAATGCCCTAACAGTTGTATGGCTGTATGGTTATATGTTATATGTTTTATGATGTTATGTTTTAATGGAGCCAGTGCTATGGCATTATGTTTTATTGTTGTATATCAATTGCTGTGTGATTTAATGTGTATTTTTGTCTTTTTTTTTTTTTTGTTTCTTTTAAGCTATTATGTGCCTAGTATAACATCTTGCCAATGGACTACAGTTGAAAATTAGCCTGCTGGCTAACACTGGCACATTTACAGAAATGTTTATTAATGTGCACTGTCCTTAAATAAATAAATGAAATGAAATGAAATAAAATCTCCCCCACGGTCCAGACCAAACAGATGAAATTTGGTCCGACAAAAAGAGGTAATCTCGGTCCGGATCTGTTTCTAGCATGAAATAATTTTTTGGATGGTTCGGACTTTCAGACTATTTACAGGAAGTTTGGTGGTTCCCGTGTAAACCACAAACAAATGCACGGAGAAATGCATTGAAAAAGGACACAATTATGGTCTCTCTTCAAATGGAGGTGCAGGGATGCAAGGATTGCTTGCAGTCTTCTCCCCCTTTCCTGCCGGTGTTATGCCAAAACACCACCAACGATATAGGCCTAATGTTCACACAACGTCGGTAATTGCCGCACTGAGATGAGAAGGTATTGCGAGTTAAGTTGGTGCTGCAGGTAGTAGGCTAATGCCGTAATAATAACACAATAGTGGCAATGACATCTGTACATTCCTCATTCATTCATTCTGGTCAAAGCTCCAGTGGAACTGTTCAACCAATCAATGTCAAGTAGGTTTAGGGAGACGCAGCCCACATGGATGATAACACAAGTTCTGTCATGTAAAGTCCTTTAGTGCGCTGCATAGGTAACTGCAGTGTGAAACCAAACCAAAACTAAGCGAATGTATCAAAATGTATCAAAACATGAACTCCGGTTCGGACCTTGGTGCGGACTTTCGGGTGTGAAAGCCCCCAAAGTCACGTGCTTCATGAACAACATGATTAAGAAGTCTGCTTCCATTGCCCTTTGTCCCATTTTGCTTTTATCGATACACAGACTTTTCCACTTCAGCCAAGCGTAAAAACTTTTATGTGACATTTCAAATTTTTATTTTTGATGTTCCCACAATTAAAATGCACATGGATTATTTTTTGGCTCATTACTTATTCTACTTTGCACCTGTCTGTGTGCAAAGATAACTTTTCTTGCATGTTTGTTTGAAAAACAGATAAAACTCTCAACTCAGTATCAGATCAGTATTGGCCTCAAAAACTCACCATCAGTCAGGCTCTAGTACTATAAGTTTGTGAGAATTTGTGTACATTAAACCCACATTTAAACGTGTGATAACTAAAGGACCCCGCAATCCTGTAAGCAGGATAAGTGGTTGACGATGGATGGATGGATAACTAAAGGACTTTCTGAACATGTCTAATACTTTTCCTGTTAGTTACCTTCACTTATGAATCTTAAGAATCAATATCTTCATTTAGGCTACATCATTATGTGAAGTACTCACTTGGAAAGTGGAGTTGGTGACAATCTCCACCTCTGCCTTCACCCAAACATCGCCCAGGGCTCCTCCCCTTTTCCACACCGGGTAGATGTTACGATCTGCCACCAGCACCGTCAGACCGCCGGACCTCGGCCCATACTGGTGAGTGTACATCACCATCTACAGTGGAAAGATACAGAAAACTTAAAACCTAAGCTTTTGTCTCCCTGTTCTGACAGTGAGAGTAATCACACTACTCTGTCAACACGTGCTTATGACATCGTCTGCAAAGGCTCTGCCATACTGAGATGCTGCTGTTCAGACCAAATTAAATGACCAGCTGCTTTTTACAGTCCTGCCAAAGCCACAAATACCGGAAATAAATTGCCTAGACCAGCCTTAATCAGCACTGTGTGAACTTGTATGGTGAGGGCTTGAATGTAATGGATATTGATTTATATATTAAAGCTCAGCACTCCAGCGTTAAGTCTGATTGTAAGTAAATTACTGTGATTGAAGCCTGAGAATGTAAAAACCTCTCTGAGTGAAGAAGGAGTCAGCTTAGGACTAACCTTGCAAGGATGCGAACTATTGGTGGGTTCAAGGAGGGGACTCTGGAAAGCGGCCCAGTCCATTGTGAGACCACCATCAGGGACAGTGACATAAAGGAAGTAACCTGCAATAATAAGAACAATGTCCTTTATTTCTATATTATTTTTTTATGCATGCTCAACTATTAGAAACAAAGTTACTCAAAATATTTAAAAAGTCAAAAGAGTAACACTGAACACAAAGTGAAAAAGAATGATTTTGACAATGATTCATCAGATACCTGTCGCACGGTTGTTAGAATGATCCCTGCCTGGTCCTTTCAGAGGATCTGTGATGGAGATGTTCTTCTGATTCGTCCTTACCCATTTCAGTTTGGAAAGTGACGTCAGGTCCCAATCACACAGACCCTCCTCAAAGTCACAGCGCCGGTACCCTGCTGGAGACACACATACAACTTACATTAACTGGTGACCACTGGATGGACAGTATAAACAGTAATCTGTGTGGTAAAATATAATGTGTGAACCTCTTCTTAATGAATTTCGGATTTTTTAAGAGTGTGTTCCGTACAGGCAGCAGAGACATTTTGCAGGGAATTTGGAATGGATAAGGATGCGCATTTTCAAAGCTGTCCTCGCCAGAGACATTACAGCATTGGTCGTTTGTTTAGTTTTCCTGACAAGCAACCTCTGGAAATATTTTTTTCTGAGAAGCAACAGTGGTACAGGCATGTGACGGTTTGTTCACATCCCATCTCATACCAACAGTCAATGTTTCTTTTAAAGCAGCGGTTCACAGCTACGGGGTTTCACTCAATGACACTCTTGAAAGTGACGGCTTTTAAATCAGTCGCTCTTCCCTTACACTCTCACTGCGCTTAAACGCAGCATGCATCTGTCTTCTTTTCACTTGCAACTCTGCATTGCGATGTAACGTTAGATACATACTTCTTTCTGAGAACCTAAAGGTACCCTATGTCTGTGCATTAAAAATGACGCTGCAGCCAGGTGATGGTTAGCTTAGCATAAAAACTGGCACTGTCCAAAAGTATCAAAAGACACCTACCAGCACCTCTAAAGCTCACTAATTAAGATGTTATGTCCTCTCATATATCTCATTAGTTTAAACTGGCCAAGTAATAGAACCAGAACATATAATTTTAACTCTGCTCCTTACATTAACTATTCCTTTAACTATGAACATAGTCTTTGCCTTAATTTAACTAACTGCCTGACCTTCACCACAGAAGTGGCAAATCAGAAAACTGTAAAATACAAAGACTGACAAATAAAATAAAAAAACAAAGCAAAGGGTCAATTTAATAGCCTTTCCCAGAGCTTTCATTCGCATCTCACTGTCTTCATTGGTGGAAAGGTTTGCTCGGTCATCATGGAGGTAGCACAGGAAGACCATGAGATGCAGCTGAAAGCTCCAGAAATAGCAAGTAGGTGGACCTTGAGTTAAGAATTTATTTGCCAAACTGCTGTTTGAAAGGTCAGGAATGAACTTTCAGGCTTAATTCATGTGAAGACTGTTGGTCGTATGTGTCATTTTAGAAGGCAATGACCAACGATCTATTTTGCCATTTTCAGTAGGTATGAGGACTTGTTGCCATCATTTAGGTCATGAAAATGCTCTGACCCAGTACTGAAAATTCATGGACAAGTGTATGCACTTAAATGTGAAACCTCTGTTTAAAGGGTCGATTCACTCCAATCACAAAAAACATCTCTCTCACAGCTTTGTCTCATTAGGCTATGCAGATACTTCAGATATCCAGCTTTGAAACTTCTGCCTCCACCCAAATACAGCAATGTGTATTCCAAATTCTCTGGTTAATAGGCTACATACTGTATTTACTGTACTGTTGTTTCACAGGGTGGCTGGCTGCTGTTTATCAGATGATTTCTCACCACAGTCCTCCTCATCAGTCCCGTCACCGCAGTCGTCGCTGCCATCGCAGACCTGCCGGCGCTCCACACAGCCCCCACGCCTACACTCCTTCATCCCTGCTGGACACTCTTTCCCAGGGAGTGGTACTGATGATGCAATGAGCGAAAACAACATCAAAATAATCGCCATGATTATGCTCATCATGGCTCTGCAATTTTGATTGATCAGCTAATTGATAATTGAGTCCATAGAAAATCATGGTCTCACTCTGCACATGGACAGGATATTTTGAGGAACTTACAGGGCAGAGCGCAGTCCAGAAACTCCAGCTGGTCCACCGCCACATCGCCCCTTCGCCCTTCAGAGCGCTGCGAGTGAAGACGGATTCGGAAGGTTGTGGGAATACGGCCCAGAAAGATGGTAGCCTCTCTCCAACCACGGACACTGGTGGCCTCAGGACGCCACACAATGGCCTCTTGAGAGTCCTGGTGGAGGATGGACGCCCACAAGGGTGTGGAGCCCAGCCCTGTGTGACCTACAGGAAACGTTACTTTATTAGCTGGAGGGGAAATTAAATCTCATCTCAGTGTACACAACAACGAATTATCTACTAATAATTGGATCATTCCTAGCTATTGGTGACTTTTCCATCCCCAAGAAGTTACTCTTAATATTTTACTTAAAATAAACAAAATGGTTATTACAAAAGGCTATTATCATATATTTAGGTCTTTATAACATTAACACAAAATCAAGTATGTAAAATAACCTTTTTTGGGGGGGGGCACATTTACTCCTTTTTACAGTGTCCCCAAAGCAAAATTTCAATTTCTGTGAGACACATTTGCAATAAAATTCTAAATAAATAGAAATACCCTATAACTTCAAAATAGAAATAGAAAGTTAAAATCTATCTAATTATAAATATATTACAATGTAAACAGTACTATTACTTTTATAATTTACTGTGTCTCCAAAGTCGCGTTTCACACTGTTAGTTTACGTTTTTTCGCCTTACAAACAAAAAAACTACACTTCCTATAAATCCACATTCAGGAAGTACATCACCCTATTAAGGGGGAATTCAAAGGAGCAAAGTGAGGTGGACGCCCCAACTTTCTGTCTGCCTTTTTTTGCAAGTTTTATGATGTTAACCTGTACGTCCTACCCTGTTAGGCTAAATTATGAAGAAAATGAACCGAATGTTTCAAAAATCACAAACATGTTTGCTATATATACTAAAGTACTGTGTATGTGTGGAGAACTTTCTTACTAAAGTTTGCTGTCTCTCAGAGCAATGGCTAATTTGGTTTACAAATGACCACCCTGGTAGGTTTATATACCTAACAGCGTTTAAAATCTATTACAAAATGTCAGGAAATGCATACAAACGCTGATAAACTGTTCATCTAATTTACCAATATGTATAAAAGGAAACACTTTATAATTATAATCAGTTATATTATATTTATTTGGCTTAACCTCTGTCCTAACTCATCGCAGCCATCATCAAATATATTTTTCACACCCTCTGGTGTATAATCAGTTAATATGCATTTACACAGTGTTTGTCTCTCAGTTGGAACAATTGGAGCACGAGCACTTTGGGGAGGCAGTGATGTATATTTTTTTTATGTCCTGTATGTTTAAAAAAGTGCTTAATTAAAATGTTGTGTGAGTTAATGACAAAATTACTGTTGAAACCAACTGAGAAACTGTTATCCAACAGGGTGTCATTCCACCCTGTTAGGGTACTTTCCAACCATTTTTTTCACATCATGCATTTTGTTTGTTTGTGCAAATTTCTATTAGAATTTTCCATTTTCGGTAAATTCGGTACAAGAATGTGACTTTTCTAAACAATGAACACATGTTCTACTCCACAATTCTTGTTTCTTTAATATTCAAAGAAATAAAACATGTGTGATGAAATAAGGGAAACATAAGGTGTAAGAGAAGTATTGTTGAATATTTGCATTACTAACACTTTATAATACCTGTTTATATGTCCCTAACAGGGTGGAATGCTCTCATAGTCCATGTCTGAACAATCCAGCTGTAATTATCATAATTTAAGTGCTTGAGCTCTACCAATACATGTTCCTGAAGGTTAAACATATGATTACAAAAAGTATTCTTTTTTCCCCATTTCCCATTTTTTTTAGCACATTGGAAAGTCACCAACAGCAAGGAATGACCCAATTATTAGTTTTCCAATAGACACAAGTAATCAATGAAATTAGAGTTATGACAAATAATTACAGAACATAAATCACAAACAGGGAAACAAATAAATTACATGCAAACACTGCGAGTAAAAGTAGTACAAAATAATGTGGAATCCTGCGTTTACCATTGTGTTTTAAGATATAAGCTGGCCAAAGCAGGCAGTTTGAATGGATGACCTGTATCCATTAATGGTCGTTACCTGAGTCCCACAGGAAATATCTGAGGCGAAGGCGACAAGTTGGT
The DNA here is from genome assembly GCF_014851395.1 of Micropterus salmoides. NCBI lineage: Eukaryota > Metazoa > Chordata > Actinopteri > Centrarchiformes > Centrarchidae > Micropterus > Micropterus salmoides. The sequence continues at coordinate 25,469,183 of NW_024041151.1, read as the reverse complement.
GAAGACTGTTTCATCTCAGGAGAGATTAAAACTGCAATACTGAGACCCTTTGTCCTCACTGCACTCACTCCCATAAACGAACCTGTGTGATGGGAAATATTTAGTGTTTTATTTGTTGTTAACATCGCAGTTTGGTGCAGGGCACAGTTTTTAGGGTGAATTAGGCTACTGATTCAAATTGGACATGAGGGTGATGATTCAGAGCTACTTTTATCTAAAGCATCTTCTCATTATTACAACAACAGTTACATCTTCCCAGGTAATTTGACATTCACATATTTTAATAACAGATCAAATGATTGCCTGTAATGTGAAAGGTGTGGCTTTGTAGTGACAACCCCGGAGAACTATCTCTAACTCTGCAGCTCTACAGAGCTTCTTTTGGCTCATGGTTTTGTTATGCTACTTGCTCACCACCAAAAGGTGATAAAGCGCTACTTAAGTGTTGTGTGAACAGCTTGTTGCCACTGCCCCCGTGTGGCCAATAAACATCTCAATTGATTATCCAAGGAAGGTTAAAGTCAAGGGCAACTGGATGAGGGACGAAACGTCTTCCAGTATCTTCAGCCAAGTCCAGTTGCCCTTGACTTTAACCTTCGTTGAATAACTATGACCTGGATGACTGAGAATCTTCACAGACATACCAATTAATTCAACTTTAATGAGAAGAAGGACAAAACAAAACCATACACATTGGAGTATATAGCATAACATGAAACCAGCATTAAAAGAGGATACATACTAACACAATACTTACATTGGGAGGTTAGGACCAGTGTGTACAATGAAATGGAATATAATAGTCATATTTTCATTAGTGTGTAATCACCCGAAAATAAGAATCATTGTGTTTTCATTACCTTAATTAGAGCCCTTTAAATCTACAGAGGGAGCGGGTCTTCCTCCACAGAGTCTGCCGTGTTTTTACAGTAGCCCAGAACAGACAAACACTAGCTCTAGAGGGGGCCTTTCATGTTAGTTTTTGTATGTTTAGCAGCCACTGTAGATTCTCCTAAACACTGGTCTTTCAACCAAGTTTTTGGCCACTTTGGGGCAGTAGAAATAAGCTGTAAACGCAACACTTTTAACTTTTAACTTTACAGTTGCAAAGTTACCCCCATAGTGGGCCACATTAGCATTTGGAGTCATGTTTGTGTCCACCTGATGAATGTAAGTCCAAAATTCACTCTCTTTTTTATCTCCACCACCAACTCGTGAGGGAAATATTTGTTTCTTTTGCTGCCAAATGTTCCGCTATGTTCACAAGCTAGTCGCAAACTGTGCCTGTCTGAGCAGGTAGTGTACAGTGCGCCTAACAATGACTTAAAATATACTATAAAGGTCCGTAAAGCTGAGGGCATCTGCAGTTAGGTGATTTGGTTAGGTTAGGTGTTTTTTTGTGGGTTTGTCACTACTAGCTACTATGAACTATATCAAAAATTTCAGCTCATTCCCAGTATTATGTATGCACATATACACAACATCACATTCTGTGTTTGCATCATTATTTAGTTATTTAGTTATCCTCTCCTTAATCCAGCATTATTATTTTTAAATAAGCAAGGATGCTTTTCTTAACATTCCCTCCATACTATTATAAATTCACACCACCCCCTCCCTCTGCTCTCTTTTTGACATGTTATATTGCTGGGAAGACAAGCCAAACCTTGTAAATGTTGACCTGAATGCAAATTTAACTGCCGGGTGGAGATCATTGTGGTTGAACCCACAGCTGCAGAGAAATTATTGTCTGTTGAAGCTGGCTGTGAAAATCACATTATGATCTGTTAATTACATACTTCATCAGTACATTTCATGTTTACATGATGCTTTCATTAGAAGCCTCTGCAAAAACCTTAGTGACCAACTTTTGCCATTTAAAGAATGAAAGAAATGAACACTCTTGAATTTTAGTGTTCACTTATAGTATCACTTTGGTTGTAGGAGGAGGGGGGCTAGTTGCTAGACAGATAGAGCTGAAAATCTTTCAAAATTGTTTGTAAGAAATATTTTCTCCATTCATTATTAGTGTTTGGGATTTGGGATGTGCACTGTTCAGTGAACAGAACAGGAACAAAATTATTATTCCAGTCATTGTAAAGACATTATGTAGCAAAAGCATCTTAACTTTTTACTCTCCCCAGCTTGGTCCACAACTTATCAACTTTGATACATGATTAATGTATGATTAAGTTACAGTGTCCTAAATGTTTGTACCAACTACATTAATATTGTCTCTCTCCTGTTTTATTCACTATAATTACCTCTGAAGCTAATGATAAAATAAAATATCACCTTGACCTTTCTTCCATCATCATAAAATAGATAGAGAATCTTTGAAACAGGACAACTAGGTCACTATAGTCAGCACGATTGTAAATGTGTGGCCAGATGTTCATAGTCAAATACTTTTCATTAAGCCTGTAACACAGCAGGAACCTGGATGCAACTACGATGCATGCAAAAACATCTGAGTATGGCAATCAAATACATTTGGCAGAAATAAGACAGAAAGAAACAAATAATAAAAAAAATAATAATAATCTACAGAACATGAAAAATGCAAGCAGAAGAGAGCAAATTAAAGCAATTCAAACTAACTCCAATATGAACTTTCTTGAAGAGAAGAACTTAAACACAGCTCTTCAAAATGAACTTCATGCCCTCAGTTCACTGTTTTTTAGACTATTTGACTTGTAAAACAATTATGCTATGCCTGACATAAAAACACTAAACATTAAAATGCATTGATATTATTGTACTGATGGCACCATCAGTCTAAATTAGGTGCTGTATATATGTACTGTATGTGTGTGTAATATATTCCTAATTTGAACTAAAAAGCGCTTGACACTTGTAGCATATACAACATGAGGACAAAACAACAAAGGGTTAGGAACAAAGGAAATAGTGACGGTGCATTAAACAATACCTGTAGCTGTCCCGGTGGTGTAGTCAGAAGATGGCCCGCTGTCGGGCAGCGTGTCTCCTCTCTGACGTTTCTCCCAGCTGTACAATGCTGTATTTATGGACTGGTCCGTCCATCCACACATTCCTGCATCCTCAAAGTCACACTCAAACCCTTTTCCTCTGTAGCCTTGAGAGGTGTAAAAGAAACAGTTTTTAAGTGTATTACTAAAATACCACATGCAGATCCAAACATTGGGAGATTTTTACGAACTAATAACTGATCAGATCCGATTAAGTTAAGTTTTCGGGGAATGATGCAAGCATTATTGAGTTTTTCCACTGACTGCAAGAATTAGGGCTTGAGGTGGTAAAAACGGATAAGAAAAATTAAAAGATTTTTGTCAGTGAGTGAGTGACACAAGTTGTGTTTGAGTAGTTTATCTCAATGTGTAACACACTATAAAAAGGACGTTTTTAATTTATTTCAGTAGACAATGCTTAGACTCCTTCTTCAGTGCGCGTTTTGCCTGCCAGATTTCACTTTCAGGCATGCAAACAGGTCAGGGGTAAAACAGAGGAGATGGATACGCAAGCATGTTTATCAGAGACAGTGTGAGAGGGGTCTGTTTAAGCTTACATGTTTGTATAGATAACTTGTGGGGTTTGAGTATTAAACATTTAATTTCCTGCATTCTGGAGACATTTTCTGCACCAATTTCCTTACCTGCAATAATTCATGGTGGAAATGTTTTATTTATGTAAAAAGGAAAAACAAAATTGAGGTGGCAGGTGACAATTGAAAATCTAAAAATTTAAGAGAATGGGAAACCTGGCCAAAAAGGCCACTGTGTCTATTACTGACTGACTGGTGTGCGCAGTTCTGGGGTCATTTCATAATTTGTAGCTTGATTGTTTTTTCGCTTAAGTTAAATAAATAAATAAGTGCAAATTAACTGTCTAATATATCTAATCTAATATTTCTGGTTGCAAGTTATTTAACAAATGCTTTCAAAAAGTGGTGGAGACAACAACAACACAGCAGCGTCCCCAGTGTTAATAACACCGATGCCGACAAGTTTTTATCCTGTTGACTTTAGCCTACCTTATGCACCCTACTGGTCTCCATGAATATTAGTTTACATTTACATTTATTCATTTAAGCTGACGCTTTTATCCAAAGCGACTTACAACTGCATACTATACATGTCAGAGGTCGCACGCTTCTGCAGCAACTAGGGGTTAAGTGTCTTGTTCAGGGACACAATGAATGGGCCACAGTGGGGGATTGAACTGGTCTCCCACCATTGCGCCATCACCACCACCAGTTTAGCTGATATTATTGGTTAATAACATGGTTAATAAAAGCGGGCAAAGTTATAAAATTGGCAACATTACTCTGTATCTGACAGGACAGGTAATATTGTAAGCTAGCTTACTTATGTCTTAACGTTACATCAGGCTTGCGCAAAATATTTTTTCATCGGATCTGCACAAATCACGTCGGTGACACATTTTGGTCTCACAAGGGCGAATTTCGCCGAACGGTGAGGAGTTTGCATGCCTGCAGTATTGACACATTACAGGGCTCTCAAGTCTCACGCATTCACCGTGAGACACGCATTTCAGCCAGTTCACACGCTCACACGCCACACCTTGTATTTCTCACGCTGAGAAGAAAGTTAAGAGATAATGTCCTCGAAGTTGTCCCGCTATGCTATATTAAATTACTGGACGATCATTTTGTGCCGGGTTCATAGCTTTCTCTGTAATCTACTAAATGCCAGAGTCGTTTAGCCGATCAGAAATTAAAATGCGTTGTTTCCGGGTGAATTCCGTGATGCCGCTGCAAAGCACGTTCGTTACCAGGCAAAATGGATGCGCGTGCACACAGGGAGTGGAAGTTTGAAGCGCAAGACCCGATGAATGCGGTAACTGTAGGTTTTTTTTGTTGTTGTTGTTGTTTTTTTTAGCATTTTTATTTTATGATTCCTGGACGAAATCTCATTTATCTGTGTATCAAAGAAAAAAATAAATAAATAAACAGTACCAATACCTCACTTTAAAAATAATGCAAGTACTGCATTGGAACAGTTAAGTAAAAGTATGTAAGTAGTATAAGCTGGAAAATGTAGAAGTAGCCAATTAAAATAAAAGTAGCCTACTCAAAGCAGAAAGAAAAACGTCCCATATGACTGTATACTAGTATTTATTATATCACTTGATTATTATTCCTCATGCATTAATGTAGTTGGTTGGGGTTGAACTATTTTGTATCAGACTGCAATTAATGATTGTTTTTATTTTAATCAGTTGATTATTTTCTCCATTAATTGATAGTAATACATTCTGAAAATAGTGAGAAATGTTGTCACAGTTACCCAGGGCCCAAGTGACACCTTCATAATGCTTGTTTTGTCAGTCCAAACCTCAAAATGATTAAAAACACATTAAAATAATCAAGTAAAAGTAGCAAATCTTCACATTTGTGAAGCTGGAACCATGAAATGTTTTTACATGAAAAATGACTAATAACAAAACAGTTGCCAATTAAATTTACATTTATCTGATGCTTTTATCCAAAGCGACTTACAATTGCTATACATGTCAGAGGTCGCACGCCTCTGGAGCAATTAGGGGTTAAGTGTCCTGCTCAGGGACACAATGGTGGATGGGTCACAATGGGAAGTGAACCTGGGTCTCTCACACCAAAGGCATAGTCTTATCCATTGCACCATCACCACCCCAAATTTCTGTCAATTAGCCTAACTGATGTAGTTCTAGCTGAACTTCTGTAAACTGTTAAGTTATTTAATTCACATCAAAACATCCTATTGTTTAAACTCTAAATACATTTTGTGTGTAAAAAGCTTATTTTTAAAGTAACTACTTACTGAAGCTCTCATATAAAGTACAATATTTCCCTTTGAGATGTGGTGAAGTAGAAGTAGAAAGTGGCATGAAAAGAAAATAATGAAGTTCAGTACCTCTAATGTGTACTTAAGTACAGTACTACTTTGTTACTGTCTACCACTGGGCTTAGCTTTGGCTACCTTAAACTAATGAAAGGAATAGATATTTTTCTATTTTGGCTCTGGACAGAAAGCTATCATCCATCATGATGGTGTAAATAGCTGACCTTGAGGCACAGGGCTCTAAGTGGGAGCCCCCTACCCCTGTCATCAAGGCATTAAAATGTGCAACATACAATTACAACACAAAACACCTTTCATAAGCTTGGCACACAGCTTGGCATACATGCGTAGGTTCTGCCATCCTACTGTAGGCCTATGTGTACAGCACTGCTGTTCAGTGGGCTCGTTTGGGGCCAAATTTATTTTTAGTTTGATAGCCTACATTTGTATTTTTGAAATATAAGTATATATATAAATAGTCTTTTATCATATTAACTTATTGTTATACTTTCTATTTGTTCGGGTTAATTATGAACTATAAGTAAAATTAAACTGCTAGTAAAAACTTGAGAGAATTGGCTGGGGCAGAGGGGCCGCTGCTGCAAATATTTAAGTGGCTCCTCCTCTAATATGCCTTATCTCACTCCAAACTTTCGATAAAACTTGAGAGCCCTGCATTATATTCACACGATTGTTCATTTTTTTTATTCATTAAATGTAAATAATGTAAGAGTCTGTCATTAGATCAGGTGTCTGCCTCTCTAGATACAACACCCTCATCTCAAAGATGAGAATAACTTATGGAACTAGTATTTAGTTTAGAACAGTGTCTTTGCAGCTGATACCATATTTATATAACGTTTTTTAAACTTACCACAGTCTTGCTCATCGCTGCAGCTAGGACAGTCACACACAAAGTCACATTTCTTCCCAGGAGCTTCACATATTTGAGCCCAAGAACCAGCCGCTGTGTAAAAAGATAAAAGTTAACTCAAACTAATACAGAATATTAGAACATAAACATACAGTGATTCAAATCTGGCACTGTTATCTGAAATGTCTTATCCAAATGTTAGGCTCATGTCCACAGTAGTAACAACATTATTCCTAATAAGTCCTTAATTTAAAAAAAAAAAAAGTTGCAATACCACAATGAAAAAGTAGTCCTTTAATACAAATTTTATGGAAGTAAAAAAAGAAGCCTTTTGGATAACACCTTCAATAGAAAAATCCAGTCCAGGGATTTGGATATACCTTTCCTCAATGTATTTATTTATTTGGCTCTCTTTCAGTTCAACGGCTAGTCTCCCAGTAGTCCGTATTAAAATCACAATAAAAACAAAATCAAAACAAATCAAAATCATCTGTCCAGACCGAAAACAAGCAAGTAAGTACCTTGAGGGGGGATTTTTATTTGTGATTCAAAGGTGGAAAAGGAACTGTCAGACTGGAGTGGGGTGGAAAATACAATAGTTTCTCCTATCCTACTTTCCACTTCCCATCTTTGCTTCTGTTTGAAGGCTGTATAAAATCTCCCAGGTGACACAACCCCAAGCTCTCTTATCAGGACCTGTTACTGTCAAACGTTTATGGCACAGTTGATGCCAAAGGCCCGAGAGATGTAATCAGGTTAACAGCAGCAAAATGCCATCGGTGCAACCAAAGGTCTCTGATTAAGGCTCAAGACTTGCTTAGTGCTTCAATGACCTGACAGCTGAAAATCAGACTGAGTAGGAACATGCATCGCTGCACATTTCATAGTGAGAAAATGTTCAGTTATCACACACAGCGCATGTTGCAATAACAGCTGAATAAAATGTCCGATAACTTTTTACTGAGTTCGGCTGACGTCAATGAAATGAAAGAAAACTTTTTAAAACCTATTTTAAAATTGTTTCAGTTATTTCTTTCTTTCTAATGTGAATTAAAAGTGAATGTAAAGACAGAATTATCAAGTAACAACACAAACACAGATTTGTTGTAGTATACAGCAACACATTAGTAATTTTGATATATTCTAGAAACAAAGTATATACAGGTATGTTTTTGTGTGTGTGTATGTATATAAGACTCCAGGAAAAAAAAATAAAAAATGTGCTGTCTGTCCAGTATTTCGTTATTTCTAAACACAAACGTCTTTATTATGTTTTAAAATACTAAAACATTATATATACTAGAATTATTGTTGGCTTCCATGTAGTCAGCTGTATATAACTATTGAGTCTAGAAATACTGGAATTATAAGATAACCACCACATGTAAGGGTTTTTTTTTTTGTAGAATGCTAACTATTCTCAGGTTACAAAGAAAAAAACATACTCGCAGAAAAGACAGACATGAGCTCAGTGTCCCCTATAGTAGCTACTGCCCTGTTCTGAAAGACTACAGACAACAAACAGGGGGAAAAAACATGTTTAAACTCTTCTGTGGATTCAGTACTTTTATAAGTGGTTGAAAGTTCTGGAAGAATGTGGATGTAAAATTACTATTTTTTGTTGTTTTTACATGTTTCAACACTATCCGCGGTGTCCTGTTTACTTCTCTCTATCAATCTGTATATGATAAGCTAAGCACCAGCAGCAAAACTCCCACTGTTTGAATGGAGTCTGGTTGACTGTGCACTTACCAAACTGCAGAGTCAACAGCAGAATGAGGGCTGAGCTCCTCAATTGAAGCATCTTCTTTTCCCCCTCTTCCAACGGATCCGTCTGAAGGTCTGAACACAACCTGGAGAGTCTTTGCTAGTTGACTCTGACCTCCTCTCTGTTCATGAGAGATAACACCTGGACTTTACATTCTCCCAGTATACAACTGCAATAAACCATCATATAACAATTTCCTTCAAATTACTGTCTTCCGCACTATACACATCCTTATATTCCACAAAAACCAAAGTAGACACAGTTGGTGAAAGTGATCCAGAAGGATTGACCCCATTATGAGTTCACTGAGCAGCTAGAGGTAAAGGGCCGTAAGAGAAATCAGTTCAGCTATTTTATTTCGATCGAATTCAACTTGGTTCCTTGTTTATTTGTTGCTGCCCCAATATTGTTGATGACTCAATCTGTTTGTGTGTGATGGGCACTTGGAACTTTTTTAGGCTTCTGGAGGGGGAACATGACAGAAAAAGTTTCCCCCTGCCTCAAGTCTTGATTCAGTTTCGTATCTCTTCACAGTGTTTTTTTCACGTCATAGCAGGCAGCTGTGATGGGAAGTTACGTTACCGACCCAGCACGAGCAGCATACAGACAACGTTGGCGTCTAGCTGGTGAAGAAAATGGAACATTTACCAGCTTAAGAGCCAGATATTTCTCTCAGGGGTGCTAGTGGGTGATAAAATGGCTAAAAAGAGTAAATACTGGACTTTAAATGAAAGTTAAGATAGCTTGATGTCTGCTTGCAACTGATAGCTAACACATTAACCATTCTAACTTTATGAAGTGATAAAATGAAGTAAGTGTTGTGTTTGCAGCTTGTTGCACTACATGCAAAAAGAATTCAGATTTAATATCTAGATACTAAGCCAACAGCATATCTAGGACCTCTCACTGGCAATATTACCAGAATATCATGATAGTAAAATACTGGTAATCCTCGAAGATCATCAAGTTGGTCTTATCTACCCGCTGACATACAGGCTATAACGTTGATTTACAGTTTGATGGCTGACATGAATACAACTGATCTGCTACAGAAGAAACACAGTATGCAAACATGATTAGGTCAGATTTATGAGGCCATGTGACTCTAAAACAAGTCAGAGAGTGACTGTATGTCACTCTACAAAATTGCCATGAGCAGTTATTTATTTTATAATTGTAGATGCTATTACACCCTATTGAAATTCCAAAACAATCATTTAGATCCAAACAGAGTACAAATGTGAAAAACAACATTGTTTGATATTTCTTTGCTCAAATTGTAACATAAAAATAACCCCCCCAAAAGAGTTCTTTTCTCCTCAGACTTGTCACTGTAGGTCAGTCTTAGTCTTAGATTAATGTGGTATCAAAAGCTCCTTATCGGACTCTGAATGGTTTAAAATGGCATGCTCTGCATTTTTACAAGGGGTGTTAGATAAGTGCGATGTCAGTCCAGGAAAAAGGGCATCCAACAGAGGCTGGTCTTAGTTCAGTTCAGTATCCTTCATTGTCCCATGTCACCTCATAGTCTGGAAAGCGAGCCTTCAGTTTCTCAGTAGTTACTGCGTGGTTTGCTCTCCCAAATCCCTGTAATGAAAAGTACCACATCAATGTTCCATTAGAGTTAGAAAATAACCATTTAATTATGCTCAAATAATTAATGTTACACCATCCATCGTCAACCGCTTATCCTGAGTACAGGCATAATGTCGCGGGGGATTAATGTTACACATTGATTTTAATTATAAATGTGAGTTGTAGTGTGTTGCTTTTATGTTTTATGTAAAGCACTTTGAATTACCTTGTTGTTGAGATGTGCTATACAAATAAACTTGCCTTGCCTTCCTCGTAGTGAAAACCCCATCATTAATAATCAGCTAACTTGGCAGCACTATGGAGCTTTTTAGCCTCTTTCAGCTCATAGTTTTGGTTTCATGGCACATTTACTCTATATACTGTTATTGTCTGCATAATCTCAGTTTTTATCCAGCAGGACTCTCTCACCATGGAGTATCCATAGACATGTATCTTCTTGGCCTGGGAATCATGTTTGATCCTCCCTCCTCCGATACACTCACAGTCCAGGAGGCCGCCCTTTTCCAGCTCCTCAGAAACCTTGTCATAGATATCAGCTGCAAGAGAAAGGATGCGACAGGTGGGCAGTGCATTAACACTGTGCTTTATATCTCATCTCTAAATACTATGCATAACAGTTAAAAATACAGTATGCTCAGTATTTCTTATTTGGGTTATGATGTAATTTTTTAGAAAAAAACCTTTGGCTTTTGGCTTAATCCCAACATTTGATACATTTACATTTGTTTCTAATGAACTTGTGAATGATCCGTTAGTGTTTGAGCTCCCAGCTGTTCATAAAATATGTTTATGATTCATCACAGACTGCTGCTTGTTGTTTATATTAGCTGCCTCCATCTGGTGTTTTTAATCAAGGTTTATAACTCGTCACTCGACATGTTCTGTAATTAAGATACAATCTTCTGTGTTGAAGTGAATACACTAAACAGTTTTTAATTCCTGCAGGCCTGGGCAGTGCAAGATTTAGAATTGCATAAATTGCCACATCAAATCAATCAAATCACAACACAGAAAAAGTGGTGTATATATTTACATTTCAGTGTTGTCCAGCAGAGGGCAGCGCTGACCTGCCTATAGTAAATGTAAAGCACTGTCATTACGAATATATTCACATTAGTATGTGAATTATTCATCTGTATTTTACCATAACTAACCATAATAGTGCATTGATATTAAACACACTTAAAGGCATAATCAGCCGTCAGGGGGGGTCAAAGGGTACAGATGACCCCTGCCCAAGGCCATAGGGGGGCCCATGCAAATTGACCCTGTCTTAAATCACTGACTGAAACAATTGATATGTATTTACATAAATAAATGGATTATTATTAAAACATATTCCAACTTGTAGCAACACATCACAAGGCACAGGATACAGCTGCAAAGATGGTTAGAGTATAATAAGCTATAGAGATTATAATTAATATCATTTCAGCTGTCACAGCCATATTATGCACACAACTTGACCAACACTTTAGTAAATGAAGCCCTCAAACTGAATTTGAGAGATGAAGTACATTTATTTGTTCACTCATAATTAGAACATAATTGAATGCCTTGCAGTAATTTCTTCAGTGTTTGATTTTACTTTTCTTTATTCACTCAATCATTGGAGGGGCTTTATTTCTCTCCTTGTATAAATGAACATAACCGTCACAGTCTAGTGAAAGAAACATTTTTTTAAATAAAACTGACCTGACCTTTTGTGTTTTATAATAATATTAAAAACGTCTATGCAAAACAGAGCATGGAGCCTGGATGGGTCTATAACACCCAATTTGGAATTTCTTGTTGGAGACTCCTTCTGTGTCATCATAAGGCTAATGGCCAAGAGCTTCTTTGAAATTGCCCTTGCTGGCAGACCTAGATGGGTGGGTGGTGGTGGTAGTGGTTCTGGTTCTGGAGTGGGTGTCTCTGAGGGGCTACGTTTGGAAAATGTTGTCCCTCTGTCCATAATTCCTAATGGCTGGCCTGTGTCTGACCGTAGACCATAGACTGTATATAAGGTGCTGATCTAACTTTATGTTGATTTTGGAGGCAGTAAATTAGATTTAGAGGTGTTATTGTTTTGGCCACCTCTTCATCATGGTAACGTTAGGCTGAATACTCCACAGATATTATATTAGTCTGCATTAGTTTTAGCTAATGGTAGGTTTACGTTACTTTCATCGATCAGTGGATAATTTCCCACTAACACATGTGGGCCTAATAAACTACTAAATTGTTACAGGTCTCGGGTTTTACGGGGAGGCTTTGATGGACCCCCTGTTGGCCCTCTTTAGTTTTAAGTGCTGCTGACTCACCGTGATACTCAGCCCAGCCGTATCCTCGGACTATAATCTACCTCCGAGTCGTCTCCCTCCTCTCTGCTGTGAACTCTGATCAGGACGTACTTAAAGACGCCGGACGGGTCGATGTCTGCCTGCGGTATGTTTGCCATCAGAGCTGCAGCCTTCGTCTGCGTGCACATCTCCAGCCTTCCTCGCGACAACACTAGCAAACACGCAAACAGGCAAAATGCTTGTATTTTATTAACAAACGCCGTGTCTGTCTTCTATGGCAAGCCTACAACTATGTAGGCCGTTTCTATTCAGACCTGGACGTAAATGGAATAACAGGAGCTCATAACAACTGAGAGCGGTTCATCCACAGTTCAGACTTCCGCCATTCAGCGAACACAACAGGATTTCCGGTCACCGCCAAAATAAAAGCCGCACAACACGTACTGAATCATGTTAGATTCAGACTGACACTGGTCTGCAAACATACCTTATCACCAGGCTGAAAGACAGTGTTTTGTACCCTCTCGGCTTGTAAATGCCAGCAGCATTGCCATGGGGTCCTGGAAAGTGGAGTACACCTGCACATCACTGCAGCAAGGTGTAAAAACCACTGGACGTCAGCAAAGACAAGATTTTCAGGGGGTGTATTAGGTTACTCTGTAAGAGAGAAACATGCAGGTCCAGACCTCAACCTGCCATACCGACTTTGAGGGCTTACAGTTTTATTTTCTTAAACCACAACAGTTTTAAAGTATCCTGGTGTAAGTCTCCACCATGCATTTTTAAAGCATCTAATTGACAGGAAGCTTCTCAGATGTAGCCTACTTATTTTATTTTTATTCTTTTATTTATTTTTAGCGTGGAGAAATTTCTCTTTGCCCCTCTTCCTCCCCTGCAGGTATTCATTTTATCATATCCTTGTATGTCCTTTACCATTTACATTGTGCAAGCTAATGCATCAAATAAACTAAGACTATTATTACATATTTCCTTAATTTGTTTCATCTTAATATATACTGATTTGTGTATTCACTGAATAGGTGGGGACAATTAAACAGCAAATTCACATTAACCTAAAACCATCTGAAAAAGAAAATCCGCGCTTTTATTTTGGGGGCAATGAAACCATAGCGGAAGTCATCAGAAGGACCCCTATACGTCAGTAAATCAAAGCATTCTGGTAGTTGTAGTCCAGAGCAGATTTACTGAATTGAAGGATCCAATAGACTCCTCTTTACAAAGACAAAATATTTATTATTGTTATCTGGGGTAAAACCAATGTGACCACATAGAGAGGAATGTAACGTCCTTATAATTCAAAATTCATGGTGACATTCTAGTAAAAATGTTGATATACTATAAAATTTGCTTTATCTATTGTCATACACATCTAACATATTAAATGAGATGAAACCAACATCAACTTTCACTAGGATTGAACAATGACATGTTATACCACAACAATACAGTAAGATGCAACAATATACATATGATTTCAACATGAAGGAGTTATAATGGATCTCAAAGCTGGCTCAGATGTTAGCACAGAGCTACATATCAAGAGTTGCCTTTGCCTTTTTATGCCAGCATGCCTGGTACATATCGGAATGTCTTCATGTTGCAGCATAAACTTCTTGAAATGCAGAAAATGATAATGGTTAAGACCACTGATGAGCCTTTGAATGGAAAATTATTCACATTTGTTGACAAGGTTTTCATGCAAATCACTTTTGGAGTGTTAGGTTGCTTTCATGTTTCACCTCAGGCCTGTAAATGCATAATGAAAGCAATACATGTAATATGTAATCCAATTAAATACAGAAGGCCTTGAATACTTGTAATAATAATAAAAATGTTCATGGTCTTACAATATGATACAATGCAATACATTAAAAAATGACCATTGAGCTGAATAAACAGATGACACAATGTCAACTAAAACTGATCACTACTTTAAACAGATTATTTGCTGCAGGGACAATGTATTAGATTTCATTACATAAATAAGTGTTACTTGTTCTGTAAAAGCACAAGTTTGACTGTTAAATCTCAGTTGAAAGACCCCGTGATTGGTTTTTGTGTACACTGACACACAGAGAGCATGAGCAATGATTCAAGTCTGCTGAAATTAGTTCATAACCTCCATGTGATACAAGGTTTTTATAAATGACTTTGAATGATTTTTTTAAAGAAACTGACCCAAACAGCGTTTCCTAGAGAGGTTTTCTGTCAAGAAATGTGTATAATAAGCAAACACCCGCTGTTCACCATGTTTGTATGTTGTCTCTATGATTATTTAAATTTAAGCAGACAAAAAATGTGAATAAAAACTGCCCCTGAAATACAAAAACTTTAAAAATAGTGATTCCTCACATATTAAACTAGTTATTTCCATACTGTGCCTCAAGTTACTGTGATAGTGCTATCGACTACACTCACCTTTACAAAAACAAAAAGCTGGAAATTCTTATATTCCATACAACCTAAAATTGGTTTGACTTTTCATGAATAAAAATTACATTCAGACTTCCCCCCATAGTGCCAATGCCACTGGGGGAGTACTATGTTCTTAAACCTACAGGTCAGTTTGGTCAGTGACACAATTTTCATTTTGTTGGCTCTGTATTCCAGCACATTAGAAAATGTTATTTAGAAAAAGATTATGAAGTCCTGACTTTCTGCTCAATTTGAGGGTGTTTGCATCCACATCAGATGAACTTGCAGTTGTTTTTATACACATTCCTATAGTTTTAGTAACTGGACAAGTTAATATCACTCCTAATAAAGTCCAATAAATTCTAATTATGCAATAGTAGTCAAACCCTTCGCAGTGAATCAGTCTCCATGTTAAGAATCATTGTCCTGCTGTTAACCCAACATTATGGGGCTCTGTATAAAAAGAGAAACTATTTCTACAATGTTTACACATCCATTAAAAATTGAACTAGTGGTCGACTGATGGGTTTTTCAACAGCCCAAAGCCGATATTTAGAGAGTAGGACGGACGATGGCTGATATATAATGCAGATATCAAAACAAAGAAAAGTCATGTATAATTCCATTAATCCATGCAGAGTACAATCTATTCCACAGGTTATCTTAGCCAGTAATGTGTTGTTTCAGATGGAGTTTGTATTAATTCACGAAATATAAAAATACATGGATTATGCTGTAGATTTCAGAATGTGACTGGGAGAGTGGGGTACAGTTTGTAAGAAGTGAAGTCATTCAACTGCCTTATTCTCGTCAATACAACAATTAACGTTAGCCAGTGGTTTTAGATTAGATTTGAGGTCTTTCAGGATGATACATCGGGCTTATGAGTGCAGGTATCGGCCGATGCCAATTATCTCAAAATGCCAGTTTTGCTGATTAATCGGCTGACCGAATAATTGGTCTATCGCTAATGCGAACACCCTTAAATAAAGCACAAATTCCATTCTCTAACCTCATACGGTAACTTCAGGTCAAGTGTGCAGAATTACAGAGCCAACACACAAAAAAACAACATTATGAGTGTCTTTCTGTTTTCTGACAGGCCTGTATGTTGTTGCGGTATCTAGATGGTGCTTTCACCGCCTCCTTTCGACTTCCTATCACGAGCTCGGAGTAAGATGAAGACAAGGACTGCCACCACCAAGAGGACAAAGAGAAAGATGAGCGTTCCCCATGCTCCCGGGGTCAGGGCCTTCCTCATCCCCACACTCTCTGCTGGCAGCAAATTGCTCAAACTCAGCATATAGCCAAGAGCCCAACCCACCGAAGTGTCCCCTGCCTGGAGGAGCAACAGCAACGAATGAGAACAGCAAGTTAGTGGAAAAATGGTGTTGCAAATGAGCATCGAGGATATACTTTTTTTCTTTTCTTTATGATGATGAGATTATCACCTTCTTCTGGAAGGAAATACGTGCGAACGACTGCTCATCGAAGCCGTATCCTTTCAACATGAGAATCTTAATGAACACCGAGGAAGCACAGTAGTCCTGCAGACGAGACTTTTCCTCTGGAGCAAGAAACAGCATCTGGAACAAAAACCAACACTGTGTTAAAATGAAACTGAAAATTACGCTCATCCGCCCAAATGTATATGGGGTGTGGAGTGCCCCTCTAGAATAATTATTGTTATTGGTTAACTTGTGAGTGCATTGCAAGAGTCTACGGCTATGCTAGTAATTTAAAAAACACAGTTTAATTACATTTATATTTACACTGTGTGTGTGTGTGTGCATGCTCACTCTCCTTGAGTGCAATTATGATATGAAAACCAGTGGATGACTTTAGAAGTGAAGACCCTAGTATCTAACAAAACGCACCTGACAAAGCTAAATAGTCAGTTAGCAAAACCCAATCCTTGCTTATCTTATCCCTTTTGCCTTATGTCCTCGACTAATAGTTGGACTTGTATTGAGGATCTTCAGGAGGAGGATGTTTTTGCATAATGGCCTACTCCTGCGAAAGTAAAATAGTATGAACCCTTAGTTTTATCATTTATTCATTCCATTAACCATGAAACTGGCATGGGCTCTTTCTCTAGTATGGTCTCTGAGAATTACAGTCTCTGTCCATGTGGTCTTGTCCGTCTTGCTCTTGGAATGTATATAGTGAGGCCCCACAAAGAATCGTGAAGATGCCGTGAAAGAAGAAACCAGATGCTGTCCATATTGTACAATATATTTTGTCAGTGTTTTGTTTTATCATTTCATTATGTGTTGAGTACTTGCAGACTATTTCCACAGATTATGGAAGGATGTTATCTTTACTAGCACACTGTGTGCTCTAATCATTTTCCTGGTTCGCACAAATCTATTTATGGCGGCAAATGCGAGTGAAATACTCGCACTGTTGAGTCCTGCTTTGGGGGAAACGCTCACAGTGACAAAGCTAACATGCTGATATTTAGTGAAATGTATATGTCAAGGTTCTGGAGTGGTGTGTGTGTGCGTTTCATGTTTCCTGTTTTACTTTGTAGTTTTTCTGCCCCTAGTGTCCTTGTCTTGTTTTACTTCCTGTATTCAGTTAGTCTTACCCTCTCACTTGTTGCGTGTTCATTGTTCTGCACTGTGTATGTTGGCTCCCGTGTTTCCTCTGTTTGTTTGGATTTTTACTTTCTATTGGACTCTTGGAGCAGTTCACACTATGAATTAATGTTCTGTTGTCATCAGGCAATTAACCACAGTTCAAATGTAAGTTTTTCATGTTTCATGTAAATTAACACCACTCAACTACACCTCTGCGTCATAGTGTCTGCATCTGGGCCTTAAAGTCCCTGTCTCTAGTGCTATGCTGCTGACCCTAACAGCATAATGTTTACCATGTTCATTATCTTAGTTTAGATATTTAGTAATTAATCAAATATGGGCCTGATGGCAGTGGATAAAAAATTTAAAGGATCGCCAAATGTATTACTATTGATGACTTCATCATCCAATGAATGTAGAAAGTGGAACAACATATTTCATCTTGACATCTTTGACCCGACACTGAATGAGATATTCTAATTAAACAGAACCTAAACAGAAAAGAACATTACTTGTTCGAATGTCATCCTGCACACAGTTGCAGCTGCCTCCTGCAGTTGTGAAGGAGTATGCACACTGATGCCGGTGATCCGCTGCAGGAAGGAGTGAATGTAGAAGAATGCAGAGAACGCCTGATAACATAGAAAGAGGACAATACAAAACTCAGACTGGGGGCAATTACTACACCGAAAATAATTTAGCTTTAATAGCAATAGAATGACACAAATAATGTGTACAGCCTATATTTTTCTATGCACTTTGAGTTGAGGCCATGTTGTGCTTCTTCTAGTGTGTCGCCTACTGTCAAAGTCTGTACGTTGTCAGTACATCTGTACAAAGTCACAACACAGATTTCCGTGCAGTTATTCTCTGCTCTTTAGGTAACACAATTCTTTAAGCGTACAAGTACCATACTTTATTACAATTCCTCCACTACATTTCAGATAAGCAAAAATCTGAATCATCTGACAGTTACTTTGCATGTAAGACATGCTACATTATAAATATGATGAACTTATAAAGATACTAATTAGTTTCACTTTTAACACCAACACTGCATTTTTGTGCGTGCGTGCTTACGTCTCTCTCTCTCTCTGATTTACATGCTTATAATAAATTAAAAACAGACCATTCCATATAATTATTTGATAGCTATTACAATTTACTTGTAATAGAATATTTTTATATTTTGGTGTTGCTACTTTTACTGAAATGTCACATCTTGTGCTCTCAAGTCCAGTCTGTTCATAGGTTTCCATTTAAAATATGCAAGCATCTTTTATATTTTTGTTTGTGTGCTGTACAGTCATGTTTGCAATGTTTCTAATCTTTGACATACAGAATACAGCATGGCTGTCTGTGGTTCCTAAAATGGGAACTAATTCTAACTTTGTAAGAGTCGCTAACAATTTAGTCTATGATGCTATCAGTGTGTATAAGCCCTCTGTATCTGCTCCCTTCTGTCTTTCTTACCATGAAGCTACCGGTGACATTTGGCTGGAAGACTTTGTCAAAGGAGCATTTGGAGAAGGGGCAGCTGTCGAAGGAGAAAATCTCAGACACGTTGCCCACACAGTGTTCATAATGTCCGCCTCCTTGTACTGTCAGAAAGGCCTGGGAGTTGTAGGAGCTGGGTTTGTACTTTGATGTACACGGAGAGTTGAATATACTGTTCAACTTTAAAGTTGTGTTGTAGCCTGCAGGATAGCAGGGGTGAGTGACTGACTCAGAGTAACCCTGAGACTGAGATAGAAAGAGACAAATAGTGATTACAACAAACCCATTAAAATACTTTTATTACTTTTAATTATAAATTTTTAAATGCACATAGATACTTATTAGATTTGTTACAGCAGCTACCACATTCAGTCCTTGCACAACTGCAACAGCGATCTACCTACATGACTTAAGTTAAAAATAAATAAATAGTAAACAAATAAGGTAAAAATATACTAGAACCTATAATAATACTAAAAGCTAAAAACATCGATTAAAAAACAAAAAAACAACAAACTATAAATAAGAACCCCAATGCTACATGAGTTATTTCACACCACGGCCAATGTGCCACAATTATGTACTTTGTAGACTACTACTATGATTTTCTCTTCCATTATACAGTAATTAGAACCTTTTATTGGGAAATTTTAGCTGATCATTGATACTTTATATCAAAGCATTCATTAAAACTGTTCTGGGTTGCTTCAGTTTGAGTGTGGGTGTTACATTACCTTCACTATATGAGCCAGCAGTCTCTTGAGGACCTGGTCCTGTCCATAGCACAGGAAGCTGTGTGTGTACAGAGAGTACTCCTGGCCATAAAGACGCAGCTTTATCATGTCATTTTTGTCCTCTACTTTCTCCTGAGTTGCAAATGTTATCTGGGTAGACGCCCCGCCGCAATCAAGAGCTCCCACTGTGGGCCTGCCAGGGCTGAACCAGTGCCCCACGAAACCATACTGCAAAGATATAATAATGGAAACCGAACAGAAGGTAAAGGGGGGGGGGTCTTGTTAATTTCAAGGTACAAGGCTGTTTATTTGTCATTATGCAGCACAAAGTTGTATAACGAAACAAAGTTTGTAGTCCCTTCATGCTACACACCCAGAACTCAACATATAAAAATAAATAAATACAATATATACAGTGATTGATCCCCACTGACAAGCTGACAAGTAGCCACCTCTGACATGAGGGAATAGTGATCATTATTGTTGGAGATGCCACTAGGTGTCATCAGTCACCCTCTAAATAAGCTTTAAAAGTGTCAAACCTGTAGTCGCAGTCAATTAATCTTTGCAACATTTAAGTGCAAATATTTTAACATTAACTAACTAATGGGACTTTATTCTAATGCATGGTGCTTTTTAACACCATACTGGTTCACAAAAGTACAATTACCCTTACAATTACCCTCATTAGTTCACTGCACATCGATCATTTCTAAATGAATCATCCTTTGACTCCGGTGGCCTTGAGAACGCCACGTACTGCAGATTAAGAAAACACATGCAAATATACAAAACTGAAGCAAATTAAGAAACATCGAAAGCAGCGCAGATGACAATGGAAACTGTTTGCAGGGAGCACTAAAGAGTGATGGACATGGCTAGGACACATTGTTGTCGCCATGGTTTGTGACTCATGGAGTTACTTATGGCGGCTATCCGTAAGTGGTTTTGGAAACTAAACTAAAAAATTTTGTGTTTTTTCTTTGCTGGGACAACAAGTGTGCCCCAGGGGTGTGCAGCATTTTTTTGTAAATGCTGTGTGTGTGTTGTCCAAATGATGTTTCCTTGATTTGCTTGTGTTTTGTCTGTTTGCATGGGTTTTCTGTGTTTAAGCTGCCATGCGTTTAGCTCTTAGGGACACAGTATTTGACTCTATGGATGATTTAGATCAAAATACTGGCAGCTACTTTTACAAATCCCTACTGATTAAGGCCTACTGACAAGTAGGCAAGGTTTGGGTTTGCAGATGGACAGTGGGGACATGTCCCCATCATAAATTTGGGAGGACAGAAATGTCACTACCAATATTTGAGCGAACTTATTCCCTTTCCCTTTGGAGTGAAGTCATATTAGATCATTCCAATGTGCCCACCCAGAAGCTACATCAAGTTACTGGCTGAGACACATGTGACTATGCTAAGCCGCAAACAGCTGTTTCGACATGCCTCCCACCGCTGATTTTGACAAAGATTTGTTCATAAGGTAGGGGGTGGATTTTTGCATCCCTACCAACGTTGGGACCAAACCTGAGCATATACACACAAGTTATGGCACCTTTATGAAGTTCTCCAAGAGGTAGTTGACTGTGACCCAGCCGTATGCCCCCTCATCTTGACCGCTTAGTATGGCCGCCCCCTTGTAGCTGAAAGGGTAGGACTGGATTTTGTGTCCCACTTCCTGCAGAATCTGATCCGTCTGCTCTGGGCTGGACATTCTGGTTGGGAGAAACAAGAGTCTTACTCCCTCCGTCCCCAAGTGGATTCATTCCATACAGACATCTGAAGACAGGATTTCTACTCGATTACATATTAGTAATTATGCAAGTACATTTTATTCCTGCTTTTCTTCATTCGAATTGTTTAATCCAAAACATCCTTTGCATGCATCAAGTCATGTTTATCATAACAATACCTTTAAGACTCTGTCATGCCAAGCCCCCAAATCCTATCAACTAATCTATCAGATCAATTAACAAAGATTTCTCTGAGCAGCAGTGAAAGAAAAAGCCTGAGCTGCAACCAGCACTGAGGGGAAGTAATGGAGAAAGCGGTAACAATCAATTTAAGTACATTGTATGGAGTTACAAGTGCAAAGGGATTTTTTGAGTGCACAGACAGATAAAAGAAAATAGTCTTGCCTCTCACTCAAATTGTAGCATTTAGACATGTTTGCACTAGCAAATGATTAACATATTCACTTCCAACTAAATGATTGGGCAACTGTTTTCTGCTGTGCATTTTCATAAAGTCAAACCTCACCTACTTTGTGCACTCAAAGCTTCATGCACCTCATAGGTATGGCAAGATGCTATCAAGATGGCCAGTCTAAGTGCACACCTGTGCAATACCCATGCTGTCTGATCAGCATCTTGATATGCCACACCTGTGAGGTGGATGGATTATCTCGGCCAAGGAGAAGTGCTCACTAACACAGATTTTGACAGATTTGTGAACAATATTTGAGCAAAATAGGCCTTTTGTGTACATAGAGAAAGTCTTAGATCTTTGAGTTCAGCTCATGATGAATGGGGCAAAAAACAAAGTGTTGCGTATATAATTTTGTTCAGTGTAGTTAACACAAGAAATGCCATTTTGAATGCACTTTGTCTTTATCCCTCTGAAAGTGCTCACAGGCAACAATATAATTCATGTAAATTCATCTGTCTGTCTCTGACATGATTACAGGGCAGTGTTCATTCACTGTGTTCATTCATTTTATATCTATTACATGCTTTAATGCTATCTTATATTGCATAAGGTACATAATTATGTTTCAAAGAGGAGATGAAGATTATCGTTTTATTTTTTTTTACATACTGTAAGACAGTAATAGGACTAGAACTGAGGTGAAGCATTGTATGTGAAAGAAAAACAAAGTCACATAGAAACCAATCAAACAAACACAGAAAGAGATAATCTGGTCACACAGACGCACGCTGACTCACTGCAGAAGCCTCATGCCAGCTGTGGCTCCCAGGTACACAGGCGTGAGCTTGTGCCTTTCTGTTGGGATGTCCTTCACTGCCTGGTCCAGACATGCCTCTAAGCTCCGCCCTGCTGCTCCTTGTTGCCCTGCATAGCTAGAGATTCCTCTGCCTGAGTGGTGAAAAGGATAAAAAAAAAAAATTAATACAAACCTTCTGCTGAGCTTATAGACTTGCAGAATCTTGTTCTTGTGTTTGCTCATTACAATGTTAGCTGTTGTGACCCAAATGCGTTATGATGTAACTGATCACACCCACAATACCAGAAATGTCCCTGCTAGTCTGTGGCGAAAAAATACTGCATGACAATCTACTCACAGCTGTGGGGTGAACTTTGAATCAATGTTCCTATTCATTGCTTTTCACAACTTAACCTGAAAAATTGATTTGAAGAAGAATATCTTAATTATTCTTTACTGTTACCAGAAGTCCCTGGTTATAGAAGGCGTCATAAATACATTGTGAGGAAAACAAATGTTACCAATATTTATGGAATTCTTGTAGCACTTAAATTGTGTTTCATTCAGCAATTTGTAATTTTGCATGTCATTCTCAGATATCTATCTGCAGATCAAAGTTCACTTCTGACTGGGTTTTTGTTTACAATTATGAAACATGACAATGTAAACACCATGTTCATGGGAAAAAATGTATTTATCTAAGCCAAGAAAACATTAAGACCCTTTGGCATAATGGGAGTGGCAGGGCACAAAACTCAACTCTGACTCATTCATGTGATAATTTAATTTACAGTTAACAGTTGGCACTCGAGTTTAACAAGGAAACAACTTTCTAAAATACAATTTATTAGTTTTAAAGCAAAAAAACAAAGTAGATAGTTGGTGTTATAGCAAGTGCATATTCCTGGTATGATTTCACTATCACAAGATTAAATTTATAGTCAAACAAAAAAAAACTGTGTCCTAAAAGGTTTGTACCATGCGCTTTTACAGATGTCGGCAGCTGTAGCTGATTCTCAGCAGTTATGCGCGTTCATTGGGCAACTCAAAACAGTTGTGTAAGGGTTCAAAACACTGTTTATGATCAATATGGCACTATATCGATTAACCTTAATTACCTTAAATGATGGACATTATCAATCATGCTTACAACTTGCATGTTGAATGGGATTTACAAATTAGACACCGTAGGCCTACTTCCACATGACATGAATTCAGTACTATCGTAACAAAAGATCTCAACAGCAACCCAGAGAAAATGATTCATCAATAACAACCTTTCAGATCACTCCCACAGCTCATTCTACTTCTCGTCTGTCCACTTGCATGTTTTAACAGCCTTACATTTTCTTACAACATATTTCTGCGCCACCTCTGCAGCATTAATCCGGAAAGGTGATTTTTAAAAGCTTGTAACTTAGTAACTTGATATCTTGTGCGCACAAGTTATTATCTTGTGTGCACACAAGATAGCCTAATTCACTTTGATGAACAAGATAATAACTTTTACAAACAAGATATGTTATGGGCACAAGATAAAAAAAATATCACTTTATGGGAATTTAGGGGCTCCGTATAAACCACTTTTCTTTGTGGTTTATGTGTACGCTCTGTATGTTCCAAACAATCATCTATGAAATATCTTGCTGAAATATGCCAAAATATAAGCTGCTAATGGTCATCATGACAAACCAGGCAGCTAACTTATGAAGCGTGAAACAGAAGCCATATATTGGTAAACCAAACTACAACATACTAAGCATAAGAATGAACAGAGGAGGAACAGATGGAGATGCAGCAGTGGTTTAAAACATTTCCATGGTTCCTTCTTTATTTTGACTGTGAATATTGTTTGCTAGACTACGGACTACTGTCCCCTGGTACCAGAGTGTTTTGGATTTTGGTGGAGAAAGTGCTTACACTTACCCTTAACATCACATTCACTGTGCTGGGTGACCACACCAGTGCCATTTTGCTTGTCCGCTGGCCACTTGTAAATATACAAAGCTGTGTGTGAAGATCCAGCATCCAAGACAATCCCATACTGCAGAGAGTAACAGGCAGAAAAAAAACAAAGAGGTAAAAGCAGCATTTCTGAAAGATCATTAAGTTTACAGCCTTAAAAAGGGAGTCCAGTTAAGTAAACATGAGAACATGAAAGTTTTATGGGGAGGTGGCCTAAATTTTGGCATCTGGAAGGCATGTCGCTGCAGAATAGGTTAATGACAATGTTCAAAGACACAAATACACATGTGGTGGACAGATTACACTGCAGCCCATCTACAAACACTAACACAGGACTATTAGCCTACATTTAAACATTGCACATCTTCACCTTTGTGTATTCTGATTTGACTTTAAAAACAAAAACAAATAAAAAGGAATTTCACAATAAAATTTTGTTTTTCCCATCAGACAACTCCTGTTTTTTTTTGTGTGTACAAGAAAATGTTAGAGGAGCTTATATTACACTTTTGCTCCCCTGCTTGCATTCAGGCAATTCTGTGTGGTGAAGAAGAATACTTTTTTTTTTTTAATTGTGTGACATGAGCCAGAACAAAAACATACTCATTTTGCAAGGCAATCTAAGGAAATTTACATATTGAAACAGCTGCAGGAGTGTTCATAAGGCATGTATTGAGGGCAAAGATTCATTTAACATACAGAAACCTTTTGGATCTGGGACTCGTTAAAATGGGAACATATGTTTTACTCTTCAACTTCACAGTGAATCAAAAGGAATTCCGCTTCAGTTCTCAGTAGTATGCAGCATTATGACTTTTCAGCCTTTCAACCTTGCAGCCTTTGTGGATAAGAGAAAATGCCATGAAATAGCAAGAGCTTATCATAGAGGAATTTCTGGCAAACGAGAGCTTTGTTCACTAGCGAGTTTGGTAGACATTTACAACTCTCAGAGATGAGAAGGCAGCCAGATGGCTCACTTGTTAGCCACTTCCATCATAAGCTCAAGGAAAAAAACAATGTGTCTCCAACCTCCAACAACTTGTTCTAGCTTCTGACGTCATTACAGAGATCTGCAACGTCATTTCACATAGTCAAAACTCTAATTCAAGATATCTATAATTACATTTCGACTATTTGAGATATCAATAATCAAACTTAAATTGAAGATATCTATGACTTTATAACAGATACTTACAATTAAACAATACTATTTTGACGGTCAAACACAGACTTTCACCCAGGAGACCACTGTTCTTGTCCCATGTGAAACCAGAAGTCCATGCTGAAAAATTTTGAGTATACGTGCGATATGTCGAGTTACATCATGTGAATTTAGGTGCGGTTTTTGATTCAGCGATGTCCACTCTAAACAATTGGCCAGAAACTGTTTCTTCCAACTAAGGAATATTTCCAAATTAAGAACACCTGGTGTCAAAGGGTGAGTTGGAGATGATCATTCATGCTTTTATTTCCTTCTCGTTTAGATTACTGTAACAATCTTTTTACTTGTTTGAGAAAGAAGGAGCTTTACTGTCTCCAGGCTGTTCAGAACTCTTTTAACTCACAAAAGTGCTCACTTCACACCTGTTTTAGCATCACTTCACTGGTTACCAGTCCAGTTTAGAATTCAATTTAAAATCCTGGTTCTTACTTTTAGAGCCCTGCTCTACATCTCTGAGCTGATACAGCTTCATACTCCCACCCGTAGCCTGAGGTCATCAGGTCAGAGGTTGTTAGTGGTTCTCCACACTCATTTTAAAACCAGAGGGGATCGATCGTTCCGAGCAGTGGCACCTAGGCTGTGGAATGCATTGCCTCCCTTTCTACATTGTGTGAATTCTGTCGATTCTTTTAAAAAAGCAACGGCAGACTGTACTATTCAAGCAGGATTCAAGTTAGACGAGGGTTTTTTGTTCTGTGTTTGCCATTTGTATTTAAATTTTCTTATGCATTGTATTTTACTTTGTTGTATTGTATCACATTTTATTGTGATGCACTGGATTTTTTTATCTGTGAAAAGGTGCTATACAAATAAAGTTTACTTACTTACTTCCTAATGTAACATACTACTTATTTTAATCCAAACCATGATCTTTTCCTAAACCTACCAAGTGGATTCCTACAACTGCTTCACACTGTTACCCACGTTTATTGGTACTCATAGTCATAGTTCGTGTTGGGGAGCGGTCATATATGTTGTTTCATTTAGGTATGAAGACATGTTGGGAAATAAAGATCATCATCAATAACTGAGAAGAAGATTTTTACATCTTATAAAATATATAATTTTCTACCATTATCTGAAGCATTAGAGGAAGAAAAAGTACTGACTTTCCTGTTCTTTTTTGCAGAAAATACTTCCTCAAATGCCACTGCGATCAAAAACTGTGATGAAAAACCTGTTGCTCAGTGCCTTCCACCTTCACTACAATGTAGACACAGATTACAGCTACTTTGACGTCTGCTTAAATAAAAGGAACCTCAGAATGTGTATAAATCCAGCCATGCAAGAAGGTATGCAATTGACGAGCAAAGGAAAGGGATCACACACACACACGCACACGCACACGCACACACACCTTTCCACAGTCAGGCATTTGCAAACACACAACTTCCTAAAATCAGTACAACAGGTGAACAGTAGCATCATGTGCAAGCCTGCCTTGTTATTTGTCATATTTTCTCATTACTGCTGTGCAGTCAGTTGTTAAGGACTCGCTCTAACACTTGCCAAAGACAAAGAGGAGCTCTAATGATCTGTTTTGTCCTTTCATGTGATAAACTATGGAATCTGTTGTACTTGTCTCCCTGAAAAATGTAAGAAAACCCCTTCTGTGTCCTTTTGTTGTGACTGGTTGACTACATTGTTGCAGAGTGAAAGGGCTGTTACGGTTATACTATAAAAGGAACCATGGGATATTTAGCCAGTAACACAAAAATGAGGGAGCAGGGGGAACCAAAGCTGGATTTCACATGCGCCGCAATCCTGCTCTGAATGCCAATAAAGGACTACATTACAGTTTCATGTCTTTCTTGCAGTTATTAGATATAAAGGGGAAATAATATAAACAATACAAATACACAATTACAAATAATAAAAATAAAACAAAACAGTGTTTCACTAGTTCAGTTCATTAATACTTTCTTAATTCACCAACCGCGCCACAGGTTTAGTCTTTAATACCATTCGTTTCACTACAATGAGGCAACTATTCAGTTGATCACCTGAGTGCATATCACACCATTACTGATGACAGGCAGCCTTGTGATAAGCAAATAACATACATTTAGCAGCAAGATAGCATTTTCATGTTTCTACAGGTAAGATTATTGCTGACTGATGGTTTGAAAATGAAAATGCAGTCCGTTTCATTTCATTCATATAGGGTTTCTTTGGAGTTGCCCTTTTCTTTTTGCATCAGAATTTACAGATACACTTTCAATTTGACTTTATTTAATATTGTCAGTCCTGGACTTCTATAGCCTTGAGGTTCAATGGCTGAGCAGAGAATATGAAGCCAACGCCAGACTTCAAAGACAGGGGATTCAATTGTGAACTTGCAGGGAAACAAAAGAGTAAACTAGGCCATCATCCAATTAGAACTATGTCACATAATCATCTAATGCCTCATATATCTGTGTAACACCTTTTGTGCACAACAGAGCTTTTGGTTAAGACAACTTAACACGCTGATAAACACTGATCCAAAAATAACCAATGGAACAGACCTTACCATGAACCCCGGCGCCTCCTGGACATCCTCAGTGGGGATAGTCAGGAGCAGGATTGCAACAAGTCCAAACACCAGCAGTGCGACGGGGACGAGAGGATGAGCCGAGCGCTGAGCCATGAAGTGAAAGTGAGAAGTGCTGCTCCTCTTTGCGTCTGCTGGAAATTTGAGCACTGACTTAATAGCGGCCAAGTGGGAGCAGTAGGGCTTCCCGATGGCTAGGCGTTATCACAGCCCGCCTGTGGTTCACGCTTCACCTGCTGCCTGCCTCCTGTTTTATATTTCACTTGAGCTAGCAACGCCTGACCTGAATTTATGTCCCAAGCCAAGTCCTCCTCCATGTGTCTAAAACCTACAGTGAATGAAAACAGCCCCAAGGCTAGGCTACTGGTGCCATGGAGGGGAAAATGTCTTAGTTCATTCACATTCAACCGTTAGCCCATTTAGGTCGGAGCTCCACATCTCCACCTCGTCATTTCCTTGTTTAGTGAAGACGGGGACAGAAAATCACATGTTTCACAATTATTTAATCATTAACAAGAAAAGCAAGGGGTGGCCTGAACTGGCAGAGCTCCGGCTTGTAGGCTATTGGACGGCAGGGATGGTTGTTGTTTTAGTAGTTTAGTATTTGCATGTGAATGGGTGCAGCATTAAACCTGACTTCTCAATTGCATGCTCATTTGAATGTCTGAGTAAAGCATGGAAATTAAGTATTCGTTAGAGGCACATACTTTCTTTGTACATTTACTTTTTTAAAAGTCTATTTTTGCTGAAATCCTGTTCAGACAGTGTCTAAATTTAGCAGAATGTATAATGAGTTATTTTGAACTTGAGCTTCTGAATATTGCACTTGAGCTATTCATGTTGTCTCTGGGGGCACTGCTTTTTATATTGCATCCTTTGCAATATGCTGAATATTGCAAAAAAAACAAATACTGTTAAAGAACCGTCAATCTGAGTTTAGATAGATTCTCCTGGAAAAATAAAGACATAGCAAACACACAGCTAGTTTACTACCTCCTGTCTAATGACAAACTTACACATGTTGAATCATACATGATACACACACACCAGACAATGTTTTGTCATCTTTACATTGTCTTTCCCATGTTGTTCACAAATACAATGAATCAGCAAACAGTAATAGTTGGCTTGTCCATATATAAGTCCTCGCTGACTATAGAACATTTGTTGTTTCTGCCACTTTATAAAAAATAAAATAAAGTAACGCCTGTGCTCTTCCTACAATGACAAGTCAAATGTCTGTGTGAAAACGAAATTGTTTGTAAAAAGCCTTTAAGAAATTAAAGGTCTGAAATTATCTTATGACTCTGTGTTACTGAATCTGTTCTTACTAACTTGGTTTTATTGCCTTAATCCAATAAATAAAAACAGGATTGCAAAGCTTTTATAACTCCCTTCTGCTACGTAGCAGACAATATTACATTAATACGGAATCAATTATAAACACATGGTTAACAGAAGTAAACTATAATCACTGGAGCAGTGTTCAGGATGAATTTGAGTTTAAGAGTCTGATGGCTTGGGGGAAAAAGCTGCTCTGCAGTCTGGTGGTGTGGCAGCTGAAACTTCTCTTCTCAGAAGGCAGCAGGGTGAACATATCCTTTGGGCTCTGCGTAGGCACCTCACAGATATCAATGATGCTTGGGAGATGGGTTCCAGTGATCTTCTGAGCAGTTTTAATCACCCGCTGCAGAGCCCTCCGGTCTTGGGCCGTGCACATCCCACGCAAGTTAGTGATGTTTCCAGTCAGGATGCTTTCTATTGCTCCTCTGTAAAAGCTGACAAGAACTTGGTGCGGGAATTTGGACTTCTTAAGCTTCCTCAAGAAATATAGCTGTTTCTCAGATTTCTCCACCAGCGTGGAGATGTGAGATGACCATCTCAGTTTCTCTGTGATGCTGATTCCCAGGAACCTGAGACTGTTCACCTGCTCCACCTCAGCACCAATGATGTAAACAGTCTTTAGGGGAGCGTGGTGCACAGCCTAACGCGGGGTGATATGTCACACCGACATTTTACATAGTTGCACAGGGTCGAGCAGGTTGCGTTTCCGGTCAGTTTATCAAGGAGCCAGCATACGGTCTGTCACCAATTTTTTAGAGAGATTGGACTTATTTTTGTCAAGTGAGTGTTTTCGTGGCATAAAAGTAAATTTCTGTATCATACTTATTTTTCGATTACTGAGCTGTGTGTAAGTCACTAAATCCAATCATGAATTACATTAATAACCATCTTGTTGCCTAAAACATTCTTTGAAACACCTGACCAACTACTTGCAAGTGTTAATCATACTTAAAGACAAACTCATCAGAGCGGTAACACTGTGTTACAACTAAACCCGGCCAATTTTTACATATATTTTGATGTGTGCACATAATCCATCTATCCTTTGGTCCATCCATTTGAATATAAATCCATGATAGACCATGATTGAGATGAAAAGACAACTCTCTTTCCTTATATGATATATATTTTCATGGATGGAAAGAGATAATATCTACAAATTATATTATAATATCTTATATTATAATATCTATCTATTTATCGACTCATGATGGATGGCTGGTTGAGGGTTAGATGGAGTGGTGGTGTGGATATCTGTCATATATAGATCCATAATCCTATGGTATTTAGATATAATTTAATTTAATCAGATAGAATAGTTTTGAATTAACAGACTTTTATAGCAATAGTTGCAACTAACCCCGCCCATGGAGTAAATGACATTTCATTCTGTCAACATTCAGCGCAAAAGGAGTATAAGAATTGTAGGTCCTAGAAATAAACTTCAAGTGTTTATTCGTAGCAGAGATGTGTGTGTTGCTTGTATAAAAATATGATTAATCAAACTCAAATACCTTTTTTTATTATTTAGTCTAAAACAAAATGTGTTATGTCCCGCTCTCTCCTATCTCCTTCTTAAAATCAACGATCAGCTCCTTGGTTTTGCTGCTGGGAATGATTTTATCGTCTTAGTGATCAACACATCATCAACACATTTGCTGATGTAAGATGTCACTGATGATGTATATTCCTCTAGGTTGATGTGGCTCTCCTGGGCGGCGGCCTCTCTGAACATACTCCAATCTGTGCTCCCAAAACAGTCCCACAGAGCTGCTGTAGATTCATCTGTCCACACTGTTTTAATTGTTGGCTTGACTCTTTTAATCAGCTGGGTGTAAGTGGGCTGAAGAAGCAGAGAAATATGGTCTGATAAACCAAAATGGGGACGAGGGAGGGCTTTGTAGCTGCCAAGAATATTGGTGTAGACCATAGACTGTATTGTAGATGTGGTCCAGCGTGTTTGTTCTTCTGGTGGGGACGTGGACATGCTGGTGGAATTGAGGCAATAGGCTACTGTTCTGAGATTTGTTGGATTAAATTCACCAGCTCCAATAAAAACATCAGGTTGTTTTCTCATATGACTGCTGATGACCTCATACAGTTTCTGTAGTGCATTTTTTTGAATTAGCATCTGGAAGAATGTAAACAGCAACGACAAAAACACTGGAGATTTCAACATCTCAACATTAAAAATTCCACATCTGGGAAACATTGTCTATCCACTTTAGCTGCGTTTGAGCACCAATCATTATTTATGTAGATACACAGTCCTCCTCCCCTCGTCTTACCGGACTCTAGTGTCCTGTCTGTGCGGAATAATGATGCGTTCCATTTGACATGGGAAGTCATAATTTCCGAGTTCAAAATTTCAATGGGAATACCCCCTTAAGTCGAATTTCTTGGGAAGTCGGGAGAACCGCACTCACCTCGAGAGTGGGTGATGAGGCAATTATAGTTGCAAGTGAGGAGTGAGCAGAGTAAGCCAGGGCCAGCTTCATCCATAGACAGTATATTAAGCTACTGGACTAAACCACCCCGCTGATTTGAATGGAGAGCAGTGAAGCCAGTTTTGGACCAATAAAATACTACTACAGGGCCACTTCCTGTTGGCACCAGCGTCTACTGCGCATGATCGCGCAGCATAACCGTGGTTTAATGACGTAGAACAACTGCAGAAACACCGTAATTCTGGTAGCTGTATAAATGCGCCAACAAAAAGTTTCATGGCTCAGTGTGTTAGTCTGACTCGGATTGTCACTGTTTAATCAGCCCACCTACAAGGTTCACCTGTCAAACACCAAAGCAGCGTCACTGATTGCTGTGATTTTTTTGATAACCGAGAGTTTATAATCTAAGCAATACGGTTACATCTCTCATGTGCGATGGGGTGTCACAGGGTTTTGACGTCATTTTTGGGCCTACATGGATCCCTCCATGAAGGCTTTGGTCGGCTTCACTGTCCGATCTCTGGCTTACCGCCTTTGGTTTCAGCCCCAACAAACACCCTGTTGTGTACACATCGCACTGCACTCCAGTGGCTGTGTTTATATACACTTTGCTGCCAATTTGGCAACACCTCTGACACACCCAACATAGCTCTAAGCCCGCTGGCACCCTTGCACGCCGTTTTGAGGAAACATGTAGTTCAACCCAGAAGTGAAAACAGGTGTGCAGTTGGGTGTGGCAGTCAGGCCTGGGGGGGACGACAAAGAGCAGTGCAGAGGGCCGGGTATGAAACAGTGAAGAGAGGGACTGAGGAGCAAACTGTGACAATCAATCAGCCCTCTGAGTCACATTAATGTCTCTGACAGGAGGTGACAGAGTGTCAGCTGTGATCAGGGAAGACGGTCAATGGACCAGAACAAATGTCTCACCTGACAATATCCTGCAACCCACCTCTGCTTCCACAAGGTATGTCATTAATTAACAATGACAGCTATGATCTAATTAATGATGACACTTGAAATTTAATTAAATATTACACTGACTGTGACAGTGACTGTTTTGGTGCTATGTTCCTCCCAGGAGTACCCATAAAAACATTGCTATCCTTTCAGCTACTGAAAGAGTCAGATTATTAATATGTATG
Source organism: Micropterus salmoides (assembly GCF_014851395.1). Classification (NCBI taxonomy): domain Eukaryota; kingdom Metazoa; phylum Chordata; class Actinopteri; order Centrarchiformes; family Centrarchidae; genus Micropterus; species Micropterus salmoides. Next base: position 25,435,996 of record NW_024041151.1, on the reverse strand, counting down.
TCAGTGTTAGACCAACAACCCCCAGAACTCCTTATTTTGTCTACAGATTATCCTTGATGATGCTTGGCAGTTTGTTTTTAAATATAATGCTACAATATGTACATAGGCACAGCGGTGCTTTGAGCTAAATTAACAACAAACTATTCTTATTGTTAGGATGCTCACAGTGACAATGTTAATATGCTGATGTTTAGCAGGAAATGTTTACCATCTTAGATTTCATTCTGGACTAAAATGATGGACCAAACAAAACACAATACAGTGTGTCAGATGTAACACTGATGTTTGTTTTATATAGTTGTTTGTAGCATTTTGTACCAGCTGGGCACTAGCCACTGAAACATGCCCCTGATATACGATTGGTTACATTGGAACATGTTTTATTATGGCTAACATATTATAACCTTCATACCCATTCACCAGACACAGAGCAACATAATCATCCCATTGGAGTAATGCTTCTCTCCACCTAACAAAAGCATGTCCAGTATTGTCCAAACATCACTTTTTAGCTCTGATTGGTGCACTCCTGAGGGTAATATCTGGCTCTTAGCTGCTCCACTACTATGTTCACCAGCCATGCGCTTTGGATCTCTGCTGCGTCCTGGTGGAGAGGTCTCAAACACTCGGATTGTATGCTGGAAATTGCTGCTTACGGTTTTCTATGAAGGGTTGGTTAAAAAAGCTGTTAGTTAAATAAAGAACCAAAACAACAAGATATTACAGAAACTAAATGCTCTATAGAGCTCCTGAGTTTAGTATACTGGCACCTCTTTCACATTACAGTGTCATAAATGTAAAAAACAAAACAAAAACATTCAATTAATGGAGCTTGTATTTTGTTTTTGAAGTACTACAAGTATTATTACTGGTATTTTATGTATTATAAAAGTCCACATATTCCTGTGTGGGATGACTGTTGGGCCAGAGCACAAAATTGTTATAAATCTCCATCATGCACTGCTATTTCACCACTGGACCCCTGCACACCAAGACCTACTTTTCTCTTTTAACTGATGCTCTTAGGCTTTTTTATTCTCTCTTGCTTGGTATACGTATATACTGTATGTATATATGTATACAGTATATACACATATATGCATTATTTTCTTTTTGTATGTATGTTTGTAGCTTTTCAATTTTTTTTCTGTATAGGCCTACACTTTTATTCATTTGGTACAGTATGTGCTTACGTTCTTTCATTTGTAACTTTAAACCCCCTCGAAACTCTTAAAATAGCAGTTAATAGCAGCACGTGCTGGATTACAACATTTCTGCTTAGTCCTAATAATTTTCTTTGAAATGATGATGATAAAATAATCCAAGAAAATAAATTGCCATCAATTTTGAATGTCAATTAATAATTTAAGTCATTTATCAGTCATGCCAAACTTGCTCCAGATTCTCACATGTGTGAATTTGCTGCTTTTTTTCTGTTTTCTGTAATTGTTCATTGGATCTCTTTTGCTTTTTGACTGTTGGTTGGACAAAAAAAAGTAATTTGAGGATTTAACCTTGGGCGCTGGGAAATTGTAAGTTGTATGGGCATTTTTCAGTCGGTTATTTCCTAAATATCTGCTCTGGCAGATAATTCACATTTGTAAATTAGTTTGGTGATACCAGGGTAGACATTTGATAGTCTGTGCAATTTACTGAATCAAAAACAAAACTGACAGATTGATATTGTGAATTACTGTTAGTTTTCAAGCCTAAAAATAATAAAATCACAGCATTGGTTAGACTTGGCAATGTAAGTATAGTTTATTTACAGTGGTATAAACAAGATGATTTAATGTAAGATCTTAACTGGAAAAGGTAACAAAACAAGTGATTCCTCCATTAAGGGGTTTTGCGTTTGTGTGTGCATGTTTGTGTGTGTGTGTGTGGTGATGATGATGCATGCCCGTGTGTGTGTGTGTGTGTGTGTGTGTGTGTAACTATAGTTCAAGACATTCTCAGCTGCAGTCATAATACAAGCCTATCTACACTGAACCAGACTCTATTTACAGTTCATTCAACTAAAGTGCCCCCACACATCTCAGTTAACTGTACACAACAACCCAAAGCACTGAAAGTAACACGTAAGCATGCATAGGCCAGAATGAGAACATAATCACAAGCAAACTCTCAGTTCACGTTTTAGAAATCAAATTCTGTTTTAGCACTTTGTGTGGTGGTTTGGTGTTATTATTTCTCATATAAAGATGTTGTGTATACTAGTGTTTTTCTAATAAAATGAAAAAGAGATTTGTGAAATTAAAACATTGTAACGTGGAGAAGTTAATATGCCTGACTGATGTGACAGTGGTTCTGTTATAGTTTCTTGGTAAATCAATAACTGTTGTGTTTTTGTTTTTTTTACAGTTTGGGAGACCCCTCAGCATAAAGTGCTATGCAGTGCCAGACACCAGAGCGGATGTGATAGTCTTTTCGACAAACAGCAGTGGTTTCTCACCTCCAGAAAATGGGAAATGGCCTGTTTTTGCACCTAACCAAGACCTGCACACTAGCTTGCGAGCTGAGCCACGCCTTCAATTCACTCAGGTTCCTTCGTGCAAAAGTTCCCCGACGCTGCTCTGGGAGGAGGTTTTACATGAAAGACTGAGTGCTGGTTGGGTGAAAAACCTGGCCCTTTGATGCAACCCCTTGGAGACTGGAAATGAGAAAGACTGCTGCGGCAGGAGAGAGGAAGAGAGAGGGTGTCCCCAAGCGTAACTCGGCTCAAGGCTGAGTGTCTCAAAACCTGTTTGGATGTAAACACACCAGCCTCACTGAACTGTTTCATCAGATGGCAAATTGATCTGTGATTTCATATATTCACCTGCTTATTTCTTGCTATAAATAGTAGTAAAGCTTAACAGATTGTCTTTAAGAAATTGAGTTCTTTCTAGAAATTAAAAAAACATGCATTTGGCAGATCGGTACAAAATTAAAGGGGAATACATACAGTTCAAACAATTACAGAATCTGGTATATAGCCTTAAAAATAACAATAATCAGTTTCATCATTCAGATACATAAAGCTCTTTTTCATATACAAGCACACACATGCTGCTATCATCTTCACAGGTAGACAGGATTAGTCATATCCTCGTCATTAGGGCCATTATTAGTGCTTCCCAATAAAAACCTTGTGTAGATAAAAACACAGGTAGTTCCTATTAAAAATACTTGATATCCATTGAAGCTTACAGTACATCTTGTATTGCAGTATATGTTGTGTAGAAATGCTAGAGAGTACTATGGTATCTAAGCCCTAATTGGAAGTGATATGTTAAGTACTTGCACCAAAACTGGTTAATCCATAAACTTAACTAAACTAAACCTGGCTTGCTAAAGTTATACAGCTGGTCAGGAAATTTGAAAGTAGTTAACATCAAACATTAAGTAAAATTTTTGTGGGTAAATGGACAAAAACAAGGTTAAATAAGTTAGCTAATAACATACGGAAGGAAAAGATTGTATATGTGAGTCGGATGGGTTCTTCTGTGCATGCTCAGGGACCCTACAAACATCTAACGCCAGGTAATCCTGGCTTTAAAGAAGGTGCAAGTTCAGTGTTCTCAGCCACTTCTTCAGCAAGCGTTTTCCTCAAAAGCTCCGTTGGCAGTCGGTGAAATGAAAGCTTCGGCTTGGGCGGCGAAGGGAACGAGGAGATGGGTATTTTCCCTTCCTCTCGCCTCCACTCCCTCCTCCGTTCGTCTCGTTTCCTCTCTCCTCGGGGAGCGATCAGTGTCTCCCTCTCTTTACACCACAGTGCTGACAGACGGGTCAGACAAGTTGAGTTGGCCCGTGATGTCAGTGGGTGGGTACTGCTGCAGAGGTGAAGAAAAATGGGGAGGGAGGAGGAAGGGACACATATAACAGGGTCATTTTGTGACAAAAGCAGCATGTAGCATTTTTTTTAAATAAAGCTAGTTACCTTAATTATCTAAACATTCATTTTTTGTTATGAACACCTGTGCTTCATTTCTGCAGAAATGTAGAAGCAGGGGGGTTCTCTAACCCCTCTGAGGCACACCCTATTTTTGTTGTTTATGTGTAATCTCTACAGATTTTTTGTAAAGCAGTTTGGTTGTGCCTGAGGTGGGCTAGTTGGGAGCAGATGTAAGGTCTTGAGTCTAGACAACAGCACATTTGTATCAGGCATCATTTATTTTTTTTTTAGCCTGACGACACGGGTGATCATTTCCTGCCATGGGTAAAAAGGACCGCTCATTTATCTCCCCGCAGTCACTTGCACGCATGCTCTAATTTTAGCATCTGATGAGGAGAAGATGAATTTTAGGCTGATCACAAATGTGCTGTTGTGCCGGACTCTTACATCCAGTCCCTGCTTCACTGTGCTTCTTTTAAAGCAGAGTGCGTTGAATTATAGGCATCTACAGTGCTGAGAGGGGAAACAAGATCCCGATTCCATGCAGGTGCTTAGTTTCTATGGCAACAGTGGTTTTGCTTTTGACTGAAGTCTTTTGAGTGCGTTGTCTGACAGTAAGCCATATTTCTACATTGCTGAGGCTGCTTTTTCTGCTAATAAGCAAGAAACCCGATGAAACAATAATTCATTGAACATTGTGGTCGATTACATCATAAATAGAGCGTGTAACATGCTGGAGGGGGTTTATGCGTAGCTTCATGTTTTGGAACACAGTAAGTTGGGTGGAGTAACAAACTCAGCTACATTATGTTCTTTATAGTCCAACTGATTTCCAACATGCCAATCATAATCCTGACATACACAGCACTGTGTTGGGAAAAAATCTGTTTCATAATCCAATGTCAAAGGACACATCTTTTTGTTTTTGGACATTCAACGCATTCCAAATGAACAGACATTATTGCACTGCAGAACCAAAACAGGGAAGAGTCTTGCCTCAGTGTACCCATTTCTTATGTACTTTTTGTCTTTCTCAATTAAGCAAGATCTTAGGTTAGGTAGATTTAAGTGCCTCTCGTTTCAAGCTGATAGAGCCAATACATTCAAGCATATGAGCTTCAGAAGCTATTATGATGCAACTGACATGCTGACGGATGGGGCAACATCCAGACTGAATAGTATGTACTGTTAAATTGTCAAAATTAACAGGAGTCAGAGTGGATGTCCCTCATCCCCTTGACCCGCGAGTTGCATCATCATATGGCTTACAGCCCCTATTTTGGGTCTCTTCATGTCTTGTACCGTGAGGACCTGCTAACAGCGCACCCTACTGGGGTCAAGTGGACCAGCAAAAGAGAGACACTTCACTGACATCACAACCACAGTAAATGGTTATAAAGCTACTTATCCAATATCCAATACACGTATGGCGGTTCTTCTTAATATATGGCACAACTACAAAGAGTATTTCTACTTCTTCTACTGTTACTACAGCTATGACAGTTACAGTCATTGGCATGCTTGCAGAGGGAGAGAGGAGCAGTGTGGCATGTGGGTGAGGGACACTGACACTCAAGTCCATTGATATCCATTAATATAAAAGAAGAACATTTATATAAAATCAAAATAAAGGTCAAACACTGAGGATGGCAAATCTTTCATTTGGAGCATTTTTTTTTTTGATTATACTAAATCCTTTTATTTTTCCACTTTAAGACATTCTTTTTTCCCCTCTAGGGCTCCCAAACCAGCATCCGAGCCTTCACACAGACAAATGATTAACAATGGCGATCCCACTCTTCATCTCTTCAAACGAGACCAATTCTATTGAGAAACCTCCAGGGGAGAGTATAGGTTGTTTGGTTCAAAGCAGAAACATTCATAAAAAAAGACAAGAGAGAGAGAAAGACAGGAGATCAAATAAAAACAGACAAAATACTTTTGACTTTGTGACCCGTTAGCTTAACTTCCATAGGCTACATCTCCCCTGAGAAATACATTCAAAACAATGTTAGTAAAGCAGCCTTTCTGCGAAGGTGTCTGTGCTATCTCCAGGGGTTATTGCTGTTTTTTCTTTCTCATGCCAGATTTGGTCAGCGACCAGCTATGTCTGGCGGAGCAGCTGGGCACAAATGACTGCGGGTCACTGGTTTGTCAGAGCACTCCAAGCTTGTGGAGCACAATCTCCCGACCGCAACGAGCAGAGGATTTTTCAACTGAACTGTGAAGGAATGGAGAAAACCTGACACTCTCATTGTGCTGCAACAAAGGAGTCAAGCAAAGATATAGAGATGGTGTAAAAAGTGATTTAGAAAAAAAACCCATAATAGCTTGTGTTTGTAACACAGTGAGAGTCTAAGGCTTCACCGAGTTTGTAGCCCGTAAAAAAACATGATTAAATCATAAAAGAAGACAGTCTTCACCACCTGAAAATATACCCTGAAAGAGGCATGCACAGTTCAGACCACGAGGACACTGAAAAATAAACAAGAATTATGACAAACAAAATATGACAAAGCAAAAAGTAAATTGATTAATAGAAATCCATGAGTGTAATCCTGAAATAGATGTTGATAAATAAGACAACACATTAGTTTTCTTCCCAGGAGGACTGGTCATCATGACTACCTTGGAAATGGATTTTGGAGAAACAAAAACAAAACACCAGCGCATGCTTTTCAAACTAAAAGCAAACCAACAACGACTGTAACCCAAACGCGGTGCGGTGGCGGGATTGATGCAAAGAAACGATGTATATACGAAGGATCAAGCAGTCAAAAGGACAGGATACAAACACAAATATTTAAACGCTTACATACGGTACACACACACACACCACAACGCCACCAAAAAAGGACACAATCGCCAGAATCTACGTCCAAACCAGAGGCAGGGAGGAAGAGCAGCCCAAGACAAAACACACTGGCAGACTGCTTGCTTTTGTCGCCCCCCCCTCCTCCAGAGGAACACGTCACTAATCTCACCAAAACCCCAAAAATCCTGGACACCTGGGGTGACCCCTGCCCAAATTCAGAGCCCAGCTCCTGGCCTGGCCTGACCTGAGTTCCTGTACTGATGCCCTCCGGCCTTTAAAGGACCTACAGATGCTAAATGGTGATGGCTGATCGATGGTGAACGGACAGACACATGGCAGAGGCCGCGGAGCCATGTGGAAATGAGTGAGTGGAGCATGGCACTCTCTCGCGGTCGGATATGGAGATGTAGGACAGAGAAGGAGAAAGGAGAGGGGTGAAAGTAGAGACAGAAGACGAGGAGGAGGAGAAGAAGAGGAAAGAGAGGGAAGAATAAACAAGGGAAGATGTTGCTTCTTCGTCTCCTTACCGTGTCTTTGGAGGACCTACGTCTCTTGATGCTGGAGGCCAGGGTGGTACTGATGGACCTAAAAGAGGCTTTCTTTTTGGGGTCGGGCTCTGCTCTACCACTTTTCCTATCCTAAAATAAATATGTAGAAACATTATTCATGTTCTCTGGCTGGGGTGATAACTGTGGTTTCAGTCTCACCCATTCTCTCTTCCCACCACCACACCACCCACCACCACCACACCACCCACCACCCCAATAAATTACCTTATTTAATATTGTCTAAATAGTGGAAGATTCCCTGTGAGACTACAGCATTTGGAAATGTAAAATGCGCAAAGAGGGAGAAAGAAAGGAATAAAGCCTGTTAGATGTGAGAGTGGAAATAGTCTGCTCAGTCTAAAAGGGGGGGTTTTCGTCTACATTTTATGCAACATTGTCACAGTGGGACTGCACATAGATGGCACAGTAGTCCTCTAGAAATGTGCTGACACATTCACTCGACCCCTAGAAATGCATTGGAATGAGTGATGGCTAGTAAAGATGTCAGTGGGTGTGATACCTATGTTACACTGCTTTAACCAAATATTCTGCCTGTACGCTCGCTATTGCCCGAACACACACTTTAGTGATGCTACTTCTTCATGTCAACACACAAGCAATCTTAAATTAAAAATGAATGAACTAAGCAGTATGCTGAATATGTCTTAACACTTTACAAAGTCTCTACTTGTTTTCTGACCCAGGTCAGAGCTCTGGAAAACATTTAGAAATGCAGTCCTGTCAAAAAATAAATACAACAGTAAAATAAAGAAGCAGTTTTAACCATATCCTTACAAGATGGTGAGCCAATTTGGTGCCCTCCCTCCCTCATACCATCCGAGTGCCCCACAGCTACTCTCAGCACAAAAACTGGGTATTTGTGTGCAAAACAAAACAACTCATATTAAGGTATTCTTACATCCTGAGTCTCTAGAGAGGAAGAGGGCTGCATAGGGGGAGAAAAGAAAAATAAAATAAATTTCCATCCACTTGATCGTTATTACTTTAAAGAAGATCCTTAAGCAAAAGCCGAGGGAACCAAAAAAGGGCGGATATTTAAAAAACACTAGCAAAGCAAACATTCACATCCAAAGCCAGGCAGGTATAAAAAGTAGAGAAGCTACAGTGTCAGAGGCCAGTAAAATGCATGTCAAAGAGGGAAAACAACAGCGACAAAAGTCAGTAATTGAAGCCCATTTAAAGTCATTATACCTGAAAGTGGTATAATGGAAATTCACCCCACACACAAGGGAATGGGATGGAGTATGAGATGGAGTGCATAAGAAAAAAAGGTTTCGAAAGGAATGGTCGCCTACTATAGCTGAAAAAATATTCTTTCTCGTAAGTTAAAGTGCAAAAAAGGAAAGATCTGCGCTTTTGTGTGCTTAACTTCATGAATATCTTAGCAGATGGAAAATATGCTATTTTTAAAGGACAAAAGCACTCTAAGATGGGTGTTAGGAAAGTATAAGTGGAGGATGAGGGAGTAGCTGCAGGGAGGGATGCCCTTTGGGCGGGCGGGGCAGTGTGGTGTGAATTTCAACATGCCAAAACATTTCATGGATGGAGAGAGGGAAAAAGGGGGGAAAACATAGAATAAGTAAACACAAAACAAATAGCATGACAAATCAATCCTGGTCAGCACTGGCCCCGCAGAACATCCTTTTTCATCAGGTCACATGACTAGGCACTTTTAGGGTCACTCATCAACCCGCCAACCAGCACTCTTCTCTCAACCCCCTAATGGCATGATATCAGGTGGGGAGTAGGCATTAGCTGGCGTGAAGGATAGATGAGAGCTGGCAGAGAAGTGGTTGGTGCATAACATCACTCGATTTTAGTTCAGGTGATAATAAATAAAATGTATTTTCCTGTTGGAAGATGACATCTCATGTTAGTAAACGGAGAAAGTCAGACTGTGCAGCAAGTGCCTCTAACTGTAAGCGTCTTGGTTCAGGAAAAATCAATGCCCAAGTGAGTTCTCTTCTTTTAAAATTTAATTGCCACCATTTCTTACACGTTTGAGATGGCAGGGGTGCAGTCTGGCCGCTCTGAGCCCTGAGGAGGTGCTGCGTGTGCACATGCATCGCATGCTGGACCATCAGATGAAGCGTGGCACGGGACTCGCACAGTGTACAACAGCCGCCTGTTTCTTTTCAGAAACAGAAGCGAGCTGCTACAGTGCATCATCATTATACACCACCACCATCATTATCATCATCATCATCGTTATCATCATCATCACGCAACAGGGTTTCTGACACTTTGTTTTGACCCCAAACTGACATCAGTTTCACTCTTGTTCAGACAGTGCACTTCTGAGTAACATCTGTTTAAAAGGGAAAGCTAAAAGCCAGACGTGTAGTCTCTCAGTGATGTAGTGGCCAACAACATGTTGGGTGAAATATCAGCACTCACAATATACAATACATATATACAGTATATACAGCAGATATGTATTTATATATAACACACACAACATACATTTAGGGATACATCTTGAATAAGTATAGATAGTATTAGCATTAGCATTAGCATTACAGATATATTGGCATCAGCATCAATGTTAGTGATGCTGTTTATGTAATGAACTGTTAAGCTATCTTGTTATCTGGTCCTTGGCGCAGAAAGCAAACATTTCTTTCATTTCTGAGTCCACTTTCCAGATATTTTTAAGAAAGAACAGTAGCCGGAGAAGTTTGTAGTTTGTCAAATTTGACACTGCAAAATGCTCTCTGTAATCAAGACACGGCTTTTTAACATTGTAATTATATGCGTGTGTCTCCGTTAGAGTGACTGCATTCAATTGTGTGTTATGGAAATGTTTGTGAGACCAAGTGAGATTGCTGTCATGCCTTTTAAATCTTTAACAATTGATTTTTGGCAGCTTGGGGGCAAGCTGTGAACACAAAACTGACATTAGGGGAGATACAGAGAGAGAAGATGTGACATTATCACGTTTTAAGTTGATATGGCGAAGTAGTTAGCGAACATAACATAATTTACAAATATAGCAGGTACAGAGCAACATTAGCATTCATTCAGAGTCACGTTTCTGGCCACGTGGTGAATTCAAGTCCAATATTCTCTCTCTTTTGTCTCTGTTTTTGGTCTCCACCAACTCTTGAGGGAAATATCTAGCTCTTCAGCGGCTAAATGCTCCACCATGCATCTTTATTCTTCGTAAAGCACTGTGAAAGCAACAGGTTTGGTTTTGTACTTAAACTTATATTTTCAGTGGTTTTGAACATGGTCAGCATGTAGACTAGAGATAGCATCAGCCTGCAGAGGATGAGGGATGTACTACATGAACAGGTTTAGGTTAGTCAGAAGTGCACGTTCTCTCAGGTTACAACCCTGTGTTTAACGGCATGTGGGTGCACAGTACTGCACAGTGCTTTGCATAATACACCAACCTGAGGCAGTATAAGCACATAATTACACACAAACACATGAACAAGCAGTCTAAATGATGCCAACAATGGGAATCCAGGTTTCAGTGCTTGCTGTACTAGAGAAAGGAGGAGGCCACATAAACTGTGATCTTAGATTTTTCTCCATGATGAGTTTGTGTCCTACATAACCAAGTTGTAATTTTTAGTTTGTGAAAAGGGGATCACGGTGAGTAATCAAATCAGTGCACCAAAACAGTATGAATAATATCCTGAATAATACTCACGCCGAATAGAACAGATTGTATTAGCTCGACTTGGCTTCGTGGGCTCCCTCTGTGCTCCTTGCATGAGACCCCATTACAGTGGTTATATTTAGGGCAGTAAACATTGTGCGTGTCTGTCTGTTTTTTTAGCTCTAGGGCGCACAGTGACGGTCGATGAGCAAGATGAGCATGCATGAGCCGCCTTTGTTCAGCGGTGCAGAGTAATCAACGTGATCATCGCTGACATGGATATAAAACGCGCTGATCTACGGGAAGTTTAGTGTGTCCCTCTCCTTTCTCAGTGATGCCCCCCCAACCCACCCCCAGCATGCATTTGCCTGCTGTGTGCGCGTAGAGAACGCACATCCACAGGAGGACACTCACGACAGTTACATACAGTAGTCAGGTTGATGGCAGACACTCTTAGAAGGACACTGATTTGCTGACAGGCACTTGTGATATTATACTGTACCTTCCTCAAGCCCTTCTGCCTCTATTCAGCAGGGCCAAATACGAACCTTTGGCACAAGGCTTACTGATACAGGGGCCACATCACAGACTCACAGTGTGACTGGCCATTAAATGTGGAACCCCTGCACCTCCAAGCTTTCCAGTCAGGGAGGGAAACCATCAAGAGTAAAAAGGAGGGATGTTTGATTGCATTCCAGCACAGGGGCAAATCATGCTCTTTATCGGCTGAGCGGAGGACCTTATTGCTTGATTGTAGCTTAAAGGGTTGGTTCACTCAAATTGCAAAAAAACAATCAAATTTACTCCTAGTGTTATCTTGCCATGCAGATGTCTTTGAATCACAAATTAAATTGCATTCACATAAGTTTTATTCGTTTGGTTGCAGATGTTTCTGAGGTGGATATCTCAAAAGCCCAGCACACAAAACTAAAATTATCTGCATAATACCACTAGGGCAAGTAGAAAAATATGTATTTTTTTTAAATTTGGGTGAACTGACCCTTAAAATTGATGTCTGCTTTTGCTTTCATTGCCTTGCATGAAGCCTCTGGCATGTAAGATAAATTTGACTCATTTGGTGTCTGCATTATGGACACTGCAGTGGATAAGGAGACATACTGGGAGAGTCACTGCAGGGTGATTGAACCAGGGCATTGATTTGAATCTTTATGCTCTATTTGTATTGCTGCCTCCTGGCTTCTGTTAGTGTGGCGGGAAAGGTGAAAGAAAACAATGATGGCGCGATCAAAGTGCATCAACCGTGCAGTAATGCCTGTTATTGTTGTTTTTATTTTTCTGGCAATACATTTGCTTCTTTTTGTTGGCTTTCCATGTCCACATCATCTGACCTTATGAAGCGTATAAGCGCCACAGCAGCTTAGAAAATACTAGTTCATGCCATGGACGTGGGAGGTGAAGTTTAAATTCAGATGTCCAGCATGTTAGAGGGTTACGGGGCTGATTATCTTATTGTTACTCTAACAGCGAGAGGTGACATGGGGGGTGGAAATGGTTCTGCTAATTAGTTACATACTAACGAGGGGGTCCCGGCCACAGCTTGACTTCCAGAGGCCTCCTTACTCTCCTGCAGGCACACACAAGAGACACGGGTGCCATTGGCCTCTGGGAACTGTTAGGACCTACAGGGTGGCCACTGAGGATGCCTTACAGTAAATCAAGGCATCTGAGATCATGGTTTCTCACACAGTGATCTGGCAGTCTGACCACCACTGAAAATGAATAGCCCCTAGAGAGTCTGAGAGACAGAAATCAACCCCCACGAGGAGAGGGCTTTGTTGTCTCTCTTGCAACCCAGTCTCAGCCCTTCCACCTTGCGTGTGAACGGGCAGAGGGGATCGGTCCTACCTGCAGGTTCTTCCTCCAGACGTTGACGGCCGCAAAGGCCAGCTGCATCTGCTTCCTGCGGGCGTCTTTATGGCGCTTATAGGCGATTTCGATGAAGATGAGGAAGATCCCTGCTGCTATGCCTCCAGCCACCAACATGAAGACCCCTGTTGGGAAGGGACAGACGAACAGAAACAGAGCAGAGGTAGGGATTTGTGAGCTGCTGGTCTACAACTCACGCCGCTTACGCTGAGCATGAATGCATGGTCTGCCTGTCATGCTCAGCGGTCGCCCCTCCTTTTTCAATCAGCGCCTACTGACGACGGCGGCTGCGAACCACACAAAATTAAGAGAAGACCACAACCGCACAAAGTCACAGCACAAGATATTGAACGGCACACTTCCACAGAGCACCCACGCCGACACTAAAACAACGATTTTGTAAAGGTATTGGACAAAAAAGCGCTACAGTACCTTACCACTGCAGTTTTTGTCCAATCACTTTTTAACGCTTTCTCTACGCGATAAGGACCATACCTGCCATGTTTTCAAAGGTGAGTGTGGCTGGGGCATTGCTCCTTGAGTCACACTCCTGGTATCTCACCCAGGTTTTATCTAGGTCTTCCATGAAGCCGTTCTCATGAGAACTGCAGGGGGTTGGGGGTGGTGGGAAGAGAGGTGACAAAGTTAATACACGCCGCATATGACGGAATATTCGAGCCGCTCACTCCCAGATAGCAACATAAATGAAACAGAGACTGCTGGACAGGTGACAAACAGACATAAACTTGACAGAGACAAACAGACAGAGAGGGTAGGATAGGGGAGATACAGAGAGAGAAGATGTGACATAAGGCGATGTATTGGATGGCTGTAAATGGCCAAATTCGTGACCAGGAAATCATATTGATAAGAAACAAAAAAAGTCATACGAGTAATGCAGCTTCGGCTGGGACAGACCTGAGAATGGCCAGGGACACATTCTGTTTCCAGGGGCTGTCCTTGCGCATGCCTATGCCAAAGCCCGAACGGAAAAACAGCTCTCCCGTGGTCACCAGGTCGCACTTCTGCGAGGCTTCAAACTCCAGCACCGCAGAGTCCCAGATGAAAGCATGCAGCTTGCTGTGAGGGAGGGGGAGGGAGGAGGAGGAGGAGGAAGGAGGGAGGAGGAGGAGGAGGGGAAGGAGGGGGTTACGGTGCGACAGTACAATGATTTACATACACATTTACGGCTCCCACCCCTCTCTCTCTCTCTCGCACACCAGATCGTGTGTGTCATTCAGCGTTTACCAGCAATCTCTACCGCTGCTTATGGCCCAAATGAAATCCAATGCCAGATGGGTGAGGGCGCGTCCCCCATTGGATTTCCCCCATCTCAAAGATGTTCGTCTGGGTACAACCTGAAAAAGGGCGCTCTTCCACTCAATGTTAGCTTAACCGCACACTGGTGCCAGTGCCGTTGACACGTCCACACTTGCTCCTGTCCCTGGACGTCTGTCTTGGCTGGGCAATGGGCCTGGATCAGAGGGAACGCCGCAGTAAGTTCTGCTGCTTCCGCCTGGTCCCGAGGTCCATGTCCCCCCCACTGAGCTGACTGGACTCGCCCTATTCTGCGTGCCTGATAAGTCGAGCAGCCGGCCGACACGTGCTCTGGTCGGCCCGGCCTGGCCGAGACTCACTTGTCACGAACGGCCTGGATGGCCTCGGCGGCACTCTCATAGTTGTGCTTCTCCATGTGGCGGTACATGGTGCTAAGCTCCACCTGCCGCCGGAAGTAGATGTCCACGGAGCTCTGCTTCACCGTGGCGTAGATGAACTTGTCAGATGGGTTTCTCAGCTGCATAAGAGGACAGGGACAAGTCACAAATAGTCAAGTATTGATCACTAATAACTTCCATTGATGTATAATTTATATAAGCTCATTTGAATATATTTTTTATATGTTGTTGGGTAGTGACATGGTCCTAGTATCATTCTGTACACACTCTTGGGTCATTGATGCCGGTGATGCGCTCCTCAGGCCGGTCCAACACCAGGAAGGCAGCCAGGTTGGCAGTATAAGAAGCCACAATGATCATGGCAAAGCCGGCCCACACCATACCCAGGATTCTCGCTGAGAAGCTGCGCGGCGCACCTGTGTGGCGAGTTCAAGTTTTGACCTTTCAGCTGAGTAAATTCCGATTTGTAATTGGATTAGTCATGTAGAGTAGTTCGCTTGATACTTATTTTTGTGTAAAGTGACAGTTCTACCACTCAGTACTAATAAGCCCTAATGCTGCTACTTCTGTAATTACATACAGAATACAATAAAAAGGATCGTTAAAAGGATCGTTAACCCATATATTACAGTCAATAATAATAAACACTCTACTCATGTAGAGGTTTTAGTTTACAACACAACCTAGAACAAAAGAAATTACCAAAAAATATAGCCCAATAAAATGTCAGACATGAAAAGGAAAAACTAGAAGACAAGAGAAACAAGCAAAGGAAATAGGTAGAAACTGTTAAAAGACAAGCTGCAGCAACATCTTTCTTTTCAAAATGTGATTTGAAAGGAATTAATTTGTCATCCTCAAAGAAAACATGACAGTGAGGCAACACCTGGAGCCACAAACGCCTTGGCTTTGGTCTTTATACAACTGCAAAACTGTGTATAGACGAAAGTATTGAACAGCATTACAGTGTTACAGGAGAAAGAAAACATTTTCTGTTGAATAAGTGAGATTTGGAGATTTTCAATAATGACTTTTTCTTTTTTCTCATTGGCTCCATCTCACCTTCTCCTATTCCAGAGTTCAGCAACACTCCCCAGGAGAACCACATAGCAGATGATAAGGTGAGGGCATCTTCCTCTTCTTCTTCACTGTTTACTTTAAATCTTCCAAACGGGCTAGAGGGAAGAAATTGTGAGGGTTGCAGGAGATAAAATGAGAAATTGCAGAGAATCTGTATAGGGCAAAATCCTGGCGACCCCGGCAGGGAAGGGAACTGCACATGAGCGAGCAAAGCAATAGGGGGACAAACTCAGAAAGAAAACAGACAAAGGCGGCAGCACAGACAGAGCGGTGGGATGGTTGGAGTCAATCTTCACCTCTGTCTGCCGTGGTGTCCACACTGAGGTAAGATCTGCAGCACGCGCGAGTGCATACTCACATACAAAGGCATTCACTGATTCAGTCGTGAGTACACATAAACACGCACATGGGCACACACATATACACACAGGTCCCCCTTGTACCTGAACCGGTCTAGTAGGTAAAGCATCACCGCCACCACATGCACCGAAAGACCCACCAGCAGCCACAGCGTGCTTTGGAACGGCTGCATGAACGAGTCCAGTGTACTGCGAGGGATTTCCTGAAAACACACAATTGGTTATTGATTGATAATTAACAACTTTGATTACCTTAAGGTTTGCATATTATGGACTAACATAAAAAAAAATACCAGTCTGTTTCCAAGTTTATCACCTTAACTTTACAACTTTCATGTACATGTTACATTTTAATTTATTGCTTTACAACATGTGTTTTTCCTGCTGTTCCAGGCAGGCTTTTGTGTCTGTTCATAAAAATCCTAAAGCAGACTCTTGAAATTTGCTCGAGTTGTATTTTTAATCACAGTGAACTTCAAAGGGCCATTATATCAAAGAATGTCAGTCGTCGCAAGTGCTGACTGATGAGAAAGTAAGCATTGGATCACCTCATAACAATATCAGATAAAAATAAATGCAGAACTACGGCAAGTTAGTTAACTGTACTGAGAGATTTTAATACCATATTAGTGAAATGGATACCTTGATCAGAAGAAAAACATACATTCAGATTTCTAGAATACATTATTTACAAAATGGCTATAACGAGGGCTAAAAACACTGGTATGATACTCTTAAAAAAAGGCTGTGATACAACAGAGACCAATGGTAGATGCATATAAAACCCCACTCCCACTGAAAAGCTATAGGTGAATGATAAACAAAATGTTGCATATCAAATTTTATTTTATTTTTTTAACCTTTATTTATTCAGGGGAACTTCACTGTGAGGAAGCCTCTCTTTTGCAGGAAGGCCCTGATCACATTCACACTGTTACACATTCACACCTGGAAGCTGCCCAGTACAACCGCAGCCTGGTCTGCTGGCCACTAAGCAGCTCCACTGGAGGTTATGGGCCTTGCTCAAAGGCACCTCAGTGGTGGTAAATGACAACTGGGAGCATGCACAACAATACATGCATGCTGCCAGTGGTTCAGCCTTGACAGAGCACCAAATGAGCTGAAAGTGGACAAGCAGTGCTTGGTTTACTTTCCACACCCAGATTTTATCCTGCCGGTCCAGGGATTGAACCAGCAGCCTCCCGGTCACAATCAATAACTTGGGATACTACTCACTTTTTAAATGCGACAACCTCTGCTGTTCACATAAGGTAAAATGATACAGATAATATCCTGGTTACGCCTCTAATGAGCATTTTCTTTTTACGTTCTTCTAATACAGTTTAGCAGTTTTATTTCTGATCATCATTCTGAACATCAGCAGCCATATATTGCCCAACATACGCTTCTCGGCTTCATCACTGTGTTGCCCTGTGTTTTTGCTGTACAAATCAAAGTATCAAATAATTGGTTGTCTTGGGGATTCGGTATTTGTGATCCATTACACGCACAAGAGATAGAAATTGCCTTAGAGGGTCGAAGATTCCACAACAACAATACGTGGATGCTCCCAGTGGTTCGGCCTTGACAGAGCACCAGTTGAGCTGAAAGTGGACACTTACCTTTTTAACGAGGATGGTGAGGCCTTGATATTTAAAGGGTTTCGAGAATTCGATGTACTGGGCTCGTTCGTTGTTTATAGTCAGCGGGGCAACAATCATGTCAGCCAGGCCCCCCAGGAGCTCTCCCATCATGCCATTCCACTCTTTCTTGTTACTGTTGTTCACCTGGAGTCCCAAAAGGAAGGTGTTAACAAGAGAATCAGCTATCAACCTGCTGTTGTATAGAGTAGACCACAGTATACCAGGCTTTAAGGATTTGGGTTGAGCCTCGTAGGGATATAAGTTCTAGGCATTCTCAGCATCTTTGAAACTGGCTCTGTCTTACATAAAGACAGCTGGCTATTTTCAGTAGTTTCTAAGATCATGCACTGAAGAACACCAAATGTGTAGAATGTTGTGCTCATGCTTTGCCTACAGGACAGGCTTTTTCTGGGTTAGAGATGAATGTGTCAACAGAAAAAAATATGTACAACCCATACAGGTTTTTAGCTGATCATGTCCTTTTTCTCTTCATTTTCTCTCTTGTCTTACTTTTGTAAATGTTGGTTCTGTATTGGCTTGTTTTGTACAATCATGCTTTTAGGTTTGATTTTAAACCAGCAGATGCAATATAATCTTTCGTTTGGAGTTGTGTTACTGGACACCTGGTAAATGTAAGTCCAATGTTGACTTCTTTTAGCTCTCTAAAAGATCTCTCTACCACCTCCTGAGGTCTATTTAGCTGTTAAATGTTCCACTACATTCAGCAGGTAGTCGTTAAGTGTGCTATTCTGCGGTGAGATATAGAGTCATTGGAGCTCCACAAAAAATAAAGAATATGTTTATAAAAGAATAAAAATAAACGTGGGCATGTAAAGATAAGCATTTTGATTTATTATCACATTTATATCAGTATGTATGTATATATTTTAAATATATATATTGCAAAAAAAAAGTCTATATTTGCTTATTGTGCTTAATTCATTTACTTTTATCTCTTTATTTGTTAATATTCTTTTCCCTGGTGCTATTGCTTTTTCCTGTTGCTCATGCTATTCCTTGAAGAGCCAAGCAGTAAATCAACAGGCTTTGGGCCTTCCTCCCTAGGTAGCCATTTCCTGCACACATGCATCCTGCTTTGGCTGTAGTTTTTTTAGTGTGGACAACAGAAAGACACAGACATGTCCCACCTAAAAGAAACATAATTGGAAAAGTCCTAACCAATGGCAAAACCCAGAATGGTTCCTGTCTCTCTGCAAACCAATGAATTCAAAGCACCACTCCACCCAAAACACGCAGGTAACTGACCTCGTTGTGCATGACGACAGTTCATTCGCACACCACATTATAATTTAACAAACTTAATATCAGTGCATGATGAGTAGTTATATTTTGGTGTTAGTCACTAACTACTTATCCAACATTTTTAACTGCCAACAAATCTACTAGTAGTACTTAGCCAATGTTAGCTAAGCTGTTATTAGTTTACAAATGTTAGCTAAATGTTACCAATAAGCTTACACCAGCTTCTAGCTATAAACTGCCAACTGTTAGCTAAAAGTTACTGTGTTGTAAAAATATAGGTTAGCAAGGGGATAGTGCAATCTGTTTTGAATTAAGATTGCAGTTTCAGCAAGTAAGACTTGATTTTGTTGCAAAGAGATTAAGCAAATGTGCATATGAGGGACATTCTAGGTTCTGTAAATTCATAAAAGTGTCCCACTTGCATAATGCAAGCTTAAATATAATTTAGATCGTGGAATGTGTCCTATTTTGACATACAACAAAGACAAACCCTTTCGGGGCTAATGAAAATGAATGAGCCCTGCTAAGACAAGAGATTTTTTGGCATGTGAATGATGTATGTTGTTTTCCAATTTGCATCATAGAATAGATAAGGCAGTAAAAACAATTTCCTTTTTTCCCTGGGATTTGGGTTTATGTGGAACATTAGCTCCATATTCATTTTATTTCACAACTAGTTGGCCCTTCCAAATTCACCTAAACACTTAGCCATGGTGATTGCTGTTCGCCTAATCATTTTGTGTAGAAATTAAAAGACTGACACTAGGTCAGTGCCGATGGGCAATGTCACCTGCTGGACACTTATCTGTGGGTCTGCATTCTACAATTATATATACATATTTTTACTTATCGCTTCAGCTCTGAATAGTTAGTCAGACTGTTACTGGAGTAAAGGAAAATGATTAGAGACATTAAAGTTATGCAAAGTACTAAATGTGAGAGATTAGGTGCAACCAGTGCCTCGTGAAAAAATATGACAAATACTGCTATAAATGTAAAACTAACCCGCTCCTGAGTTCCAAATTTCCCATCAGCCACCAGATGCACCTCATAGGTAAAGTTCATGGTCATAGCCAACTTAATCAGGAGGTCAATACAGAAGCCATAACAACACTGGGGTACAATTGGGCGTCCTGTAACAAAACCAGCAACAGTTGCAAGTTACAATCACTTTTGAGGAAACATGTTAGAATTGTTTTGTTAATCCAAAGGCGGCGCACGTAGACTGAACAAAATGCATGACAGAGCACACTGCAGACAGCCACACACTATCATACTGTTTGCCAGAAACACAGCATACACACCAAGCATGTCCCGGCATCCCAACAATCTCTCATTCTGAATGGCACACTCAGCAACATGCATACATATATAGATACCTACTGCATATATATGTATGCATCTCCAGTGGGTGTTTGGCGGGTGCAGTAAAAGCACAGTGATAATATAAACGTCCCTGATGTGTTACCTGGGATGGTCTCATTGGGCCCAGTGCAGATAACCTTTTTAATTAAGACTCCATTTAATGTCATTTCCTCCTTGCATGTTCCATCCAGCTGAGTGGGTTTCACATACACAAATGGCTCCTGGTGTATCGTCACTATCTATAACAGACGGGATAGAAGGCTGTTTATCACGTAGTCAGAGGTGGATCCGTTTCGATGCTGGGCGACTTCAGTGCGGCCGGCGAGGGAGAAAAAAATACTTGGAAAAACCCAACAGATACACAAATACCCATTTACAATCTCCAAGATACACATGGACACAAAGACAGATCAATGTAAAAAGAACTGACAAGGATACAGATGAGAGGTTCTTTGAGGGTCTATGACAAATTTGAAGAGATAAAAGTCATAGCAAATACATCACTGCTGCCTTTAAGGACAAAGATTAACTTCACTCGCCTCTGAGAAACAAATGTCAGAACACTGTCCAACAAGAGTTTGTCAGCTCAGATCCAGCACTCTATCTGTGTAGACATGAACGTCACATTGCAGCAGCAAAGTGAAGGCACCCTACCTTTAACCGAGTGGACATCTGGAAGCCCTGTGGTTTCTCAGTCTCTCCCCCGGGCCAGATGATCTTCCGCTGATTGTTCATTACCACCTGCAGGGATGCCACACACATATACAGTATTATAGGTGAGTGCTGACAGAAGGCGTGCTGCTGATGAGGCTCCAACCCTGTGGGTGAGCATCACTAATGAGTCAGCTTTATATAACCACAGCTCAGCGGTTCTTTTATTTATTCCTTCGACCTCTGACTTATGTATCATACCTGAGGGTTTCAGGAACTTATTATCATCACACCCATCACCAGGGAACTGAACTGCTGATCTTCACAGTCCTTATTATTTGCTGTGTTTGCAAGGCTGGCCCGTTTAAATAACCACCATGAACTAGAAAGTAATAAAATTTGACAAAATAATCTCTTTGCACCAGGTCAACTACAGAGCTTTCCCCGGATAGTTTGCTCAGTCACTCCATGCTCAAATCAAATATATTTTATATTATACAGACCAGCTTTCAAAGTTACATTTTGAAATAGTTTTTTAGCTGTTGTTTCCAAATTAAATACAAACTGCAACACCTTTAAACTTGCATTAGATATAGATATGTTATGGTTGGATGATTACACAGTAATCAGAAAGGATCATTTTCATGTCCTTCCACTGATGGAGAGTTTAATTCACGAGTATTGTTTTTTATTGACAATCCATAATGGGAATATGGTGGTTTCTTGCATTCACTTATTGCTGTTTCACAACACACACTAAAATCTTGAATGTCGGCATCTGGGTTTTCTTATCATACAGAAATAAATGGAAATCAGTGGCTGCCTGAGAGGTAGGAATTGGATTCTATTAAATTAATTCTAATAAAAATCGGTTGAGCTTTTTAAAATGGTCAGCAATGCTGTTCTCTAAAAATATCTCTTCTCTTTGTCTCCATTTTATAGCCGGGGCTCATGAAGGACACAGCTGGGTTTCATATTCAGACACATACAGCTCCTGCTTGCCATCTAGAGTTGACTGCAGTCAACAGTGGACACATCTACAATTCTCCCGAGATAAATGCAGGGTTCATGGAAAACCACGATTCAACCAAAGGTTACATGATGTCACAACAGTCTAGCCTAGCAAAATCAACTGGTAATTTCTAAAGTTTAAAGTCATTTCATACTTAAAGAATAACCTAACAACCCCTGAAAATCTTGGTTTTGCAGACCTCCAGTAGTTTAACTTCTCGGCAGACAGGCAAGCTGTGGTCAGAGATAAAACACTGCTTTTCAGCCTGGTGTTAAGTTACTCTTTAACATGCCTCTTTCTCTCCCAGCCCTCCCTGCATTCAGCTGTTGTAAATTTACTGTATGTACTGTAAATAAAGTGAATAAGGAAATATTTGAAATATCCCTCAGACTGCAGCAGCATCTTGTTAGCTTTGGCTGAACTGCAGTTTTTTTTTTGTTGCACAGACTGAGGACTGTGGAGTTGCCCTACATAGACTGCATTGTACTATAGATAGAAATCTGGAGCTGCATGTCCCGCATGAATAAAGAAAATAGATTGCTATGTACATGGAGTATATAGACATACTCGAGGGCAGTAAGTTTAAAATAGGGAATGGACTTATTTTTTAAATTTCCATAAAATGTGCTTCACAGTTGTGTAGGCCAGAGTTGCCTCTGTCTGTCAGCTCACCTGTGTTCCATTGTATATGCCGACTTGAATGAGTCGACTCTTCTGGTAGTTGAGTATACTGTAGTGGGCGTATTTCCTGTCTCCGTCGTCATTGAACTCCACACGTCCTGTTAGGCCCTCTGGGTATTTAGATGACATCAGCACCCTGTTGCAAGCAAATGAAAATTATTATTTGTGAGTAGCCTACACATGTGTTCATGCATGGAAAACTAATCCATTAGGAGTGCAACTGTGGATTTTCTTGTGTATTGGTACAAGGCTCTCAATTCAGTGCATGTGTTAAAATAAAAATATGATGAACAAGCCAGAGCTGTGGTTGTTGAGCTGCGACGATATCTGCCAAGGGCGTCACTTTGTGTTGAAAAGTGGTGGGGACATAAGGGCTCAGATTAGGGGCGTGATGATACATTTGGGTCATGAGACGTGACGATGCACGAGAACAAGACAAGAAAGTTTTTAGCACTATTTAGATTAAATATTTGCTGCTGAAATATATGAGTGGGAGGTCAGAGGGTCATTGCCCAGAAGTTTTTGAGCCTTAAACTCTCAATTTCCTGCATTCTGGAGACATTTTCTGCACCAATTTATTGTCTAAATGTCTTTATTTATATGAAGGGAAACAAAATTCATGTGGCTGGTGACAATTCAAAGTATAAAAATGTAATGGAATATAATGCAGGATTCAGTAGCTTTTTTTTGGTTGCTTAAGTTACTTTCTTGGACAATGTGCATGTGTTTCTTCTAGATGTTAATTGCAGTGCATGTTTTTTTTATTGTGCAAATAAAAATTCTCAAAGCAATTTCATTTGTTAATTAAAATTTCTTGTTGCAAGCTATTTTTTTTGGAACATTTTTAACAAATGCTTTCAAAAAGTGGTGGGGACATGTCCCCAGCGTCCCCAGTGTGAATGACACGTATGATATCTGCTGTTTTTGTCACCCCTATCTGTTTGGAAGCAGCGCATTTAATTTTTGTTATGCTGCTGAGAAACCACTCTAACTGGGTCAATCAAAACTCAGTTGTTTCATTTGGAATGACGAAAAAATGATTTCTAGTACATGAAATAATAAATAAATAAATGAGACTTCAAGTTTAAGTTATATTTATTGAGCGTCTTCTAGAATATTCCCCTGGTCTTGTAGTTAGAAAATGTTAAAGAAATGTATTGGTCTTGAAGCTAGATTTGTTCTGGAAAAAGATTTCTAAAAATGTTTTACTATTGCGCCATCTTTATTAGTAAAAAACAAATCGGATTAATCAGAATCTAATTTCTGAAGCAATGCGTTACGTCTGCATTCAAGCTTACCGTTTAAAGAGTGGCCCTGTTTTCCAGATGTTGGTGTTGCCCACACATCCTCTCGGGGGTTCTGTGATATTCTCCTTTTCAAAGAGCTCCTGGATGGACTGAGCCACCACAGCCACCGCGTCATTGATATGGGCAGACTCATTCTTCCCGTTGATGAGCTGGAGGCCGATCAGACCTGAGACCATGGCAACAACAAATGATAATCACTGACCTGAGCCAACTACAGCAGTTTTTAGGATCCTTTTGCAATGCACAAAGTGGGAAAAAAAACTTATAGGGCCTTCAGTTTAGACATCCTGAATAAAGGTCAGACATCAGCTGCATGATCCAGCTTCTTTGCCCGCTAAATTCAGGGAGGATTACTCGGAAAAATATCCACATCTTGTCATTTATGAGACGTGGCCAGAGAATAAATGGATCGTTTTTCTGATGTTGCCACTGATGACCTTTTCACAGCATGTGTAAAGAGTCCCTTGAAGTTGGATTTATTTTCCCTGGCCCTACCAGAGAGCATATTTGTGTTAGGAACAAACAAAAATACCATCAGACCTAAATTTAAACCAAGCAACAATCCAACTTCAGCTAAGTTTTCTGATGCAACCAGGTCCATCAGTCTTGCAGACTCCTGGAAGGAGCTGCAGTGGAGGTGGAAGAGACTTGGACATGGACAGGACAACAAACGCTTTGCAGGGGTTGGTTGTGTCAGAGTGCACAGGGGGTAAGACGCTCAACGTTTGTGACCACAAAGTGATAAAATATTGTGAGGGACTTGTGTGAAAAATCCAGGAATAGATACAAGAAAGGCTGTTATAGCTTACCATTCTATCAGTTATCTGTTGCAAAACTCTCCCTTTATAATTCATTAGAAACCAGGGTATTAATATGGTAGAATAGCACAATGAATTTACCTTTGGATTATCCAGGACATAAACATTTAAACTAAAAACCCAGTGTACTGTAGATACACAGCACATTTAAACCCTTAAACACGTAATGCTTAAACGTTTAAATGTTGTAAACACACAACAAGCGGTCATATAGTTAATCGTGTAATGCATCCATCGTTAAACAGTTAATCCCTCTAATCCTGCTTGTGTTATGATCGGCCTCTGAGTAAAGCCGAGGGTTAACTTGTATATTCCCACTGATCTCTGCTGGATGGACGTACCGTCTGGCGCCTCGCTCAGGGCTTTACCCGACATCTCCCGCTCGCCCACCAGCCACACGTAGCCCGAGCCCGTCATGTTGAGGAAGCGGGCGGCCTTGTACACTGCAGCAGCATCTTCCTCACTGGAATTTGCCATGTTGAGAAAAGACAAAAGATTTTGTTTTGTTGTTGTTGTTTTCACATCAGAGCATGCTAAAAGAAAGTGTAAGGAAGGGTTGTGGTGTTCATTGATTGATTAATTCACTGGGGACAGGTGCATGCCCAAGTGATTACAGCAATTACCACCTTACTTATTATTATTTATGTGAAATGTCTTTATGTTAAAGTGAGGGCTTTTTATCTGTCTTTATTTAATCTCTTCAGCCCTGATTTCTCTTTAAGAGAATTTGATTAGCTTTTATGTCACAAAAAATGCACTTGGATGCAATCCAGTATCATGTATACATTTCAAATATATAATATAATAAGTTGTATGGCGCTTATATTAGAGTGAAATATTCTAACCCCACTGACAGGAACAGCCTGACCAAATGGACACGGGGCATAGGGAATGAAAACAAGGGTAGGGCATGACAATTACTAGTTTCATCTGTTGTAGTGTATCATAGTGAAAGACAATCAAATAGGCATCTGACATCACAAAAAAAAGACTATCATGTAAGATTTTTTTTTATTCTTAAACCTGTCTTGTCTAGCTTGAAAACTTCTGCGACATGTTCTTGGGGTCCAACATGTAGTCTGCAATGTCTCTTGGCCAAGGCATGGCAAGAATGATTGCCTGATCTGACACAGCAACCATCTTCAAAGGCAAACATATAAGCAAATGTATAATATATATACATATATATATATATATATATATATATATATTTGTAATTTGTCATTAGATTTGGAAGACTTAGACTTAGACTCTGTTTTCTGACATTTTATTGAACAAATGATTAATTCAGAAAATAATCAGCAGGTTAATAAGTAATGAAAATTATCGTTAGTTGCTGTCCCAGAATAAGCATTACATTTATTATCAAAATTATCTTTTTTTGCATTTGTTTCAACCAGTTCTATCTTGGATAGTGGGTAGGACATTTTAAAGCAGGTGTGGGGTAAATCACCTGTGCTCCCTCTGGGACTTTGGCTAAAATGTATGTTTAATTTAGAGATTTAAAAACCTCACCTGGCGGACAGGATGATGACTCGGGCCTCCAGCTCTTTCGCCTCCAGCAGCAGGGCAGTTAAGTTAGTCTCCTGGCTGAACTGGAGGACTTTCTCTGCCTGTGATCGGGGCATAAGAAAGGTCAAGCCAGCTACTTTTCCCTACCTTAGACACCATGCTGCCTCTTTACCTGTTTGGTTCGAGCTTGGCCGATTTTGTTTGAAAACGGGAGACAGAGATAAAAAGGAAAGCGATCCAGGGGAACCGGCTGAACTAAAAAAAAAAAAAAGCTTGAAGGGAAAAAAAACTTTTGCATTTGTTCGCATGCAAACTGAGGGTTGTCAAGGCTCCAAAGAAGGACGTGCATGTGTTAGGTAGGGGGAAGAAGAAGGTCAATGCAACCAGTAACTAAAAACGGGTGAAGGGGGGTGAGGGGGACGTTTTCCCCCAACAAAAAAACTGCTGAAAACTAGGGAAGTGCTACAGAACAGGTGGAAGTAGCATCTGGGAAACGGTTTTGTCCCACACTACCGGTTCTCCACACAGGAATGGACTTGCAAACTCTTTTTGTGTGTGAGTGTGTGTGTTCTGAGTACATGCATTCCTTTATTGAAGGAGACAATGAAAATGATAAAAGCGGGGCGCTGTTCACTGATTTCTTTTTTTTTTCTGGAATGACCAGAAATTATAGATTTTTCACAACAAAATCATTCTTCATTTAAATCATAGGGAAATGTCTCAAAGTAAAAATTAAAGAAAACACGTGCTACCAAGAGAGGGACATTTCTGGGTCGGCTGGTGACTGGTTTGGGCTGGTTTCTAGTTGCTACGTTTGGAAAGTTGGTGGGCGGCGTGCATTGACCATGCAAATATACCTTAGGTCCTCGCTTGTTGTCATAGGACAGTTGGTCGAGGTTTTCATAGTTCCTTTTTTTATTCTGATGAGTAATGTGCACAGAGAAAATATGCAGACACAGAAAAATATTATAAACAGTTGAAAATGGAGGGCAGTAAAGCATTCCAACAAATCTCCACTTTTCTGCTTCAAATTGGGACCTTTAACAGTGGGACTTGCAAAGAACATCAGAGATGACCGCTTTATAATAACGCTGAAATCACGTTTAGTTGTTAAAGAAATCGAATACTATTAAGGATCAGGAACATTTCTTCATTGTTGCATTGATGAGCTCTAAGAAGAAACTGAATCAAAACGCCCTGGCTCCAGAGATAACCAAAACAAAATGCTTTGAACAACTCTGCCATCTGGTTTGTTCCTTCTTCACCACACTGGAAACTAGCATTACACGGCAGTGTAAACTTAACTTTTAATAAATAAAATGGCCATCAGATTTTCAACCCTTCACCAAACACAACAACAAGTCCAAAGTGTGATCACATTTTTGGCTTCATAACAGAATATGAAGAGCTCATTAAATGTTTTACAGTATGTAATCTTGCAAAACTGCACTAGGAAACGTCTTATCCAACCATCTGTGGAAGTTGTCACCAGCTCCACAGTGCCAACTTCATAGGCTGCAGCTAGTTCTGTCCCTAGTGTTATTAACTAGTGACCAGCACATCACAAGTCAGAAACCATCATGACATCTACAGCAATTGTTAACTGTATGGAAATTTCTATCCACTAGTTACACGCTGTTTTCTACAACTGTAGTTATTAATTGAATCAAATCAAAAAAGGAAATCGCAAAAACAAGCCAATGATTCACACTCTGAAAATGGAAATGGAGGCTCTCATCACAGCTGCCAACAATTTAAATTGATGCAGCTCAAGACAGATTTTGGCAAACAAAAAAATAAGCGTTCAATCCTAAGAAAACATTTTCCTTCTTCTTTCTTAAGTTTAATTAGCGGTAGCTTTCCAAAGTTGCAGTTTGACTGAGGCAAGTAATGTACAATTTCCTGTTGGTATAAAACATTTTGACATTTTGTATAGTAATTGCTAAAACAATATAAAGATGATATGGTCCATACTGTATACAACTAGCATGTAGTATGGAATTCTGTCACAGCACAACATACTGGCTCTCAGTAGTTGCTAAGCAGGTTGAACTTAAATTCTGACACCTGAGGCGTCACCATTTTAAATGTCCATGTTCTGTGAGAGGAGACACTCGGGAGTCCCGCCTGAGATGGAGCCATTTTGCAGGAAAACACACCATCTTTCTGCCTCACAGGGTTTCCTTCACAGCTGCCTGGCTTCACAGATCAGACCTCAGTGCACTCTGGGTCTGTTTCCCTCCCTTCACAGAGTTGACGCCGACTGTGGATCAGGACGATAGTCAAGCTGACAAGCAAACTCGCAACGTACGCTGTCCGGAAAACTCATCCATTCACAACTGAGAGCTTTTAAGACTTATGAAACAAGCTGACGCTATTGTCATTTTAAATGTTCAGTCAATCCTGATTCATAATCAATGAAAACAAATTGTCAGTGGGGTTATAGATAACTTTTCCTAAATTGGCTTGAGGAAACTTTCTAAAATTCTGTGATTTTATTTATAAAAGATGAAAGAACAATGTCATATGAAAAATTGTTATTGATAATCCCAATCCAGATTAGTCAATCATAACTCTTCAACAACTATGTAATATCCAGGTGAGCACCAATCAGAATTGTAGCATAAAAATTAGAGATTTAAACTTCAGTGTTTTGAAATCCTTTCCATGAGTAACATCCAGCAGCTTTGTGGACAGCTTTGTCTTCCCCCCCAAGAGATTTTCTGAGCGCTCTATTTTTGTATCCTCAGTCAGGCATTAATATTTCATGTTATGTTGGTCACGTTTGCACTCCGAGAAAGTCCAGCGTGTCCACAGCCTCTTTGCTGGTGGTGACAGTGATCCCACTGTGACTCTGTGACCTCGCTAAGGCCTTGCCACGAAGCTAAAAATAACTATGCAAATTTACTGAGTTTATGCAGCATGACAGGGTGATTAGCAAGAAGAACACCTCTCCCTTTTAATTAGAGCACGACAAAGCTGCAATCTGCCACATCCAAATTAACGGCCTTTTACATCACCATAAACAGTCAAAGCTGTCACTGCGTTTACAGTTTAAGCGCTTAGTTGACGTCGTCCGAACAAACAATAAAAAAGATGGGAATGGTTTCATCATCCTGCTGATGTCGTGACGTTTATGGGAAGTCAGAGCTCAGGCAGTCAATTTAGCCACTAGGGGGCACCCAAACAAACAAAAAATGGGAACTTCCATAAGAATGACATGATATTTATTTCAGAACCTTTTCCTGTTAAATTTGTTGAAATTCTATTTATGTCCCAACAGCAATCAATAAATCAAATGCCGTGACATAACAAATCCATGACACAACAAATCCGGTCTGTGTCTATCGCAAGGTCCGCATTGGGTCCGAATTAAATGATTGGCTGGGTTGTCTACCATCCTACCTGCCTACCTGTCAACCCACCTGCTTGTGCACTCACTGCACATGAAAATGTGTTTTGGGGGAGTGGCTTTGCAGGGATGCTTGAAGGGAGGGGGATTTTTTTTGGTTGGATACTTTAAAATTCTTGCTGTCTCTTGCTACTTTTCCAATGTTGCCTACACCCGCTTTAAGGACCAAAAATAAAACGTGTTAGTCTGTCTCTCCAGACTTTTCAAATTCCCTGCCCTGTCTATGGCACTTAGCTTCAAGCTCACTGGTTCTTACAGCTGGACAAGTTTTTAGCTAAACCTTAGTCAAGCAGGTGGAAATAGTGCATGTGTTGGGGCCTGTTTTGTGAGTGGGATGGACTCAAAATAAACTACGGTGTGTGTGTGCATGGTAATGAAGGAAAGTGTCAGTGAAACAGTATGGCTCACTGATGTGTTTTTTAGAGTTTTTTAGACAGCAAAGGCGCTTTTTGGCACAGAGGAATAATATATAAGGATTTGGATAAAATCAATTTATTGTTTGATTTGGTCTTTTCAGGTCTTTTCTAGAAACATTACGTATCATATCACAAGCCTGAATTTTACCAGGTTTTCAGTGTAATTATTGCTGCACACACTTCTCAATTCTCAAATAAATCCTGCTCAGGGCCCTGAAATGCTCCAGCTGGCCCTGCAGTCATGACTAAATACATGTGTAATTAAGCCTCAGAGTAGAGAGAGTTGCAGCAACTCTTCTCAGTATTGTGGGATTGAATGGGACGCACAGATGGGTTCATTTTGAGATCCAAACTCAGATTATGCAAACATAAAAGGAACTTCCTGGATTCTTATCAAAGGCTTTTAATACACAAATTTCTCTTCTCCAGTGCAGGATGCCAGTCACATCAAGATGATTTGAAAGTCTTGTTATTTAAACTGCATGGATGTGGTTGCACAAACCTCAAGTGATTAATCCAAACATTTGAAGTGTTTTCCTATTGGTGGCGATTAATCAATACTGATCCCGGTCACTTCATTTAAGCAGCTTTCACTTTAGCTGTAGCTGCCGTCTGTGAATTACCTCGGGCATGTGTCATATTCAGCGACTCTCCAGCTTCTGATTTAATTAAATCTCTGAATCGGGACTCATTTCACTCTGCCACACAATTACAGCAAAGAGCCCCAGAGAGTGACAAGCATCACAGAGTATAAAAGGAAAAAAATGTATCCCAAGGTAATTTATTAAATGGATGAAAGAGATGGCAGTTGTTTTTTCCCCCCTCTCTCTCTCTGTTCCTAAAGGGCACACATCATTGCAGTCTCAAGTCTGTTTTGGCTCATAGAAGATCAGCATTTCACTGACCCATATACACAGCTCAGAGCTACACTTAAAATGGATGCATCAGCGGTATCCGAAAAGGCGAAGAACATCTCCCATATCAGCGGACCATGACCTAGCGGCGTGCAATAAACACAAGGCCTCTGTGTACCATAATGAAGTCGGCGATTCATCACGCACGAGAGGAAAGAAACACCTGACTTCCACCATGGCCCCAATAAAACACATAAACACTTCAGTCTGTGATGGTTTGCAAAGCCCCACGTTAAAGTCCGCTATTTGGCTCCCATTGTGGATAGACACGGGATAATTTGGACTATGGCGAAAAGCAACGTGAAGATGAGCAAATAAACGTACAAACTTTTGTCAGATTAGACCACATTAGACGCTGTTGATGTCTCTAGGAATGTTAGCCAATGTTTACAATGGTGAGAAAGAGATGTGGCCACACAACAGAAAGAAAAACAGTTACATACATAAAAGACCTTTGAGGTTTAAAAACCTTACGCACTCACGCGCTCATGCTCACACACACTCTCGGGGAGGAGGGGGGGAGCCAGAGCATCTCACCTTTGTTTCTCTCTCCTCCAAGAGGGTCTCGAGTCTCTTTTGAGCGGCCCGCCCCTCGTGGTCGTCGCTAACTATCAAGATGATGTGGTTCCAGTTGAACTCGCGCATCAGGTCGAACCACACGTGCGCCTGGTGGGAGTAGGGAGGGACTGTCCGCAGAAAGGACAGGTGGATACTCTAAAAGGGGGCGGAGGAAGCAGGAAGTAGAGATTAATGAATGACTCATGACTCATAACATGTGGAAATAAGTGGACAAAAACCTGCGACAAGGTCAGATTCTAGTCCTTTATTCAATTTGGGCAACCAAGAGGAGCCACAGAGTCCCTAAGCCTAACCAAGTTGTTTTTGTACCTAAGCCTAACTAAACCTTTACCACTGTGTTATCACATCATAAAACAGATTTATGTTTCCAGCGGTGATTAGTAATGGTTGTGTAAGGCACTGACAGATGATGTTGTCCGGCGTCAGATCAGAAAACGCTTCTATGTGTCGTTCTGCATAAGTATTTTGTCACTTCTTTTTATAAAGAAAAGCTTTTATGAGAACTTGACTGGCCTTCCCGGGGCCCTGACCCCAACCCTGTCCAGCACTTTGCGGATGAATGGGAATGCCGACTGCAGGCCAGGCCTCATCCCCCAACATCAGTGGCCGACCTCGCTAATGCTCTTGTTACTGAATTGGAGTCTGCCCTGAAGGATCAGAGGTTGTTATAGCTGCAGATTGCTGCTTATAGTTTTCGAATGACACGGTCAACAATGACATATGGGCGTAACGTTTGGGTGTCCACATATTTCTGGTCATTCAGTGTGCTTTGATGTTACTTAAATAGACTGTAAATTGAGTATTTCAAGTCCTCGGTATTTCATTTACTGTGTGATTGCTTTGAAGTTTTTTAGCTGCTTGTGCTTCACAACAACATTACTCAGGTCAGAGGCATTATTAATGATGTTCTTTCAGTTTTCAGCTGGAAACCCATTTAATCACAGCTCCTCTAATGGACAGTGATGGGACGTTTAATCTAGGAAGCTTTTGAAGCCGCCCCAGGGGAGCTCCTTACTCCTTCGTTCTCTTCCTGTTTTCTTCTCTCACTGTCTCTCTCTTTCTCTTTACATCTCTCTCATCTATCACTTACCTTGTCTGAGTAGATGGACATGCGGGTGGTGAGCCCCACCACGGGGATGCGGTAGAAGCCTGCAGTGTAGGAGACAGGCGTTGGAGTGAGGTGGTCATTGGACTGGGGAGGGTGACTCACCAGGATAGCATAGACCTGTAGAGGCACAGAAGACACAATACTCTGTCATTCTGACACTCATTAAGACAAAATGGTAACCGCACTAGTCATGCTCTGATAAACACTTAAGTCCTAACTGTATCCAATTTAGACATGCTGCAGGATTTCTTTCTTTTCTTTTATTGTTTTCTAATTTTTTTCAAACATACCACAAATGTCATAAAGATTCACCAAACACAACGTGCAAAGTGTCCATTTTACTTTTTTTTCATAAATCAAACAAACCTAGATTCTTACGTTGCAACACACAAGCAACAACAAAAATACAAAAGAAATTTAAAAAATGAAACAGTCTTGTGTGCCTGCAGGTTTTTGTAGTAAGCTAAAACAACAACATGAAACCATGTGCACAAGGCTTGATGGCATAATTTTTCATGCACACTTACAAGGATGACTGTACGATTTTACATTGTAAAAATGGGGGTGGTGATGGTGCAGTGGATAAGCGGCATGCCTTTGGTGTGAGAGCCCCGAAGTTCAAATCCACTGTGAGACATCAATGTGTCCACGAGCAAGACACTTAACACCTAGTTGCCCCCGAGGTGTGTGACGTCTGATACATAGAAATTGTAAGTTGCTTTGGATAAAAGCGTCATCTAAATGAATAAATGTAAATTTAAAAAGTCAATTTCAGCATAGCTAAGAAAACCAGATATTGAGTCAAGATGTCATTAGTTAACATTGAAATTAGGCTCAAGGCAAAAAGTGTTGTAAATGAATAGAATATACATGGCCTTTTCAAGATAGACCCTAAAAAGATTAATAGCAGGAGTCACTTCAATTATTTACTTACATGCAGTTTATAATTAATCATGGTCACAAACTGATTGCCACACTGAATCTAGGGCATTTGGGGCCCCCGAGCCCCCTTAGAGCAGTTGACCACTTTGCTTGGTCTGTAATCCAGCTTTGGTTGAAACATCTGCTTTCTACCTCAAGATGAATTACATTTGTGTCCACTTACAATATATTCATCTTTTAGTGGCTGCAACTGCTGCTTGAAAATGTTGTATAACAGGATAAAAATAAAAGTTTTGAACCTTGAAAGTCTCCATAAATTGTTGTCAGGGACAAACACATCTATAACAAAGAACTAGAAGCGCAAATCTTTTCCTTTGTTCAAAATGTCCTCACTGTGTGGGCTGACTAATATTTTATTCGTGGCTGTTTGGTTTAGTCTTATCCCCGCATTAAGCAAACCAATGCTGGCCAACTACTCCAGTAGAAAACGAGATTTTGTGTGCTCAGCCTTGAGAAATGTCTGGGAGATGTGAAGGAAAAGGGAATGAAGTTGGCATGGCTGTGTAGGCATGGATTATTGGATATGAGCAGTCCGTATGGTTGGGTCAAAAATGAGCTCTATCTTCCAAGGACTGCTCCCAGGCATCTACTCCTCCATCTGTCGTGCACTTCCCTTCGCAGTAACTGTTATCGCCTACACGCCATCTCAACTGATTAAACCTTCCATGGACCTTCTGTCTAAATTAGGTGTGATTCTGTCTCATTTACAAGAGAGTAGAGAACTGAACCATTGTTGGGCTGGGTGGCTGGATTGCAGGCAGATCCTTTGGGTGAACATGTGACAAGAGACTGGGTGTGACAGTATTATTCTACAAGCCTGTATCAATTAGAGTCATCACGCTAAGCAGAGGACCAAGGACATGAAAGCACCACTGAAAAGCTGTGGGTGTGGGGTTTTTCTTTTTGTTGTTCACATGTAGCCTAATTATATGTGTGGGAGCAATCAGAGTGAGAAGGACTTCACGCCTCAACATGCTGTGACATAATGTTGCTACTTTTTTAAAAGCCATGTTGAGCATTACTGGAGAGGATGGTCGGTGCATTTGCAATGTGCTTCAGTTAACATCTCTCAACAGTGCGTATGCACTCAATCATACATTACTTATGAAATATGTTTTGTAAGATCTACAGCACATACGGTAGGAATCTTTATTCTAGCTGAAAGATAATTCATCCCTGGAAAATCTGCATGAAAATACTTTTCAAAAAAGGATTCTCAGGAAAAGCAGCTGCATCATATCGCACAGATTGCTGCTGAGTGAGTGAGCCACCCCTGAAGGCCAACATACAGGAGCTCAAACTGTCTGCAGCCATGTCAGCCAAAATGTTCATTCATCACACACACACACACACACAGTTGAAGCCAAGTTGTTAATTGTAAATGACATATCGCGGCACATTTTCACTCCTCACTGGCTCCTTTGCAGTTCAGTAGATCTGCAGCTGTGTGTTCTGAAACGCACAGTTGCCCTCTCATCCAGAGATATGCCCAAAACCAAACCTATTTTTGGATGTCTGTAAAACAGATGGGTCTGTGGGGAGTTCACTGTAGGATACAAAGTGGACCAATTCGTTGGTTGTGTGTACTTGCTTAGAGTGGATGCCAAACATTTGGTAATATGTTCATGCTGAATGAACAGGTCATCTGCAGGTGTGAGGCAGTGGAGAAAAAGACACGTGTTAACATGTGATTCAGAGATCAAGACTGATGATGATCTGATGACCAATCTGGTGTTTTACCCACTTCAGTGGCCCTCCAGTGAGAAACACATCTGATATGTTTCCTGAAACCAACTTTCTATTGGAAGGCACTGGAGGTTTGTTCCTCCAAAACACTGATGCATCTAACAGGAATCCAGTTTTACAGTGGAGTTGCGCATGGATCACATGCAGCATGAGTTATGGATTGTGATTCAGAGATTAATTAAACAGTTGTTTGATTGAGCGCCCATGCAGAGCTGCAGTAAACTACCTGACTGGAGATGAGGTCCTCGCAGACAGAGAGAGCCATCTGGATGGCGTTGGGTTTGTGAGTTACGGAGATAGCGGTCAGCTTGAATTTGTCCCTGCCGTAGACCTGGTTGGCCTGGGTCACGGCATCTTTGAAGACCTGCTCGTATCTCTTCTGGCTCAGGACGGCCCCGATGTTCACGATTTTCGGCTCGCAGCCGGCCCGCGCGCAGGAGCACGAGAAGAGCACCGCCAGCAGAAACAGACGCATCGTGTGGACCACCAAACAGCACAGTGCAGCCCGGTCGCTTTTCTCCTCGGAGGCGGGTCGGCTCGACCAGCTTCTGGACAGCAGCGCGGCTCAGCCAGTTGAATGCACGACTGCAGGCACGATCCAGGTGGGCGGTGTGAGCGAGGGAGGGGAGGCCAAAAAAAAAAAGGCTGGGGGGGAAAAAATAGGTGGATTTAAGTGCAATGCGGAGGAATGTGCATGATCACATTAGGGGCAGGCTGTCAACCAGGGACGTTCAAACCGCATTGTCCACCTTTTTAATTTGCTCTCCTCTGCAGAATTGCTCAACCTCCCTGTACGGCTTTGAAGAAAGAGTCAAACCACAATCCAAGCTTTCAGGCGCCTTCCTCTCCGGGGTGTGTATCGCTACCTCCAGCCGCTACTCCGTGCGCTCTGTGCGGACTGATCACACCGACGCGTCGCTGGCTGGTGGCTCCGGGCTGAGCGGCTGCTGTCCTTGGTGCTGACAGCTGTGCATGCGCGCCGCGGTGCTACTGCGCGCTCCCGCCGTATCGGCTCCCTATACTCCGGGATTTGCGCGTTGGCGTGCTGCTGCTGCTGCTGCTACGCCTGCTGACGCTGAAGCAGAGGCTAGTCATATGAAAAATAAATGTGCTTACTTGCTCAAAATACGCTCGATCAACATATTAGTCATGTGGGACATGTAAGGCAAGATCAGTGAGGGCAGCGCACATGCAGTGTTAGGTTGCGTAGGGGTACACTACCCGCAGGGCATATCCTGCTAAATTAATTCAGATTAATATGTGGGCTTTGTTAATGTGATTTGTAATGAGAACCAGACGGTTGTGACATTTCCCCCTCAGATCGCATGATTGCACAAGCTATTTAGAGATGAGGGAGGAGTGTTAATTCCAATCCAGCGGGTTTCAGGTCAGAGTTGAGCCATGGACACGCCGGTTTTGATGCGATGAGTTGTCTTCCTCCAAACCAAAAGGATAGTCTGATTTGTGGTGTAGTTCTCTGCGCAAAGTCCACCGACCTCCTTGTAGCCTACAGCTCATTAATCACGCTGCCCGTCAGTGCCACCAGTCTTTGCAGCCTTTACATTTGAGCAGACTGGCCTGTCTTTAATCATGCGTGTGTGTGTGTGTGTGTGTGTGTGTGTGTGCGGACCTGAGGAGTAAAACCAGACTGTGGTGTGGATGTTGTATAAGCTCTGACCCGGCGCTTTGGGAGTGTCTAAGTAGCCTAAGTGTTGGGAGCATCCCTGCAGCTAGAAACATGAACAGAATCAACCTCCTGGTTACCAAGGAAACAAGATTTTGACAACACACACGTGCACACAAAGAGGATCTTTGTACGGAGGAAATAATCTCTGGCAAGCCGACAGTGCGTTTTATTCCTCACAGCAGGACACGTCGAAAGAAATCACTCCAACAAAACGGACAAGCACGTAAAACAATGAAAAGATAAAAAAGACATTTAGTCAGGGAGACTCGTGTGTGTCAAACAGCCGTTTATAGGTTCACTTTAATTATTAATAGTCAATTAGGCTATATAAATATTTTTGCCCCAAGGGGATTTGTGTAGCGCGTTTGTTCCTGGTATTGATATGAAGGATTGCTGCAATTGAAAAAGGTGTTTTGAAAATGAGGCCAGTATAAAATCCCCCAACAGTGTTCTGAATTATAAATCACACAACACTGTGGCGTCTGTCTGTGTTGCAGTGAGCTAATAAATTAATCACAAGGCTGAGGAAACCAGCATTCATCAGCTGCTGGCTGTGGGCTTCCAAAATGAGCTCCTCTCAAATATGATTTGGTAAGTCTTTTTTTTTTCTTTTCATAACTTTTAGACAAGGAAGGTGTAATTTCTGTGCACTGGGTGGGCATACTAAACAGTCTATATGGTTTAGGCTATGGGTAGATGGCTCTTACTTTTAACACACTTGATTATTTAGTAAACCTAGGTATTTTAAAAGAATTCACACCAGGAAGAACACCAAACCAGAGGCTAAGTGAAGGGGCTCTGGCAAATGGTTGCAGCCTACCTCTGCTTTATTGGCCACACAAAGCAGCACTGTGAACTCATTTCAACATATCTGAACACAGTATTTCTATTTTCAATTCAATTCGGTTTACTTGACTTTAGTTCCACATCCATTGTGGAAAAGAAAGAAATTAAGCCTTAAAGTTGATACTTTCCAGAGCTTTCAACCCCATCTCACACAGCCCGGCTCATGGACTGGACAAAACGGGAGACACACGGGTAGACTAAACAAAGTAATTTATTAATAAGAAAATAAGCGAAAACCAATGAGTAGGAAGAATCTGTAAAGTCAGTAGCGTAGGGAGTGGATGAGTGAAAATGTGCTGCATGGATGTTGTGCTGTAAAAACGAAGACAAGAAACCAAACAAACAAAGGAAGCCGTGAGATGAGGAGGTCCAACCCAAGACTAACTGCTGCTCTGGTTTATATACATGGGGCACACCGGGCCCAGGTGTGTCCCATGCCGCTGATTACCCTGCCAATGAGGCCTGCAGCCCTGGAGACAGAAAGCACACCAACAGCTGTATGAACCCTGCAGAGGGGCCGTCACAGTTTGCTCACAGTGTTTACAATCCATTGATGTCGTGTGAATGTATCTGTTGTTCAAAGCTCCGTGAACATGTCTTTTCATAAAAATTAGGGGAGTTTTTAGCCCAAAATGTAGGAACATTTTTTCAAACCATGAAGGAGAATTGAATCCACCGCCTGACTGAACAAATATGGAAGTCTATGATTTATACTGGACAGTGACAAAACATGAAAACAACATTAAAAACAACAGTTTTTGCCGTCGTTACTAACCCAACACTCAAAATTAACAAATAAAAGAAAAAAAGAATTGAAACAGAGAACAAAAACACCCCTAAAGGAAACACAACAATATAAAAGGTTCAAAGCATCTATGACACAACAGTTAGAATACATTTTAGAGAAAAAGAGAGGCTGGTTGGTTCCAGAAGTTTGATGCACAGTGCCACACACAAACACACAGCCACATAGGCAGGAGGAGACAAGTCCCTGCCATCATCAAACCACTGAAAATAACTGAAAAAATAATGGTGTTGAACAGAGCACCTAATTTCCCTCCCAGCCTTGGCGTGACTGCCACACTCAGCTTGTAAACTCATCACTTATTGGATGGCTCTGGTGTCCTCTTATTAAATGTGGTTATGAAGCCCTCCTCTGCCTCTCTTCCAGCCCACTCACACTTCAACAGAGCTGGACCAATCTGTTCTGCAGCCATTATATAATGCGTTTGCTTGTCTGCTGCTGGAGGAACACAACACAAGAGTCCTATGAAGACTCTCCAGCTCAGTGAGACTAACACAAAAATAAGTGCAAGCAGCCCAGCACACGAAGATCATTGGAGGCTTTTAAACTAAAGCGCACACACATGCACGCTAATCCTCACACACGCTCACACACTAGTAAGTTCACACTTTGAGTTGTCCGCACGCACTGAAGTGATACAGACTCATGCACCACCCACACAGTCCTCTTCAAGGCTAGAAGAGAGAGGTTTGTGTGTGTAAAATGTGTGTGTGTTTTATAACTAGGGATGTTTAGGTTAATACCTACCTAATATTAACAGTTTCTCATTACTTTACTTAACACCATCATGATGTATATTTGGTTGGAATTTTTTTTATTTTTAGCCATGGCAAGACAAAGGCAATTTATTTAAATAGGACAATTTATATACACAGAGGCAGTTTGTTTCAAAGTGTTTTACATAATTAGCTACAAATTTATTTTGTGCTTTAACATCAGAAATTATGTAAAAAAAAAAATAAAAAAATAAAATAAGCTTTGTAACTCTCTTTAACAGCCAATGTGCACAGCTGAAGGGTTAGCCGATCATCATGCATAAAATTGCTGACTTAAGCTTCTGATTGGCTAGTAGTCCTCAACTAGGAACTGCAGTGCAAGTCCCAACAAAGATCTTTAGGTGAGATACCTCACTCCTTAGCTAAAACGGAGCGTTCAACACTCAGGGTGACAAGAGGAGCTGCAGCAATGTGCAGTATGACAAAAATATGTGTTTTTTGAAAATTAAACCATGTAAACCTGTTCTGGTACAACCCCTAAATAAATTTATGAACTTGAAAATGAGCATAATATGAATATTGCGTGTTTTTTGTTACGTCGGCATATAGCGGACGAAAAGGCTGGACTACAAATGAGCTGTTTTCAGGCAGTTCATGCACAAAAAAGATATATAACTCAATAAAGGAGCGGGAAAAAGGCAAAAAGCATAATACCAAATCAAAATGTTCTTAAAGGTGGTCAAAAACAAAGCCAAAACAGACAAAGTTACTTCATTTCATGTTTTTATTACTTGGTTAAAAGTGTTTAATTAAAAAAACATGTATGAAACACAAAGTGGGAGAAGGAGGGAGGGAAGAACAGAGATTGTCACACTTGAACTCAGACATGCTTAAGCTCTTAGCATGACAGCAGCGTGTTTGTCTACAAACTATGTTGCTCTTTGCATCAGAACACATTTGGTCTGACACATTTGGTCTGACTTGAATGCGTCCATGTTGAATGGTAGGCTAATATAAATGATTTGTGAGCATCACTTAAAGGCATGGAGCGGCTTGGAGCATGGAGCTGGTGTCCATGGTTGTTGGACGCCTCTGCCATGGAGCCCACATTATCTGATCGAAGCAGGAAGCAAAAAACAGGTTATACTCTTCTAGAGCTTTGACATCAACAGAGTTGATAAAGTCTTGGAGGTGGATTGCCTCAATGAGTCATCTGCAGATGGATGCCTGCCTATCTGATGTGTTTTTCATGTAGTGTGAAGTCCTTGCATAAATTATAGATGTGTGAGCACCCTCGGTGCTCGCTTGTTTGCTTGTCCCAGGGGTGAGCTGAAGTATTTATGCTGTAGAGAACACAAAGACTCTTCCGGATTTTAGATTTAACATGCTGCAAGCCTTGTGGGGGCTACAGGCCTGATCAATATGGATCAATTTTTAGTTTACATTAGAGAGGCCTGTCAGTTCCAACTTCACGTTTCAGGAATTTTCCACCAGAAAACAATCGCACATGTTATTACAGAGGATTTAAAGACACCACTATGATCCTGTTCATATTCAAAGTGATACAATACTTGATGTAAATAAAACACATTTGGTTTTTACAGCCTGTGATCCGTTGAGTGCCTTAGACCTGTTTTTTGATATTATTACATAATATTCTTGTTGAGAGAGAATAAGGTGTCATTATGGCTCTACATCAGTGTGCTCAAAGCACAATTTATGTGCATTTTCTATAAGTAATATGAGTACTGTATTTTTTATGCTTTTGAAAATGTGGATTGGCTGTTACATCATTGGCTTTAAACTTTACAGCAAATCAACCACT
Source organism: Micropterus salmoides (assembly GCF_014851395.1). Lineage (NCBI taxonomy): Eukaryota > Metazoa > Chordata > Actinopteri > Centrarchiformes > Centrarchidae > Micropterus > Micropterus salmoides. Next base: position 25,394,878 of record NW_024041151.1, on the reverse strand, counting down.
GCTACTGGAAACCTAAAGTCTTGAAAACTTCATCAAAACAATCCTGCCTCTTGTATACAGATAATTATTATTATTAGATTTTGCACCATTAGATATCACTTTGTTCATTATTATGTTCATTATAAATATTTTGAAACATATTCCATCCTTTTCTGCGGTTATTTTCCTCATATTAGGACTTATTTCTTAAAGCTTCATGAAATCATTTATTCATTTATTTTTGGGGGCAGCGGGGCATGCAATTTAACATACTGGTAAATTGTCAAGTTACACAGAGCAAAATTTTATTAAATTCTGTCCGCCAGCCAGATGTTGAATTATCTTGAACAGCTGGTCGCTAACTTGGTCTGCCATTTGGTGCTGGGCAGGTAGTGTACAGGGGGTTTAGCAAAGGCCTGTTGCTACTGGAAACAGGGTTGATGAGAGCAGATTTGCAAAGTTGATGGAAGATCAAAGCAAAGATCCAAAATAGACTAAAAGCCTCCGCAGAGTTGGGAGACAGTCTTCATTTGCTTTGGGTTTGTTACCATGAGTCATCCCTTTCACATTACACATAATCATTAACCCATTGTTAATATAAACAATATAGATGAGTGCAAATTTAAAGATAAATCTAAAATTGTTTTTAAAATATAATTTTAGTCATCTTTGCCTTTGACCATTTTGGTTTAATAATAAAAAGAAGGGTTGAATACAGATAATTCTTTGGGGGTGAGGGGGTGACACAAACTATCTCTGTGTCTTAGACCCCCAAGGCTTTAACGCTTAGTTTCCCACTAAATTAATTTGAAAAAAAAAATTACTTTATGTATATGAGTATTTATTTATAGCTATTTAGTAGCACAGATACATGGTAACAAACTTAAACGTCCATCAACAACAAAACGAAAAAAGGAAGAAACAAATGGGAGCTTCACTTCCAGCTTTCATCATTGCTCTCTCTCCTTCTCTCGTTCAACGCATAGCATGGATATAAAGGATTCATTTGTAGGGCCATGCCTCTGTGCACTATGAAAGGAGATCACGCTGGGTTTTCGCTGCTAAGAATATGCAGCAGTAACAGCAGAGAGCATCTGAGCTGTTCTGATGAGAAATAGGTCAATACGAGACCCAGAAAGATATGAAGACTTTTGATCTAGAGTCAAAACTCTGTTTAGCTGTGGCACCCAATCCTAGAAACAAAAGTCAGTGGTTGTCAAACTGATGAGAGACTGGATTCTTTCAGTTTTAGAAATATTTTATAAATGTTGTACGATGAACTAAATGGTGCTGAACTACTTTTTTTTATTGTATATACTGTATATTCTTCATGCACACAGGCAAATGATCAATTTAGCTTTTTCCAACTCTAAATTGGACCTTTTCCAATAATAATATCTACAGACTGCTTTACCGAGTCCAAAGGTGAGTGTGGAATAATTAGGTATAGTGAAATGAAAGATAATAAATTAGATTAAAAAACAATGGTCGTACCAACGTTATTTGACATTGCGGAGTAACTGTTGGAGGAAAAACTTGAAATATTCCTCAGTGCTTTACTGTATGTTCCCTGTCTGTATTTCACCATTATAACAGGGACAACCATGTACAGGAAGCAGCCCAGCAGCGCCAGGAAGAGCAGCAGGAGGGCAATGATGGAGAAACAGAGGGAGTGAAGTCGCATCAGTCTCAGTCCTCTGACAAGGCAGGATGGGTGGACGCAGCATCCACATATGTTTCTGGGTGTGTGCGCCTGCAGCTGTCTCTCCAGAGCAAAGCAGCACAACGGTGATGCTGGAACGGCCTGAGGTTCGGGGCCAGGACTGACAACAAGGGCCGGCCCAGGCTCATAAACACTATTACTGTACGACTCCTCCTGCAGCCTTCTGATCTCCCACTGCGGGTACGGGGTGGTCTGTCGACAGAAGGGGCATTGCAGGCGGCCCGGGTCCTTGGCCCGCCTCATGATGCCAGCTATACAGTGGTGGCACAGCGTGTGGTTGCAGTTGAGTAAGGCGATGCGGTGATCTCCATGTGAGTCGAACAGCTCACCGCAGATGGGGCACTCGTGCTGACTGCTGTCGCTGCACAAACTCCTGACACTTCCACTGCAGCCGGGCTGATCCCTGCCACCCAATTCCAGCTCTTGTGGAACAGATGTCTTTCGGTCAGCCCCATCTGTCGCTGTTTGCGTGTCTGCTTTGTGATTCTCATCACAGCTGTCCTGATGTTTTTGCTGAAGCAGAGGCTGTATGACTGAGTCGCTCTCATCTCCATGCTTCTCTGCTCCCCTCGTCGTGTATAAAACTCTGATGTAAGTCTCTTCTGTAGCTGGCAGGTACTTTTCTTCGAGTGCAACAATGCCTTCCTCCTCAGTTTCAATAACTTCAACCTCAGCCATCCTTCATGAAAAAAATACTTTATTCTTTCTTTTCTCTTCCTGACGGCTGGATACATTAAACACAGCCCTAACACAAGCTCAATATCTTTCCTTATTACAGCAAGTCTACTCTCTTCCTGGACAAAGCTTAATATAATATAACAAAGGCAGCACAGTCCTCTCCCACCATAAACCCAGATAAGATAAGCACATTCACAGATAAGGAGAACTAAGAAGTGCCACTGGCTGAGCAGCACAGTGAGCATTTCACTATTCCGCTCAGTTTAACACACTAAGGTATTCAGTGCAACGGGAAGCTTTTGCCAGTTCAGAAATGCATGAGCAAACACATTAGAGCCGAGCAGACAGATGTATTCTGCACATTTAAATAAACATTACATCTGTAGATTAGCCAGCTGGGAAAATGCATTTTAATATTGAAAAGGAACAGAAGAGAGTTCATAATATTGTACTTTTTGCTTTGAAATGTATCTTTGCTTTTCACCATCTGACAATCCAATGGAGAATGTAATGCCAAGCAATCCCACATAACCAGTGCCATCACCACAGGCAACAAAAAATGATTGCTTTCATACTTTTGGTACATTTCCAAGCAGGCACAGTAGCATTTATTAAAGCCACAGCATTGTTGTCATCAGTGATTATGTCAGTAACAAGTCGTCAAAGTGCACTGTGAGTAAATAAACAAAAATAAATATTTAAAGGGTCGTGTGTGGTTTTCAGTGGCCTCTAGCGAGTGAGGTTTCAAATTTGCAAACACTACGTTTCCGAGGGGCTGCGCGTGCTTAAACTAATAAGCGAGCCAAAAAAAAAGGAGACTGACACACCGGATCACACAGAATGCTGGAAACGTAGGTAAACTCCCACTGCAATGTTAGTGATATTTTATAAATAAAAATTTAACGTTATGGAGCAAACAACGCCAGATCCATGCTTATGTAGCTGGCTGCCCCTGCTTTGCATCACTATCACTTCACATTTGCTTTGTACTTCTATCATTTGAATGTGTATGTCATTTCTTACAGGCTAAAATCAACACTTTGACATAATACCGGTACCAAGAAAGGTTACAACCCGTTTACAAACAGGCAATAACAAAGTGAGTCATTTCTTTCAAAAACTACATATAGAACCTTTAATCTGCATTTCTTACGTGCACATCTGCTGGAGCAGTAATGGGAACACAACTTTGTGACACGTGTCCGTGTCAAGAGCAACACTTTAAATGTTTTCAGTGTGTAGTCTTGCATAACAAAACAAAAGAAATACAATAACAGCAAATAACCAATCTGGTTCAGACAGGCTGCAAACTATGAAATGTAATGTAACCCTACAAAACAAACAAACTGTGTAAAATGTGCATAATGACATGAATCCCAGGAGGGTGGGGGTGGAGTTAAAATATTGCTATAGATGTACAATATACAAAAAGCACATGCTTTATTTCAGTCTGTGTCTTGTTTGGTTAAAATGAAGGGGAAAGATATTTGCTTTTAATGCTGTTTAATTTGGCTAAATTATTTTCTTGTGTGTAGTAATTTCAGGACATAGATCCTGTCATGTCATAATCAAAGGATCATCTATATAGCTGACATATATGACAGTATGCACAACTATGCTTGTTACAGGACTTAAGTTAAACATTTAGGGAAATATTATTTGCCTTTCTTTGTAAGAGTGAGATCAGAAGATTGAAATCCTGCCAGTGTGTTAAAGCAGTGTTAAGGTTAAATGGTGATAATAATTAATAACTTATTTTTGTTAGTTGGCCAAAATATAAATCAGGATATGGTTAGCCTAGCATAAAGAGCTAGAGTAACTTACTCGTGACCATGTTGTATTTTGTAGGAGGAGTTGCATGCTATAACTATTTCTTCACAAAAACAGCAGTTTATCCATCCATGCTGCTTCGTACAAAGTCAAATTTAAGTTTTCCTGGTTTCAAGTTACAATTTTTCAGAGGAATTTGGTTGTGGACATGTGATTACTAGAAGTCATGTCAATCCCAGACAAAATTCAGCAAGATAAGCCCAAAACAACTGATGAAGTGGTCCCTTGCACAGTTCTGTGACTAGAAAATCCCTATCAGCTGACTGTTGGATAACCTGAGATATCATCTGAAAACAAACACACATGTCATTATACCTTCTGCTGAGGCATTGCCCATTTTGATTACACATTAAAGATTTCAACATACAGCTTGGAAGGTCAGATTAATAGTTTTTTAAACAGATGACGCCAAAGTGAGAAAGAAGCAAAATCAGAGCATTGTGAGACAACATGAAGACAGGGAAAAAAAGCTGAAACAGTCAATTAAGTACAAGATTATTGCTGGTTATATACTGTATGTATCACTGTATATGCAGTTATTCACATTTTGCAGAGTAATAAAATGGCTTTGACAATCTAATGGTCAGCGTTATAATGAGGCAATTTTAGTGTTCTAGTATTGCTTGCTTTAAATATAAGCACAGTTCTCATTTCTGGGCTTAATCCGCTCAGTTAGTTATACCAGTCCAACCTGCCTACGTGACAGATAGGCACTTGCGAATATAAAGCTGGAAAGTCTTAAATAAGTCTAAAAAAAACAGGTTATAAAGTTTGACACAAGGTCGAGGATTTCAAAAGAGCGCCCAGCCCCAACCCACAAATAAGTGAGGCCTGCTTTCCTCTTTGAATTTATTATATGTGACAGGTAAAAATCAATTCTTGCTTCCTCCTCTGAGAGCTCTGATTAACGTCAACCCTGACCTGACACCTTCTCTGCTGATCTCTCCTCCTGTAGTTCGGGGAGGTCAAAAGTCTAAAGTGTTGCGCTGGTATTGCAGCCGCGGGCTGTTCTCGCTGTAGAACTGACTGAACCAGCGCCTGTGCTTCTGGATGGCTGAATCTTCCTTCACGAGGAGAGGCTTGGAGATGTACTTCTTATTGTTCCAGATCATCACATCCCGCTCAAACTAGACACAAAAAGGAAAACAGGAGATGGTCACTGGAAGAGACTTGATGATTTCCAAAAGCTGTGACAAAGACAAACATTGAGCTATCAATTAATGTTAACAAATATAATGTAATATAGGTTTGTCTTACAATCAGGCAGATTGCAGAAGATTTGAAAAGGGCCAGACTTTCACACAAAAGGACTAATAATAATGTACAATCTGTATTTACTGTCTCGTTGCATTACATTATCATAATTTATCAGCAGGGATTTCTGTGAGTGTTGATAATTAAATGTCACTCCACAGTTACTCCATCAGCCGCTGAGATTTGGCATTTTAGTCCACCCTCAAACTCAAACTGTCCTCTGAGAGTGAGTTTCCTCTAGTGGTTCTTTGTGTTAAAACCACACGGGGAAACAAAATGGCACAAAATTTTAAATCATTCTTTTACTGAACTTCCAAAACATTTCAGATGGATTGCAGAAAATGAAGGATGCTGGATATCAAACAAACTTTTTTTTTTGGTACACACCTTAATGTTTCTGGAGATCAGATTATCAAGTACCAAAGGTTTGCATAAAAAACCTGAACATTTAGCTGGTTTTAAACTATTACATTTAGGTAAGTTTCTTGTAAGGCTGTTTGTTTTCAACAGCATTTAACATCTGAGAAATTTGGCTTAGAAGATCGTGTTTATAGTTCTCAAACCCAGTCCAACTCAAAACACAAGCATGCACTGATACAGATAAGACTTTTTAAGGGGACACATTACATAACACCTCGGCAGCAAAGCCAAAAGAAAGATTCCTTCTGAAGGCCAAAAAGCCCAATGACTACACATCCAGAGAAGACCTTGGTGGATTAAATTCTAAAATTCAAGAGTGCTTCAGCACACTGTCAAATCAAAAGAACATTGTTCATCTGTCGTCTCTGTAAATCTAACTGATAAACATATTTTGGACAACTTTTTATCCAGTTTTAGTGGGGACAGCCGCCATTACCATTCAGAAAAATCATTTTCCACTTGTTTGTTCAGCCAACATAGTTTTCCTTTTTGTTAAATCAATGACTTCGCCACACAGTTAATTATCAAGTTTAATGAGGACTATTTACACCTTTTCTGTGACTGTGTGGTGTTACTTCTGGTGGCAATGAGGAGGCAGAATTACACGAAAGGGGAGAGTGGGAGGCACAGTGATCTCGTGACATTAGAGCAATTCAGAATTATAAACTTACTACTAACTACTTTGAACTACTATTACTTTGTCAGTGTGGATGTATAGTCCCAAAACACCAAGTTGATTTAAGTGCCGAGAATGAACCATACAGTACATGTAATGCAGAATTGGTGATAATTCTGCGAGCGAATCATTTCGCATCACATGAAGACATTTGACGCATTGTTACTATAAAAAGACTGATTAGTGGAGCTCAGTGCAAACACAGTGCTCAGTGCAAACACAGTAAAAACTGATCTGACAATGAAGGACTGTGTCAAAGTGATAGGAGAAGGGATGTGTGTACTGCACCTGAATGCACTCTGCTCTCAGGATGAATTTGGGCACCAGAGGTGGGATGTTAGACTGATAGAAGATGGTGTGAGAGACACACTGCAACAGAGGCTCCACTGGAGTCACACAGTGCATGATAACACCCCGGCCCAAGAAACTGTGTTCAAACAGCAGAAACACCAGTCCTGGACCCACCTGAAACATAAACAAATGTAACTGCAACCTGTACGTTCTTATATTGAAATACTCTGAATGAAAATACATAGAGATACGGTAATGGTTAGAAAGCAACTGTGTGTTGATCAGACCTGAATGCCAATTATTTATTAGAGAACAATGCATTTACATACATGGTTAAGTCCAACAATGGTCACCTCTCCTATTTTAGGTTTCATTTTCATCCCACAATAATGCTGCAGACCGCCCACTCCTGTCTGCATTAGAGTAACCATATCTCTGCCCTCAACATTTGTGGTTAAACAAGCGAGATTAGTAGAACAGGGAGCACTTATTCATCATAAATAATTCACCAGGAGAGTTAAAAAGCACAGTGGTTGCCAATGTTCCAGGCACAACTAAAGAATGGGGTGTTTTTTTGCATCAGGCCAACATCCATGTTAATTTTATTGGAATTATTGATTATGCTGTCAATATGATTTGCAAATAAATCACAGGAAATCATGTACATTCCCACTTTGAACTTTACTGTACCTGTCTGGCCACGACATGAACATCCAGCAGAGGCCAGTGACGTCCAAACACAGTGAGCGCATGTTTCACGTGCATCTGAGAACAATGCTTGTTGGGCTCTGACTCTGGTTCCCATTGAACCTTGAATAAAACACACACACACACAATGTACACAGTGGCATTCAGATACAGAAATACATCACCCTCCCAAAATAAATATATTCTGTAACATCTAAAATCAATAATTTCCGTAAACTAATTGTTCACTGTTTAATTATTGTCCATAGTAACATCTGAAAATTACGTTTTAGGATTAAATAAAAAGCTGTACCATATGTCTAACAGTGTTCTTTGCTTAAAAGTGAAATTTTAACAGGTTCAGATATATATTTCATTCTTGACTAAGGTGGTGGATGTTAAAAATGTGTTATATTGCTTTTGCAAATTTAGCACTGATTTGACATCCTTTAAACTTGGAGGATTGTAAAAGCATCTTCATATTTGGCATCTCTAAGTTTATAAAAATCCTTACCTTCCAGTCATGCCGCAAAAATTCCCAGGTTTTGCTGTTGGTGTAACGCAGATCTACTCCACTGACAATGCCCGGCGTGTGCAGGTGAGCGAGGTGAGCGATATCTGCAGCATTTTCAGGAATTTCCTGTAGAGATTATAGAGGTCACCATGACACATTCTTGTGATTGTGCTGGGAAGTTTGGTCACAAAAGCACCTTGCCTGTCTGGGGAGTTCGATGCTGAAGTACTAATGCAAATATCCCCACACTGATCTCTGGGCAGTCACAGTGAAGGAGAATGTTTCTTTATATTGTTTATTAAAATCTCACCTGACAAAGTAAAACACCTAACAAATTGGTTTTCATCTTCAAACAATCCACACACACATATGTACCTACCTCTATGTGAGCGCTGATAAAATGTTCAGTTCTCCCACGATAGACCCACTCGCCCTTTGTGATTTCCTGCTGCTCTGGAACGGTCCACTGAGGATCCTCTCCATCACAGTGAAACCAAATCAGGATCTGCCTGTTGACCTCGCAGCTGGGCCAGCAGCGCACCTTGGCAAACAGTGGTACTGAATGACAAATGAAACACATTTATGGATTATACAGTCTTTCTTTAAGTCAACATGTACACAGGGAAATGGGTGACATTTTACTTTAACAATCCACTGTTCAGTAGACATTCAGCTTCACTGCTCTTAACATAGGACCAACAAGGTCCGACATCTTTAGCTAATGAAGCTTAAACGCCATAGAAAATGACACCACACCACAATCTAAAGTCAAGTTATTAACTAAACATATTCATGCTCCCCAGATGTTGAAACATTTCCGTTCGGGGCACTCACATCAGCTTCCCTTTGGTGCCACCCTCTGGCCAAACTGTCAACTTTGTACCACCATTGGCCCAATGTTTTCACTTTCATTTTTTTCATTTCACTTTCACATTCACCCAAAAAAATTAATATCTTGTTATAATATATATTTTGTGCGACAACGCTCATGCTGAAATGTAAACATTAGACATCTGTCACACGATGTCCTTGTAGCACCACCCTCAGGACATTCTTTGCATTTTACTGACAAGGCTCTAAGAACAACATAAATATCAAGATCTTGTTTTGTTCCATTCAAAGGTTTCATACATGGAATGGAATGAATGTTACAGCTTCTGGGGGTCACTGGCCACTAGCAAGTCTTGTTTATTATATCTTATTATATATATGTATCATGTTCATTAGAAACAGTAGCTTCACTTTCTGTAGAATAACTGGACACCACCTTCAGTTCGTACCTTTTTCTGCATATGGGACCCTCACACACTTGCCATCGTTCCCCTGAAACTGCCATCCATGAAATGGGCACTCTATGCAGCTTCCCACCACCCGTCCTCCTACAGCCAGGTTGGCACCCAGGTGTGGACAGTAGGCATCCAACACGTAAGCCTTCCCATCCTGGCCTCGAAACACTGCCAGCTGCTCACCTGGAAAAGAATGGTGATGTATTACCAAAAACATTTTGAAACATTTTGAAAGAAATGGAGAAACAGCCAAATTCTCAATTCTTGCCACAGATTGAAGTTTTAGCGCTGTGCAACATTTCACTTATTCTGGAGTGTGTCTTGGTGGCAATTAAAAAAACATTTAGATTTTATGTGATTTTAACATCATATTCTAATGGCTTTTACTGATTATGACAATTACTATAAAAACTGGTGCAGTCTATGTGTGTAGGGCTGTCAGCGTGCATTGCTGTTTACGACAGTGTCTTTTTTAGTACCACTGGGTGCAGCAAAATCATAATTCTACACATAGTGGCTTTAAACAGATATAGGCCTCTGTAACTGTACAAGCAGTCAGCAAGTCACTGCTTTAGATGGTTACACTTGGCCTGGTCTGGATTAGGTTCCAGGGATAGATTACAACTATGCTCCAGTGGGTCTTGGGAACCACTTTGTACGGTGCATGTTCAGACTGAATCTGTTCCCCCTCAGACACCTCCTGTGGAGATCTCTACCTACTTAATCAACTGTATCTGGCTTGACATTTGCGTGACCTGCAGTGTTCAGTTTGCTCCCAGATTAGCACAGGCTAGGTGACTGCAATTAAGAGTAACTGCCGACCAAGCTCCTGCAGTGCCTAGTCACGGTAGTCCTCAGTAAAATTCTGAGAAATCCAAAATAAGGCTGTGGGGTGACACAGCACCACACCGCTGACTGATGTGAGAACAGCACAGGGGAAAAGACACACTAGGCAGAATTTAATATACATTGTAAATGGATGACTGCAGGCGAAAGTTAGGAAGAGACACTGCAGTCACTCACAGCAGGATGCTGATCCTAAAGGAGGCCAAGTTTAGATTTGGTTCAGAATATGGGACAGCCAGTGAATGTCGAGGGCTGGAGGGAGAACTTGTGCTGAAGGGGATGAGAGTTAGGGGAAAAGAGACCAAAGGAATATGTTCGAAAAATAATTCTGTCATATCTACTGATTATTACACGGTGAAGGAGCTTTAATGACATGCTATGCTGGTGAAAGCATAGCATAGGACTTTTGGTCACACACTTGTTAAAATATTTTATAGATTAAATGATGAATCATTTAATTGAAGAAAAGTGGATGGATTAATTGGTGATACAAAATCATCATGAGTTTTAGCTATACTTGATGCTGAATCACTCTGCAAGAGCAGGTGTCTCTTTGTACTGGTGGATATCTTTTTCAGGTATAAAACCTTTGATATAATTTATTTATGGCAGGTGATGTGACAGAAACATGAAAGTGCCACACGCTCTTTGAAACCTTTTTAAACTCAAACTCAAAGAAACTCTCCAAAGGGATCAAACAGTCCCACCGCATATCAACATGAGAATAACCAATCTAAAATGTGTGACAAGTATCTGTTTTAAATCATGTCGAAATAAATCACACATCACTGTGTGAAATAATGCAAACCCTGTAACAGAACTGGTACATATCAAGCATTTAAAGATTTCAAGATAAATGGAGTTAGATAATGTTTGAATGACAACGATATCATCTACAGATATTCATGATAAAACCTGATGTACATGAACAAGTGTCCCACGCTCTGGAAAATGATAATTTCACCAGATTATTTGTAATTATAATTTATTTTATATATACACATATATGTACAAACACACGCATGTTTTATATATATATATATATATATATATATATATATATATATATATATATGATTTACTCTCCATGACACCTTTAAATCAAACAAGTAGTTTAAAGCTTGATTGACTTTGAATAGGCTTTGTTTGAAAAGAAAGCATAAGCATCCTAATCCCTAAACTACTCTAACAAAGACAGTAGGCCATTGTGTTTCGTGTGTATACTTTAAATACCAAAAAACTATGTAATATGAGCTGGTATCTCCTATCCTGGCAACTTGGCCTCACTACACCCCAACCTGAGAGGAAAACAGAGACCAGGTGAACTGACAAAATGTCAGTTATAAAAAAGGCCAGCAGTGGAATTAAAACCTGAAGAACTGAATCTTTAAAACAATTTCAAATAATAATAATCTGTATAAACAATTACACCTCCTACAATGAAGGTACTGAATAATTCATTCAAATTTAAGATAATCTGGCATATTTCTACAACCATCTTAAAAACATAGCAAAAACCAACACCTTCCTACAACACAGAGAAGGGTCTAAGATTTCATATAAAATAGAGAAACAGGCTTAGGGTTAGGGTCATCTCTAATTGAGATGCAGCAAATGGTTTTATCCCAAACGTGGTGGTTCACTAACCTCACCTTATCTGCATGTCACATCTAGTTTAGGGGTGTTGAATATGACATCAGAGCTACACTGATGCCTGCTGTTCATGTAAATGGGTGTAGTGTTGGCATCTTCACAGCCTGTCCCGCTGCTGAGCTGAGCAGACATTAGGCCTATACTTGTAGAAGCTATCTACTGAGGCATCTGAATTTATTTCTCTCAGTTTACACACTGTTTGGGGAAAATATTGCCTTTTGGGGGACCTGACAAATATGAATTGTAGGCTAATATGACAACTTATATACTTGATATAACTTAATATTGCTTCTTTAGTGTCTTATTTATGATGGTTTCGCACTGGTGGCCATGTTTGCTTTAACTTACACGTTAAAACGTTATCACGTAACAATACAGGTTAATGTACTAAAGGTTACTGAAGTTGTTCCGTTTTAAGTAGTGATAATGCAACAACCACTACTTATTTGACTTATCATACCTAGAACATAGACATTTTTGACCGCGCCCTTCTCCAGCACGCTTGAGTCCAGCACCCGGTACCAGCCGTTTGGATACACCGGAGGCAGCTCTCCGGTTTTCCTCCTGCGGCGGACCTCGTTTGCCGCCTGAGCTCTGGAGCGACCGTCCTCGGCGATGTATCCCACATCATCGGACGCCCTAAGGAGCTCCAGAGGGCAGAAGAGCAGCTTGTACAGCCAGTCCATGACGAGGAGGGAGAATCCGGCAATGATGCAGACCACAGCCGGCGCGGGAACACCGAGCAGCCCGGTTTCTCTCCATATCGTGCACCCGTTGGCCATGGAGTCCAGAGGGTCTCTGCCCAGTATGATAAGCATTACACCCACTCCCAGCCCGATAATAGCAGCCAGCTTCCCAATGGACACGTTCTGACTACCCACCATGTTTGTGGCTCTATGTGTCTCAGTCTCTGTCGCAGTCTGTGACTTTTGTCATGATGTGTCGTCCGGGAGTTGCACGTATTGACACGGGCGCCTTGGACACGAGATGCGCACTGTAAGCAACACGCCCCCCTTCTCTTCTCTGTGCAGCTACCTGGACTTACCTAGATTACATTACATCAGAAAAACTCAGCTGCAAATTGATTTCTTCGGATTAGAAATCTTTAAGGATGCTACTCCCTTGTTCTACAGACACATCATTTCTATTATGAACATCGCAACAGATTTGTGAACCATATTTGAGATAAATGGGCCTATAGAGAAAGCCTTAGATCTTTGGTCATAATGAACAAAGTGTTGAGTCTTAAACTTTATTTCTAGCTCTTTATAAGTACAGACATGTTTTCCAATCATTACTGGATGATGCCACATATGTGTCTTTATGTCTTTATTGTTAATTTCCATGAACTCCAGTGACCAATTCTTCTACATAGTTCTAGCTCATGTTACACTACATGTCCCAAAGTATATGGGCACCCAAACATTACATGTGATATCTGAACATCTAATAACAAAACCATGGGATTTAATCCGCTGCTTACGCCCTCCCCTGTTCTGGTTTCAGGCCCACCGCCAGACCAAGGAACCTGGCTGCAGGGATTTGTTCCCAATTATAAGACCTGGCTAGCAGTCATCACTCTAGTTCATAAAGGTGCTAGATGGCGCGTTGGGTTGGGGGAAATGATTTCAAGAACAGCCAGGGGTGTCCACATACTTAGCTCACCTCCTGTTGAGAGAAAGTAAAAATCAGGCAACCTACTGTTAGATATTTGTTTATATAAAGGGCATTTGTTTGACCTTTTCATTATTAATTATATGAACGAATTGTCACATAAAATCAACAAATCTTTTATTTACATAGGCCTAGTAGAAAATCACAAAATAATTTCAGCAGGCTTTGTGATACACTTTTAAAATGTGGTTGTGAAAAAATCTAATAAATAATTTAAATCAAAAGTAACCGATTGCATACATATTATCCCCTTAAATCTCTGATTGTATAATGGTTTAGGACAGTGCCAGATAAGTGTGTAAATAGGTAGCCTACCTCAATCTTCGAAAAGACAGTGGTCTGTAGCTGGAAGCCTGACTTGGTGGCTTTCAGGTGAGACACCTTGACGTGGGTCCCCAGCTGCAGGTGGACTCCCACCACCGCTGCTTCCCTCCACAGACACAGAGGTTCCTCCGTTTCCCCCTGTAGGATATAAAATACAATCTCTCTTCCTCTCCCATTATCTCTACATGAACACTGGAAATAAGATAATCTTTTAACTTTATATGGAGGTGCTGAGCAGGGTCAGCGGGGGGGGATTGATTAGAGCCTCGGCCTGCTGCCTTAGCTCCTCTGAAATGGGCAGAACAGCACTTCGGAAAAACATTGTGTTATGGTTGATGAGACAGCCCCCTCAGTGTATGCCCACGAATCACATAGCTACCGCCCTCCTTAACATTATGGGCAAACTCCTCATAAATGTTAACTTTAGCCACAGACTTCCCATCCGAAATAGCGGCCAGCACGTTCCTTTTCGTTGAGGCTGGTGTTGCACCAGGAGAGTCAAACACCCAGCTCACCACCCTGGGCTGCTCTACAACCGCCACCACACGTATGTGGAGCGGCGGGGGCTTGAAACATGGCGCAGGGGGCTTCGTCCACAGCAGAGCTCTTAAGGCCATTCTGAAATTAATTAACACAAGTTTTACACATAAGTTAAGACATATTTTCTGGAACGTTTAGTTATTATTAAATCTGTACTTATTAAAATAAACTACAGCCTGTATTTCATAATGAAGTGTGCTTTCAATTCATCTAAAACGGGAGCTGCTGGCTGCTGTTTGGAAATGAAGATTAAGGATAACGTTAATTAAGCTAGCTATTACGGCAGTCCCATGGCTTTCATAATTTTGTTTTTAAAAAAGGCTCTAAGACTTAATTCTTAGTTTTCTTACTATCAATCTAAATTATACCTTACAAATTATATAAAATTTGTATGAAATTTTGAGAAGAAGAACAACACATACCTCTCTCCACTTCTGCCAGGCTGGTCCATAGACTGTCGGGGCTGGACTGAAGTCTTCCCGCCACTGATGCTCCTTCATCCTGTACCTCTTCTGAACTTCTTCCCCAGAAACCAAGGTAGTGTCAAAAACTATTTTCCGTATTTTACTGAAATGTACATGGTGATACACTGTAGTGTAGGGTCTATACAGTGGCCTACATAGTGTGTCAGGCCATAGAATGTATGCAGTACTTAATAATAGTGTATCAAATGAACAAGGCAAAGCGATTTGAGACATTCTCCTTATTAATGACAACAACACAGAGGAAAGAGTAGGCTAACTGTATCATTGTAGCCCTACACAAATTAAGACAGCATGAACAATTACATGGTTATTCAGGAACAGTCGTAATTATTGTGAGAAATCCCACAGTTTCTTGTATGCGTCATATTTATTAGTTCATATGCTTTATTTTATTTCAATTAATGTGGTATAAATGTGAAGATTTAAGCCATGTATGATAGCCTGTTTAAACCACTGTAGGTTTAATGCTTTTTCTATAGTCTATGGTTTAATGCTGCACGCGCCCCCTTGTGTCTTTTACCGGTAATGCTCTGAAGAGTCATTAATGCTGATTTCAGACTGTAGTGTTATGTTGGCTTCTTGCACTGAGCTAAGCAGCACATTTATTGCACAAGGTCAATAAAGAAGATACACCCCCGACCGCTGATTTTACTTTAATCGGGCATTATCCTAAATAATAATAAGCAAATCTCATATGCAATAATTATTTATTTATTTTTCAAGAGTCACTTCTAATCTGATGATTTTGATCTACAGGTAAACAACTCCTTTATTCTGAGATGTTGAGATGTTTATGGGAAGGTTGGGCAGGATGCTGGTCCACAAATACAAATGCACGTGATGCAGGTGATGGAGCCTCTGTCTGAACACGTAATGCAAGTCATCTGAGTGATCCGCTCCCAGTCAGATAAGGTAAAGCCTGCCACTGCTAGCTGAAAATTTTTAGCTCAGAGAAGAGGTAGGAGTAGGTACAGCCAAGCAAAACAGGAATGGCATCACATCATAGATGTTCATCAGTAGATGGATCAACTTTTCAGCCAACATGGAAATTCTACATTTACATGACAATTGAGCAGCTACTAAACGGACCTTGAGGTGGTTTCCAGTTTCAAAAATGAACTTCAAAGCTCTTATAAATTGGTAAAATATTAATTTAAAAACTATGACAGTTTGTTTATCATAGATATTTATGGCACGCAGAGTTTGAATCCTTATGACTTTGGCGACCTCCTTTCTCCCTATAGTGCCACCAGAAGGTCAAAGTCTTTGATGAGTTGGCATACATTTTTGAATAGACATTAATGTTATTGAAAAAAATGAAAAACATGTTAGCATGCAGGCATTAGCATTTCGTTCAAAGCACCAATAGCATGGCTGTAGACTCTTAAGCTATGTTCACAGTGCAGCCTTAAAGCTCTTCAATGTATTGCCCAGATCCAATTTTTTTTGATTGACTGTTCACATTATTTCTAAATGTGGGCCAAATCAAACGCCAGTCTCAACTGAAAGTGACCCTCGTGTGCAAATGAATAATATGATGTCACACACAATGCTCTGTTGTACGGAAGGCCACAGAGGTTGCCAATCCTCTGGATTGTCATGGAAGACTCCCATTTTTCATTGCCCTCTCCCAGTTTCCTTCCAGGGTCACAATATTTCCCAATTTATGACAGATGTTTCCAACTTTGTGTCCTTTTCATTTCATTAATATCTGGCACTGACAGGGTATATAAGCCCCACAATTCTCTCTCTCTCTACTGTTCAGCACGGACAAGTAGTATGCACGTGACTAAGACATAGACAGTATAAAATTTTAAAAAAAGTATTGATTTTATATTATATTTAAGTTTTTAATTTAAGCCTAGTTCACACTACACGATTTTTAGCCCGATTTGCTGCTCGGCGAGCTCGGTGACCGTCAGGCTGTGATCGGGGGTAAATCAGTGGTTGAACGACTTCAAGGCTCCCGTCGCAAGACAGCAAGTTGTGTAGCGTGAACAGCACACCGATCGGCCGATGCTGAAAGTCGCGTAGTCTGCATGAGCCTCTAGGTATTTCCATTTAAGCATTTCCATTTTGAATTTCATATTTGATGTTTCCCTTTTCTTATTTCCATACCCATTTTCAATTTCATCTTTACAATTTAAGCATTCTGTTTGGGCATTTCAGTTTAAACTGAAACTGCATGAACCTGCATGCTGACACTTTTGCATTTTGTATTTCACTTTTTGATTGTCGCTTTACATTTTCAAATCATCATTTTAGAATATAAATTTGCTTTTATTATCTCCTTTATGTTTTGAAGTTTAATTGTGGCCTGATTATTCCTAGTTGTGAAGTAAAATAATATAAATTTCTCTTAAAATTTCTTTTCATTTTCTATCTGGACTTTTTATTTTATTTTAATTATGACCAAAAATATCCTCCATACTCACATGCCATTCATGCAAGTGAATCTGTTGAGCCCTACATATTGTAAAGAGGCACAATATAATTTGTCTTCGTCATGAGTTAATTTTTTTATGTACCAATACTGATTTGATCTGAAGGTCTGTGGGTCAACACTGCAGGTGCACAAATATTTGCAAAAACTCTTTATTCTGAGATGATTACAGGAAGACTGGGTAGGACGCTAGTCCAAAAATGCACATAACGCATTCTCATCTTCTGTCTAACATAGCTCTTGTCCATATTGGAATTGATCTCCAGGAACTGGTGTCCAGTGCTGGTGAATTTTGGCCAGGTAGCGGGCACCTTCTCTCCTTTGTTGGGGTCTCTGTGGAAAAAAACAGAAACAAGGACAGCTGAACTGACGCAGTTACAGTTTTCTTTTTCAATGTCAGATTTGTTTGATTTATGTGATGCTCCTAAGTATTATGTGCAGAATTATACCCAGTTTTGGCAAAGTTGGTCCAGTAGGCGATCATGTAACGGGAGACATCACGGTGGCGAGGCCAGTACCCCAGGGGTGTGGTAAAAGGCTTTCCGAACATGTACTGTAGGTCATCAGCGTGGTCAGCTCCCATCCAGCTGGGGTAGGGCCTGCCAATGCCGCCCATACGGTTGGGCTGAGAGAAGAGGTACGAGTAGGTGCGGCCAGTTCTTTAGTGAGACAAGGAAAAAATAGAGCTGTGACAATGACCACACCACAGAGGGGGCTAAATAAATAAAGAAGAAACAAAGCACTCTAAAAGCTGAATTCTTCTTAAATCTTAGAAAATACAATATTAGGGCCAGTTATTTGGTGCCTTGCACCTAACCATACAGATGCATGATACTGTTTTTTGCAATGACCCACTTAAAATCTCATTCTTACGTAGCGTTGGCAGCATGAAGGTAAAGGGCAGTCTGAGTAGGAACCAGGAAGATATAGTCTGTTCCAATCTCCACAACGGTTTTCTTGACGGTCTCCTTGCTGGGATTTGACCCCCAGGTTGAGGTGTATGTGGAATAGGCGTTGTCCAAACCAGCCTTTCCCTTCTCCTTAGTGTACGCAGCCAGGAGCCTCTTCACATCCTCACTGCAATAAGGAAGAGATGGTTTGAAAATCGGTTCTAATAAAACACCTTTCTGCCAGCAAATCTGCTACCACTGCTCTCAGAAAGATATGGTATATTGCTCTGGGTAGATCAGTTGCAGAATTGTCAATGTTTCACAATGTGATCTATATTGGCTTGAACTCACATAGGGGTGTCCACCAGTGGGGAGTTAATTGAGGGAACATCTAAACCAGTGAAGAGGTGTCCGTCCATGTCATTGACTCCAGCGATGTAGTCAATTTCAGCTGCATTGTGGAATAAATTGTAAGGCTCATCTGGCAGGAAGTCACCGTCGATCACAGGAGATAGGGCCAGATTGAACACGAGGGGATCTGACAGAGGCAGGTACAATCAGACACATGCAGTAAAATATGTATGTTTTATACATAACTGGCATTCAAATGTGCTACTTTCTAGATCTGTTGTTGGCTGGTGAAGCCCAAGTTGGAGGAAGTTTGGCCCGCACCACCTGTGCACCCACAGATTTGTTTCTATAAATTATGCTTTTCATACATGCATAAAACAAAACTCAATATGAAAGGGATGGAAGCACCAATCAATCTCTCAATTTTGCTAATTTTAATATAGCATATTAGTTCCCCTACAATAGCAATTGAAATTTGACAGAGAGCAACACATCAAACTCTGAAATACACGCCAACGGAGGGGACAACAATCTGCGTCACAATATGCAACCAAGGGATGCAATAATAACTACATTTCAGTAGCTAGCTAAAAACAGTAGATGTAAAGATGAAGAAAGAGAGGAAAAAGTATGTTGACAAACTCAATTTTGATGGTCTGTCTCAGTGTCCCTTGTCCTTACCTTGCACTTCTTGAAGAAACTATCCCACTGAGTGACCATAAGTGAATTACTATTTAATCAAATCACCAGGTAAGATCATCATTTAACCTAACATAGATCAAAACCAGGCCTTGAACAGTTAAGTTAGATTCAACCTC
The DNA here is from genome assembly GCF_014851395.1 of Micropterus salmoides. Classification (NCBI taxonomy): domain Eukaryota; kingdom Metazoa; phylum Chordata; class Actinopteri; order Centrarchiformes; family Centrarchidae; genus Micropterus; species Micropterus salmoides. The sequence goes on along the minus strand of NW_024041151.1, from coordinate 25,375,516 downwards.
TCCCCTTTGAAAAACCATGTTTGCTGCACATGTAGACATACTGAGTGTCAAGACCTCACAGTTCTTCCATTCTTCCTGCTGGTGGCTCGCATCTTAATGTCTGTATCCACTTTTGCCTTCTTAAAGGCTCACTTTTATGGTTTGGCAGCTTATAGCAGCTGCGTTTTGTGTTCTTTACCCTGTTTGTAGTGCACCCCACCACACAGCAGCTTTGAGGCATTTGGAAGTGACAAGGACGCACCATTGCAATAAGAACTATTGAACCAACACAACAGAGCGATGAAATGTTTTCCCCTTCAGTGTGGGCGGGACTTAATTACGCTCTCTCTAAATGTCAGCCATTGGGGATAATCTTTGCTGTAGTCTACAAATGTTTGAAGACATTAGGCAGTGTGAGGTCAGCAGCTGGTCGAGGTCTATTTGGTTTGTTAGGGCCCTTAAAGGTTTGGTATGCAATTCAAATCCAATAAAAAATTCTAATTCAGTGAAAATCTCCTCCTGGTCTGTGTGCCCAGTGTGTGTGCTGAAAAAAAAAATCAGTGTTTGCGCACAGATGGCTCTGTAAGTAGGAAACAACACAACACTATCCAACCATGATATGCGTGTCAGGTGACGTAAAATGACTTGCCCACAGACATTCAGCTTACTTAGTTACTCTAGTTTGCCAAGATATGCTATTGTAGTGATGTTAGCTATAGTAGCAGGAGAGTTGTGAGTATCGCTCTATGGAGCTGGCGTGCTGGCTCTGGGAAACCATCTTATACTCTCTGTGAAGTAACAGTTTGCTAACCCACAACCCAGCTTAGATTAATATATCAATATCATGGTATTTGTCATGGCAGGCTATAGGACTTTTCCAGAATCCCAAACCCCACCTTTCAGGGCAACACTCACTAGCCAAGTTTCCATCCAAATTTACAGCAAATTGTAAACACATTTCCAGAAAATCTGCAACACAAAATGCGAACGAATGCACATTTCCATCCACCAATGTTATGTGAGAATAACAATAGGGTGCATCAAGATATAAAATAATATATATAAGGAGGCATTAATTTTCTAGTCGGGTGTCATTTAAACACTGCAGAAGAAGAGGTTGCAACAAGATTACTTTTTCGTGTCTATATTGGAGCGGAAGCATCAGTGGACATTAAAGTTAAATGCTTCAGCTATGTCATGACTGTTTCTATTACCATTGTCACATTTTGCTTCAATCTTTTTGTAATATTTCAACTTTTTTCCTAAATGTGCATTAAAAACAGGTCGATGGTAACGTGCTTACTGGCTGCTTTGCCTACCTTCACATCGTCTTACACCCATAGCAATGACTGGACATGCCATACAGTGAGATGAAATAGTTGTAATACAGCTGCTGGAATTGTTGATCTGGGGGAGCGAATGTGGTTAAACAGCTTCTTTGATTCTTTTCTGATGTTATCAGACGCAATAAACTGCTAGTTTCCATACAAGCTTACTTAACTGTGCGTGGCTCTGGTTGAAAGCATTGACACAATGTGTAAAATGAAAATGTAAACTAGGCTGTGTGGAGTTTAGTCCTTACGGTCGGCTGAGCTGGACAGACTGAGAGTGCCAGCCATCGTTAGTTGCACAGGATCAGTCATCTTCAAACAGGCAGCCATAGTCTGATCGGTGGGGCAGTTGACCTTCAGAGCAACCTGGGGAGAGGTTTCACAACATCTTCAATTGTTTCTCAGCTCTTAAGTTATACAGTATGTACACCTTTAAATTCAAGATAACTATTGCAAATGGTATTAAAAGTTCAATAGAAATAAAATGTGTCAGTGAAGCTTGTTATGTACCTCCTCAGCAAACCTACGGGGGTTCTTGTTAATTGCCCAGGGGCAAAGGGCAACCCCGCTCTGCGAGATTGCTCTCTTGAACAAACCCTTGTTGTGGGGCGTGAGAGTCTGTGGGCAGGCAGACAGTAAAATATTTTGGTACATTTTTTATTATTTTAGATAGTTACATTCATATTTACAAATGGTGAATGTCTATCATCTCACACATAAGCTAGACACCCAGAAAAAAGCCTCTCACCTGCATGCTGACACTAGCTGCACCTGCAGACTCTCCAAAGATGGTGATGTTGTCAGGGTCTCCTCCAAATGAGCGGATGTTCCTGTGCACCCAGGCGATGGCGTGTTGCTGGTCCCACATACCGTAGTTTCCTGACGAAGATCAAACTTTTCACTCAATCACAGCAGGAATTGCTCTTTTGATTAAACAATTTAGAAACATTGGCGTGGAGGCCTACACCTTCCAGGCTCTGTACAATTCTGTCATTGGGACCTACCAGGTAAGCTAGAGTCGCCTGTGCTTAGGAAGCCCAGAGTCCCCACGCGGTATCCCAACGTCACCACAATAACGTTTCCTCTTTCGGCAATCTCCTGTCCGCTGTACAGGTAGTTGTCTAGGAAGTTAGCACCCATCGAGCCCCCCACCAGGAAGCCTCCTCCGTAGATCCAGACCATCACTGGCAGATCAGTGGACACTAGAGAGCAAAGAGAAATGGAACCAGTGGTAGTGCGGATCTAAAATGGATGACACTCTGTGAGCTTCTCTCAGTCTTTACCTGAGCCGCTGTGAGGAACCCAGATGTTGAGGTAAAGACAGTCCTCACTGCCTCTGACGTCATTCATGATAAGGTTCAACTGAAGACATCTCTTCCTGTACTCAGTGGCCTTCAGAACACCTGAAGAGGAGTGTAATAGCAGTGTAAGACTTTTGGAAATTACCAGAATAAATTATGTATCTTTTCATGACATATTACATTATACAGTTTAGGCCTTTAGCTGATGCTCATTTATCTCTACAGCTTGAAGATAAAACCTTTTCAGTCAATTCAATTAAAGTTAAAAAAGAAGTGGGAGTGGATTTAGCTGCAATAGTCATGGCCATGATTGCTAAAGGAGCATACATATATTTGTGGTGTGAATTATAGTTTGTAGTTATTGGACTAGATGTAAAATCCAGTAAGTGAGAAGTTCAACCAGTCTACCCACCATCCCAGCCAGGGTGACGCTTTGGTTTCTCAAACCTCCCAGGGATGTCAGCAAAGGGAATCCCCCTGAAGACGTCCATGTGACGGCGGAACCCAAGACGAATATTCTCACCCTGCACCATACCTCCCTCTGTGTACACCACACCGAGCTACAGAACACAAAGAAATGCAAGATATTGAGTTGATAAAGTAGTCCACCAAAAAAAATTGCTTTTTTAAATCATATTACATATAAAGCATTTAGATTTGAATTCTCAGTTACCACTTGGCATGTTTTTTTTGTCATATAAGAGCAATTTCAACAATGCTTTATTACAAACAAATTGGGTAGAAATATGTTGTGACACAGACTTGTGTTCCAGTACAATCTATCAGTGATTGATGGCTCAAAAACAAATAATCGTGCTTTCTTAATTAGGGATAAAAGATGAATTTCAGGAAGTCTGTGGGTGCAAAAATTATAAAAAAAACTCTTTAACATACTGAACACAGAGAACTTGAACAGGGTTCTTTAGGAAAAATAGAATAAAACAGTTGTGACACTTACGGAGGCGGCGGAGACCGTCTCCAGAAACACAGCCACAGCTACCAAAATCCCAAGCTTTGCCATCATGACTGCGCTGTGAAGACCAGGTTCATTGTCGGTCAAACTTATAAAGGAAACCCCTCCCCCAAACAACATCTGACTAGTGTACAATGTGCGACCCTTCTCACTGTTACATAACACATAATGTTTAACCACCTTGTGTCCACAACACTTTCCTCAATCCTTCACATCACCTCAAACACTTTCAAATGTTTTTGGGCTTAATCATGTAGCGATCAAACAGCAAATGGAGGCCAAGTTATATAACCTATCAACATGTGAGATAAGTGGTTATCATTTTGACATTGGTAGTGGAGACTGATGAAGTCAGCAGTAACCAAGTTAAAATGCTTAGTGCTACGTGATTTGTCAGTTTGGCACAAGTGGTAGGTGTTATCAGTAAGGATCCAAATTCAGCCAAAAACGTCATGGGATGTGAAATGCCCATTTGATAAAAACCTCAAAGATTCCATTTGTGTTTCTTTCCGTCCACGAAACCAGGTTTATATAAACCATTTACTCATCTACCTCACCTGTTTACTTGACTGCTCATAAAGTGGGACATAAAATTTGAAATATTGTAATATAAAACATCATCACCTGCTTGAGGACGTGATTGGAAATGTGAATATAATGATCTGAAAACAATTATTAGACATAATAAGGGTAAATTCAGATAGACTGAGACCTTCTTTCTCTATGACACATGTAATCTGAAATTACATATAATAGCTTCTTTAAGAAATTGTTGAGTAAAAATAAAAACACTATACAGAAGTGAATGCTTTCATTGAAAAGGTTTGTGTGACTGAAGTTTGAAGTGATTTTTAGTTCCTCACTTTTGCAGATTTATATCAGGAAGGAACATCTTCTGATTTAACACAGCTTTCCAAGTGGACTCAATGCCACACTGCAGCAGCCAATCCAAAAGTTGATCCTTGTTTCATGTATAACCATTTTCCTTACGCTGCAAAGCTGGACTGTAAATACCTTCAGCAATTTTAGTGAAATTAATTAAAATGAGCCGATCTCCTAAATGCCAGTGAGTGTATAGATCTGCAATAATCTACACATAAGTATTGTCATGGCTGCCCTTTTCATAGTCACTACAGTATACACACATACATTGTTCTCATACTCATGTGGATACAAACCGTATGTCCAGCCAGGGGCCACACACCACCAGGAAGACACAATACAGCCAAACTGTTAGATTAGCAGTAGTTTGGCATTTGTCCTGTATGTTTTTTTCCTCATTGCCGTTTTCACATTTTTCTAAAAAGTAATGGTATCCAACCATCGGGTCGCTGGAGCCAATCCCAGCTGACATTGGGCGAAAAGGCAGGGTACACCCTGGACAGCTCGCCAGTCCATCACAGGGCCACTCATAGACAAACAACCTCTCACACCTAAGGACAATTTTGGAGACACCAATTGACCTAGCCTGCCTGTCTTTGGATGGTGGGAGGAAGCCGGAGCACCCGGAGAGAACCCACGCAGACACGGGGAGAACATGCAAACTCCACACAGAAAGGCCGGGGAAACCGGGGTTTGAAACCACAACCTTCTTTCTGTGAGGTGACTGCTCCACTGCACCGCCCCCTGTCAGGTATCCCCAACACGATATTAACTAAAAACACTGTTACAAAGATGATACAACTCTTACATAAACCACTAGAAATATTTTTTATTTACATTTAACTCAAAAAATTGTTCATATCATCATTTACAGAAATGGTGGACAATATTAACAGTCAAGATTAATGTCATGAAAATGGTTGTCTTTTGTTACATGTAATCCAGAATTTCTGTCTCCATCTCATTTTCACTTCCCTCTGACGGCTGAAAATCATCGTCCTCATCTTCCTCTTCATCATCCTTGTTCTCATCATCCTGCACCTCTTCTTCTTCATCCACATCGTTCTCTGGGGATCTTAAACCTAGGCCTGGGCGTCTGCGTCTCTTGGGCCTTTCTGGCAATGCTGAGGGAGAAAAATAACATCACTTTGGTTTTGGCTCGCACTAACACCGGCCCTGGCCACGCTTTTGGTCATGCTGTGACTACCATAAGACAGCCATTCTTTGTGAGGGACATTTTCCTTACTGGGTTTCTGGGCTCGGATGACCTTCTTAATCATGGCTGAGATCATGTCCCGCAGCTTGTCTGTGGTGCCGAGACGACACCAGCCGTCCCGCTCGTCACATACCTGCTCATTATCGCCGGTCTGCTCAATCACCTGTTTGATACTGGAGACACAAATAGCTGCATCACACCGGAACAGTGGTGGAAAGTAACTACACTACAGGTATTTCTACACTGTGGTATTGCCATGTTAAAGCTGGGGCAGGCAACGTTTCGCAAGTATCCAGCCGAGAAAATCCCACTCACTCCAAACTCACTCCCTCAAAACACTTCATATGCAGTGAGTGCCCGTAGGTTGACAGGTAGGTAGGGAGACAGCCGTGCTTATTAATGTCCAACAGCCACAGATACCAGATTTGTTTTATTTTTGTATCAGAGCATTTGATTTATTGATTGCTGTTGTGATGTAAAGAGAATTTAAGCAACTTTAACAAAAAATGCTTCTAAAATAAATTGGCTACCCGAGCTATAAATTGAAGATCTGAGTATTTCTTCCACCACTGCAACAAAACCACAACAACAGGGACATTTTCATTATAATAACTACTGATGATGTGATATCCCTTTACTGACATTTACTTTATTCTGTTGGGGTATTGGAATACTTCTACCACTATTTATCTACGGTACCTAAAACATGTTACACTGGGGGTTCCTAGAACTCTTTTTTTTATTATGAAAAAAAATCAATAAAGAAATGATTTTAAAAAATCAAACAAGCGCAAACCTTCTGTTCTGTTGTTACAAGGTTAAATATAAAATCTGGGTGAAAACCAATTGAACTCTAAAAAAAACTTTCTGGTCAGCTTAATGGCTTAAATTCTGAAAAGCCATTGGGAACATCTGTGCCTGCAATTTTAAGCAATTCACACTGAAACCAGTTTTATGCCAGTTGTGGTTAAAAAATAAATAAATAAAAAAACAAGGTACAAAAACAGTTTTAGATCCCTTAAATTGAATTCGAAAAACTACATGTACTTTTCATGACTTAACTGCCTAATTCTTAGGACTTCTCAGCACTTGCAGACACCCCGACATTAACTCGAGTTATCTTCAAGTTAGATGAAATATATAATATGTAAAGTAGGGGCGGGGGAAAAAAAATCGATACAGCATAGTATCGCGATATTTGCAATGGCGATACTGTATCGATACACGGACGCCAAGTATCGATATTTTAGTGTATAAATTGCAGATGGGAGTTTTAACTTTTTGGTACTAGAATAATAAAATCTGCTTTTTTTGTCCACTAGAAAACTTAACAGGACCATATAGAGGACTGAAAAAGTGATATGAACAAACATAGAAATGTATGTTTTTAGATAAACAGATGTTGACAAAGTTTGACTTTAGGGACCTAATTGGAAGTTGGAAAAAGGTAATAAATTGCAATATATTAAAAATTGCAATAAAATTGAATCTCAACATAAATATCGTGATAATATCGTATCGGGGGGCCTCTGGTGATTCCCATTCCTAATGTAAAGGCAAGTAGTGTGTGTACAGTAACGTACCTCTCCACTTCCAAATCACAGAGCTGGTAAAACATCTGTCTGTGAGGAGGCAGCATGCCCTCTCTGAAAATGTAAGATGACTCCTGTGGAGGAAAAACGGGTCAGTTTGTATCGCTGCAGACATCATGCAGATTTTGTCTAATCAAAGTTTACTGCAACCCTTGACCATCAATAGATAAGACAGCCCTTATTATCTTCCAGCATGTTAATCTTTACGCTTTTAGAGATCCAAAGTGTTCAAAATTTTATAAATGAAAAACACAAGATATGACAAAATGTAAAATCTAACCATGAAATCCGTTCTGCCATTAAGCAAGAAAGGATTGAAACAAGCATTTTAACCATGATCCAATAATGTTTTCTCATAACTAGGCTGGATTAAGCTAGATACTGGACCCTCACTGACCTTCAGCTGATATGTGACTGGGACTGGATCTCGACTGGTGCTTGGGCCCTCCTGAGATGGAAGCTCCATCACGCTAGCTGGCTGGGGACCTGGGAATAAAAAACATGTTGTCAGTTTACCTTGGCAACAGCAATGGAACGTTACACAATGGAGATTATTAAAGACTAGGGTCAAGATTTGAACCATTTATTGCTGCAATATGCATTTCAGTTTGGCTCTGCTCATGTGATGGCCTGGAACAATCCTGAGCATGCTGGGGAGGTGGATGGAGTTACATTTCTGAAAGCAGGCAGCGGTGTAGCAACATGGATGTAGACTGAATGAGTACCAAACATTTGAAGGATCAAGGTTATACAATGAAATGAAAGTTTGTCGCCCCTTTGTGCTACACACACACACAACAGATAATTCAATTTATATTAGAACAGGGTAATGTATAAAACAATGTATACAGTTATTTATATACATACACGTATACACCAAAGAAATCTGCATGTGCAGCTGTTGCCATGTTCAAAATCTCCTGATCTAGTCAGTTTAAACAACTTTGGCTTGGTGATTCAAATCAAATCCAATCAGACATCAATCAGTGATGTGACTGAAACAGTGGATAAGACGCATGCCTTCAGTGTGAGAGACCCAGGTTCAATTCCCCACTGTGACACACACCAATGTGTCCCTGAGCAAGACACTTAAACCCAAGTTGCTCCAGAGGCGTGCGACCTCTGACAAACTTAGCAATTCTAAGTCACTTTGGATAAAAGCGTCAGCTAAATGAATAAATGTAATGTTTCAGCAATAAAGCTGGTTTTTCAATGGCCAATTCTGATATTTACACAGCAGGGCGACTGATGGCTGAGATATAAAGCAGATATCAGAAGCAAGAAAGCTGGCTTCTAAGCTAGCAGCTTAGAGGAAATGCAATGCTAACGAGCCGACCAATCCCAGTTCTTGCAGTTGTGACGTTTAGTTAAATTTTTCCCCAGCTTGAGGGGATTTTCTGTAAGTATCTGAGAGCAGCACACACTTTGTCATTTTAGTTTTTTTATTTTTCAGTCTGTCAAGCACTTTAAACTTTAGCACTTTTTAAGTTTGTTTTAAAATAATGAAGTTTATTTTAATAATAAATAATTACAAAATGTACCTGTAGGTGTCCAATAATTTTCTAACTATCATGTGTTTTAGATATTACAGAAGGTTAGAATATACTGTTATGGCGCTAAAGGTGCTGTGAAAAATTTGGGTGTACCTAAAGTTTGTGGCAGTGCAACCAATGCGAAAAAGTAATCTTGCAGGGCGCAAGACTACGCAAGATTAGGTTAGATATAGATTTCAGAATGTGTGTAAGGGAGAAGTACAGTTTGTCTCAAGTGACGTCATTCAACTGCATTATTCTCTACAGTATATTAATATATTTAACACTAGCCAGTAATGGCTTTAAATTAGATTAGTTGTCATTTAGGATGGAAAAAAACATAGGGTTAATATAGGGCTCAAAACTAACTTTTTCACAACCTTCCCAAAACTCACAAGGGGGAGCACTATTAGCGTTCTACATTATCTCAAAATGGCAGATATCGGCTCGGTTGATTGATTCAAATAATACACAATTAGAAGCTGTATGGAACATGTGACTTTAAAACAACCTCCGTGCCCTTTTCTGTTTTTGTCTGCAATATTTATGTGCAACCTGATGCTTAAGGGTGTGCCAAAAAAATCTATACAACAATATATAGTTATAATTTTTCCGTGATACCATATCTATATTCCAGCCCATCATATCGATACATAAAATTAATTTTTTTAAAAATAGCGCTTTGACGGTTAGCTCAATGCTAACATAATGGAATCTCCGTTAACGTGCTTAGGGAAATTAGCATCGCAATCACGATATCATAATCTTAAAATAAACTACACATTTCGCTTCACATGTTTAACATCCTGAGTGGCATACTGTGCAAATACAAGTACATATGTTTCCTGAGCTCTGTGTGAAATAAAAAAAGAGATGCTAACTTCACTGTCTTGATCTGCTACTCTACTGCTTCAGCACTCCACAGACTAGCTACAGCAACCCCAAAGGGTCAAAACTCAAACCCAAAACCTAAAAATACAGCTACCACTAGGTGGAGAAAGGGCAGCACAACAGCTGTGTGACTGAAGAGTTATCATATAATGTGATGTAGAATTAGGTGGTACACAGCAATTTGTAATTTCAGCAAAAAATTCAGTAAATTTGCATTTTTTGCAACGATCGCAATCACCGCAACAACCGCAATGTTGCATTTTTTGCAACGATCGCAATCACCGCAACAACCGCAATGTTCATACTGTACACTTCAGTGCATGTTAAATTAATAAATGAGTGCTTCAAAAGTTCCACAACCGCAACAAGCTCTGTAACGGTTTAAGGATTGATCGCCATGGGCTGTACGTGGCCCGAATTAAAACTCTGAAGCTGTAAGTGTTGCCGTGTTTTGTGTTGTTTTACTGTTTATTTTAAAGGTTAGCTAACTTGGCGTTAGCATATTGCGCGGAAAATGTGGCTAGCAGGCTCAGCGATGTTGGACTAACGTTCCTGAGGGACAGTCCAGAGAAACTGTGGACAGTAAGCCTCATTTGAAGCTCACTAACTAAGAAGCCTAGTGTGTCAGAAGCCTGCATCTGTTTTTCATGTTGCTTTCTGTGGAAATTTAGTTATAACGTTACTACAGCGCAGTGGTTAGTTGTGGACAGCCATTCTGCTCCACACCGGTGTGCGCGTGCGTTGCTGCGGTATGTAAATTGACTCGATCATTACCTGAAGGTAATGATATAGCTATGTCTGAAAAAGACATAGTCAACAAACATGTTGTTGACTAGCACGCAGCAGCTAGCTTGCTCAGACCATAAAGCTGCGGTTAGCGGCTCGCAGTGCAGTGAGGTGACAGATACTCTTACTCTGCTATATGGAACCAAATTACTTCATTGATGACAAAATGCGATAATACCGCATACTGCGCTGTTGAACCCCATCATATTGCAGCAGTGGAAATTACTTCACTGCGACAGTCCTAGTGGCAGTATGAAAACACAGGTGTAACTTAAAATGAATGAATGAAATAAAATGAATGATGGCTGCATTCCATTTAACTGCTTCTGTAGTGCTTCCTCCATGTCAAATAAATGCACACATTTAAATGAATCCACCAACTCACCTGCTTTGTTGAATGTGATAGACAGACTGTAGTTAAGGGAACTCCGCTTGGCTTTTACTGGCATGTCAGATAATGAATACCCTTAAAGTGGGAAGGAAGAGGAATCAACTGTCAGGTTCAGGCAGACAGGTCTTGACTTTTCATAATAATTAAAATAAACTGACAGTGTACTATATAGTTGAAGTGGCTACTGAAGAAAGTTTGACTGAAAACTGCTGATGTTCAACATAGACAGAAAGATTTAATTTCAGCTAAATTTGCCTAAAATTATTTAACGTGATCGAATTATATAATGTCACAGCACTCAGCTCAGTAAAAAAAAAATTGCCTCTGGTTCTTACCGTGCTTGGTGCTACAGCGGATCCTGAAGTCTAGCAACTGGTATTTCTTGGAATCCGTGCTCTTTCGGGGGTCGTAGCCCAGCCTCACCCACAGACTCCTCCACGGTCCTGTGACCTAAAGAAAAGCAAATCCGATGTTTCACTTACATTTGGGCAGAAAATAATGTTGATTCCCACTTTTAATTGTATAACATTTCTTTGGTGATTTGCATAGGAGAACAGACTGTATGAATCACTCAATAATACAGACAGAGAGTGGACACAATAACATGAACACTTGTTCTTTGCAGGCTGTTGCTTGTGGGGTTGTTGTTCTGGAGTTCAATATTTCAGAAAGGAGCTTCACAACAGCAGTCTAAAAAAATGATGATGTTACAAGCTTCACATATATTCACAAATGAGCGTGGAATCTATTTCGATACAGATTTCCCATTTCAAGACATTTATGTTCAGCCACTGCAAAGCAACGCCTCACCAGGTTTATTGCTCAATCTTTTACTGTGAATGACATAATGGAAGATGCATTTGAATGGCACATGTTTTTCCACTTGAAATGCACGCCCACAATCTTTACCAAGCCCACTCCGCCCCCTCCGCTCACCATGTAATAGGCGAAGACGGGCAGCAGCAGTTTCAGTTTGCCAGGGTGGATGTCGATGTTGGCCTTGACCGCGTTACGTGACCAGATGGGCCGGCTCTCAAACATCTAGGGACAAAAAGTGTGGTTTGAGATAAGATAAAAAGAAAATTATGGTATGTCATACCTGTGCAACAGATAAATCATTTCCCAACTTCAACCAGTGCAATTTCTGGAGGGTAAACTGTTTTTTATGATAGTTTGGCTACACTGCTGAAAGAGCTAGCTTTCATTAGCAGTAAACTAATTACGTGATGTAAACCAAAATAATTGTCATTTAAACAGTGTGAGAAGGGAATTTAAATACAGTCACAGAAGCTTTTTAAGTTATGACATAGTACAAATGGATTTTTTGACCAATTGTATCACTACAGAGCAATTTTTGTACACGTGGTTTTCTGTTTTATTTGTTCATGCACATATGAGTGTCGCTATTCACATTCCTGCCAAGACTATGTCAAAACCAGGGAAGAAGACTGCAAGCTAGAAAACGTAGATGTAAACAATACAGGTTTAACATTTAAAAAAAAAAAAAAAAAAAACCTGAAAGAGGAGATACATAATGCATTTTGGTGATGAACAATAAAAGTTAAAAGAAACTTTATTTACAAGAACACTCAAAAGGGCTCCTTTAAAGGATCAGTGTGTAAGTTTTAGTGGCATCTAGTGGTGAGGGTTGCGAGTTGCAACCAATGGAGATGGTTGGGGCGGCTGTGGCTCAGGAGGTAGAGCAGGTTGCCCATTAATAGGAAGGTCCAGGCTGCATGTCGAAGTATCCTTGGGCAAGATACTGGACCAGCTGGTGGCTGTTCCACCAGTGTATGAATGTGTGTGCACTTAGGCTCAGTGTGTGAATGCGATGTAGTGTAAAAGCACTTTGAGTGGTCGATAAGACTAGACAGGCTATACAAATACAGAGCATTTACATTTAACGGTTCACATCCATCCAGGGATGTTCCCGAGTTGTGAAGTCTTTCTTCCGACTTTGGTGTGTGGTGTGTTCATGTGCTTTGTAGTCGGAATGTGGAATCAACATGGATGCTATTACAAAGATGTGTCGATTAGTATTATCAGACATCTACGATATCTTATATCAATTTAATTTCAAAAACAACAATAAGGGTGTGAAAACTTTCAACATCTCCCCTTTTAATATCTTTATATGATATAAACTGTTCTGTATACTTCTTTATGTCTCATGTACACGTTATTCCTGTTTTTGAAATAAAGATTATTATTTCTATTTTATTTTTTTTAAACCTGTCCTGCCCGGCAGTCTGGTATGAGTATGAGGAGCTGGATACCATATTGTGCAAGACAGATTTTACTTTAACAAGAGAGTATTAATATACTCCTTTGTCTGTACTGTTATTTATTCAAATTTATTTGTCACCGGGCCAGACAGGGATAAAGATATAAGCAGGAAAAAAACTTTCAACTATTCCGACGCCAAATGAACGAATGAATGAATGAGTCACTGCTCACCCCTCCCTTTGCAAGCGCTCAGGAGAAGCTACGGTAGCTGACACGCTCTGTGCTAAATAATACGTGTGGTCATCTATTTGTCTAAATTTCACTTCTCTTCTTATTTCTAAGAAAACAGACAACGACAACTACTACTACTACTACTACATATTTAACGTAGTGACAAAACGCACTCTGTAGAACCGTTTTGGGCTACTGTAGAAACATGGCAGCACAACATGGCAACTTCCATGTAAGAGGCCCTGCGGTGTATGTAGATAGAAATGGCTCATTTTAAGGTAATAAATAACCGTTCGTAATGTCAGGTCTTTATACACCACTGAAAACATAGTTATGTACACTCAGTGGCCACATTATTAGGTACAACATGCTAGTACGTGGCTGGACCCCCTTTTGCCTTCAGAGCTGCCTTAATTCTTCAACCACATCCCAAAGGAACTCTAATGGATGAAGATCTGTTGACTGTGGAGGCCGTTGGGGTACAATGAACTCATCGTCATGTTCAAGAAACCAGTTTGAGATGATTTCAGCTTTGTGACATGGTGCGTTATCCTGCTGGAAGTAGCCATCAGAAGATGGTACACTGTGGTCATAAAGGGATGTACATGGTCAGCAACAATACTCTTTCCTTTCCTGTTCTTAGCTGACAGGAGTGGCACCCAGTGTGGTCTTCTGCTGCTGTAACCAATCTGCTTGAAGGTTTGACGTGTTGTGCGCTCAGAGATGGTTTCTGCATTTCTTGGTTGTAACGAGTGGTTATTTTCTCTTTTTCAGACCATTCTCTGTAAACCCTACAGCTGTGTGTGAAAATCCCAGTAGATCAGCAGTTTCAGCCGTCTGACATCAACAATCATGCCATGTTCAAAATAGGGGCGCAACAAATAATCAACGTAGTTGACAAAAATTGATTATTAAATTAGTTGCCAACGAATTTATTTACTTTATTATTGGTCCCCTCTTCTAAATTCGGCAAATGTAATGCATGAAGTTATTCCTTTCTTTGTATAAAATTTGAGTGTCAGTTTGTCTTGCTGTGTTGCAGTACTGATGTGTAAGTTACTCTGTCACTAGATTAATTATATGTATTGTTAACAGCAGATCAGCTCTCGCACAGCGCTGCACACACACAGTTATTTCTTACTGTATGTGTACCCGTTTGGTCCATGACAGGACTTGATTTCAGAGGAACTTTCTTTTGCTGCAGCAGAAACATTCATTAAAACATGAATTTTGAATTAATTCTGAAAGCAGAATTAATTTTATTGTCTTGATTGTTAATCAGCACATGCCTAAAACAATCTCAAGCTTAATTTAAAAACTGATGGCTAAAGAAGAGGCATTGTGTATTTTGATTCATAATCCAAATAGCAATTGAACAGGTGTACCTGATAAAGTGGCCGGTGAGTGTATATTATATTGCATTTCTATAGATCCTCCTAAAAATTACAGAAGATAATGAAAATGAAGAAGATAATGAAAAAGAGAAAATTGCTGTTTCAAAGTAAACAGCTTCCTTTAGTGTGAATCCTTTTACTTGTACTTTATTGTACTATTTTACTTTTGCTGTTGTCAAACATGCCCTGTTCAATTATAGGTTCTTTTTATTTAATGAGCCCTGAATAACATTTTGTCTGGGATGCCATTAGATGACCAGTGTGGATTCCTGGCACCCAGGAAATGCCCACCCCCAAGGCAATTAGAGGGTGTATTTCAGTCACCGGCAACCATGATTACAGCAGCACACATACCTTTTTCATACGTTCTTCAGCCTGCTTGTCACACTCCTTCAGGCAGACTCGTGTCCAGTTGAGCCTGGCCGCCTCGAGGCACTCGGCGGGAACAGTGGGATCAGTGAAGCTGACAAATATGGCGTTGTGGGGCCGACGAGCGCGATTCAAACCAATAAAACTCTTCTTGTTGAAGGGCAACTCACTATAATCAGAAAGCCGACGGGTTAAAAATATATTTCTGAGAAGCAGCATCAACATCACTATGAAATAAAACATAATTCCCAATACTGTTGTTTAGACAAGACAAATAGTTACCCTTGACAAAGGGAAATAGTATAAGTTATAAGACTGACCGAACAACTTGATTGTGATAGATGTCAGGCCGGTAGAAATAATCCGCAGGACTGTCAAGGCGTGAGAAGATGGCCGGGGGTAGAAAGTAAGGCACGGGCTGCTCAAAGAACTCTTGATTCTCTGATTTGCGGAGGATGATTTTTTCATACAAAGAAGTGTCTCTTCCACCTTCTGAATGTACAGCAAGGCACTGAAAGTCTGCCAGCCCTGCAAAAAGAAAGTAGATCACTGTTTGACAGTAGTGAAAAGTAAACAGAAGAACTAAAAGAGGTAAAAAAAAATGAGAGGAAAAATAGAGGAAATGTTATAACTCAACTTGAAGCCACAGTATATCACGATGTGGGTGGACAAACGGCAGATAAATAGAGCACTGAAAGATTATCCAGAAAATCCAAATACTAGTTTTGAAATGTTCAAAACCTCTATAAATTTGGAGGACTTTTAATCTTACCTTGGAATTTGTATGTTGTTCCTATGACGCCGAGTATGTCCATGCGGATCTCAGCATCCTTGGGGTCATTTTTCCGTACCCGCCGCCGCACTCTGAGGAGGAGGTTGCTTGATGGGAAGCGGTTTCCACACAGAGAGTGACAGAAAGGGTCCTGAGGTCGGAAACGCAGCTCAAGACGCTTGTTGGGGAGACCGAAGGTCTATGGGATCAACATGAAATGCAGACAGGTGTCAGATTTGTGCAGTTTGGCTGCAATGGCAATAATAAATTTGTGACCAGAGCAAAAATGCTGGCAGCTATCTACTAACAAAACACATGACATTGACTTTAACAGAAATACAACCTAACTTAAACATAACTATCATTATTATCAAACTGTGTACTGTGTTATAAAGCATTCAGGTCCAGGGCACATTTTAATCCCTCCTCAGTGTCTCAAATCCGGTAATAAAGCAGGACCCACCTTAAGGCCCTTACCATGAACTTTAGTGGGGCATATTCCCATATCCCCCTACAAATGTATAGGTGTTGCATACCTGCTTAAAACTACAGCCCTAAAGACAACAAAATCTATTTTTAGGTAACAAACGTTTCTGAAACCCTGAAATGTAGCATTGTGGCTAATTATTAGGCAATATAATTTCAAATGCGTATTTACATTCATTAAAAGTTAACATATTACAAAACCTATTACAAAACAGCAGCAATAAAAATATACACTCATTTGTCTTACAGTTTATGGGACGTCGCTATTTTAACAGTAATGTCAAATCAAGATAAGGCGTAGAACTAATGTTATGTGTGATTCACATTATGAACTCTAAGTGAGGCTTTTTTGAACTCTAAGTGAGGCTTTTTTGAACTGTAACGGTATTTCAGAGTTTTAAGGGACCCAACGTGTAGTTAATAGTACCCCGGCCTAAAAGCTACACCAGTCTGTCCCAATTAAGGTCTGCTTACTTTGGACACTACTTGTTCACCCCCGAGAGTGTCCATCATCTTGTCCACACTGCTGACCACCGCAGGATACTCCACACACACCAGTTTTGTTGTCCTGCAGCTCCACGGTGGACGAGCTGCCGGGGACGTCGACATCTTCACCCTGAGAGGAAAGAGCCAGTTCTTTCAGAGTAAAATCCAGCTTCAACTTCGAGTCCGCCATATTGGTTCTTTGGACGGCGTTATTTTACCTGACATAAAAAAACACCGTGGTTAAACTATTAAGTACAATCAGCCAAACCCGCTCAAAATATTCCAGCCGTCACAGCAGCATGAGCGTCTGTACAAGTGCAAAATAACGCCGGGCAGAAACGCTACCATCCACATATAGTTCCGCAGGCACAGTCAGGTTCCTCACTTTTATTCCTTTCAGTATCAACAAGGCATAGAGACGTTACCGCTCAATTAAAAGTTAAAAGTAAACAAAACACATTCAAGTTGTCAACAACATTTAAGTTAACTACGTTTAAACAGGAGAAATTTTCTCTTCTTCTCTATAAAATGAAAAAAGCAGAAAAAACAAGTCATGAAAAGCATTAGATATTTATCTAAATGCAGAGTTTTAGTAGTGACAGTTCAAGATAGTGAGGTAGAACCCTTTTCCATTAGTGTTCTGTCCTATATATATGTAATAATAAATAATAAAATGTAATAAAATACCAAAACATGTAGGCATTGCTGTCAAGATTAACTCATTTGGCCACGTGATGGCGGTGTGAAACCAAACAATATGCAGTCGATGAAGGAAAATCTCTGGCTGTGAAAATGATGGAATTTGACTCCATCAAAGTTTAACAACACACAAGAAAATAAGATTGTTGAATGCTCCGAGTATATGTGAAGGATCTGTCTTTGTATTAATATATTACTCTGGATTAAGTATTTTAACAGCCACTCAAAAATCTTTGTGTTATCAGAAGGAGACATCTTTTATCAGAGGGACCTTAGTAAAGAGGATTTGTGTCCTGCCCCTCCTAGAAACTATCAACACACTGTCAACACCCTCAGAGAAGAAAGACAGCGAAGAAACAGTTGCATTTGTGTGTTTACCAAGTTATTTAAGATGCTGTTATATGCACAATTACTGTCTGTGTGTTTACTCTGGTTCTAGTTTGTCTTCTTTTCTCATGCCTTCAAGGGAGTACAAGGCTTAACACTGGATTTTTAACAAAGTGCACCTATAGCCTAACCAATTTAACTTAACTCTTTTGAATCACCTTCATTTGAGTTGGAGTATTGGTATTATTGTTGCTCATTATATGCTCACTATATATTTTTTTTCATCTGGTGAGTGCCATGAAAGGCGCCATTAAATAAAATGTATTATTATTATTATTATTATCATTTGTTATTGTATTTTATTTGAACTCGTTATTTTTTAAAGAACAGTCTGACATTTTGGTTGTATTATAATATACACTCACCTAAAGGATTATTAGGAACACCTGTTCAATTTCTCATTAATGCAATTATCTAATCAACCAATCACATGGCAGTTGCTTCAATGCATCTAGGGGTGTGGTCCTGGTCAAGACAGTCTCCTGAACTCCAAACTGAATGTCAGAATGGGAAAGAAAGGTGATTTAAGCAATTTTGAGCGTGGCATGGTTGTTGGTGCCAGACGGGCCGGTCTGAGTATTTCACAATCTGCTCAGTTACTGGGATTTTCACGCACAACCATTTCTAGGGTTTACAAAGAATGGTGTGAAAAGGGAAAAACATCCAGTATGCGGCAGTCCTGTGGGCGAAAATGCCTTGTTGATGCTAGAGGTCAGAGGAGAATGGGCCGACTGATTCAAGCTGATAGAAGAGCAACTTTGACTGAAATAACCACTCGTTACAACCGAGGTATGCAGCAAAGCATTTGTGAAGCCACAACACGCACAACCTTGAGGCGGATGGGCTACAACAGCAGAAGACCCCACCGGGTACCACTCATCTCCACTACAAATAGGAAAAAGAGGCTACAATTTGCAAGAGCTCACCAAAATTGGACAGTTGAAGACTGGAAAAATGTTGCCTGGTCTGATGAGTCTCGATTTCTGTTGAGACATTCAGATGGTAGAGTCAGAATTTGGCGTAAACAGAATGAGAACATGGATCCATCATGCCTTGTTACCACTGTGCAGGCTGGTGGTGGTGGTGTAATGGTGTGGGGGATGTTTTCTTGGCACACTTTAGGCCCCTTAGTGCCAATTGGGCATCGTTTATATGCCACGGCCTACCTGAGCATTGTTTCTGACCATGTCCATCCCTTTATGGCCACCATGTACCCATCCTCTGATGGCTACTTCCAGCAGGATAATGCACCATGTCACAAAGCTCGAAACATTTCAAATTGGTTTCTTGAACATGACAATGAGTTCACTGTACTAAAATGGCCCCCACAGTCACCAGATCTCAACCCAATAGAGCATCTTTGGGATGTGGTGGAACGGGAGCTTCGTGCCCTGGATGTGCATCCCACAAATCTCCATCAACTGCAAGATGCTATCCATCAATATGGGCCAACATTTCTAAAGAATGCTTTCAGCACCTTGTTGAATCAATGCCACGTAGAATTAAGGGAGTTCTGAAGGCGAAAGGGGGTCAAGCACAGTATTCGTATGGTGTTCCTAATAATCCTTTAGGTGAGTGTATAATTCTATTCCATCATATGTCTGAGTTAAAAATATGCAGCTGAAAGTGCAAAATGACTGAAATGTCTGCTGGAACGGTACACTCATGTACAGTGGTAGAGTTGTAAAAATAACTTCCCTAATTGGAGGTCAGCTGGAGAATGTGATGCTGTTTTTGGTTAGCTCTCAGGTGCTAGATGTTGAATTATGAATTATCAACCTGTTGGTTACACTGTATTTCATCTCCATGCATCCAGCGCAGGAATAGGTCTAGGAACGGCACTAGTAAATAACAAGGTAATAAGTTAAAGCACTTCACTATGTAAACTACACTAGACTACTATACAGCACAATGCCACAGATGTCGCAGGTTTTGAGGGAGCGTGCAATTGGCATGCTGACTGCAGGAATGTCCACCAGAGCTGTTGCCCATGAATTGAATGTTCATTTCTTTAGATTAAGCCGTCTCCAAAGGCGTTTCAGAGAATTTGGCAGTACATCCAACCGGCCTCACAACCGCAGACCACGTGTAACCACACCAGCCCAGGACCTCCATATCCAGCACCTTCACCTCCAAGATCATCGGTGTCCAGCCACCCGGAAAGCTGCTGCAACAACCGGTTTGCATAACCAGAGAATTTCTGCACGAACTGTCAGCAACCGTCTTAGGGAAGTTCATATGCATGCTCGTCATCCTCATCGGGGTCTTGACCTGACTGCAACTTCGCACAGCCATTGAAGAACAGACCAACATTCCACAACCCGCAGTCAACAACCTGATCAACTCTATGCCAAGGAGGTGTGTTGCACTGCGTGAGGCAAATAGTGGTCACACCAGATACTGACTGGTTTCCGGACCCTCCCGTGGCCAGCCAAAGGCACACCTGTGCAATACCCCTGCTGTCTGATCAGCATCTTGATATGCCACACCTGTGAGGTGGATGGATTATCTCGGCAAAGGAGAAGTGCTCACTGACACAGATTTTGACAGATTTGTGAACAATATTTTAGAGAAATAGGCCTTTTGTGTACACAGAGTCTTAGATCTTTGAGTTCAACTCATGATGAATGCGGGCAAAAACAGTGTTGCGTTTATAATTTTGTTCATTTGTTGTGTCATTGTGGGTTCATTATCTTTTGTATTCTGTTAGGGGTGTAAGTGACATTTTAGGCGAAATGGAGATGGCAATAGAAAAAGCTCATCAAGAGCTGTCATTTGACATATACAGTGTATATATATAATAATAATAATAATCTTCATTTGTAGAGCACTTTTCAAAAATAAGTTACAAAGTGCTTTAACAAGTGTAAAGACAATAATACCCAAAAAACAATAAAACAAAATATATATATATATATATATATATAAACAAGTGAATTCTTAATCAATTTGGAGATATTGATTAAAAACCTAAATACTTAACACTGAACATGCTAAGCCAGTTGGTGCCAAAAGGGCGTAAGTGCACTTACACCCTTTTGGCATTGAAAAATGTACTGTGGATAAAGCCTGTAGATAGCACATATGTCAAAATGGCTGACACCACATGTAAGCCAGGTAGATCAGCCTTGAGAAGAAAACTGTTTTTTATCTAAAGAATAAGTATTATTAAGGTTATTTAATGATTTAAGAGCTGGCTGATGATGGAGAAAATGAAAATATCCAGAATTCAATGTACACTGCTCAAAAAATTAAGGGAACACTTAAATCAGATTTCAATGAACGAAATAGTTCAATGTTCAAAATCTTTACTGTACACTGAATAATTTGTTGAGAACAAAATGAACAAAAATGGAAACCAATATCACCAACCGATTGAAGAATGGATTCAAAATAACAACAAAAATCAAAGTTTAAAAAAATTTATTTCACAGGCTGACCCAATTTGCATGACTTTCATCACAGCAACTCATTATGACTCAGTAGTATGTAGGGCCCCCAACAATATCTGGGCATTCTACTAATGAGACAGTGGATGATGTCCTGGGGGGTGTCCTCTCAGACCTGGATCAGGGCATCAGTGACCTCCTGGACAGACTGTGGCACTACTTGGTGGTGCAAGATGCACAATACATAAAGTCCCAGAGGTTCTCAATTGGATTCAGGTGTAGGGAACTTGAGGGCCAGTCAGTGGCATCAATGCCTTCATCATCCAGGAACTACCTAGACACTCTGGCCACATTAGATGGGCATTGTCCTGCACCAAGAGGACCCCAGGGCCCACTGCAACAGCGTAAGGTCTGGTAACGGCTCTGAGGATTTCATCCCGGTACCTAACAGCAGTCAGGGTACTGTTGGCTACAAGGTGTAGGTCTGTGCGACCCTCCAATAATATGCCTCACCAGCCCATCACTGACCCACCATGGTGTCTCCAGACTCTTTCACATGTGTGAAGAGAACGGGGCACCAATGGTGGACCTGCCAGTTCTGGTGTTCTCTGGTAAATGCCAATGCAGCTTCACCAAAACAGGTCACACTGATTCAAAGTGCATATGTTCCCTAACTGGACAGATTGATATCCTCGAAGTTTAATTGTACTATTTCAGTTAAGTTTCATGGATCAATCTCAACAACAAAAACTATATAGGCCTATTGCTGATAGCTTTCTAGGTCTATGAATACAATGCAGTAACATTACTGTCATAACACAAAATAAAATGCTCATCTCAACACCGCAGTGAAGTTACTGTAAAATGGATACTCGACAGACATTGTTGACCCAGGATCCAGCTGTGACTTCTCACTCAGTTTCATGAGTGTTGGCAGTAGCAGGACAATTACTGTTATTTTAAATGGGTCATTGAACGACCCATATTAGTGAAGATTATGATTTAAATAATTATAATACATTGTTTTCATGTAGCACACCTATTTTGATTGCTAATGTGTTATTTCATATAGAAAAATTAAATAAATAATTGCAGGTTCATTTGAAATCAATATTTAAGTAGAAATATGAGCGTTTGCTTTCATGAGCTACCGTGACATGGGACCTGCTGACTACAACCAATTGTCGTAGCCTGATATAAATATATAGGCGGAAATCGAGGGTTGTCCCCACTAAAAGTGCGTTTTAAGTTTAGAAACATTTGGAGTCCCCCCCTCCTTTGTCTCACAGTGGTTTGGTCCACTGCCTGCTTTCCCTTTACCTCAGAGGAGAGCCTCAGATGAGTCTGGTGGTTGAAAACCAGTTTGGGTCCTTCAGTAGTTGTGGAACTCCAGTAGCGTTAAGTAAGCTGACAGGGCTGTTTTATTCACTTTAAACATCTGATGAACTGATTCTTTTGTCTTTAATACAGATGATGCTGAGTCGCCTGGGGACTGAAATAGGCCAGTTTTAAATTTAATCGGCCAGTGACTAATGCCGAGCAGTATATCCAATTTTCTGCCGGTTACATTGAACGTCACAAACAGGCTGCGCCGTGTTTCACGTGTGTGCACAGCCACATACACAAAACATGTCTTGGGTGTGTGGAAGTTATTAACCAGTGAAGAAGACGCTACACTGACTATTTACATCTGCAGAGAAACACACAGAAAGAGATAACGATGGATATAGTAAAGCACGGACCAGGTAAAGCAACAGTGAGCACAGTTGTTGGTGCCGATGTCATTGATACTACGGTGGTCTCCGTCGGTGATTAACATCAAGTCTCATCCACACGCGGCTCATCTGCTGCTGTGTAGGACAGGGCCTAATGTCTGCTTTCAAATATTTTCAAGCAAAATATTTTAAAATGGCCTACTTTATAATCTACTGCAATTTATTTTCTGTTGGATTGTTGGCCATTTGTACAAAACAGCTCCTTCCAGTGAAAATGCGAATGATATTTAATAAGTGTTAAAGTCTTTCATTTGTTTTGAGCACATTACATAGGATACAAAATAAATAACTGGACACAGATTTTAGTTTTAAAAACAGTTTTATTAGTTATTTGACATTAGTTCTCTATTTGGGTGCACACATTTAGTTAACCTAGTCAATTTTGCTAATTACAGGTTAATTATCTTTGTTTAACTGAAGTTATATTTTGCAAAATTAATTCCTTTCTCTTTGAGTTACCAGTTCCTGGGGAGTTGCTGCAGAGGTTTGCTGACTAGCTGACAAAACAACTTCCAACTGAATCTAAGCTGTTTAAGTAGGGGAATGGATAATTGGACTGCACCATGTTTTCCATATCGTAGGGGTGGCAGAGTTTTCCATTTTGGAGCTGTGTTCCTTTCTTTGCTAGTTCTACTTTTGTTGTTATAATTATTTGATTCATTTATCATTAGTTCATATTAGGTATAATATAATCATATTAGGTATAATATGAACTAATGGTAAATCAGTCAATCAATCAATCTAATCAATTGGCTTAAGATTTGTTGTAGCTATTGTGGTTTGTTACTATATTATGTGTTTGTCTACCCCTTTGTGAGCCAGATGGTGAGCCAGAAAAATAGTAGTAAGACTTCCCTCTGTGTACACGTATCCTACACAAGTACAATTTTGGCTGTATTATTTGTGTCCCCTTCAAAGATTGCTCTTGAAGAATTTTATGTTTATTGCCCCCCCCCCCCAACTGTTACATGAAATTTACATCCATGAATATACACACACGTGTCTCCAGAATTATTCAGTAGTATTTGATTATTACAAAGGCATCTGTAAAGCTGTGGAAGTAGTGCGGGTTGCCTGTCAATCAAAAGATTGGTGGTTCAATCCCTGGCTCCTCCAGGCTCCAAAAGTGTTTTTATACAAAATGGAATGAAATATTAGTGCCAAAAAGGCGCATGTGACTTTAAAAAAGAAAAAAAAGTAGAATGATGTTTTTCTCAATAAATGTTCAGTATACTGTCATACTGTGTGTAGGCCTACATATTTTTGTTATACAAGATTGGAATCAGTACAAGAAGTCAGTTCAAACTATGGTCATTTTTTGTTTTGGCTCTCCTGTAAAGTGAAATGTCACTTACTCTGGTTCTCACCCCTCGGAGCCTTCAATGCAAACATAAATGGTGGCATTCAGCCTGGCCTGTCACAATGTTATGAAGCTCTGTGTTTTATGGGAGGGATATCGGGAGGAGGGGACATGAAAAAAAGAGAAGAAAAAAGCTTTGACTGACAATCTCTTGTGTGCTGTGGTGGTGAAATACGGATTTGGACGATCTTTCTCTTTCTGTCTTTCTTTAATCTCTGTCTGTAGGGGGCCCTCGTCATTGAATATTCGTCCAGCTCTTGGTGCTATCTCAGTCGAGAGCCTGTCCGCTCCTCCCTGCAGCTCTGCTGGCCTGTTCCAGCCGTTAGAGTGTGGGGAGGTCATGATAAGGTTATCAGACAGTCTCCACTGCCTGGCACACTCTGAAACAGCCTGCTGCCCTCAGATTTCACCCCCCTGCACCCACTCACTCTGACTTCTCACTCAGCATATCCACTCACCTGTCATCCCTTCTCTCAGCTTCTGCACCTCCAACCTCTGGGCCTGCAGCTGTGCTGTTTGTCAGTCTGAAAGACTTTCTTTATGTGTGGCCATATTTGGACTAGTGATGTAAACACCAGGCCACACCCACAAAGCCTAGTCATTTTCTGTAGGCAAAACGAAAGATCATCACGAGCGATTGCTTTCACAGCCCTCTTGTAATTTATTCAACAAGTGGCTATGATGTAAAGATTTGGCCACAACGGTCACGCAGCTGCACAAGCATTTAAATTTGCAACATGCAACTCCCAATATGTTAAGATCTCCATTAAGGTAACCTTTTTGGCTTGTGTGTAGTCGTAAATATTTAAGTTAACAAGACTGAGAGTCTACAGCCATGCTATGTTTAGTGAAGCTGTTCTTAGTTCTTAGCCACAGCGTTGCTTTGGGATAAATGCTGTCATCAACATGCTGATGTCATGCAGATATAATGTTTACCAAGTTCACCTTCGTAGTTTAGCATGTTAGCATGAAAACATTAGCTAACTAGCAACAATCTGAGGCTGACAATCTGAGGCTGACAATCTGAGGCTGATGGGAATATTATTAGTTTTAGAGGCATTTGATCAATCAAAATTTGACCTGATGATGTAGCTAGAGGAAAAGACGGGGATAACCAAAGTTATTAGGATTCATCCTCTTCTGACCGTGAATGTCAGTACAAGATGTCTTTGCAATCCACCCAGTAGTTGTTAAGATACTGTGGTGGACCAACCAACAGGCCGATACTGCCACATCTAGACCGCAACAAGAAAACAAAGACCCAGCAGAGCGTTAGAGGAAATAAATCTAATTTTAGGTAGCATTAATGTTAGTTTTTTGCTTTCTATCCCATTTATCATCTCACAAAGATTTAGATTTATTTAGGAACCCATTAGAGGTGACCCTATCCCCAGGTTGGGAACCATTGCCGCAATGATAAAACCTTCAAATTTTAAGGGGGAATTTAGAACAGAAGACTAGAACAGAGTAAAACTTCTAGCCAAGGTTGTGAAATCACCATTGGCCTTACCAGATTATATAAAAACATTACTTTATATCAATACAGCAAATATCATCGCATCACAACAATTATACAACCATTAATCCAACATACATTCAAGCTGTACAGGTCGTCCAATGACTTTCTTTGGCAGCCTATCTTTCCTGCTTTTTTTTTCAATTCTGGCCCGCTTGTTTTTGTTTGTCAATGTCAAGGGTCCATACTGGACAGCGATATTATTGACTAAAATATACTGTCTATCAGACTGACACTTTTTTTCCCAAGATGTTATGACTGACTTCAAACCCTTTCATTTTACCAGTCTCTGACTTTCTTATATAGAGAATCAACATTGTCCATGAAATAAATTTTTCCATCCATGTGTGTTTCCGGATACTCAAAACAGTTTCCACAGGTTGTTCACAAAGTGTAAGCGGTGGTGAGTGGGTCTGCATGATTTAAAATAAGCTCTTAATTTTTTCAGCATTGACAGGAAGCATTTACACCGGTCTTCTGTCTATTTATTAATCAATAAAAAACAAATGTGTATATATGCAGTATATTTCAAGTGGCCTTTTATTGGGGCCAGCCTAAGGCACAACTGTGCAAATGGATTGTCCCGGCAAAGGAGAAGTGCTCACAAACTAACTAACTAATTTTGACAGATTTGTGAACAAAATTTGAGAGAAAAAGGCCACTTGTGTACATAGAGAAAGTCTTAGATCTTTGAGTTCAGCTCACGATGAATGGGGGCAAAAACAAAAGTATACATGTACATATATATATATATATATATATATATATATATATATGTACATGTATATATATATATATGTACATGTATATATATATATATATATATCAAGTCTCTCTTGTGAAAAAGTCCATTTCTGTGGCATTTTTTGGATGGCATGTGGTTCCTGGGATACCAATCTCCACATGGCTTACATCCAAGTCTGCTGGGTACCAAGGACGCCCCAACCAGTATCAGCACTTACCACTACTGACATATATTATTGGCGTGCCAGACAGGCATGCCGATAACTTATTATTTTGCAACAAAATAAAATGCATTTTATGAGGAATAAATGTCACCTTTTACTGACCGCCAGTGCTTGAGGGAAAGTTGACAAAGTGTTTAGAGGTCATGAAACATCACAGTTTAGAAACTAAACTAAACTTTAAATTATGTCTGAGGACTCCCACTTGTAACCATGTCAAGACATTTTCATGAGCATCTTCTAAGTTGGCAAGTTGTTTTTCTCTCTATCCTGCATTGGTGTGTAGGGGCTCTTCATACAATGATAACAGGCTGGATGTAATTTGAAGGCACCACGTTGTGTTGCCTACTGAAATAGATAATTAAATCCCAGAAAATGTAACCACAGGAAATGTTGGTCACTCTCTCATCACTCTTGTATGACACTTTGCAGGCGTGGCCTTTTTCGTACACGTCAACACGGCACTTATCTATGGGAGGGCAGGACACAGCACCGTGTCACTGGCAATCAAATTGTATCACACTGCCCCTACACTGTGTGACAGCAGCGGATGTGATCACACAGTATCTTCCTGCGTCCAGTCATACAGAGGAAATACAGAGGAAGTTCATTATTCTATTTGGATTATTCCGTTTTAAAAACAAAATGATGGAGCAGCTTTATGTCATTCAACACTGACTTTACAAGGACAACACAATTATTTTGGTGCTTTTATTTATTATTAAATTCACGTTTTCCATTCACTTAATAACTAAAATTTTGAAGCATCTTTCTTTTGATTAACAGATGCTCCAGGTCACTCAGGTAATACTTTCAAATGCCGTAGTTGGTTTGTTTTTCTATTTTTTTTTTTTATGTCTAATATTTTTAGTTACAGTACACATAAAATTACACAACAAATAATTTGTGAAACACAGTCTTTTTTGCACATGAATATTTTGTTAAAGTACCATAAACAGCAGCTCTGGTTAGTCCGATCCTGTTTTTATAAATTTTTTATAGTTACACCTCTAATACAGATTTGTCAGCCTACTAATTTGCTTATTTGCAATCTGGGTTATTATACAACTATGTAAGTGATTTTTTAGTGGAACATTTCTCACCAGGACAAGAGTCAGTTGGAGATTCAAGTTGTGATAAAAGGTCTATTTACTGACAAATATCACGTAACAGTTAATAATGACTCAGACTCCTGTGACATTTCTTTGATCTCACAGGGAGAGAGTGGCCCTCCTCGGGGATCTCCCGCTCTGCCTTCTATGGTGCCTCAGGCGTGTTCAGCCGTCCTTCCGTCCTATAGCGTTTCCACAGTACTGGCCCAGGTTTATTTGCATAGAACCAATTTGCAAGACAAATTTCAGCTCTGTGCTCCATGTATTCACCAGGTATGTGTGTGTGCGTGTGTGTGTTTTGCAGAGATACAGAGCTGCATTTGGTTGTGTTTTGAGACACTGCTGGTTTGACCCTTTTTTCGTTGGTTGTACTTTGCTGGATGGAACAGATTTGGTTTCTGTTTCTGGTATCAGGATTTGCTGTCACTCCACTGTTCAGGCAGTAACTTGCAGACACGTTATGGATATTTATCAAACTGCAGACAAAGTTTTTTTTAAAAAACATATTCAAATATTGTCCTGTTGTTGACTCAGTGTATCTTTTCACGCAGCTTCGGAAAAACTTTCCAGGCAAGGCTCAGTGAGCGCCAAACAGTTACAAAGAAAATCAAGTAAATTTGCAAGTTTAAGGATACCACAACACCCCAAGCAACACACATATGCAAATGAGCATGGGCAGAACATAAACACCTTCAGCATAGTCATTATCTGCTACTTTTTCTGCATCTGTGTTGAAAAGTCTGTTCCCCATTTAGTTCTTCCCACCCATGCACCTGTGCACCAGTGAAGGGACGTTTCAGGTGCATGTGGACCTGCATACTTCCTTCATTTTCTCCTGTTTTCCCCCAGGCTACCGCCCCTCCCCTTTCAGGACCCATGTCCTGTTTGTTTAGTTCCACCCAAGATGATCCTGTCTGTCTTTTCTGTTGGTTCCCTGTGCAGGATTTTGATTTGCACTGTCACCTCACACCAGGATGCAGAGGCTGCTGTGGCAGGTCTAACTGTTGTGGAGGATCACAACGGACCCTGTTGCCCTGGTAATATACACACATTTTGCATAAAGACCTCAGATTTGTTTGCCAGACAGTAAGCCCTCTCGTCTCCTCTCTTCCCTGTATAGACAGTGATTTCTGCATCAGTGACTCCCCATGACACAACATAGGTGAATACACTTTTGGTGGAGGAATGACCTTGGCATTTCTATATTATCTTGATGATCGAGGATTTGATCCCACTATGGATCCATTTAGCTGAAAAAATGTGTTGTCATCAAAATGTTACATGAAAAGTTGGTCTAACGTTAATTTAAACAATGTTTTTTTTTATTTTTATTATTATTATTTTTCAATGTTTTAAAAATTCTGACTACACTTCAGCCAGTTCTTGTCAGATTTAAAAAGGCCCATGTGATGATCTGATTTGCCTCGAGCAGCTTAATGTCCTAACAGGTTTGGTGTTTGAGGAAGGTGGTGAGTCTTCGTTAGAGCCACCGCTTGTTTGTTGAAGTAAATCCAACAGGCTGGCTGGGTGTGGTGACAGTTGACTAAGTAATCATTCCATTAATTAATAAGAGGCTGTGGGATTAACTCTGGATCCCATTAGACTCAATGGACTGTAAAGGCCAAGCAGCCACACTGGATGTATGCAAGGGTGTGTGGCCAAAATTCACCGTAGTCTAGTTTGTTCAATTGTGATTTTTCACTGAGATTATCAAGCTGGATTTCATCTCATGTACTAACAAGGAAGCTGCTGAGCATCAAACAGAAGGAAATATCTCACTTAACGTCGGCTAACTTTCCTTCATTTGCTTTCTAGTCGACTCGCAGGAATAAATATCTCTCCAGCATTAGATTTGCATGGTGTTCCAGGTGTGTTATTTGAATACAGGATTACTCCATTACACATTATCTCTGGTCCCTGCACAAGATTTTCACCTGAGGTCACAGTCATATAGTTATTACATCCTGCTCCGACAGGAAAGTTACTCAGAAAAACACACAGAAAGAGCCAAAAAAGTGTGTTTACAGTGCTCATCATGTCGTCTTAGACAAACAATGTGCATGTATTTTCCCTCTGAGGCACAAAGGATTGTCACTTTGCTTTGTTCTAACAGAACGGCCAAAGACTTACTCGGTTCACCCTTTATTTCATTTGAAAGCGTTTATAATCTCACACACAGACCCCAGTCAACGGACAGTACATTGCTCAAGCATATTTTAAATAAATTATAAGACTCTTGATGTTTTTGTTATCAAAAGCCAAAAGCACATTTTGAATGTAAATGACATCAGCACAATTCCCCATTCATCTACATGCAAACACATCTTTAAAAGATTACTTCCAATATATTAACTAATACAATTTAATCAGCTACTCAAGTTCTTCTTAATACAGGTAACATTTTTCTGAAGTTAAATCGCCTTTGATTAGAACTTGATTTCACAGCTTCCTTATTCAATCATTCTTCCTTACACACATCATAGTCATCACATCAATATCAGCTTATTGTTTTAACAGAATTGTATTGTACATGTACAAAAACTTGCTGCTGTTAAGATCAGGCTCTCGCGCTCGTCTTCACTTCACACCATGCTGGCTCTCGTGGTGCCTGCGCAGATCCACCTTACGTTGGAAGCCTTTGGAACAAATGTCGCATCCAAACGGTTTGAAGCCTGTGTGCTTCCTGCTGTGGGTGATCAGGTTGGAGCTTTGGCTGAACGCTTTACCACACACTTGGCATTTGTGGGGCTTTTCACCTAAAAATTTAAATGCAACAGTGAGAAATCAACACAATCAAATCTTGGATGATTTTCAAACAATTTGCGTAAAGAATTCCAGTTTCTCCTTCAACGGCTTATGGAGTATCAGGGTTGTCATTTATACCAAAAAAAGTTCTAAGATTAAGTTTGCATTCGTATCTATGGGTGAAGAATCATGCCATTGTTCAGATTTGTTAAACATTTATTGGCAGCAAACTTCAACAGCATAGAGTCGTTCCTTTTACAGAGCTCTGCGTGAAGCAGGAACACCAGATATGCAAATCCACAGGACATTTGTTTAAGTTTCTTTTTCTGATTTATCAGTAGTTATATTACTCCTAGAAACAATTCCTGCCTGCTGCACCTGGAAAGCAAATGATTAGCAAGAGGAGCCTTAGACAGTTACATTTGTCTTTATTTAGTACAATAAAAAATATGACCAGCTGTAAAACAATATACTGTGACTTACCGGTGTGAATGTAAGTGTGTTTCTTCATATCAGACTTCTGGTGGAATCTCTTGCCGCAGTACTGGCAGGGGTAAGGCCTCGTGTCCGAGTGGATGAGCAGGTGCGTGGAGAGAGTGGAGGAGCGCTTGAATGATTTGCCACACATCTTGCACTCAAAGCTTTTTTCCTAATCCGAGACAGAAGTACAAACAGTGTTACGCAATTGTCAACAAAAGCAGGGTGCCAGACAAGATGACAAAATAATCTCACCGCAAGGTCCATTTAGTAACTGTTCTGGTGCTTTTGATCATATCACATGATCTTCATCAGGAGATGGAGTTGGAGTTGTTGAAATTTCCATTTTTATTTTTGTAAGAGTTTGAAGCTCAGCTTTGTGGCCAATGTGAACGAGAAGTTGAAATTTCTACATCTACAATGCCATGTCAACTTCACAAACTCATTGTCCTGTGACATGATCAAAAGCTTTACTAAAGGCACCTTATGGTGAGATTAATTTATTTTTATTTTTATTTGTTATGTACTAGAAAATCTAATTCTGGGATTTTGTGAGATCACCTGATCTTTTAATTAACTTGATATAACTTGATAATCCATAAACATTTTTTCATATGACTAAATTATTGTTGATAGCACTTAATGTCTGAGCCCTATCAAATGTATCCTCCCATGTTAAATGAGGAAACGAATGAATGAAAAAACAAACTTTGAACTTAACTCAGAGCTAGGTTTCGCAACTGCCAATTTTAATGCAGCGTGGAAACTGTTATTTTTTTAAAAGAGGCAATTCATCAATTTTACACAGCAAGATTGGTTTACTCATTGTGAGCAGTACTGCTCAGACTGTGAAAACAGAAGCACGATGTGCTGTAATTATCTCTGTAGACAGAAAGTAACGCTGAAGATGTCATTGTGAGGTCACCTGAGTCAATATCAGCTGGGGCATGGAGAAGACATTTTAACATAGAGCCTGTGTTACAAACCGGAGGTGTCACGATTGAAAGATGTGGCCATTTACCAGGTATGGAGCCTAACAAAAACAATGCTTCATGGGAAGTGAGGGAACTTGACCCAGACTAGGGACTAAAAGTCTGAACATCTCTGCCTCTGCTCCTTTTTACCTTTTTTTGTATCTATCGCTCTTAATTCCCCTAACTTGATGAAAGCAGAATGCTAAATCGCTGGAGTGCCCTATTAAATTGTATATTTAATAAGTAGGTTATAATGTTTTATGTTGTAGGGCATTAAAAGTCACTGATATACCTGAGAGTGAACGTTCATGTGCTGCTCCAGACTGACGGCGTGGCCGAAGGTTTTTCTGCAGATGTTGCAGCCAAACGGTCTCGTTCCACTGTGCGACCTCCTGACGTGAACCTCCAGTCCATGGGGCGTCGAGAACACCTAAAGCAGAGTTAGTCCATTGTAATCGAGACGGCTGACAAACAGTGAAAACAGTGAAATCACTTTGAAATACAAATTTACATTTTAATTTTGCCCTGACGGAGGGGCTTGATGAGAAGCACAAAAATCTAAAAATCCCGCAGACTGAATTTACAGTTACTTTAACCTTTCTGATGGTAGTATGTGCTGTGAACATACCTTATCACAGGTGATGCAGTGGTAGGTGCTGGAGGTGGGGGAGTAGTGCGTGCTGCAGTCCAGAGGCTGCTGAGGCTGTGGACTGCGGCTGATGTGGGTGCCGTACAGATTGCTGGCGTGGTGCAGCACTGTGGGGCTGAAACTCATTGGACGGATCTCGTAGGAGGAAGGCACCGACTCCCAGGCGTACGTCGGCTTGTAGTAAGGAGGGTATTCTGCCATGTGAGGCTCTGAGGGTGTACACACACACACACACACACACACAAAATGAATCATGTTTATATCTCAAAAGTTAAAGTGAAGACGTAGCAGGAAAAAGATGGAGAAAAATGCACTGGCAGGTCACCATTTAGGTAGTATGGCTGAGTGGGAGCGACAGGGGGTCTGGTTGGCTCTGGGTAAACGGGTATGGGACATTCAAGCTCTGCTTCTTCCTTTTTCAACAAGCGGCGGTCCGAGGGGGAAGACTGTCCCTCCGACTGAGGCCTGTCTGAAGAGTCTGTGCTCTGAACTTCTGGTGGGACTTCTACAGATCCACAACAAATAAAAGTGTGATTCATATGAGCAAGATTCATTGCTCTGTGTGATTAGACAGAAGGTAAATACAGCTTGCTATAATAACAAAACCATACAGTTCCTCTTGGAGGAGATCTTGTTTAAATAGGATTTATTCTATTCAGCAGGCTATTTGAAATGCTGGAGACTGATGATTAATGCATATCCTTTTTAAAATCTGCCTAAAATATAGAAAGTCACGCAATTGTTTAAAAAACAGCAGCTGCTTTAAAAAAACGACATCGGCAGTAACAGTAGACAGTGGCAATTTAATTGTCCTAACCGTTGCTCCCCTCAGATATTGAGATTTTTAATCTTTTTTTTAGTGTCTTACCTGTGCATATGGGGGCCTTCGGCTCGTCCTCATAAGATCGATGGACATTACTAGACGTGAACCTTTTCTTTTTCACCAGAAATGACCGGGGCATGTTGATCCTGCACCCAACAAAATTTTGTTAGCAACATAAAAAACGCTTTAAATGTATTTTGGAATATGGGTTTGAATAAAATACCGATGAAGTCAATTTTCGTAAAAACAAACAAATTACAAAAGTGTCACCACAAGCGTTTAAGTCTCTTAAGTAAGTCTCTACTTTTATAGGCTATTTAATTTAGCCAACATCCTTTCCGTCTTCAATTGTAGTGGGGTTACTCTGTTATAATTTAACTTGTTTAAAAAGTAGGCTATCCACATATTGAACTCATGCGTTAATTGAGTAGACTACAAATTGGCCGACATAGGCTATATAGTTTACTTAGACCATTTTAGGCTAGATATTTTCACTGTTTGCATTATTCTATTATTTGTGGGAAAAAGTCATAAAAGTCGGCAAAAGTTTCACTCTCGCTGCGCAGTCTGCATGGAGGCCCACTCACCGTTAGCTGGACAGGTTCCCGTCGGAATCAAACGTGCAGTAATAATAAAAGCCTAATTTCCTCGTTCTTTGGATGTGAAGCGGCTCAGCGGAGGAAAATGCGTCGCAAAATCCTTTCCTAAATGTCAGAAAAGCAAAGCAGTGTAAAACCATCACACTTGTTGCTCTTTATTTTTCTCCCCTCCCTGATTTTCAATCAGATAATTCCGCAGCGGAATCTGACTGTGGTTTCAACCAATGAAAGGCCAACCTGCAGGTAGACATTTGCGTAGAAAAACACAGGGCCTTTGCTGTTCCTGGAACAGTTACAGGCTCAAAAATTCCCAGTGCTTCGAGAGAAGCAAAAAAAAGTTAGGGTTGAAGACTAACATTTTAGTTTAGAAATATAGGCTACTTTTCAAGCGGAGTATTTCGGTGCCTGAATCAAAGAATAATTAAGTTGAATTCAACCCCAAATTTGCGCTGATCTTAGAAAGACATATAAATTAAAAACAAGCACACGTTTAAATAAAAACAAACGTAAAAAGCACAGTATATAGGCTAATTTTACTTTAATAAACTGAGCATTTAGCCTATTTCTACCTCACAATGATTGATTTACAGGATTTAATGAAGTAATGCTGTATGTATGAGTGTGTTGTGTGCAAGATTTAACTGGCTAAAAGATCATGAGACTGTAGGCTTGCACCTCCACATCACACACCAAAACACACACCAAACCAGTCTGGGAGATAAACACTGCTGACTCTCTCTGTATTTATTAAAGCATATCGGTTTTCAGGCATGAAGACAGATTTCAGGATGCTTTAGTGTCATACGTGTAGGCAGAATGACAAGATAGCCCGCGAAATGACAAAATTGGTCAGTTAAATAGCCTACATTTTGGGGAAATAGATTTCAGAAAATGACGTCCCGCAGCTGTTTGAGGAGGAGAAGAGGATTTATGCGAGAGAAGAAGTAAAAGTGCGACATCTTGTGGACAGAGTGTTTCTTAAATATTTAGCCTACACTTGAGGGCTTCAAAATTTTCTAGGACATTGATAAAAGATTCATACAGGCCTAGCCCATCGGCCAATGTATAGGCCTATATATAATATGATTACTTATGTTATTATGAACCAATGAAGAGTCTTGTTATGGAGCCATAGAAGGAAGCTGCCAGCCTGAAACAGGGATGTATAAACACACACACACACTGACCAAAGCGTGCTGAAATGGAGTTGACATTGTTGCATGTATTATTCTGTACTGTTTGTGATTCTATTTGCTTTTGTTATACCTATTTTTCTGTGGCAAGAGTTGCTGTAAAAGACAACCCACCCTGTAGTGTGTGCTATTTACAGTGGGTTTAGAATAAACTAATTTACTGATTTATACAGATACGGGATACAAAAAAGAAAGTCCCCTATAGTCCCCGTTAAACATGCATCACACTCTAAACTGCATTTCATTGGACTGGCATGTGTGCAATGACAATTAAGTTGAATCTAATCTAATCTAATATATCTATACAACTATATGGTTTATTTTTAACTGTACGACAGCAAGTGACCTCAGTGTACAGTTTACACTACTTTTGGAACTCTAATTTTCCTTTTCGCTCACATGATGTTAACTTTGTAAGTAAACCTTTCTGGGTAGCACTTTACATTACAGCTTCATAATAACGTTGTAATAGTGGGTTAATAGCTTGATATTAAAGAGGCCATAATTAAGTCATTCAATGTATTTACCAAAGTAATAACCAGGTAATAGCTTTGTATTAACAATGGTTAGAATTTGGAGATGAAGGTAATGTTACTGTAGAGTTGACAGGAAGGAAATAGACACGCATTTTGTAAAACGGATATACGCCACAATAGAGAGTATTACCATGAAATTATAAAGAAACGGGTAGTTTAGCATTTTTCCGCACTGATTCATGGTTATTACACTGTAACTATCGCAGGTGTTTCCAGGTAACAAGTTACAGCATTAAATCTTATTTGTACATTGTTGAAACAAAAAGCATGCATTTCAGCATTATAATATGGAAATAATTTATAGTACAATATGTAATAACATATAAAATAATATAATATGGTTTTATGCTGATAGTAGCCCATAATACTGTAAAAACACCAAGCTATTTAATCATTTGATTGTTAGGTTACCATATTGTTTCCAAAATATTACTAAATAGTTTTGCCTCATTGCTGTTCTGTGTTTCTCTATTATTATCCTTGCTTTTGCCCCCTTGTCACCATTACATAATTTTTTGTCTTATATTACACAGACATTCCCATTGTTAATACAAAGCTATTATCTGGTTATTACTTTGGTAACACGGTATTACCTAATTATTACCTCTTTATTATCAAACTATTACTCCACTATTACCATGTTATTACCGAGCTGTGATGTAAAGTGCTACTGATTTATGTTGAATTTTCATCCATTAGCAGATCAACAAAAACAAAATGTAACTGATTAAGCCAAAACTAATTATCCCTGCTCAATTACATATTGTCAGGACAGCAGCTTAATCATAATAATTTTTCTTGAAAGAGACCACAGGTATTTTGTCAATGACACAAAACCATTACAAATCAAAACAAACACATCTGCTTTAACATTTATAAGCTAGTGTAGTAAGTGCTTTTCGGCCAGGAACAAAAAAAAAATGTACGCCATGTTAGGAATGGCAAAAATAAATAAAACTATTCACCGTAGGCTAAGTCATGATTCTGAGATAGTTGCAATTTTGACTTTTTATGTGAATTTAAACTGAGTCATAATAACTACTTTTTAGGTCAACATATATTATTTACGTCCAAATTTTTACTTTTTGCAATTTGTTCACTTAAAATTATGAGGGTATCTAAGTTAAAATGGATTTAAAATAATAAAAAAAAATTAAATGAAAAGAAGTAGTTGAATTAGTTTCCAATCATTTTGACTTTAAAAGTGAACATTTTGATATATCTATGTTTATTTAATATCTCATTGTTTTACCCTACCATTCATTTCAAATTTCCTAACTCATAACATAATTCCTAACTTTTCAGCCGTTTACTTTTTTTCTGGTGGAAATGAGCCTCCATACACACCCCCATTACCAAAATCTAATTTGCGCGTGCGCTCTTCGCAGTGGGTCACGCGAAACCGCATTACACACACTTCGTCCTTCCACCAATGGGGCGATGTGATAAACAATCTTAGCTTTGCAATAGAGCGAATAATTTGTCGGGATACAGATGAAAATACTAATTTTGATTTATGTGATGTGATTACGTAAAAGTATTTTAAATGTGGTTTGTGTGAATGGTTTGTGAAAGTTGCGGTTCCGACTTGCGGGGCGCTAACTTGTGGGATTAGTTTGCATGCAACCCGATAGCGGAGGCTGACTGCGGTGGGATGGGCTGTGAGGTGTTCAAGATGGCGGCGCCCTGTGGAGTGCAGCTACTCTAACAGGTAAACAGCTCCGATTTTTTATATCTTATGTATTTTTCTTACAGCGAATCTCAACGCATACGACTTGTTTTAGTAAACTGTGGCTGTTCCGCCTTCTTCTCCGCCGATTGAACTCGGCTGACAGGCAAGATGAATCCCCGACCGAGTGCGAGTCGCTGCTCCCTGCTAACGTTAGCTCTCGGCGGTGGGACTGACTTGTTTTTTGGAAAGACCCGGTGATGGATTTAGTAGACGTTGATACTTTAAACATGTCATTGTGGTTTTATGTGAGTTTCCTGTGTGGTCTGAAGAGGTTCTCGGTTTGCAAAAAGATACCTGCATATTTTTTTTAATCGGATAAAGTAAACCCAACCCTGCCCATTGTTCTCTGCAAGTTGTTTACGACAAGCAGCAGCCAGTGGTCAGTCCACATACAGCAGCAGCTCTGCTGCTTTTCAGCCTCAGACCTCAGCCTGTCCGGGCTCTGTCCTGCCCTCACTGTGCATGTCAGTATAACAGATTATCGCCAGGGCCTGTGTGGTTTTATTTGCTTATTTGGTGCCTCATCATGCAGCTCAGCAAAAAATGTTTTACAGCTTACTGCATCATGCTTCCTTGCTTTTATGTTTCGGTTGAAATCAAACTTTAATTCAGCTGTTTTGCCCCCTACAGTCATAGCAATCATTATTATCCGGTTGTTAGCATGTGTTCATTCGCTTGTCACCACAAAGGCTGTCCTGCCACCAGGGAGACAAAATGGGTCACTGGTTTCACAGCTTCACCTCCTCGACCCCTCTGTCACACCGTACTGGACTCACTGCTGTCTCTGTCACCAAGTCTGTTTTTTCACAACTTTGCCTAATTTATAAAGAAACAAAACTAATATGCTAGTAGCAGGGCTGTAGCCAGGGTTTTACAAACACACAGGGAATGACTTCACTTACCCAGGATCGACTTATCAGAACAGAATTTCCTATTTAATTTTCTAAAGCCAGTTTCAAAGCATTCTTCTCACTGGCATGATTCACATTGAAGAAATACTAAAGCCTTTATTGATGTATGTTCCGTACTGGATTTGATGTATGTTAACCATACTGAGCATGAAAATGGTGAAATAGTGAATTGTTTAGCATACTGACAAGCTGCAGTATTTCATCGGTTGCGCTACTATATGAATAAATAACTA
This sequence comes from Micropterus salmoides, assembly GCF_014851395.1. Classification (NCBI taxonomy): domain Eukaryota; kingdom Metazoa; phylum Chordata; class Actinopteri; order Centrarchiformes; family Centrarchidae; genus Micropterus; species Micropterus salmoides. The sequence continues at coordinate 25,336,603 of NW_024041151.1, read as the reverse complement.
GTTTTTGTATCAGGCCATTCAATAATAATATTGTCATAGTCATTTTGAAGGCTGCAGTTCGGGCTGCTGTTGATTTGTGTTGCATTATTCTGAGACTGATATCACACTAAATATTAGAAACACCTCTTGTTATTAGAACCCAATACAATTTAACAGCCTTCAATTTCCTCCAAAATGACTACGCAGTTGAATCAAGACCTCTGGAAATTAGCCTATAACCTTCATTAAAGGTGAATTTATTGCAGCACTGTTATATTAGACTGCATTACTCAGTATATATTTAAAAAGATAAGTAGAATAGGATAATTATTCATATATAGCACAATCACATTTGAGTTGTTGTGCATATTAAATGTATATAACAATTTAAATAATGTATGTAAAGCAAGCTAAAGATTGGCTATTGCTATCTATGAATTACATTATTTATCTGTATCCTCTAGTTCTTTTAAAGCCTAAATACATGTACTAGACTCATAGTCCTGTTTTTGCTAAAATTATTAGTCATTAGTTGATTGGCAGAAAAGTAGTGTTTTTCTTCTGTATTTCTGACATTTTATCGACTACACAGTTAACGTTAAAACACTGTTTAGTCCAGTAAACTGCCTCAAATTTCCTGTTTCCTTATATCTCCTGCACCAAGCCCCCTTCTGCTAACTGAACAGGGCAATTGGGTTTTGATGAAAATCTTTCCTTCAAATGGACCGAGCAGGCTGTTTGTCTCTTTTATGAAACTGCTTTTAAACATTCACACAGGATAAAAGGAGGCTGTTGGTAACGGCTTGTACACAGCCAAATGTAATTTCCACTGTGTACATGGAAGTGCTCGCACTCGCATAAAGGTTCTTTGTGTCCTCCTGAGCGTTCCCAAGCTGCCTGAGATCACACTGAGCGTGGCTCGTGTTGTTGCCACTGACCTGTCCCTGCAAGACGCTTCCTCGAGGGGTGAAAAACAGCCACGTTTGAATCCACTTTCCACACCCTGACTTTCAACCCCATGACTGAGCAGTTAATTGATAACAGGGAGACAATTGCGCTGTGACTTCTTCTGTGAATTAACAAACAGGAGCACATTTGAGCATTTATCATCTTGTTTTGATTTGTTGTGAACGGGAGAGGCTCCAGGAGATGAATATTGTCATGTTTCCTTCCACGAAGGCAGTGTTCTTAAATTTTATCTGACATATGACTTTAGTGGAAATAAGGTAAAATACGCTGGTTATTGGTTCATTTCTTCACGTCTCACTCTCCAGATTAGCTGCTGTTATCTTGGTTTTGGTCGCATGTGACCTTGTTCCTTATTCAGTATTTTGCACCATTGGAATAGTTTGTTGCTGTAAACCAATTCAGCCATATTAGGATTCTAATCATCTTCTAGCATCTTCTGTTGGGGCCAAAGTGTTGAAAGGGGATCTTAAGAGCTGATGAGATCTCTGCTGCTGGGTGCAGACACAGCGATAATGACCTGCCCATCAGGATTATGTATGCCTGTTTTTCAGATAGAGATTTGCAAGGCTCCCCTGGCCTCCTTTACTTGACTGACTCAGCGTCTAGCCTAAATGTATCATAACACACAACATAAATAGACTAATAACCTGAAATGGAGGGTTGTAAAGTTGAGGGTCTTGGAAGTTTCTGCCTTATTTGTATGCTTAATCCATTCATTTATGTTAGATTGCGTAAGTGTTGTAGTTGTAAGTTTGGCGATGTAGAACATCATAGCTTGATGTGCACTTTGTTTTTGGACTTAGTTGTGTTTTCAGTGGGATAAGTATCCAGGCCATGTCTGCTGAGTTTGTTCTGTAACAAAATAAGGAAGGCTTCTTTTCTTAAGACATTTTGACATGAACGATTTTGGAACCAGAAGTGACCATATTCAGTTGAGAGGGTGCAGCTAGCTTGGGAAGGTGTCTTAGTAATTCACGTTAACTGTGATAATAATTGGGATGCTAATTTTGGCTTGCAAAAAACAGGCTTAAAACAAAAAGTACTTGCCCATAAAAATTAATAGCCGATTCCATAGTGTATTTTAGTACAACCGAATGCTAAACAAGACACATTAGGAGCCCAAAATGTTGCAATTAACATTCATGAACTGAAAACACACTGTGAAAGTGTCAACAGTCTTAGACGAAAACACTGACCGCACCCAAAAACAAATTCATGGCTAGTGAAATGTGCACAGTGTAGAGGATACTTTTCCTGATTGACAGGTCGCTGTGGTAGCAGCTGGTCTTTCACAGGGTAGCCACGATAAAGCATACCCTGCTTTATTGTTTATTTTACTCATAATGGGACCCTACTTTGCAAAATGAACATCATGCTATATTGCAAAAGCCTTAAAACTAGCGATTGAGACTGTTTTCACTGTTGTGTTCACTGAGTTAAAAAATCAAATGAGAAGTAGGCTCATTTTGACTACAAAGCAATCGGTCTTCTTTTTGCATCCAGTGGAGTCGCCCCCTGAAAAAACTGCTGCCATTATTGTGTCCCAGTCTAAGATGCAAAGAACATTGTCGTCTAGTTTAAACTCTGTGCGACCAGCAAAAATCTTTCAGCCGCGAACAATTGTACATCTGATTTATTGAAGCGTCTGCAGAAGCAGCACAGCAGCGTGAAACTTACAGAAAGAAACTCCGGCAGCTGCTGTCACTGATGCTTGGACTCGTCGGCAGAGAGTGGCGTTAATGCAACGTTTTGTAACTACTGAATACTGCTCTTATAAACAGGCTACATGTTCAGGAAAACCGCTGTTTAAAAGTCAGGATTTACTTGCTTTATTTTTTTTATTTCAGCCGGTGGTGTTAAGATATGGATATGATATTAGTTAAAAAATGGGGGGATACTACTTTGTTTGGGGGTGAAGCGTGGTATATATATTCATGCAGCATCTCCTCGCTCGCTCCCTCTTTCTCTCTCTGCCAAACACCGCTGCACAAACCTGTCCAAAGTTAGAATAACCCCGCCCCCGCTGTCATTCCGTGGGAAACGCTGAAAAGTAACTAGTAATATAACGAGTAACGTAACTATAAGTAACTAGTAATATAACGAGTAACGTAACTATAAGTAACTAGTAATATAACGAGTAACGTAACTATAAGTAACTAGTAATATATTACAATTTCTGAGGAACTTGCCCAACACCGGTATTGAGTCACCTACACGCGCCTTGTGAGCATCCACAAGACAAACAACCATAACACTAGGCTATCACTTTACAGCTGCATTAAGTTAATTGTTTAGCCAATTTAAGGCTGTGCAATAATCTGTAAACGCAACACTGACATATTATCACCTTTTATAAAGTTAATGTGTTAGCAAAGAGTTGCTTATTTACTCATTAAGCAGACACAGAGCAACATTTGCATTCATTTGGAGTAATGTTTGTTTTCACCCTGCTGTTTGCTGCTAGGCTTACTTTAAACAATTAATCATTTAGGCAGGAACGGACAAAGTGACTATCCTAAACAGTAAAAAAAAAACATTTTTTTCTTAAAAGCAACAAAATCCTGGGAAACAACTCCAGCAAAAAGCCAGCCTCTGTGAAGATGGTGGAGATGCCAACTGATGAGAGCAATATGAACAACAGCCGACTATGTGCCGCGTCTGTGACAACACCATGTATCCGTAGCCCGCAAGAGCTGGCGGAGACTAAAAGCAGATTGAATATGCGGATGACTAGGGATGCAACTAATGACTATTTTCGTAGTCGACTAATCTGTTAATTATTTATTCGATTAGTCGACTAGCCACGATTATTTTGTCAACCCCTTAACCCTAACCAAACCATTTAACTAATTAAATATCTTTCAAGTGAATTTCTGATCTCCAACACAGCCTAACTGGCTAACGTTACCATTAAGTGAACGAGGTTTACTTCAGAATGAACATCAGTATCAACGCCAGGGGGAAACCAGGTCCTCACTCATTCACTGATTTTACATTTACTCATTTGGCAGATGCTTTTATCCAAAGCGACTTACATTTGAGGAACAACATACAAGCATCAACAGAGCATCAAATACAGATCTACAACTGACAATACATACTAGTAAGAGCAGCAATAAATACTAGTAAGATCTCATAGTACATAGATTTATACAAACTGTTTAACAAAGATTTTTGCTTTGGAACTATATAAAATAAGAGCAAATTTAAAAAGTAAGCACTATAACCACAACTGTACACTAATAATGTAATGTCTATTTAGAACAAAGCAACAGCCCCCTTTCATACTACTGCTGTAGTTTATTTTTCAAAAGTGCTTATAGGTTTTAGGCTATAACTCAGTGGAGAATGTTCTGTAAGCTATATCAAGAGCAAGATGTTCCTTGATGTATTTTAAACCTTTACTCATAACTAATAACTTTTTTAAAGTTGGGTCTCCGATATTGCCAGCGTTGTGTTGGACAGATTTGTGCTGCGGGGTTTATGAGACAGAGGCGAGCAAGAGGATGTGCTGCGTGAATGCGCTACGGTGCTGATCTGCGATCAAATAAGATTTTAAATAGGCCTAGGAAAAAAAAAAAAATCAGTATGTGGTGGGCCAACACAAATAAATGAACGTATAGGAAACACTGCCGCAGTGGTCTGAGTAACTGGGACCAGAGGGCTCTGTGGGCGTGACCGGCTGGCACCGCTAACCTCGCGGGCACTTGTGGAGCTTCTCAACCCCAAAAACGTTTGAGCACATTTTCGATTCGCCATCAACTTTGGCCTCAAAACTGCTCAAAAGTGTATTTAGTGATTAAATACCGTACAAAACTTGTAAAAACTGAAAAACATTTGGCTAATCGCCTCTTTCTCTGTTTTTTTCCGCTTCTCGCGTGAAAGCTTCTTCTTCATGAATAGTCTCACAGTCAAGCAGTCATAGCAGACAGTGGAAGCGATACTGCCCCCAGCACTTCCTGTAGTGCATTGCATTTAGAAATAAACAACCACAAATGTTCCTAATATGTAGATTGCTATCTCGCCTTTAAACAGCATCTATGTAAGAATGCGTCGACAATAAAATTTCACGCCAACAAATTTTTATAGTCGACGTCGTCGATTATGTCGACTAATCGTTGCAGCCCTACGTATGATGTGTATCCACCGGGTGGACAGCAACACGACTTTAGTTGAATGATAATGTTCCTCTGTAACTGCAGTTTGCCATCAAGTTCACCATTTAAACCTAAAGAGGTGGTTTTATGCTTTTTGGCTTTTCCCCTCTCCTTTATTGAGTTATATCTTTTTTGTGCATGTTATAGGTTTGCAAAGTGAAAAAGCCCAAAGTCCAGCCCAAAGTCCAGCCCAAAGAGAGTTCCCATCTCCTACAGAAAACTCTGCTCTGAACCGCTTGAAAACAGCTCGTTTATTTTTAATTGAACCATGTAAACATGTTCTGGTACAACCCCTAAATAGGATTTTGAACCTGAATATGAGCATAAAACCACCTCTTTAAAAGGTGGTGAAAAGTCAGTGTTGTGCCCGCTAGTTGTTTCTGCTGCCTCCAAGTGGCCAAAAACAAATCTGTTATTGCAGCTTTAACCTCTTATTTATCTAAGTTTCAAAGCTTTTTTTTCTCAACCATGCTGTTCACAAACATCCTGTTCACACTCACACAGTTACACACATTCACGTTTCCCAGTACAACCACAGCTTTATCTGTTGGGGATTAGGGGCTTTGCTTAAGGGCAAATGTAGTAATGAGGAAGAGGCAAGTGCACAGGGGTGGAAATTTTGGCTCACCTGCCAAGGTGATCCACTGGCCATTTTTTTCTGGATTTTTTACTAAATTGCCTTTTGTGTCACATATACATTTGTTTCCATCCTTTTAATTGATCTAATAAAGTATTATTTCAAATACAAACTTAAAGAAGACACCAGAATGCTGCTAATTACCATCAAGTAGATATTAGGCTAAATGCCGAATATATTTACCCGCCAATGTGGCGGTTAGCCTTTCAACCATAGACTGTATAACATTTGGCAAACGGAAAATCCACCTGCAATTGGCGGGTGCTGCTGCTTATATTTCTCAAAGTATCACATCATAAAGCTATAATACTGTTGAGTCATGAAAACAGTCCTAGGATTGTTATGGTTCCACCATTGGCACTAATAACTACACCATAAATGTCTGTTTACAATAATTATACAGAAAATGGGACTTGATTAATAAACTAATACTAAAGAAAATATAATGGAATTCATCAATGAGGTTAAGAATTTAATTGGGCAAAGACATAATTTAGTAACAGTGAAATTTGCGAGAGTAAGTATTTATAAAAGCATTGTTTATAAATGTATTAAAACCATCATATGCTGAAAAATATTGACTTAATGTCTGTGCTGATGGATGTAATGGACACATGCCACTGAAAGGATGACATCTCACCACACATGTTGTTAATTTTATTATTTAGAGCCATTATTCTTTAGTAAATTTGTCCATTTTACCAGTTACCTCATTAATATGGACAACATTTCCATTTTGTCAACTTTGAAGAAAAGCCTTTGGCACAAACCCTGCTTCTCAGTACTGAGTTGGTATTGTCAAGTGACCACTAATCCTAGATCAGAGCTCTAATTCGGGGAAGTGTTTATGAATTTGTCTTGGTGTGATGCAGAGGTGCCTGGAGACTGTATTGGTGGGTGGCCCCAGGAGTCCTCCAGGCAGGCAGGGACGGACACTGTGAGAGAGACGCTGCCTCCACCCCTAGCACTGCCACCACCATGGCCAGGGAGCAGCCCAACATGGGGGACCTCCTCCCGCTCCTGGAGACCTCAGACCTCCACCAGCTAGAAGAGATCAGAGTCCTCATCAACGAGCAGCTCAGCACTGGTAGGGCCGCTTGGCTTGTTTAACATCACCGTGGTTTAACTGTGCGTGTTCCGCTTTCTGGGGAACTTTGGGGAATTTAACTTTACTGATAGGTTTGGCCAGTGTGTTAATATCACACCAGATTACTTTAGTAATGTGCTTTTTACCATGCCTACTACTCATTCAAATTATCCTTCCTGTTTTCCTTGAAGAGCGTGGGTCCATGCTGCTGAACGGGCTGGTGGATTACTTTTTGGAAACAAACTCTGGCCAGGCTGTGCATATTCTCTCCTCAGTCAGAGAGCCACACGATAAGGTGAGATAGGTTAACTTTAATGGATAAGATTTTCTGGTGAGATCAGTTCATTCCTATGGAATCGACATGAGGATCTGCTCTAGGAGGCAAATTAATCAGTGCAAATGTTCGACATAGACTTTGGTGAACTTTGACATGAAAATTTGCACCATTGACCCTTAACAAGCCATTTTGACTGCAGCTTTTTTTAAGCTGCTTGTATTGTGTCGCCATGCAGTTATAAAACAAGAATATAAACAAGCTATATTTCCTCAAAGAGAGGAAAATCCCGCTTCCTCTATCACACTGGCTGGAGAGCCTCAGAATATCGCATGTTTGAGTTCAATCAGATTGAACTTTGCACAAAGTGAAGGTGGTGGGTCAATTTCATGCCAGTTATGATTGTCTCACCATGTTTCACAAAGAAATGAAAAGGAAATGAATTTCGATCTGAGTGCGTCAACAAAAACAGCTGTCAAAGCTTGCCAATGGCCAAGCTCGAAAATACGCATTGGTTTTGTGAGTTGCCATCAATTGCTTCCATGTTGATGTTTGTATTTGCGTTTTTCCATATAACATGAAGACATGGATTTTTTTGTAGTGTAGGCTTTTAAGGTCCAATTAATTGTATTTATTAAAGATCATTATTTCTGTGACCTTTTTTTATTACATATCTAACAAAGAACCCAAACCATCCTGATGCCTGGACTAAAGGTCAGAACACAATCACATTGGTGATTTGTAGCTGTAATTTGATGTTTAGCGTAACTTAAAATATTCGGCACAATTCATCATGTGCATATCTATATATAGATGTAGAAAAATAAAGTTTCCATTAGCTTTTAATTAATAATAATAAAAAACTCTAGCTATCTGATTGTGTTTAAAATACAGAGTAGGGATGCACCAAATGTTCGGCCACCGAAATTAATCGGCCGAAAATAGCAAAAAAAAAAAATCACTTTTGGTGTTCAACCTAATAACATTTAACCGAACAATTACGTTGACTTGTTGGCAGTGTGGAAGCATTTTAAAGTGTCCCAGAAAGACGCAAAAGTCACTGTTTGCAGACACTGTTCTGCTGAACTGTCTCCTTACACATCCACTCCATCTGTGGCTGACTTCTTAGAAAAGACAACAAACAGTCTGGACCGCTTTGAGTGTTTCTGTCGCTGCTTTCTGAGAAGGCAATTAAGCTAGCCGCACTTAAATTTGGAGTCCACACGTATTCAAGTCTTTATGGTAAATCCACTGAAACGGCCCAGTGCGAGCTGACAGGCAGGTTAGCGATGTTATCCTGTCATTTTCTCTTTACAAAGACAAGTGTTGCAGTATGAGAGTCCTACCTGAAGAGAGGCTGTGAAGTCTTCATGTTATGCGATACGAGAACCACATACAACATTATTTATTAAATCGGGTCGGACTTGATGAATTTAGCGCGAGGATACACATGTGACAACGTCCGTCTTTCAAAATAAGGTGTCTAAACTGTATGGAAATAAGATTAATTGGATTATATAAACTGAAAGTATAAATTTATCACGCGTTACAAGAATTTTCAATTCGGTGCATCCCTAATACAGAGCTAACCCTGCTGTCCCTCACTTCCCCCTCCATCGCAGCACCTTTTGGACAAGATGAACGAGTGCATGACCAAACAGGCCTGCCGGCTGCCCACCCTCACCCTGCTCGGCCATGTAGTGCGCAAGCAGCCGTCCTGGATCCACAAGATCGCCCGATACCCTCTGCTGGTCTCACTGCTCAAATGTCTAAAGGTAACGACCCAGTGAAACAAGGAAATCTCCTTGTGAAGGCAATGTGTTTGTGTGGATGGATGTGGAATCGAGAGTTCTCATCCAGCTGCTTGATGTTTATATTTGTGTTTAGTTTTCAAAGTGTTGGCGCTATAAAACGCTGTAGGCTGATCTATTAACAGCTACTTCATCTGCACTGATCCCTGAGGATGATTCTGTGTAGGATTTGTAAAGTTATTGTAGGAGTTTTTACAGGCCGAAGATTTAATGCTGTCCAGCAGTTTGTTGTTGAACCGAAACCACCAATTCCTTACAAGTTTGATGTGGTATGTTGTTGATTAGTCAGTGCTGCTCGGAGAAACACTGCATTCTTGTCTACTCAAACTGGTGAGGTTTGCAATGTTGCTGCTTAAATATTTGTTGATTAAACTCTCGATTAGATTAGGTTTTTAGCCATGCAGGCGGTGGAGAACCAGGCATGGCAGTGATGGTCTGTTGCTGCTCTGGTTCAGACCGAAATGTCTCGACAGCTATTGGATAGATTTCCATGAACATTGGTGCACACATTCATGTCCCCATCAGGATGAATTTTGGTGATCCTCTCCCTTTTCATCTAGGACAGTCATCAGGTCAACATTTCACTTTAACCGAATAACTGAAAACCGAATGCCGTTGTTAGAATGGTAACACTCTACACTTAAGATAGTGATCATGGTATAAATCTTTCCTGCTAAAGATCAGCATGTTAACCTTGTCAGTGTGCTTATGTTAGCATGCTGGTGTTAGCTTTAAGCTCAAAGTACCATTGTGCCTAAGCACAGTTGTAGACTCTTGCTGAAAAAGGAAAGTGAAAAGAAAACACCACCATCCAAAGTTACACACTAAAATACGTACAAATATAACCCTGACATTTTCTCCCACCATGATGTCAGCTGTACAGAGAAATGTTGATAATTTAAGGGACCATGAATACAGCATGAACTTGGCTGTAACATTTTCAGTGGATAATCTAAAGTTGAGTCAAGAGGATTTTATATTGTTCATGATTTGTACAAAATGGAGAATAAAAAAACATTCTGGAGATGTAAATTTCTGTTATCAATTTAACCTCCAAAGAGTCGATCCTCTTAAGGTCAAGCCTTTCTGACACTCCTTGATACTTTTTGTTTCACTGTTTGTGCATGGACCTTGACTTGAGTCCTGGGATAGAGGTTTCTTCGCTGTCCTTTCACATCCTTGGTGCCAGGTCACTTTCTTATTAAATCTGAAGCAACACTAGCCTGTCCTTGTAATGCTGGTGCAGATGTATATACCTCTTGCCATAATAGTCCATCAACTACAAACTTGCTGAAGGATTGCCTGTCGCCCTGGGTCTGCCGCAGCGACATGACCTGTGGAAAATTGTAGCTGCGACTGTAAACGGTTTACTGAAGAAACACTTGCTCGAAAGCAGGCCCCTAGGAGAATGGAACTCGCACGATGTAAATCAAAACTAAGTTTTCTACCCCTCTGTGTGTATTGCAGCATATTTCTCACGCATCATCAGTAACGATAAACACAATCCTAGATTTCCAGGCACTGTTCCCACTGGCTGTAAGGCTGCTGTGGTTAAACCTCTGTTTAGGAGAGCTCGCCTTGGTGCAAGGTCTGTGGATAATTATCAACCAGTCACTAACCTTCCATTCTAGCACTAGTCTTTCTAATATTCCTTCAGTACTAGAAAGAGTTGTGTCTCAGCAACTCTCAGCCCACATATTTAACAGTAATCTTTTCTCTCAGAACACAGGGCTCCTGTTTGTCCTGAGAGTTAAAAAGAAGTCAGCTGGCTGCAGGGCCTTTTCCTATCGTGTCCCCTTCCTGCTGATATCGAACAGTCTGACTCTGTTGAACTTAAAAATCAAAGTTTTAATGAATATGTTAAGTCTAGTACTATAGTCCACGTTTGTCCTGTTGATGAGAATACTGTAAGCTTTGTCAAAACCACTGTAAACCCCATTCCAGCTGTTTTGGTTTTGGATCTTCAGCCTCTTTTATCTCTCCCTCCCCCTTCTTTGTGTTTCTTTCCTTTCTCCTATCTGTCCGAACGCTAGTCTTGAGCTTGGCCTCTTGTGGGCTGGTGAATTCAGTCCTCTTTCTTTAAGCCTTTGAATCTCTGACTTAATCATTAACGTGAATATTGTTTGTCCCAATTCCCTCACAAGACGGATACGGACGTAGTGGTGCTGATAACCGGAGTGCTGGTGCTGATCACTTTGCTGCCCATGATCCCTCAAGCTGGGAAACAACACCTGTGGGAGTATTTCGACATCTTCGGCCGCCTGGCATCTTGGAACCTGAAGAATCCCGGTAGGGGCCTCCTGTCATGTCTCACAAAAAATGTCTATGCAACATGTGTGTATGTGTACACATAAAAGGGTGTTAATTACTCCCATACTAAGATGTAGTAAAGCAAAGTAACATTTCACACACTTTTGCCATTTAAAGATATACAGTATATTGATATAGAAATGTCCATTAATATTCTGAGAGTGAATTGCCATTTTAAAAAAAGCGACTTTTTTGGCATCTTAAACATTGTGTTTACTGTATCATTTAAATCTCATTAGTCAAAGCGTCAACCACTCATAGGCTTCTGAATGGATGTCTGCACTCACAGCCATCTAGGCATTTCACTGGAGCGCCAGAATTTGGTCGAAGTGGAGGAAGTCTGGGTTGAATTTTGAGATCAAGTTTGTGCTTTTCTTTCTTTCTTTTTTTTCTACACCTTCAGGGCATGTTTCAGAGGTTTACCTAATCCACCTGCACGCCAGCGTCTATTCACTCTTCCACCGTCTTTATGGCATGTACCCGTGCAACTTCGTGTCCTACCTGCGCTCCCATTACAGCATGAAGGAGAACATGGAAACGTTTGACGAAGTAGTAAAGGTGAGGAAGTGATCCCCGCCGCTGTGCTCATCAGCAGAGTTTTTATCACCAAATTATTACTAATATAAATTTTGTGTTCAACCTTCCATTCAGCCGATGCTCGAACATGTTCGTATTCACCCGGAACTGGTGACAGGAACCAAGGACCACGAGCTTGACCCCACCAGGTAAGTCTCATACTGCTCTGCCTGGCAAAGGAACAATTCAGTGTTTTTTCATCCTTTCTACTGTCTAGTCCGTCGCTTTGACTAATTTTGCCATGCTTTGCTGTAGGTGGAAAAAGTATGAAATCCATGATATCGTCATCGAATGTGCCAAAGTGTCTCTAGACCCCAAGGAGGCATCCTTTGAGGAGGGCTATGCTACCATGCCTGAGAACTTTTACCCCCAAATCCACCTGCGACCACAAGACTGCACTTCCAGCCCCTACACAGACCTACACAGCAGCTACGGTCAGAAAACCCTTCACACATATGAAACTTAGTTACTGAGAAAATTTATTTTAGAACTTTATTTTTAAGAACTTTATTTTTATTGAAAAATAAAAATAAAGTTGCTCTCTTGTGTAAAAAAACAAACAAACAAAAAAACCTATGCGATGGAGAAGCTTCTAAACTACTTTGAGCATATCTTTGGCTTTTCTGTTTTGTTAACTATCTGCTTTATATATACACTGATGCAATATGTGTTTAGTCAAAATTGGCTGACCCTGTGCAGCAAGTGCAAAATGAATCAAGTTATTAATAAGTCACTAGAAACAAGAAGGGAATGCTGCAGGTTTATATTTTTATTAGTCAACTCTTAACTTCCTTAACATGATATGACAGAAAGACGACAGCAGAATGTAGTGTAATGACAGGAAGTTGCAATCAGTAAAAAGCGTCATCATCATTAAACAGGATTTCTTTTGGGCTCCTTCGATATCATGTTTATCATGACGTTAATAAAATCTATCACACTATCAAAAATGAAAACTCAGTTCTCCTGGAACGTTCTCAGCTAGTAAATCAGTATCTGACATCTGGGGAGTGTTTGAAATGTTAAGGGCCACATTAAAGATGTTACATGTGTATTTTAGCATAAACACCTCTCATCTGGGAAAGCATACTCGAAGAGTGGGCATATGTCATCATATACCACAATAGCAATACATTTTATGATATACTAGATTTTCCTCTAAAAATCATAATATAACCAGACGGGAATGTCTGTTTCTGGGTGAAGTTAAACACCTACTGCAAAACTCATAAAAAAGTCCTTAACTGCCGGAAAGCGTTTTTTCTTGTTGATTTACCCACAATGATTGAATACCCCCAGAGATAATAATGGGATAAATACCTTGGTCTAAATGGGATCTGTGCAGAAAACTCCGTAAATCACAGAGAGTTGAGGCAGAGCAGCCGGAGGACATCAGAGGGAAAACCAGAAAATATTTACCATTCCTTCATGATCGCTAAAGCACTTCCTGCGAGACATGCTGAACAACCTCCAGCTCTAGCTCGGCAATGGAACGAGCACTTGGTGTTGTGCTGGACAGCGGGGCTGAGAGCAGTGTATTCAGGACATGGTCAGTGGGTGGGCCCGCCTACTCTGCTGAAGGACGTCAAGAATGGAGCTAGATTCAAACGGTGTATTTGCACTAACATTTACTGAAAGGCTGAGCAGGAATGAAAGAGAGGATGTTTTTTCTCATGAAAAGTGGATTTTGCATAATATGGGACATGTAACACTATTTGTGCCCATGTATTGTGATACTTCAGTTATGAGTTTATGTTCCAGTATCCTGTAAAAACAATCCATGAAAGCCAGATTAACTGGTACAGAGTAGAATATTGTCTCCAGTCTCCAGAGCAGCTTCTTCCCTAAGGCTGTGAGACTCCTTATTTCATCCGCAGCATGTAAAGTAGTTTTATTTCTATGACTTATTTATCCACCCATCTACTATATATAATTTTTATACATAGCATTTGTTTTTGTGAGTATCATAAAGGGAACTACAGCTTAACTGACTTTTCATGATGATGGATGTTACTGGTGTTGGACAAATGACTCTCTTCAGTGAGACCCTCAGTGTTTGTAGACATTAAACATTGTTTTTTCTAACTGGTTTAAAGGACAAACACCAACCAGTGATGTCCAAAAGAGCCGAAAAAGACGGTGTGTTGTTTTCATTTGGAGAGTGATTGATCAGACTGTTTGTCTTCTCGACAACAGGAAGCTCTTCTTCGACCCCGTTCTCTACACCACGGCAGCCGCCACCCCCGCCCCTGTCCTTGCCCCCCTTCTCAGGGACCCAGTCCTCCTACCGCAGCCCACAGACCTCCAGACGGCAGGTAAGATCATCCATAACACCAGAGCACAACGTCGTTAAGCTTCTGTTTGCTGCTAGCTCTCGTACACGCGGTGTTGTGATGTTTACACTCCATATATCACCTGTCAAATGTAGTGAGTTGATTGCTTTCCTCCAGAAAACACTCAATGCCCTCAATCCGAGCAACGACTACCCTCATTTTTTTTTTATTTTATTTTTTTTTAAAGCTGTGGAGAGGAAGCGAGTGGACAGACAGTTATTGAGTCCTCAAAATGAGCAGGCTGGCAGACAGCCGGGTCAAGCTTCAGGAATTACAACACGTGCCCCCCATCCTCGCCCTGCCACCTCTCTGTAGACACTCCCTAGGGCTATTTGTCATGGCGATGCTGTCTCTCCCTTTCTATTATTGGGTCAGCCACACAAGGGAGGGGTCTGGGTGTTTTTCCTGGGGTCTGCCTGAGGATTTGTTTCAGCGTTACACTTCCTCCAACCCAGACAGATGGAAATCTGGAAAACATGGGAGACCCGCCATTTTAGGAAAAACAAGCATTTTTAATTGGCTCATGTTTGTGTTGCGGTAATAATCCTCAATTATAATAATCTGATCCCAAAAGCAACGCATGCATTTTTTTGTCCTTCACTGAAGTGAGGTCAGAGCAGGTCATGGATTCAGATCTGTATGTCTAAAGGAATGACAGAGGCTATGAGCCACCCAGATCTTCACGCATCTCATCTCATGATCGGTTAAGTTAGTAGATACTTAATGTAATACTACCTACAGTTATTGTGTGTTATTGTGCAGTATATGTGTATTTGCTGCTCTTTTTCTCTGAAGGTTAATGTTTCATATTTAATAAAAAGTGTGCACATATTTTTTTAGCAGAGGTGGTTTTTGTCTCTTGTGAGTTGGCCCCTATCTGCTATGAAATCCTGTTCATTCTGGCTCTTGGCCTACAAGCTAGATTAATTATTGTGCAATTTAGGATTTTTAGACCATTGAAACATTCATCTTGATTTTGTAATAATACCACAACTTCCTTCCAGGTTGCTGTAGATGTTTTGAAACTCTCATATAAAATGTGTTGAAATTTGAGTATCAAAACATCAGCAGCATTGGTATTTGTGGATTTTGGGTCACTATAGCACCCCATTTCTTAAAGGGTCAGTTCACCAAAATTCATTTGTGGATTTTAGGGCTGAACAATTAATAAAAATGTTCTTGGAATTGCAGTCTGGCCTACTGCAATTTTCAAATCGCAGGGGGTGAAATATTTGTTAAAGGCAAATTGTGTGTCAAAATACAGTTTTAAAATTAAATATTGTCCTGCAGAGATGTCCTGGCCTACACATCATATTCTAGAGACTTAAGAAAACATCTTTGTTTGGTGCAGATCCCAGCAAAAATAGTTTAATCTGTTGTTTTTCAATGGAAATGAGAATAATTATGTAAAAATTGCAATGGCATCAAATCACAATTGCAACTTCAGGCGACATAATCACACTTAGACATTTGTTCAAAATTTTCTGGTGGATTGAGTACTTTTAGCAGGAGTGGTTTTGTGCTGTGCTAATAAAATACTATTTACATTTGTGTACATCACATAGACGCCAGATATTTTTGCAGAGCAGCAAGTCAGACTTAAAGGAATAGTTTGACATTTTTGGGAAATATGTCTGTTTAATATGAAATTACAGCCAGTTAGCTTAGCATAAAGACCGGAAACAGGGAAAGAGCATTAAGACATTAAGATGTTGTAGCTCACTTTATTAATCCGTATGTAAATTGTTATTAAACAGCTGGTTATGGTTGTGTGTTTGGTGATAAGTGAGCGATTTTGTTACCTTTAGACAGAGCTACTCTAGCTGTTTCTATAGCTAGCCCGAATGTCATTTTTGGAGCTTTGACGCTTTGATAGTAATTAAGAGAAGGGAATAGTTTAGCCGAGTGGGGGTCCAGACGTAGAGCGCACGGGATGAGCGGTGAACTAAATCTAACATGTTGTAATAATGCAAAATTCACTTTTTATTTTAATAATGGTGACAAAATGCTCCTCATCTACAATCGGCATAATAAAATTAGGCCTTTTTAAATGCGTTCATTTTGTTGCTTTTTGTTTCCAGCCTACAGTTTGATACTGATTTATCCAATCCACTTTATTTATATAGCACAATTTAAAAAAACAACAAGGTTACCAAAGTGCTTTACAGAGATGATATATATATTTTTGAAATTTGACTGTTTTGATCTGTAATGAAATTAAGCACTTGTAAAATGAATAAACACTATAACTTCCACATTACTGCAGTCACTCAATTTAAAGTGCTCCCACACAGCTGAGGGCTTCATTTCGTTTTCTCTTTGATGTGAACTGGAGTGTTACGCTCGCTGCTGTCGGCGGAGGTCAGGTGTGCGAAAAAAACCTCAATAATTGAATCTCATAATTGGAAATCGAATGTGTACCCAGCGGTCGAATATTCGAATATTTGGGTCCAGCCCTAGCTATTTCCAGTCTTTATGCCAAGCTAGGCTAACCGGCTGCAGGCTGTAATTTCATTTTCTGTACATCATCTAACTTCCTGCAAGAAAGATAGAAAGGGTATTTCTCTAAATGTCAAACAACTCCTTTAAATATCAACATTTTTAATTGGCAACACATTGACTTTGCAGCTTGCATCTGTGTTGTGATGATTTCTCTGTCAGATCTGTGATAATAATTTTGCTGCTTGGTCTCGATTCCTTTGCAGAACTCCACCTGTGAACTCAACTCTTCCTGCGGGGGGAAGGACCCGCTGTGGAGCCCCTCCTCGTTGTGTGGCATGGCTACGCCCCCTTCCTCCAGGGGCATGTCGCCTAACTTGGAGCTCTCCCACAGTGCCTCACACCTTCCCAGCCGCTTCCACTGCACATCAGGTCACCATTTATGATTACAGTATATTTCAACTGTGCTGTCAGTTTGTTTTTATTTTATTTTTTTTACATTTTAACTGATTGACGCTCTGAAGTTTTCTTTTCTGCTGAACCCTGTTTGTTTTGACTCGAGCAGGGGGGAAAGGAACGCCTGCCTCCAGCACTCCTGCCACCTCTTCCCCGCCTCCGACCCTATCAGATGACTTCCCCATAATCTCCTTGCCATCTAACACAGTCCAGTCTAGTCCACCAAGAAAGGTAGGCTCTGTCCTCCATGTGTCCTCGTTTACAAATTTACCCATCAGTGAGTTTATGATGGGCAGTTGTCTGCATGTGGATTTAATTAATTACCTTCATCAAAATCCTTACTTTTCAGTAATGTTTTCAGGATTGCTAAAGGGCAATAGGTGGATTGTGATTATTCATCTCCAGTAGTATGCTGTTTTTCTAAATTTCATGGCAGCAGTAGAACCAGGATTCTGGCTCTCCAAACATCTGAGGCAAATATGCCAGCCAATTCTAAAATGTTGTACTACTACTGCTATCATTGTGAAAACTCACTTCCTTGACAACAGGAGACAAATTGATTGATCAAATGTGGTTTAAGTCTGCGATTTCACTTGCATTCAAATAGGTAAAGAATAAGAGTCTTAAATAAGCCTGCCGTGCAAGTCTATAATCCCACAATACAACATGAAGAGCACGTAAATACTCTTAGAAACATAAATAGTTGGAGCCAAACCACTGATTTGTAACTGTGTGACTTTCCAGGATCGTCGTCAAGGAGAAAGCATTAAGCCGGCACTGGTGAGACAAGAACCAGTCAAAGACACAGAGAAGAGCGCAGAAGGGGTCACAAACAGAGGTTCGTCGTGATGAGTCACATTACTTTGATTTATTATCATTTTAAAAAAAAAACAAAGTTCTTCATAGGTTCTGAATTTTGTACCGGGTCCGAAATGAACCCCTAGGAAACTATGATTGATTTTCAATCCAGAGAGAACACCAGCGCATGATGAGCCAGAATTAACTTACAGCCGTAGTTAAAAAGGGCAGTAATTCATGTTACTTGTACTGCACTTCACAACTCACGCTCTCTGTGCCGCAAACACACATTTTCCTTCTGTGATGATGATTATGATATACCACGTGATCAGAACAGATGCTTTGATCCACTCAGGTGTTAAACATTGACGGAAAGACCTGCTGCAATATAAGAGGGTCCTTCCTGGACTCCGTTACACTGAATGTAATTTAAACTCTGTCCGACCTCTATTTGTGATGCCAAGTGTTATATAATTTGGATCATCAGTCTAAATCTAAATGGGTTGCAAACTTCTGACTGTCTTTCCCTAAAATAACCATAGAGGTGTATTTTCAGTTTTGATCTTTTGGCTTTTTGGAAACGCTATTTTTCTGACATCATACCAACAGCTGATGCACACATTTCCTCATCTGTTGCAGGAGCTGCTGAGAACATCTCTATGACTTTGACGGAGCTGTCTGTCTTCATGAAGAAACAGGAGCTGGAGCTCCAGCTGAGAACAGGGAAAGAGAGGGAAGAGGGTGAGTATCGACTCATTATAGATCATAGAACCAGATCTGGTCGGTATGTGACTCAGTATGGGTGTCTTCTTAAAAATAATCCACCAAATGCAAATTATGCCGTGCATGAGACAGTCGCTGCAAGACAAAATAAACCCCCTGAAATTAAATTATTATTTCTCTTTTAGCAGGCGGTAGAACCTCAATAAAGCAGGAGTAAAACTACCTTGTGCCGTGTTCAGAAATAAGTTGGCTAAGCGTGTTATACTCTTGAATGCTTTTTATGTGTGGCAAAGGAAGGTGTGCATGTGTATGACTGTGTTGTGTTTGCATGCCTCATCCAGAGCATGTACCAGTTGTAGTAAAAAAAATAAATAAATCAATGAAAATTAATTTAGCAGATAATTAATAACTACAACATAGAAAATGACTAGGCTATGCTTACAGTGTAAAAGCACAACACATTAGCATCAAATAAAAAAGGGAGGAAAAAGAAAGGAAATAAAAATGTGTGGTGGGAGTCCCGAATCAGTACAAATTCATTCTTTGGGGACTTTAAACTATTCAAACATTTGCCACAACATAAGGCATACATCTGTCCTTGGAACCTGTTTTATGGAGATCATACATTTTCCTGTGATTAACAACTTCAACAAACTCCTACATGTTTCATAGCAGAGTCAGTCAGTACAGTATTTCTGGTTAACTGAAGCAAAAACTTTTGAATTGGATCACATCTTTCAATATGTATATTCATTTTCCTGTTGAGCTAAATGAGCTTGAGCTCATGGTCTTTGACTAAATATCCAGGATGCTAACACATCCCTGTTTATATCCCTGAATGTTCAGCTAGCTCTGCACAGTTATTGGTTTAAATCCCACTTGAGCCGCATGTGAAAATAAATGCACCTACAGTACTGTGAATCTTTTTGGTTAATATCTTCCAAATGGCACAAACGCTGCTGCTAAAGCTAGCCGCTTTGACTTAAACATTTACGTTCTCTTTGGGGAAGAAACGGAAGCCCTGAAACCTCAGTTTTTCTGTGAGGGATAGCAGGTACTTGGCACATGCTGCAGAAATATCTAAGTGCAGACATTGACATTCAGAGCATACATGCAGGTTTAACTCCACCACAATCCTCCGTATGTCGTTTCTGTTGCAGCTGCCATCACAGAGGAGCTGCTGAAGATCACTGAGGACAAGCAGGAGCTGTCAGGCCTGAGGGGCTTCGACTCCCCTTTCTATCACACCACTGAGACGCTGACTGGCTGTCAGGCACAAGACAATACCCCCTCCAACACAGAGTCTAGAGGCCCCGTTCGGGACTCTCACCATGTTGTATCGATGCCAGACAAAGGGGAAAACACTGCAAGTACCGGTGGTGTTGGGAGTGAAAGAGGAGGAGGAGGAGACGTCAGGAGTTCAGCCCTTGGCCTCGAGCAGTCCTGGTCCTTCCAGTCAGGTTTCACCCCCATCGATCACCACCTGCACCGGAGCCCCTCCGCCCCGGACGACGAGGTTGGCAAGTTTGGGATGTTCTCCCCGAGTCCGTGCAGCAAGACCCCGGCCACGGTGCCCTACGAGTCGTTTTTTGACCTGGCTCTACCCAGGGCAGCCTCGCTCTTCGTGGGCCAGAAGACGTCGCAGGCGGTGCACAAGGTGGCGATGGAGAGGCTGTCGCAGTGGGAGGAGGGGTTGGAGGACGGGGAGGAGGAAGGGGTAGTGTCTGCTTCACCACTGGAGGTGCTGGATCGCCTTGTTCAGCAGGGGAGCGACGCCCATGATAAAGTGCTCAAGAGGTAAGGGGCTAGCTTCATATCTGCACAGTTTGACTTTGCTCCTTTTTCAACCTTCAGCAAAAGCACACACAAGAATATGATTTTTTTATTTCATACAGATTCCAAAATTCTTCTAGGTGTGGCCTGTTTGACACAAACCGCCTGTAAATGACTCTTACACACAATCCGGCCACAGTTCTCCACAGTGAAACCAGGCGCTAGCCAGGTTGAGTTCATGGACCAAACTGTTATACTCTCCCACTTGTGTCCTTGCTTTGTTTATTTTGTGTAGCCACCTTCAACATCTGTGTCTGGCTTGCAGTTTTTGCTGAGAAGCAGTGATACCAAGAAGCTTTCTTTTAGTTTGTGTTTATTTGTTTGAGAGAGAGGGAGAGAGAGACCTAGAGAGTGAATGAGGAGAGGGGAGCGCTGGTGAATCAGAGAAATAAAATGTTATTTTCTGATTGTTTCACAGCAGTTATGTTCTAAAGCACAAACAAACACCCACACTGCCGCACCACCCCAATGGATTTGAACTGAATGCTGCCTAATGGAAAGGTGCTAGGTATTTTTCAAAACCAAGGATTGCATTATGGCAGATATATGTAGATTAACAATAACACGTAGAGGATTGTGCAGCCATGGAGGAGGTTATTGCTGTTTGAGTGCTCTGCAGTCCTTTCAGTGTGTTCACTCACATTGATCATACTGAGGGAACTCAGGAGTGTGTTTTCTGTAGTCACTGTGCAGAGCCTGCCTGGGCTGTTTCCAGTCTATTACTGCTGCCGAATAGGAAGTTGAGAACAAGTATGACATTGTTCAGAATCCGCCGCCCCCTTTCTTTCTCCCCACACTCCCCCGCACAAACACAGTGAGCCATGAGTCCTCCAAGCCAATAATACAACAGCAGAGACAGTGTCCGCAAAGTTAGAGCTGGGCACACAACAATCTGGTATCGCTCATTTCAGTGGCCCATCACCCCCACATTTTAATGTCTTCACCGGTGCCAAACACAGACTGCCGAAACTGACACCAAAGTAGGGCTGAGACAAAAAAAAATAAAACAATAAGGCAATTTATTATGATATGGTCACTTGTAGGGGTGGGCAACATGGACAACATGGTGTGACGCTAACAGCCTTAAAAATACCTAAAGAAAAACATGTGTTTCAGTCTTGTTTTTTTGGAGGGAGGGGTATTTTGGGCTAGCTGGTGTGTATGTGTGTGTGTCTCATCATAGTATCGTGTGTTAATCTGTGCTTTCCACACCTTTCACCCAAACTTCTAGCAGTGATGGTGGTACACAGGACAAACCTGGTTTGAGATGTAGTTTATGTTTTAGATTTCAGCTGACATCAGTGTGTGCAACATGTTAATACACAAACTGTTTAACACATCTATACACAATTAAATGGTTATTGGTACTGTTTTTGTTTTCTTCTCAACAAAATGGGATTGTTTTTTTTCCATTCTCTCCTTTTACAGATTACCTTTGCCAAGTAAGTCAGCTGACTGGACGCACTTTGGAGGTAAAACACTCAGACCAGCACACAGTCGTACACGGATAAAAGAAGCTATTATAGAGACTGCAGATGGAGCATTACTTAGGCATGACTAGTGATTTGTCACGAGCTCTGAGACAGGAACCGCATATTAAAATGTTACCCAGCCAGACAGGGAATTTGTATGTTTTGATAAACCTCCGTTGAACAAAGTTCCCACAGTCAGACAGAACCTGACCAAGAGGTTTCTTCACCCTTTATTTACCTCCCTCTATGATCTAATTTTCTCCAGCTGCAGTTCACAACAAAATGTTTGTGGCAAAACTCTCTGCCAACTTGTGATTACAACTCTGGAATTAAATCGTCTCCCCTTGTTGGCCGATCAGAGTTCCGTTCGCTTCTAAAATAAAACTTAACTTAGCACTTGTGACTGACCGTCGTGAACTGGAGGAGGTTTAAGGTCTTGGATCAAATTCTCAAGAGAATTTTCCTTTAAATGTTCTTTGTCTTCTCTTTTTCCCCTTCATACATGTTAACAGGTGAAGCTCTGTATCCAGAGTTATGAGGTCTAATTGTAGGGATGGAAGCATACTAAATTTATCATATTTTAAATATATTTAATAATGTGATTAACTGGGTAAAGAGCAGCCTTAAGGTCAACCAATCAGATGTGGATTAACAACACTACTGACCTTAAGTAACTACCACCCAGATGTATCAAGCAGTGGTGCTGCCTAGTAGTCAACGGACGTCTCTGTCCTGTTACTTCTAGTAAGGGAATGTTTTCAGTCCTGTTAGCCTGTTTCACTGGGCCATGAGTCCAGGATCAAGTGATTAGTTTAAGGTCCAGATCCAGGAATGAATAGTAGAAGCACATGTTCCCAAAAGTTTAATGTCTAAAGGCCAGCAGCTGTTTAAGAACTCTGCCTGAATAAAATTGACTGAAATTGGCAATTTTTGAATTTATATCAGGAACAATTTGATCAAAGAATAAACAAACAAGATTATGAATCTGTCCAGAGGGTGAAATGCTTTCTGTACTTTGATACTTAGTGGTGCTTGAGTCACATTTTGGTCAGTAATAACAAATTAGGTTGAGTTTTGATTCCAAACAGAGGTCTATACTCTATATTTTCTTGTCAGTTTGTGACTGATCAGTAAATGTTCCTCTTGTAAAGTTCAAAAAAGCACAACTTGGCACAATCACAGCTATTACCTGTGCTACTCTGCTGTTCCACTCTTAAATAATAATTAAGCTCATTTCTAGCAGTTTGTGTGTGTGTGGCCGTGTTAATTACATTAGTACTACCGTGGCCTCCCCAGGCTCCGCTCCGCTAGACGAGCTGCACACACTGCGCAGCCAGCTGCTCCTGCTGCACAACCAGCTGCTGTACGAGCGCTACAAGAGGGAGCAGCACGCCGTCCGCAACCGACGCCTCCTCCGACGCATCATCAACGCCACTGCACTGGAGGAGCAGAACAACGCTATGGCAAGTTTGCGTGTGATCATTATCACAGATTAGCCCTGTTTAAGCACTTTGAAGTGCTAGAAGCAAAAACTGTATTTAAAAAAGTAACAAAAGCGCAGTGTAGATTTGTTTACTGAGGTGCAGCACCACAGGACAATGAAAGGTCTGTCCTGTAACCAGAGGCTCACAGGTTTGATCCCTCAACAACCAGCGGGCCCTGTTTGTAATTTGAACACAATGAGAGGAGAAAACACATCTACATTCTTCAGAGATATCCACTGATCCCTGAGGCACTTGTAGCATTTTATAACTCCAGCTGTCAAATCAGTCGAGGATCATCTGCAGCACGTAACAGAGAAAATGTAACTGAAATTGTGTTGTTTGCAGCTGACAGACCGGATTTCAAGAAGTGATGGTTACAAAGAAGCCTTGAAAGCTGTTTTGTCTCCAGGAATGATATGTAAACAAAGAGGAGGAACACTGCAGCAACCAGCTAAAAGAATATTACATTTTCTGCAAATCTTTTGAAAATGTTGCATAGCTTTGTCGTGAAAGATGTCTGTGTGTATGCCCACCCACAAGAGACCAGCTGAGGTTTTTGAGAGAAAAAATGGCACAAACTACCTTAAAACATTCTAAGAGACATTTAGAAACGCCTGTACACTTTGTGTTCAACTTGTGCACCTGTGTGTGTACTCGCAGAAGGATCAGCTGAACCTGCAGAGCGTGGACATCGTGTCTCTGAGGGAGAGTCTGCAGGTGGAGCAGCAGCGGTACAGGCAGCTGTGGGACGACCGGGAGACGGTGGTGACCAGACTGCACAGTCAGATCAGACAGCTGCAGCAGGGACGAGACGACTACTACACCAAGAACCAGGAGCTCCAGGTACACACACACACTCACAGTGATTCACAGATCATTCAAAGGTATACACCGATGTATGCGTTTTATACATAAACTTTACATGATTATACAGTACTGAATCTGGTTGTGTTTTGTGTCTCCAGAGTAAGCTGCAGGAGTGTCAGAAAAGGATGGATGAACTGGAGGCGGAGCTTCAGAGGGCCAACAATAAAATCTGCCACACTGGTCATCTCCTCAACCAGATGACTATCAAGGTAAAGAAATACCTGAGCCATGGTCTGATTCAACAAATAATTTTCCCAGTTTCGGGTTGTGACAGAACATAATGAAAAGCCTGTTTCAGACATATGTTAAGGAAATGGGGCTTTGTCCCAACGGAGCAATTTAATTTGTACAGCACGAATTGTGCCCTGAATTACACGTTTGTCAATTTAAATGATAATTTTGTATGTCAAGAAAGTGAGTTTATTGCAAAACTGTTGAAGTAAAAGACTGTGAAAATACATAATTACAAAGACCCGTTCCCGTAAAAATGAAAGGAACAATTGAATTTTGGAGAATCTATTCGATCTGACCATGTGTAGCATGTCCATACTGAAGTTTAAACATTAAAATTTTCATCTAAGCAGCTTCAAACAAGCTAAAGCAGGCAACCTGGTGGGCTTCAAGATGTTTTATAAATCTATAAAAACCAGACCAGGTTTCTAATTGGGACTCTGCTTTTAATTGTAGTATTACGGTAGTCAGGTTTCTGTTGAAAAATGTTTCATTACAAGAACATTTTGGTGGTGTCTTTTTTGGCCCGACATTTCCAGTTCTTTCTCGTTTTGCCTTATATTTTGATTGTGCCTCATACTACACCAAAATCATTTTAATTTCTTTTGATTCTTATGCATTAAACTAAATCAGGTTAGTATATTATTAGCATATAATATCACTTGACAGAAAGTTGAAGGATTGGTTTGGTGTTTCTGCCCTGTTATAACAGCCAGCTGATATTTCCTGTGTGGTATGATTTTTATTTTTTATTTTTTCAAGCCAAGTCCTGCCAAAAAGTCCTTCTACATGGATTGTTTGGTTGTTGCGCTTCAGGCTAATCCAGTGTAAAATGGAAACCAAAATTTTAACTCCTGCTTTCCTAAATAGAGGAGCTCGGCAGGACAGCGAGCGGGCTGGCGGGCAATTGGGTTGGCCTTGGAGAGTGAACAACACATGCCCCCGTCCTCGTCCTGCCACCTCTCTGTAGACTGTCCCAGGGCTCTGTTGCCTTGGAGATGTTGTCTCTCCCTCTCTATTTTTGGGTCAGCAGCACAGGGGGTCTGGGTGTTTTTCTGCCTCCTGGGGTTTGTCTGAGGTCTGTTTCTCTCCTCTGACCCAGACTGAACCAAAATCCTCACAAACAAAGAGCTGATTCAGGAAACGGGCTGAATCCACACAGTTGAATAAAGGTTCTTAATTGTGATATTTCAACAGAATGAAGTTACCTATCCTATGGTGTGGTGGTCTCTTAAGTTGACCACAAAGTGAACTTCTGTCATAGAGTCGCATTTGTTGATGCGATGTGTTTACCAAAATATTTGCACAGCTCTCTTGCAGCAGCTTGTTGAATCTTTCGACGGACTCAGCGAAGTCATTAATGGCTACTTCTGTCCTGTTTATTGTTGATGTGTTCCCCGATATTTCTGGACATGTTTGATATGTAGCGTAATTGTTTGTTCTGCCTTCCATCATCATTGTTTGTCTCGCGTGTCCTTCAGCTGAGCAACAGTGAGAGCACCCAGCAGCAGATGAGCTTCCTGAACAAGCAGCTGCTGCTCCTTGGGGAGGCACATAAGCTGTCCATGCAGGAGTTACACCACGCAGGCGCCGATAATACAAAGGTATGGTGGAAGGAAGTGTGAGTGTGAGACAGATGCAGAGAACTGCGGAGACGATGCACTGAGGTGAAAAAAGGGACACTAATTGGGTTTGTTGGGCGTCAAGTCAAACTGTCTGCTGCTTGCGGTTGTAGCTTCGCTGTAACATAATTTATCTAGATATGTCATGGTTATAACTATGAGGAGAGACTTCACTGTAGTCAGAAGGTTTTAATTGTATTTGATTAAAAATAATAATAATTGCAAGTTTTTTTTTTTTATTATGTCAATAATAAACTCTGCAAACAGGTTACCTGACATGGAAAATAAATCTAAAGAGCACATTTGTGTGTTGTACCCTCAACAAAGCCTGACTTGGTTTTGGTGTGTTAAAATTCACTAACCATCTAGCGTTTTTTCACTTCTGGCATTTGATGCTATTATTTACCAGCTTCAATGATGATATGTTTTTGTTCTTCTCATGTAGTGCTGAAACGATCAATCAGCAAGTATTTTGATAACCGAAAAATCGTCAGTGTTTGTTTGTTGTTTTCTCTGAGACATGCACATCTTAGTTAGTTATGATCAGGAAGAGGCCTATTTATTCCATCGTAGTGCATCGTTTTATTTTAGTATCGAGAGTAGCCCAGTTAATAGAGGCAGACAGTAAAACATCCAGCTATAATATGACCATTACCATAAGTAACATACAGTTTATATAATAATTAATAATATTGTAAACTACCCCCTAAAGGTGCGGCTCAGCTTTCGGCTCCAGAACAGTTATTCTGCAAGCTTTACCCTATTTGCTTCATGTGAATCTCCAGCTGCCTTTCTTAAGGGAGAAGGTACCAAATTATCCGCTTGATGACGACCGTGTTAGCCTGCTATTCTGTGGGTTAAGTTGCTTACAGTGCCGAGCCACATTTGACACTCTGTGTTGATGTACAGAGCTTCACTTTTTTTGTAGACCTATGTTAACTAAATACACAAGTACTGTGGATAATGGAAGAAAATGACATTAACTGTAAATAGAAATAGAAGATTAGAAATAATAGTAATGCAAAAATGAAAAAGACATAACAGAACTACCATGAGAAGAACAAGCTGTTCTCACATGGCTAAAATTAAAATAATAAAAATGCTCCACATTTTTCACTCTCTCTTCCGCTTCTTGTTCTGTCCCGCTCTTTGTGCCTCTGTGGACAATGGACCCACCACCCAGGAGGCCCAGATGCTGCAGGCGTCTTACGGGAAAGAGGTGGAGACGCTGAGGCAGAGCCTGCTGGTTCAGGGTCAGAAACTGGAGGCAGCGCAGCAGAGAGTCTCCGAGCTCGAGACGCACCTCTCCAAGAAGGAACACCTCATCGCAGAGCAGAAAAAGTTCCTCGAGGATGTAAAATGTCAAGCAAAGTGAGCATGAACCTCCAAGTCCTCACAATAAGCTTGGACTGAAAAGAAAAAAAAAAAAAGAAACACTTTAAACGGCATCACATAATTTTGTTTGTATTAAGGTCACATCTTCACTCTGTATTTTTTCCCCTTGACTCTATTTCAGTTGTGCTCATGTTCACCTTTTCCATGCTTTTTCCTTCCCACTGTCCCGTCTCTGTCTTTGCAGGGCGGAGCTGCACGCCTCAGACAGCAGGTATAGGGCTCAGAGGAGAATCACTCAGCTGCTGCAGACAGAACTCCTGCAACTGTACAGCAGAGTGGAGATGGAGACTCCTGCCAGTACCGCCACCAATTCACCACAAGGGGGCAGAACTGACCCACACACTCATGCCAACTCCAGGTCAGGATCAGAGCTCTCTTTTCAGCTTCTACTTGTGACAGTTGGTTACTGTATGTCTATATGTTGCGAGCATTTCACCCATTTTATTACTACGTTTTAGATGCCTTGAGATGTAAAACTATTCACTATTACTCTATGTAATAAAAATCAGAAAAGGAAATTTTTTTGCATGTTATTTTCCTCATTTTCTTTCTTGACCCCTCAGATATATAGACAAAGCTTGGGAGAAGGTGCCCTCCCAACTCCCCCTTAGTTTACTTGCTTAGCTCAATTCCTGGGTGCCTATAGGATCATGATTATTTTATTTGATTCAATAGACACTCCGCAGTTTAGCGAAGATATTGCTGATTGACATAACTTCAGACTACACCAAATATATTTAAGAAACAAAGGTCCGTCCTAAGGCATTTATTAATTTCTGACTCTGATAAAGTAGGAAAAAACTAAACCCAGTTCCCCAAAACTACTGTATCTCTAGACACCGTCTTTAACCACATCACACACGTAGGATATGTGATCTGCTTTTGATAAGTAATGTAATACTGTTTCACTTCCATTCACTGAGCCTCCCCTGAAACTGTTTGGACCCCCCCCTTGAAAACCTCTGTCTTAGATTATGCACGTGCACATTTGGTCATTTGGAGTCAGGTAGACATTTTTGTTGTTTTTGTCTTATTGGCACTTAATACTTCCTTCTTTTTTCGTTACATTATACTGCATTAATAATAGCACTCCCATCAGCAAATTGCTTTAGATGTCACATCTGATATTTTTAACGCACTTAGTGCACTTTCTAGTTTTTCACAAAGAAGATCAGAGTAACGCAACTTGTGTCAGGTTCGGGTGTCTCGTATGCACTGATTTTGCTAAGAAGCGACACCTGATAAACCAAGGCTCTGGTTTATCAGGTGTTACAAAACCAAAACTACCTGTACTTTTCTTGGTACTTGGTTTTTCTTTAAATGTGTGAATGTTTTTGTCCCCCGCAGTGTCATGGTGCCAGATGGACCAAGTAAAAGTCACACCGACGAGGAGGCGCACAGTAGACCACCGCACGACTGCCCTCATGGCAACGGCAGCACTTTATCGCCAGGGCAACCAAAGGCGAGCAACTCTTCCAAGACAACAGCCAAGTCCTTCAACGGCAGCCAGGACCTGGCCCCACCCCTGCTGGTGGAGCCCTCCCTGTCCTGTCCCCACACCAACCCACTTGCACCCCTGCCTCCCACCGACGCGCCACTCACCGTGGGCTCCTACCCCAGCGCTAAGAGCTTCCTGGGCATGAGGGCGCGTGAGCTGTTCCGCAACAAGAGTGAGAGCCAATGTGACGAGGAGCAACCTCCGCCGCGCCTGGCCGGCCTTGCCCACGGCCTGAAGACTGAGCTGTGCGTGGAGCCGCCCTCCCCAGGTTATATCGTCCCCGTTGGCCCTGCGCCTTTCCCCGTTCCGACTCCGCCCCTAGCCCCTGCCCGCGCTACTCCTGTCACTGTGCCCATTAAGGAGCCCCCCTCTGAGCCCAAGCAGCGGGCCTCCAGCCAGGAAAGCCCCCGCAGGAAGGTAGGGGCAGGGCCTGGTGGAGGGCGGGGTCAGGCGGGGTCGGGGCGTCCCCGGCAGCAGCAGCTAAAGATCATGGACTACAATGAAACACATCACGAGCACAGTTAAGAGACACAGAACTGAGCCGGGGCGGAGGAGGAGAGACTGAAGTTTAATGACAGAGAAGAGCTACCAATCAGCGAAAGAGTACCATGTCAGCAAATCTTTGGAATTCAGTGTTATATGTACCATTCCTCTGAGTGGACAACAGGATTTCCCCCAGTGTTTTTCTGCTTTTCTTTTTCATACTGATTCATTCCCATGAAGAATATTGACACGATTTTAAGGATACAAAGTCGATGTGTTGTTACCAGTGGAGATGTCAGACCTATGAATTTGGTTAGGAGACAATGATTGTCAAAGATGTGCAGACAGGATGTGAGACTGACATTTAAAGGGGTAGTTCACCCAAACTACAAAAATGTACATTTTCCCACTTGGCTAGTTTAGCTTTAATTTGTCCAAATTTTTCTGTCAACACAATAGAAGTGAATGCAAATACGTTTGAGGTGCTCACAGCATTTTCATATTAGTTAAAAAAAAAAAAAAAACAATTCTGCAGCAAATTGCCTTCTGACACAGTCCCACAGTTACTTGGATAAACCGCAGGCATTTCTGATAAGTTTTCATCGAAACTACATTCTACTGAAGAAATTGTCCCTTTGAAAAGAGTAACGGGGACAAGTTACTGTTGTAAATGTAATTTTTAAATGCTGTGAGCGCCCCATATAAAGTTCATTTCACCTCCATTGTGTTGCCTATGGAGGCAGGAATCTCAAAACATGAACAAATAAAACCTAAACCATCTGCTCTAGTCGATACCACTGGAGCTAAGTGAGAAAATGTTTTTTTTGTGTGTAATTTAGATGTATTGAGAGTATGTACACTACCGGTTCTTATCAAAACAGATATTGAAAAAAACACCAGAAAAGCTACATTTATCATGATTATCTGTTAGGTATGCTTTGACATTGACTGTGGACTGAAATATGTTTTTGATATTTGTGTACATGTTGAGCGAGTGTTATATCAAAGCGGTTGAGGTGATCAGATGTGATAGAGATGTTTGGTTTGTTCTGGGGAAACCTTGAAGGGCGACCTTGTCATTGCTGGACTGAACTGGAAACATTTCCATACTCCACTGAGTTTTTTGTCCAAAATAGGTCTGAAGGAGAAAGTGTTTTGTTTGCAATGTGTGAGTGTGTAAGTGATGCAATGAGGAAAGTGTATGAAATTTAGAAACTGATGAAATGTTATGCATTTTTATGAATTCCACATTCTGTCATACCTTTTTATTTGTTTATTTATTCAGCCATGAAGGGTCCTTACAAGAATTTATTCTAAATTTGAATCAGACCTGGCAAGTGACACAAGCCCAAGCTATAAAAATCTGTCCTATTCCAAGACGACCACCTGATAATTTTGAAGTGTCATGCAAAACATTTGTGTTCTGGATTCAAACATCTCTAAACAGAAGTGTTGTTTCTCATGTTGCATGTACATTCAGCTGGTACAGCGTGGGAAACAAAACCAAAAACATGGTGTCCAATCAGGTTCCCTTGAGCAGGTCTAATAAACACAAAGTTACCTTTTTTCTTCGAAGTATTAGAAGTAAATTCTGGTTTTGAAAGTCGTATAAATCCTGTTGTCCACTGGGAACTCCTGCTGTCACTTCCTTTTGCCTCGCTATCTAAAGCATGTTCAACAATCCACTTTAAATGCCAACCGTAGTAACTAAAGCAAACCAAGACAGAAGGTACAATCAGCACAAACTGAAGAAACCAGTACTCTGGCCGAAGCTGGAGAATCTGGGACAAAATGGCAAAAAAGGAAGTTCTTAAAGCAGTGGCTTGTGTTTAACTGTGAACAATAAAGATCGTCTTCAATGTTTTGCACTACAATTCTGAGTTTTGCCTTTTTTTCCGCTGCTGAATGTGTAAGCCCCTCCATTTGGTTTGTAGCCCTGTGGAAATCCAGCATCAGCGTCTTTTTTTCGTTATGTCCAGTGAAGGTTGAGTTTGTTTGTTGTAGTTTGTTTGGACTGGACACTTTCAGATGTTTGCAGATTGAAAAGAGTCCGATCATCCTCTTAAACTCTGTTGTTGGTTTACAGCTAGACAGAAAAAAGATTAAATGAATAATCAATTATTTGATTGTCAGGAAATAATTCTAATAATTGATTTAGTCATTTTTCAGCAAAAATACCAAACATTCCCTTGATCCATCTTCCTCAATGTAAGGATTTGCTGCTTTTCTTCATCTTATATGTTGGTAAACTGAAAATTTGTTTGTTCTTGGAATGTTGGTTGGACGGAACAATTTAAATGTAACTATTTCAGTAAAAACACTGATAATTAACATAATTTTCATGTTTTCAAATAATCTATCTATCGAAGTATCTATCAGGTATCTATCAAAAATTTAAGTTGCTTGTATACATTCTTTGATTATGTTTCCAAATCTAAATCCTAAGGCTATATTTTATTAAGGAAAAGTTTTTCACAAGCATTTAAAAATGGCTGGAGACCATCATGGGCTCAGAGGGGATATTGCAGTTTGGCATATTATTAGTTTGAACGTGTTCATCTTTACCAAACTCTCAAAAATGTATTGTTTTAACACTTTGATATATAAAACAAATTTAAATAATACCCAGTCCTACCTATAACGATAGGTGCCATTTACATTGGGGATGCTGGGGGCATGTCACCGTCACTTTTTAAAAAAAGTATTTGTTAAAAATGTTGTGAAAAAGCTTGCACCAAGAAATTTTAACTAACAAATGAAAATGCTTTGAAAAAGGTTATTTGCACAATAAGAAAACATGCAATACAATTTGCCATAGAAACAAATGTGGATTGTCCAAAAAAAAGTAACCTAAGCTATAAAAAAAAAAAACAAGCTGCAGATTACTGCATTATTTTCTGTTATATTTTAATATTTATGAATTCTCCCCTGGCAGCTGAATTTTTTGTTTCCCTTTATATAAAAAAAAGAGATTTACACTGTAGATTGGAGTAGAAAATGTCTCCGGAATGCAGGACATTAAGTTAAGTATTTATTGCTCAAAGTCTTCTGGGGGAGGACCCCCAGAACATATATTTCAACATTAAATTGGCTATTTCTTCAAAATAGTGTTAAAAATCTTGTCTTGTTCTCGTAAATCCTCTTATGACCCAAGTATACATGAGGCTATCATCACTCCCCGGATCAGGTCCCTTAAGTCCCCACCACTTTTCAAAACAAAGTGACAGCCTTGCCTGTTACACAAAACTAAGAATTACAAAAATCCTGACAGTCAACATCACTAAATGTACCACTGCACTATCAGTAGAAACCTTATAAAGTTGTAATGTAAAAAATACAGAATTAAAATGGTTACAAAATATGACAACTGCTTAAACAAGTATATAGTTGCATCAACATTTAGTTAACCTGTAAGTTATATAAATTGTTACTTTTTTAATTAACCCTATGTTGCCAAGAGTTAGCTAAACCAACGCCAGATAAGAACACGTTTGTCCGTTCAATATGCTGCTACAGCCCATTAGCTTAGCATTTAAGTGTGGAATTAACACGTTATCACGTTTGTTAAATCTGTATAATATTTGAACTAAATTATGCTAAAGCCGTCTCCTGGCTCATAGCTTCTTATTTAATGGACAGATTTGAGAGTGGTAGCAGTCTTCTCAGCTAATTCGGCAGCGAAGCTAACAACCTTATTTCCCAAAATGTCGAACTCTTCCTTCAGTAACGTTAGGTTACACAGGTGAGTGCCAGTCTGAAATACTAATATTATCAAATCGAACATTTCGAATTGGCTAAACAAACCAAAGAAATGCAAGGGAGCCAGTTCCTGCAGTCAATACATTTTCATACAGTAAATGGGAACCTTACAAAGATTTAAAGACAAAAAAACCTCTGAACTGTGAACTCAACGGTGAATTTCATTTGCATGCATGAAAGCTGCGTTTCATATTGGTTTTATTAGTGTGTGCTGCCCCTGTTTAGGGTTTTAAGCTGTTACACTTCATTTTAGAGCACTTTGTATGGTCCTGCACCAATGACAGTTGTCAATGTTTTCTTTTCCAATCATTTACTTTATTTCTCTCACTTAAAGTTTGGTTGCCATTTCTAGAATATGCCAACAATTGCTGCTGACTTTCCAAAAAAAACAAGGGTACATTTCTGTGATCATTTTTTTCACAGATACTGTAGGTGGCCCTGTTTCCATGTTGTTTGTTTACTTTTATTCATCTGTTTGTTGTCCTGTTTCCACCAGAGGACACTGTTGCTCCAAAAACTAACACCAGCCCCTGCAGCCATGTTGGGATCAACAGGTAAGGCAATCTGGTAAATATGGTTTTACACAGTTGATGATTGAAGATGATCCTTAGGCTGTTAAGGATGCTGCTAAGGTCAGTGTATGACAGCAGAATTAATTATATTGACTAGAAGTGCTAATTTGCCTATGTCTATGTATTTTTTCTTTAGTATTCCAGTTCACTTGAGATTACTTTATCAGGAAAGGTTCATATCACGAAAAAAACTGAAACACCTTCTGTAGACAAGAAACCCAAACCAGAAATTTTATTGATGCTTAAACAAAAGTTCCGTCACAATAACTTATAGAATTAAATCTATTTTATTAATGTATTAGATACAGATATGTACATAGTAGGAAAAAACACTGTGCACTAACCGTATTGTGACGTTTTGTGTTTATGTTTTTCCGTGTGTGTGTGTGTGTGTGTGTGTGTGAATGTTGGTGTGTGTGGTTTGTGTATGTACATGCGTGTCTGTGTGTGTTTTACCAGCTCCCAATTCCCTGGGCCATGCTGTTAACTCTCATCCTGCTTCCAGGACTGAATCATTTTTTGTGAGTATAACCGACCAAGTATGATTAGTTTATCAAACGCGTGCATATGTATTTCACGAGAGAGAGAGAGAGTCCAAAAAAAAAAAAAAAGTGGTATGATTAATTTACCAGCATTCCGCAGGGTCAAGGAAATTGATGCAGGATAATTGGGCACATAGGGAATCGTTGGCAATTTGTGCTTTCAGACTCTACTTGAGAAATTAGATGTCAGTGCAAATGTGAAATTGCTCCTCAATGTTCTCAAAGATTCCATGAAAATTTAAACATAAATCTTAAGTATTTCCAGCAAAGGGATTCTTTCCTTTTTTTTGTGCCAACTTGAAATGAAGCCCTGTGAAAATGATCTGAATGAAGTGAAAGTGTATGAGTGGGGAAAAAGACATCCGAGCTTGTGTAAAGTTGGGGCTGCACTCCGAGGAGGGTGTCGGGGCCCTTGCTCTCCGTAAAATCCTCATGCAAGAATTCATTAGATTCTTTTTGACAGGAAGTAAAGTTTGAATTCATCTGAAGACGTGTTATTATGATATTCAAGATATGTACACCTATAATGCAAAATATAACTCAGACGGTGCGGTATAGCCTACTTTTTCACCCCGCCAGTTGTCAGTGTAGAAGTTAGAAAGTACAAACGCACGACACATGTTCATATGAATGAGAATAAATTACACAGGAGTGAATAATTGATATAAAGGAGCATCTGATTGTTAAGTTCCGGAGGTCATTGATTGATAAAGTTGCTGTGTGTCTTTTAGTTTAAAAAGAAGTTAGAACATTTTTATTTTAAAAAGCATCGAGACTCTGATAAACCACTTTTATTTTACTTTTTTAAAAAGCTTTCCTATGCAGTGGTCATTAACCGCATTTTATCAATTTAGCTTCAATTACAAGGATTACTGAAAATTAATAAATCATCATCATCACCATGATGAAAACTTGTGGGGAATTTTGTATTCATGCAAGATCAAGATAAACTGATCGCTTAAAAGTCTCGCTCCAAACTCCTAGTTATATTTAAATGTTAGTGTTTATTCCTCACGGACACACAGTGCAGAAGAAAATGCTAAACAAGAATATTTTTGGTAAGCATACTACATACTGACACTCTGGAAAACGGCTTCATTTGTCCTCATTAAAAGCTTAAAAGTCCATGAATAAATAATCATTAAAGAGGATACTTTTTTCCCCCTTTTTTTTTATCTTCGGCCTTATGCAGAACACACTCACTGACTAAATAAATATGCTCCATAAAGGCTGTTTAGAAACTCGCCCTCCCCCCTCTACTTCCACATTGAGAGAGCTGACATGCACCTAAAGATCAGATCCTAGACTGGCTGTTGGTTTTGGAGGGAAGAATTGGACCTCCGAGAGTCAACTTAATGCAATTAAGCGAGGATGATGAGTCTTTCTCTCTCTGTGCTGCTTGAATCAGTAAGCAAGGCAGAATCAAAACTTAAAGGGAAGAAGAAAAGAAAAGAGCGGGAGACGAGCGTGCACAGACCGGTCCCAGCGGTTTAATTATTTTAATTATCTCCCCTCTTTCAGCTTTCCTAAAAAAAAGAGGCCATTAAAGGATGCCCGTTTGGGTTAATCTGATTAAAAAAACAAGATGGAGGGAGAGATGAAAGACTGCAGATGTCAGTGCTAATCAGGGGAGTTAAAACTGCTATTTGTGAACTGGGACGGTTGTTAAAGTGGGTAGAAAGTGCGTGCAGTGTGAGTGTTTTTTTAAATACGTTTTTCCCTCACTTCAAAACACCTCCTCTCTGCAGCCTCTGTTGATAAACTCCCTCTCATGCATCTCCTCAAACTAACGCCATGTTTGATTCTCCGCCGCGCTCTGTAACTGTGCTGGCAGCGGGTCAGGCAAACACGGGAATGAAATGCTAGTAAAAGTTTAAGTTGAGTCCCCAGTGATATGGTTTCGTTTTCGTAAAGGAAGATGCCATTTGAGGAAGGGATGAAAGCAACATTAGCAATTAGCAACACCAAGGTGAATACTCAGATTTTGCAGAAAGTCGGCCACTAAGACACATCATTATCAATTTACCAGTCTCTGCATTTTCATTCTGAGGCAAAAGACAGTTATATGATATATAGTGCTTCTGATCAAGTTATTTTTGCCAAAGAAAATAATTCTTAAAGTGTTATTTTTTTGAAACAAGACAAGAAAATTTGTCATGTGTTTCCCATGCAGATGTCATGCATTTTAGATTTAATTTTTCTTGTGTCTTATGTCTTATTCTTAGGTAGAGGGGGGAAATTGAGTTGAGGTGGGTGTAACTCAACATCCAGCCAGACATTTTTGCACTCAGTCAGAATGGCCTTTTAGTTCTAAAATAATCTTTTTATTTCTATGTTCAACAGAGGGGCATAAACAGAACTTTTGGTTATGCATTCTTGAGTGTGCAATCGTGTTACGGGAATCACACACAAAAGAATTCTGGAAAATTCTTGTATTCTTGTTGCTTTGTAAAGGAAACATATCTTCAAACTGAGTTTTTAATTTTTTTAATGAAAATTTTATTTTTTTAAAGAAAAGTAAAATATTCTATTCAAAAAATCAATTTTTCATAGAACTGACTTGATGAGATGGAGATGGTTTTTGGAGTGTAGTTATTTATTGTAGCTATAAGAAGCCATACGCATCAACTCTACATCACTCAGCAGGCCAAATGCAACGCTGTCATCTCTGATAATGCCGGGAATTGTTAAAGTTCCACCGACTGTAGAGCTTGACATTTGTTCAGGCAAGAATGAGCACAAAACCAGCACAGGTGTTGAGCCACAGCATGGCAAGAGAGGAGGGGAAAGGAGAGGGGCGGAAAAAAAAACAAAGATCTACTTTCAAACTAAATCAAGCAGAAGGAATGTCCTGAGTGTGTACAGAGATGGACGGGAGCCCATGCAATATTAAAGCGCCATGTCTGGCAATGCCAACCGTGCCACTCCTCTCCGCGGCTCCCGCCCTCCCGGCTTCCCGGCCATCGGCTCTTCCCTCAAGGTGACACTTCAAAGCGGGCACGCAGACGTGGCAGGCCTGGCTGTCGGCATGAAGCCAGCACCCCCACCCCCAACCCCCTCTTTCTCTCCCGCCCACCACCTATTCCCCATTCTACCCCCACCCCCACCACCACCTCAAAGACACAGCTCCTACCCCTGCTGGGCCAGGTCAGCGCCAAGATCCACACCGCTCGCCGCCTCGGGAGCCGCTGTCAAAAAACTCTTCCCCACAAGCTTAATTAATAACGGGCCATTCCTAATGCAAACCCTCTGAATCTGCAGCCTGTTTCCCTCCGATCCTATTGGTGAGTTCTGAGGCCTCGACAGAAGGCAGACAAGGAGAGGAGGGCTGGTTGGGGATACATCCAAATCATTTGAATTTCGATGATTGGGATTCACATGCATTATTCTCCGCGCTTTATAACCTATTTTCTGTGTTGTACAGTGTGCCTGCCTGTCTGTCTGGGTGTTTTTTTAAAAAGATGTCTCTCTTCTGCAGATGATTTGAGACACTCGAACCAAAGAATATAGGGCTGCTCTTCTCGGCCTGTCTGACAGGTGGGGTAGGAAAAACCTAAATGTACACACATACACACACCCAGTCTGCATCAGCTGGGTCCAGGGCCTGTAATCACCTCTCAAACCTGGAGGGAGACTTTTACCGAGCTCGCCGTGATCGATATTTGCCGATCCGTCTGCCCGTATCAACCTCAAATAAAAGCAGAGAGCAGGAGACAAGGCAGCACAGGCAGGTCGTGGGGAGGTCTGCGGCACCCCCGTTTGATGTCTGTGAAAGCTCTCATCAGTGTGTGGAACTGGCTTCATCCCGGCACGCCGGGTCACCGCCGCCTCACCGCCGCCTCACCCCGAGCAGAGCACGGCTGATTGTCTCACTGTCGGGGCGAGCGGGGTTGTTGTTTTCCGAGGTGAGAGGACGGATCTTTTCCGGCAAGCTGGACTTCAGTTTTTTAATAGGGCCCCAGCTCCGGCACCTCGCAGGCCCGCTCAGGCCGGCACGCTGATGATTAGGAGGGGAACTGGTCCAAATTCACTCCTCCTCCCCTCCTCCTTCTGCCAGTCCTGAGCTCACGTTGTTACTGTATTTTTATTAAGCGCGTGTGCTCCTCCGCCTCATCCATTGCATTCTTGATGGACTGAGTGGGGTGGGGGTGGGGGGGAAGTGCGGGCTAAACAACCCTGTGTGCCTCGAGAAGCCATGGTTAAATGGTACACGGCTCAGAAATATAAGGTCTGCAAGTACGAGCGCAGCCACAAGAGCATTGCGGCATTTAGGGCAAGGAGCTGGTTGCGTTAGCTGACACGCTGATATAATTAGGTCGTAATAAATAAGAAAGGCAACGGGGAGTGAGGGCGTGTCTCAACAGTGGCCATTAGAGAAACCACATAGGTTGCATTTTAAGAAAAAAAGTCACCTGTCTACCTGGAAATACACACACTTTCTCTTCTTCCTGCTCGGTCTCACACACATTTACCCAGTGTCCTACTTGCAGAGTCCTTCTGAGTGTTGTTTTAAACCCCAGTAGCCCTGGCCCTTTAAGTGAGCTAACAGAGGTGGTTGTAGGCTCAAACCAACCTTAATTAGTACACTTACTGCACAGTGAGGGCAGGTACGAAGGCAAGCCTCCGCACTGCAGTTTCCCTCAGATTAAGCCTCTTTTAGACGAGGCTGTAACCTCCCACAATGACGCGGTAATTAACTTCATTAGCTTTCAATTCTCTTTTAGTTTTGGCAAAGTGGGTGAGGCTTAGTTTTGGCCTCTGTTGAGATAAGAGTTGCAGAAATCGGTTAATCTCATCTGTCTGTGCTTTATCTCCACCAATGTTGCTGTATTTCATGCGTGCTACCTGCTGTTCATCTTGGCGACATGCATGTGCATGAGCGGGTTGTAATGAGTCAGGCATCGGGTTTTAATAAGCACAGCTTTACCCACAGATCCTTCTGTGATTTGCATCCATGTCGGACATGAGGCGTAAAGCGGGGTGATTGATTCATGGCTCGTCCCATATTGGAGCGAGAGAGAGGGAGGAGAGAGAGAGGGGAAGGCCATAGATTTATTATCAAGCTCAGCGACAAAGGGAGGAAGAGAGTGTGCATATGTTAATCCGCTGGCTGAACGATGATCAAAGACTGGAACAAGCTGAGCCCTGCTGATCGCCTCGGGGCAAACGATGCTCTCCAAGCAGCTGGGAAAGTGTGCAGACGAGGAGTAAACAGATAGTTAGAAAAATCAATAGCTGAGGTTCGGGCCGCGGCTTGGTGTGAAGGTCAAAGGAGGCTGGTGTCCGCAGCGCGTGGAGGGAAGTCTGGAAACCAGGGGCGCTTTTAGGCCAATTTAAGAGAAGTGATGTGTTTACAGCTGAGTTGTGGCCAGGCATGAAGGAAGTTCAAGCTGAGGTTACAGCCGCTCTGGTCAGCTCAGTGATATATATATATATATATATTTTTTTTTTAAACGTGAAAAAAAACATCAGTTCTGGTTCTGACTCAAACATCTAAGGATTTGATTCATGGGCAGTGGCTTGGGTGTGCATTTGGAAGTAGGACCTCGCATCAGCTCATTTGGGTTTCAAAGGAAGAAGGATTTTCTTTTTAGTGTCAAAACACCCTGCGTGGGACTCGTTTGTTCGTTATCTGTTATCCCACCTTCCTCTTTTGACTGACCCAAAGTATTCCCACAGGCCTCTCTACTGGCTGGCTGCTTTGGGAATTTGTGCCATCCCTGTGATCCCATCCTCAATGCTCGATTTTGGTGTGAATTTTGCATTTCCATCGTCAAAAACATCCGATCCTCCTATATGTCATCATGTAAATTTTAGAATGGGGAGTACTTTTTCTTTCATCAAAGCGTTCACCCCACCCTTCATAATCTACAATATCTGTTAAAAAAAAAGAAAAAAAAAGATACATATCTGTCATCGCTCTCTTAATTATGAATTCATATCTTCGTATGCTTATAGCTGAATAATTAAGATGACTTAGCTTTTTACCCCCAAGCTTTGGCGTCTTTTGACTTCCTCCACTTCTGAAGCGGATTGTTTTTGTGATTAGTCACTTTGTTTAATCTGGTAATGACGGCGTCCCCTCAGGCTAAATGCCTGATTTGTGCTTACTAGTTTATTTATTCATTTGTACTTTTGACGTGTTAATCTGCATAAACGGCGCAGAGCTCCACCAGGACCCTCGAATGTGTTTCTGCACCTGTCAATTACGACAAATCTGAGACACCGGGAAGCTGCCACCCCGGTCCCTGCACCTGGTTCAGGTTAGAAGTCCGCCTGTCAATCAACCCTGATCTACCGGCTCCTGTCAGGGAGATACTGATATTCAGCCCTTCATCTCTGCCTCAAGTCTGTAGCATTAATTGAGCATAACTGCTGCTAATTATGATTGATGAATGAATGTGAAGAATGGCAGAGTAACAGACAATACAGTACCACACAATGCAATGCTCTGTTTTTACTCTGAGAGTGTGATTCTAACTCGTCACTGGTTGCATATATTTTGAGTGTGAGGTTGTGAAACACTTTACTATAAAAGCACTATGCAGTCCATTTACTAAACACGTTTGGCCTATACAGGTTCTTCTAGAACCAAGCAATTTAGCGGGTTATAAAGGTTCTTCTACACCTCACAATGAGCCACAATCTGATCGTTTCTTCTTTGGCTCAAACTTTACAAGCAAATTACATGAAAAGCTGCAGTGTAGGTTTTGAGAGTTGACAACAGACCAAACGTCAAAAGGAACTGGCTGACCTCTCGTGCTGCAGCTTGGCCATTAGAAAACCCTCCTGTGTGTTGTCGGACAGTCGGAGACCTATAATTTACTGCAGCATGGCCTGGTTAGCCCTACAGCAGGCCTCTGGTTATCTGATGCAAATGTTCCCAAATGAAACGAATTGGAAATATCAACAAGCTCTGAGTAATTGCGCCTGATAAAAAATGCATGGGGTTGTGGTGCTGGACTTGCTTCCCGCAGACGCAGGGAAGTTATCTCTCATTACCCGGACCGTGATAAAGTGCACTGACTTCACCGTCAAGCTAAAGCAATGCATTCAGCTCCGTCTAATAAAGGCGGCTGCCTGCCACGCACTTGCTCGAGAAATCCATTTGCAGCAGTTTGTTTTGGAGGAGAAATATTGTTGCTGGCTGCAGCAATTAATTTTCTCTCTCCACGCTTTGACGCTTGTCTCCGTAGTTAAAAATCCTTGCACATGAAGATATGATGTTTTATTCGTTGTAATTCTTAGTTTATATATGTATAAGTATGGATGTACACTATGTGAAGATTTCAGACTAACAACCCCCACAGTACATTTAAAAAGTACAGTCTGCAGCAGTTCTTCATTGATGCACTGGAGATGACGATATCAACTTGTCTTTATGTGTTTCTTGCTGTGCCATAACTCAAGACCACAGTCCTTCTTTCTGTCACCTGAGTGTCAGGAGCCAGGACAAGCTCTGATTCAATTTGCCATGCAAAACAGCTGTTTGGCTCCAAGAAATCTAAATAATGAAAATTATGACACAACGTCTGTCTCTGTGAGCACAGCGGGGGATCCAAACTCTACCGACCAAGAACATGAGACTAGATTATGAGGAATGGATGGGGTGGGTTCATGGCAAAGAAGAGCAGCTTTTCTGTGCTGCTTTGTAGTCTGTGGAGATTAGAATTATATTCGAAAAGAATGTGTAGATGTCTGGGAATGGTGAGCTTAAAGACAGTGCCAGTTTTTCTGCATATCTTAGCCCATTTACTCCTTAACATTAATTTATGGCTAACTGTTTTCAAAGCTACATATATTTTTTTAAATGTTTCTCTGACCTTCCAAGCAAATATTTGTCTCCTTTCAGTTCAGTTTTAATATTAAAATGTATGTGCAGACTTCAAATTTTGCTTGAGATAGATACATAATCCAGCACAGTTAACATCATGCCATCTTTTTATTTTTGTTTAATCTTGGCAAGGTAGCACAGCTAAAAGCACAGCTGCTTTTAGGTATTTTTTGACAAGTCTTATTGTCTTTACTGGTAATGTTTTAAAATTTTGATTTGAAGTGATGAATGTTTTTTACAGTTCAAGTCAAGAATAAAGTCCTTGTTTTTATAAGTTACGTTGCAAGTCTCAAGCTTTAAGCATACAGCTCTGTGTGAAACTACTGGTTTGACAACAATGCATTACCCGAGGATAATAACTTTTAAAAAGTAGACATAGAAGTAAAAGATGTTAAGTTTTGATACATGGGTGAAACATGCAAAAACCACATTATTAA
This sequence comes from Micropterus salmoides, assembly GCF_014851395.1. Lineage (NCBI taxonomy): Eukaryota > Metazoa > Chordata > Actinopteri > Centrarchiformes > Centrarchidae > Micropterus > Micropterus salmoides. The sequence continues at coordinate 25,294,025 of NW_024041151.1, read as the reverse complement.
CATTCACTGTTCTGCTCAACCTTTCCAAATTCTTTTAAAAGTGCTGTCAAAAATGAGCGCTTTTTGATGACAGATGACATTTCTGTGAACTGTAAGATCTGCATGTTGCCCATGCAGATGAAAGGATCATCAGCAAATCAGAAAAAAAAAAAAAAAACTTCACTTCTCAACCAGGGTTAATGCTTGTGGCAGTGCACTGACGTCAACAGCTGTTCTCAAACAAGCCCTTTGATGACTCATTGACAGCGGAAGCTCCCGATTGCCACTTTCACTAACTGGGGAAATGTCAGCGTCGGCGCTCAACGGAGGCTGATCACAGTCCCTCTACAGCTCCCGCCTGCCAGAACGAGGCAGTGATGAAATAGCTCTGGTGTTAATGGATGTGAGAGCAATCTTGACCCTCTCCAAAGAGCAGGCTCTCTGTCTCCATTAAAAAGGGCCTTTGCTTTGGTCTGGATCAGAGCCTTGGCTCTCTCTGTGCCATGGGGAGTAGCCAGACAAAGGTAATTGTACGCTTCCTCTGCCCCTCCACCTCCACGTCAGGACTCAGGGGAGCGCCTGTGGAGGACAAGGATTTTGAAATAGAGAGAAAACACACACAGACAAGTAATGATTAGGTTATTAGCGCTAAGGTGACTAATTACCTAATTGTACTGTCAAAAGGGGGGAGCAGGAGGGGGAGCTGGGCTGCAAGGTGAGGAGAGAGAAGCAGAGGAGGAGTGTTTGGAGAGACTGAGGTTCATCTCCTCTCTCTTCCTTCCCCAAGCTGGGGTGCAGGGGTGGGTCCCTCACTACGTCTCTCTTTCCCCACGGCGTCCCCCCAGCCTGCTGTTCGGGTCCCAGTGACATCTGCTCATAGCATGGCATGTCCTCGCTCCCCCCTCAGAGGCCGGAGTCCCCCACACCCCCGCATGCCTCCCTGTGCAGATGTTGTGGTCCCTGGGTCCTGCCTGTGTGGAGAGCGTCAGGCCCGTTTGATGTGTGATGAAACGGAATCAAGCGAGCCACTCAGGGGCTCAGGGAGCAAATGGGGTAGAGGGGGTGAGGAAGGGTACTAGGGAAGAAAGGAATGGGGGAGGAGGAGTAGGGGATGTGGGAAAGAGTACAGGGAAGAAGGGATGTTGGGATAAGTCTCATTACAATATCAATCAGAGGCTGGGCACATGGTTGCAGCACAGGGTTGGGATGTCCCAGCACCGGAGGTCAGACACCTCAGGAGGAAAATGATGGGATGGAGGAGAGGTGATGGAAACAAGGAGGGGAGACAACTGGAGGAGAAGAGAGGACATAAGGAGATAAGAGGAGAAATGAGGGAAGAGAAAATAAGCAGAAAAGAGAAGTGAGGTGAGAAAACAAGATGAGAGGAAAGGAAATAACGTTTGAGTAAACAAAGGGAGCAAGAGAGATTAGAGGAAAGGAGATGAAACCAATTCAAGGAGGAAAGTAGAGAAGGGGACGCAAGACAAGAGGTTATGAAAGTATAGGAAAAGAAAAGATCAGAAAATGAAACAAAGAGAAAGGAGAAGGAAGAGGAAATAAGAGAAGAGAGGAAAAAAACTAAGACGGAAGGAAAATACATTTGAGGAGATAAAATGAGATGAGAGAATAGGAAATGAAAGGAACATCAGTGGAGGAGGTGAAAGTCAGTGATAGTAGACATGGTGAGAGGAAAGGAGGGGGGGACAAAATGAGATGAGACAAATGAAAACGAAAGGAGAGAAAGCAAGGGGAGAGAAAAGGAAAGGAACAGAGAGTGAGGAGAGTAAAGTAGATGAGAGAAATGGTGATGAGATTAAGGAAACAAGACAAAGCAAGAGGATAGGAAAGAGGAAATAAAATTAGGAGAGGAAAGTAGGTGTGTGGAGATTAAATTAACTGGGAAAAGAGGAAACAATAGAGAAAGCAAAATGAGATGAAAGAAAAGGAAAATAGACAAGGAGATTGGGTGGGACGAAAGAAAAGTTAAGTGAAACAAGGTGAAAAAAACAAGGAGGGTGAAAAAGAAAATTAAGCTAGATGAGATTAGAAAAATTAAATAAAGATACAAGGGGGAATTAAATAAAGAGAGAGGAAGCAAGATCAGAGGATTTGAGATGAAGAAAATGAAATGAGGGAAAAGGAATGAGAGGAGTGGAAGTGAGTGGAGAAGAAATTAGATAAGAGGAGAGGTGAACAAAAGGTGAGGGAAGTTGATGAGAGGACAGGAAACCAGGAAAGAGAAAGCAAGAGAAGGGGGGAAAAGGGGGAAGTAGATGATAGAGAAAAAGAAATGAGATGAAGCGAGAGAGGAGGAACCAAGAGGAGAAAAGAAAACAGCGTAGATGAGAGAAAAGAAATGAGGGCAGGCAAGAGATGAGGAAACAGAAGAATGGAATTGAAACAACAGGAAAGAAAAAAGGAGATGAGACAAATATAGATGAGAGAAATTATGACTAGCGGAAGGAAAGATGGGAAGAGGAAGGAAGAGGAAGGCAAAGGGAAGAAGGTAGATGAGATGAGAGAAAAGGAAATGAGAGAAGAAGCAAGAGGAGGGAAAACTAGAGCAAAAAAGAAGAAACAAACCGCAGGACAGGGTAAGAATTGCGGAAACCACCGGGGGAAGAGACGGAAGCAACGGAAGAGGCAATGAAATTAAAGGACAAGAAAGAGTGAACAGAGAGAAGAGAGAGAGAAAGTGAGATTAAAGAAAAGAAAATGAAAGTAGAGTAAAGGAAATAGATGAAGAGGAGAGGGAAGACAGGAGGAGAAAAGATATACAGTAAATAGATTAGAGAAAGCACTGGGAAAGGAAATGAGATGAAAGAATAAACAAAAGGGAAGGATAGGAATGAAAATCAGAGAACTTGATACAAGATGAGAGAAGAGGAAGCAAGAGTAGAGGAGCTGGTCGCAGCTTTCTCTCATGTCTCCTTCCTCTTTCTTCCTCCAACATGGCTGTCTTCCCTTGTCTCTTTGCTCTGCGTTCCTCTGTATTCCCTCATTTACTCGTGCATCTCTCTGCCTAATCTTGCTCCCTGTGCAGTATGTTAATTATTGTTGTGAAAGAACAGAAAGTTAATGACGACGACGAGGAGAAAGATGATGATGATGTTGATGATGGTGATGATGATGCTATTATGATTACCACTTAGTGCGGGCAGTAGTGCGTGCCACGTAAAGAAAAGTTTAACAGGAGGAAGTGGGTGAAGAAGCGCTAACAGGGGACCAGGTGAAGCGATGGATAGGTTAGCAGTTAAAGATCAAAGTGAAAAACAAAGGCGGATTTCAAACGGGCCCAGAGAGCTTGGCAACAGACCCGCGGCTCCTCTGATAATACTTAGATCTATAAATGTTTCTTTTTTTATTTATTTATTTTCTTATTTATTTTTAAAATTATTCATCGCCATAATAATTTGGGCCTAACAAGCACTTGAGGGAGACGGCTTCCTTTTGCATCTCTCTCCCCCATTTCTTTAGTTTCCCGCTCCGTGGTGCTGTGAGCTCGGGGATTTGGGGGCACTATTAGAGAGAATTTCTTTTATTTGCTGCTAATGAATGATATGCATGATACTATTTTCTTTTTTCTTGTGTACTTTGTGGGGGTAACTGCGAGGATTGGGGCAGGAGCTGGAGAATTGGACTCTTTTTCAAGGCTTTGTTCATTTAACCCTCTTCTCGCCTTCCGAGCAAATGCACGAGGTTGTTATCGTCACTTTGCCAGATTTCCAATTCAAATATGCAATCATACTTCACTTGACACCAGTGATATGACATAGTTTGACTTTGTTTTTCTATTTTCACTCACACTGTATGTTTATGAAATATGGGTTAACTGGTCTGTAGATACAGGAGAGGCACAACAGGTCTGTCAACATCTCTGCCACCGAGAGAAATAACTGCACATTTATTGTTCTTTGTTCTTAAAAGGATTCCAACAGTTTTTTCATGCCCATATGGTGCAAAAACAGAACAATTTACTGGGCAGACTCTGCACAATTTTTTTATCTTCTATTTTGACTTATCTCACGCTACACATTTTAATCGGCTTCTCTGCACTGCCAAAACATACCACTTTTAGTGTCATTGATGAATCGATCAACTAATTGTGAAAGTAATGCTCGCACTGAATATAAACACACTGGTTTTGTCTATTGACTGTTCCCGAAACATTTATGCAAACAAGATGGATGCATCCTCAAAAATGGGGACAAAATGAGGAAGAACATGGACCAGTAGCTAGCTCTGTTTTGCATTGAAGTTCAGTTTTATTGCTGTTTGTTGCAGACTACAATCAGCCACAACATGTTAAAATACTACTCCAGGAATATTAAAACAGGTTCACTGCAGTTTAAAGCAGATCTTTTGACAGAAACGATGAGGGAAATCAGATCACGGAACTGCTTAAACTGCAAGATAGCTGACCTGACCTGCCTGAAATCCACTCAAATGTAATTAGTCAGGGGCAGCAATATCTGTGCTTGATATCAGGCTCAAGTTGTACAGTTTCTGCCCAGCTTAAGACTGATGAGAAATGTCCCAGAAGCCCACTCTGACAAAAAAGATAGATATTATTCATCCAAAAGTTATTTAATTGCTTATTTAAGTTTTTTCCTCTGTTGGACTGTTGGATACACACACCTGATGCTTAACCTAAAGTGCACAAATCTTCACAATGTCATGTCATGTTTCTGCCAAGTGTTTGAATTAATTGTCTGCTCCTTCACTTCAAAAAAGGACATTTTATTAAGTGCTTTAGTACAAAAGTGCATTGCATTCACTCGTAATTACTATATCTGTATCTTATAATTATTTAAAAACAATCTCATATGGATTGTGTTGTTTGTGAAAAGTGCATGAAGTGTATTGAAAAGCCATGTTTCATTCATAAACCTTCATTGGGCTTTAAACTCACAATATGAAGCAACATCTTTATACTTAAGCCACTGGCTGCAACAACCAATAAAAAAAGAATCAGAAACACCTGAGACAATTATCCTGTCAATAATTGATAACTTATACATCAAATGAGACAAGTAATGCTCATGTTATCTCATTTCACAGTTTAATTCCAGATGAAGGCCCGTGACTGTGTGTGAGAGTGTGCAGGAATTTCATTACCATATTTTGTCAAATATTCAGTTCTTTAAATTTGTATAAAAGTTATTAACATGCTGCCATTTATTTAAGTGCAGTTTTTCTTGTTTCTAGTTTTTATTCTAGCAATGTATGTAAATATTTATAAAGAAAGAACCAAAATAGGGCAAATCAATGGGCTATCAACGAAAATCAATTTGGTATTTGTTGGAACCAGGGAAAAGTATTGATTGTTTTGTCTGTTACAAAAAAATGACAGTTTTAGTAGCCCATAACTTACCAAGTCAGCTGTTCAATCTGATACATTTGTGGCGTATTCTCCTGATGCCATATTGTATAAAGTATTTATTTACTGTTTGTGCAAAGATGTTGATTTTCGCTGGGGAAACACTGACCTTCACCTCTCTATGCAAGAAATAATGCAAATACCTTTTAAAGTGTCGTCTCCGTAGAGTTTTGTAACAACTACACACACAAACACACACAGACATACATAGACAAACACAGTCGCATAAACTATTGCCTGCAGTGATGGCTGCAGTGCTATATTCCAAATTTTAAAACAGTAGCACACATCAGTGTGCTCTGTGCTGGTGTAAACATGGCCGGATAATGACCTCCCTCCTGAACGGAGAGAGCTGCTCCTCCTCGGCTGTCCCTCCTCTCTTCTCCTACTCCTTCTTTGGTGTGCATCAACCCGGGCTCCGTAAAACTTTGAAGTTGCTCTCTCTGCCACCTTCTGCCTTAATCGGCATCTTCAGATGGGAGTTGATGGAGGCGCTGTTGTCTCCCTTTGGAGACACGCTGCTGGAGAGGTTGTGTGATGAATGTTTGAGCAGCGGTGATAAAGCTGCACTTTTCCCATGCTGAGAGTCATGCCAGAGGCTTCACACGCCTCGCCAGTCAGGAGGGGAGAGTCCAGGCCAGGCCGCCCTGATCTTTACCTCCTACAGTGGGCAATATGGATGGGGCTTCAGGGAGCTTTGGGGCTAAAGGTCGACTGTACAAGTACAGAGCAACTCCATAACACACCTGAGAGAAAAGACTGTGTTGATGTGCAGATTGACACTGATGCCTGCCCTTTCTTCTCTTTTAGGCACACTGCACAAAAACAAACTTTGTACTAATATGTGTGGACACAGGGTTCGTGATGTTTAATTCAACCCTGTAAATGACCATTAATTAATAAACCTCATACTTCAGTCTGCTCCATGTTGCATGAGCGGACCTTTAACTTTTAATCTGGCAGCAGAGATGTTGACACATGCTTTACTCGGAATGAAAAACTACCACAGATTGACTCAATTAGAGCAATCCAGTGAAAGATATCACTCAGATGCAACTTGGAGATGTTAAATCCCCGCCTTTGTTTGTTTTTGCACAGCTTGTTGCTCCCCAAACCCTCAACATCTGTGCAGAGGGAGGGTACGTGGGGGGAGGTTGATGGCAGGCCACATGGGGAGGGCCTCCTCTCTCTCAGTCTGTCAGCCCACCTGACTGCTGCTATGGCAGGCCTGCCCAAGGCAAGACCACAGGCTATGGCCTCCTGTGGGCCTCCAGCAGGGCTCGCCAGCCTCCCTGAGCCCATTAGAGCACCCCTCCTTACACCTCCGCCCAGGAGGCCCCCACCCAGCCCTGCAGGCCTCTGCCCCAGGATGCCATTGCTCTCCATCCTGCCACTACTCTGAGCTGAAATAACTCTATTGTTTTCCACTGTTTGCCATGTTGTGTGTGTAATAGGAGTGGTTTGGGGGCATGTTTCTTCATTTTTATTTATTTTTCTGCCTTGTCCTCGGGCTGTAAGGTTTCAAATCAGGCTCCTCAGAGGCCCCGGCTTCCAGTGGTCTGAGAGTATTTTTAGGGAACAAATTCCAGGAAGGCCTTTTTACAGTTACTGCACTAATGTGGTGTGACTGTCAAAGCGTCCACTTGTGTCGACTGTTCCCCTGAATGGTCCAACATTGAGGATTGTGGAAGCACTTAACCTTGATTCACTGTGTCTTATAGCAAAGACAATAGCTGGAAATATTTCTGTTGTATATTTCTCTCTCTGGTTCTTACATCTTTGATCAATGAGATCGTCTCGGGAGCGGCTGAGATTCTCAGGGCAAGGTTGAGGTTTGGGGGTGTGGGGGGGTGATCAGATACTCTGGAAATCTGATGATTATCTGTCTGTTTGAGTCTTTTTGATCTAAATGAAACTACAGGGTGCAGAACGGACCCTGCATGTGAATCAGACCCGGCAACTTTGCATACGAGTTGCAGAAATACCAGGAGAGCAAATCCATGTTCAACCACCAGTTTTGGATGCAATTTACGAACGTGAGCCTCTGAAGCGCACTGTAATGGTTCAATTTATAATTAATAATATCTGATTTGCCAGATTGCCATAAACTTGGGGAATATAAATTTGGGTGTGTTGGGGTTTCTGATTTTTTTAAAGCATTAAGTATTTATGATTCTTGATGGATATATAAACTGTGGTAAATCCATTGCCTTGAATATTGATTATCTCAAATTAAAAATGCAGTTTGAGAAGAAGGTTAGCAGCTTTCTCTGGTCAGCCTAAACCCGTTTTACAACTTTCATATTCCTGACCTCCTTGTTCCCTGCTTGTATTTTGGTGTGCCAATTAGCTGTGGAGCTCTTTAACGAGCAAGTCATTAGTTCTAATTAGGATGTGGTTAACTGCGATGCATTAAAAGGTGAAACCCATCATGTTGAAGGATGACAGTGTCGCCGCTAAGCCCGACTGGAAACAGCTGTTAACTTCGCTGAGAGGTTCACGCTATAAACAAATACTCCCCTGAGCACAGCGAGATGATGGGACACCTACTCATACAAAGTGACTGAAAGCACAAAATACAAAAATTTGGTTTATTTAAGTGTGGACAAGCTATTGGGGGTATCTCAAAATGTGTAGGCCCACAAAATGATTTTTAGGAACCTTCTGTTCAACCCTGCCTCCTAAAAATTGAACATATTCACCAAGTGACTTGATGAATATATCAGCAAAATGATCACTAAGCATTTTTCATGTGTTTTTCCTGCAAAATCTGCTTGTCACAATGAAGTTTGAGTTTAAGTTTTTATGGTTATGTTGAGATGACTCAAAGCACTTGGCTAAGATTAGGAGAAGATTGTGGTATTGGTTGGTTGAAAAAGTCTGACAGTGACATGTCATTTTGCTTTGCACAAGAAAAAAACATAAATGGTGATTACTTTTTTTATATTTCTCCACCTTGATAAATAAATTGCATAACAAATAGATTGTTATTGCAGCTCTGAAAAGACACAGCAAGGGGAGCAAGTAAGAAAATAGTGAGCGCTTCCTTTCTGTTACATGAACGGTTAGATCAGGAATGAGAAGTTAAGAAAACCCAACTTCTTTGTTAACCAGGTACTAGGTCTGACCCGAAATAGTTGAAGATTCGATGCTTCGATGGGCGGAGCCTGATTCATCAATCTCACAGTTGGAGCTTTGCAGCAAAACAAGGATCATACCATTTTGGCGATATGGGGGTGCTCAATGTCTGATTTTACATAGAACTACCAGTTTTCTCCCAATAAGTACCAATACAGCCTATTACAATATACATTTCAACATTTAATGCTGTAAATAAACATGTAAAAAGAATAAAACTTTCCATAAATGTTTTTAAAGTGCGTAAATAAATCTAAAATTGTAACCCTAACCCTGGGTGATCAGTGCGCATGTGTAGGCGTAGCATGTATGTGTGTAGTGGCAGAAGAGGAACGCTTGCTGAAGAGACGGAGCCCCAGTTTCACTGGTGTTGTGCTGAGTTGTTCGCATCACACGTGACTTTCGGATAATTTATCACCGTTGATGAACCACACAAAAAATATTTCATCATTTTTAAATAGCCGGTTACTTGAAATAGACCCGCGAGAACCCGCGACGTGCATTCAGTTGTCAGCAGCACGGAATGCACTCAAAACTCTGCACAAGACCGGATGGCAGGCGAGAGAGAGAGAGAGAGAGAAAGAGAAGAGTGTTCAAAAAGCCTCGGTTTTAGCTGGAAATTTACAGTGTAAGTTGAATGAATAGAGACTGCAGCTCTGCAACTTCTCAAGATTAAAGCGGAGCTACCCTGTGTAGCTACCCTATATTAGGGTAAGATAGTGGCCATTGTTAAAAGAAAATGCAGTTGACTGTAGGTGGAAGCTGGGAAGTGAGAATAGAGGTCTTCAGTATTGAAGTCACGTGGTTTGACCAGCCACCCTGACGGTTAAAATCCATTGACTATAGCTACAACGCTTAACGGCTGCACCGCAGTTGCCGGAGCTAATTGCGGCCATTATAGTCTATGCTTTTGAGTCCACCAGACACGGCTGCAGTGCGTCCCAGAAGCGACTCTACGCTGTGCTCCACAGAGAATAGGTAGCAGGTCAATTTTTAAGAACGGCATAGAGAATCAAGTCAATTTTCAAAATAAAACACCTGAAATGCTCCTTGTGGGAAATGCAGCCTGAAGTTGACGGAACAAAACGGGGTCACATAGAGCTGTGAGGAAGGTAGTAGAAGCACAAAAAGGACAAATTAATAGCAAGTATAATGTGGGGCAGGCTGCACTAGTGATGTGCGATACCAACTAATTCCTATACGATCCAACACCAAGTAATACCCAGGCTGGTATTACCGATACCAATACTTTTTACATATTTTATTTCTAGTTTAATGTGACCTCCCCCCTCCCGTTTCTGTATTTATGAGAGAAATAAAGAGTAGGCTGTACCCTTACCAATTCCAAATAATAGCTGCATAATGACAAGACATCAAACTACTGTGATGTTCTTTAATTGTAATAAAAATATCCTGCTCAGAACCTCCACTTTATAACAACATCATATTATTGTGACTTAATCTCCAAAGTATTTCACTGTTTTTGCACACACATCACACACAGTGTCATTATTATCATCAAAGCTAAAACACAACAAGGCCTGACTGCTTTTACAGTCAGCCATAGTCAGTATTCAATCGCGGGTTATGTTAGCCATAGCACAAGCATGACTTTGGCAGGCGGAAGGAGAAGTAGTTCCTATCAACTCAGTATAATTAGACCATCCTGGTGACAGTAAGACAGTAAGTTTAGATATCGATCCTTTTATATGAGTATCGATCCTTGAGCAGGAAATGTTGGGATCAAAAATATCGATACTTTAGTATCAATCCGCACATCACTTGGCTGCACGCTCCGCTGCTGAAACGCTTCTGAGTCGCTTCCAGTGGACTTTGATGCCAGGCTATGGACGCATCAAAACTGTGGCGCAGCCGTAACGTGCCTTTGCCAGAGTCAGTGGATTCCTGGCGTGATCACCTCACTAAGAGGTTTACTGCTACAAAAACATCACCGTGACATGAAAATTACAAAGGTCACAGTGTTCAGGTCAAAGATTTGTAGTGACTGGGGCACCCTGGTAGAGCGCGGACCCTTTGCTGTGTGTCATCCCCTCTCTCTCTCCTGTTCCGTTCACTACAAACACAGTATACATACACTGTTTGGATGGTTAATACATTTGCGGCCTTCAGTTAGTTATTGACCACAAAGAAACATACAGCAGTACTGCATATCATGGCTAACATGACAATGGTGCTCTCAGTCACCATGTGAGTGCCACTTCCAAAAGCTATGGATTCGGTCAGTGACAGTGATGATATTTAGTCACTTTAGATTTATTTGTGCATGCACTTAACACCTCTAGTGAACACTAGTTGATGTAAGAATTTGAACAAGCAATCAATGCTGTAGTTTTTCTGGTGAGGACGGTGTGTTTCTAGGCTCTGAGGTAGAGGGCTGGGGTCACAGCGATTTTGGCAGAATAGACGGGTAGAAATTGTTGAAATACTATTGTGAGCCAGGTTCAGGTGTGAAGAAGTTTCAGAGACTAATGAATAGTTAACAAAGCATTGTTCATTGAGCCTGGCCGAGGAGATACAGTGCCAGCATACAACATGTGAACACGTCAAATGCCAACACCAAATCTGAAGGAGAACATCTTGTGGTCCCTTTTATGTTTCTGTCTTCCCCCCTAGTGCCTGTAGGTTTCACTATTAGGTCACCTTTCACCTAGAACAACGAATCTATCTGATGTTTAGACTGCAATGCTTCGTCATATTGGAATCTCTCAGTATCCATGAGTTGTACTGTTGTGGAGCCAGTGAGTTCTTGTAAACATTCTTATTGGACTCAACCTTGTAAGATTCCCAGAGAACACTGATATCTGGCTAGTCTGACGTCTGAGCTACTGTCTCTAACTAATCAGTCTATTGTTGTCATCTTGACCAGGACAAAATAAAAAATGATAAAACCGTTAACATTTAATCTGTGACAAGCTAAAACACAGTTCACCAGTAGCACAAGTACAGAAGAGTCATAAAGTCAGTGAGCTGTCTCAGTGATGCCAGTTACACAGCAGCAGTATATCCAAAGTTTGCTAACATTAGCCATCATAAATGACCTTATCTTATCTAAATTAGCATACTCGTTCTTGTCCATTTTCACAGCCGAACAGTATTTTCTTCATTGTCTGTGTATATAGGCTACATTTTATTATGGGGGAGTGATTATAAAATAGAACCAGAACAGATTCAGCTGTTTAACCAAAACAAAAAAATGTCGGTACCACGAAACACCGAAAGACACATGAAAGACACTTAACAGTTCACAAACCTTTTTAGGTGAGTCTGTTCAGTTCATATGGAGATTCTGAATCTCATTACCTGAAGTCGGAATTGTTGGCAGCTGTTTTTGAGGAAGTATACGCGGGAACGAGGGAGGAGGAGGAAGAGGGCAGGGCGGCGGGTTGTAGCTGAGGATGTGCAGGTGCATAGCGAACGTGACAGAAAGATACACAGACAGAAAACAGACAGAAAGTGGAATGAAACACGGAGAGAAAAGATAAAGAGGAAGAAGGAAATCATTGAGCGAGACTTGTAAGTGGGAGTCGCGGGGCTCGGCATAAATCGTTGTAGATTACGGAGCCTGTGGAGATCTTTCGACTTGTGTTCCTCCTCTTCCTGCCTTCTGTTTGACATGAGAGCGAATGAGGTAATCCACGGTGCTCAGGGGTACACAGGCTCTGCTCCCATCTGGGCTTTGAACCTTTTGCTCACCTCAAGCTCGGTCTCTGGTGTGTCGTGGTACAGTGGAGCATGTCAGACAAAGAAATTAAAGATGGCAGTTTACAGGGAAACACTCATGCGCTTTTGGTAACGCGGCTCTAAGAAGAACCTGACAAATTGATTTAAAAGGATGAAATACGTTTCCCAACCCACAAACGTTTTCCCCTCACCTTTTAAAACATATTTACCTCCCGTCTGTTCCCGTTTTGTCACATTGGGAACGTGTGCGTTCTGTCTGCACGTTTGTGTCTGTTTGCATGGTTGCATTTATGTACTCATTCATTTTTCATGCTTGTATTAGTATTTCTTTGCAGCTATTGCTATCACCCTTTTTTGTGCATGTGAGATTATATACATGAGTGCATACAATATGTGTGTGTTTTGAAAGAGCTCTGCTTGCAAGTGTGTTTTCCAAAGCAGGACTGTGACTGTTCCTTTGTTGCTCACAGCTGTCCCACATTAGGGATCAGCCGCTATTCCCCAGACAGTAAAGGGTTTTCAGAGGCCCTGCTAATTGGCTGTAATCTCCTTTTTAAACTTGAAAGCCAGCAAGCCTCCAGCCTCGCAGTTTACAAGCAATTAATACAAGGAACACCAATATTGCTGGTCACAACTGGTGTATATCTCTTCCCTCTTCCTGTGGTTCCCTCTTATCTGATCTCACGGCCGTCTCAGAGGCAGATTGACTCCTCCTGCATTGTGGGCCCCGGTGTAAACAGCTACTCAGTAGTGGGGCCTTCTGGGGAAGAGGCGTGGCGGGGGAATTTGGTCTGAATCTTGAAGTGTCCGTGGGGATGATGGCGGGATTTGGGGATCGGAGGGGTTTCCTTCTTAGGCGCTGATGAAATAATAATGCGCAGACTTGGTGAGGCTGAAATTTGCACATGAAAATCCTCTCCCTTCGCGCTCCTTGCGTCTAATGTGCCGCCGATGACAATCCCTGCCTCTCACAGTTTATATGCAAATGAGTTCTCTCAGCTTCCTCCTCCTCAGAGAGTCGCCCAGCCAAGCTAGAGAGAGCGAGATAGACAGAGAGATATAAAGTGAAAGAGACAGAGTGGGGCTTTTTTGTTGTGTTTTGTTTGTGTTTGTCTTGTTTATTTTTAAAAGGATTTTTAAAAGATGATAATATATTTTAATTTTTCCCTTTGTTTTTTTTTCCTGAAAGGCGATATGCAGATTCTCTGAAGAGTTTAAAATGCCAGACTTTTCTTTTGTGTTTAATTGGAACATAATGCCGGTAGTCTAAATAAAGTGTTTGTGTGAAGTGAGAAATGGTTGTATAATGACAAATTTTTTTTTCTTTTCTCCAACAAACAAAACTCATCTTCCCCTCAGGAGTCTCATCCTCCTCTGTCTGTCTGATTATTCTCTTTCGATATAAATACTGTTTCCTCTCCATGACCTCTGCTCTGTCTGGTCTCTTGCTCAGCCATCCTGTTGGGTTCTGGGGAGAGGAGCCAGGTGTTAACTTCACATCACATGTCCTAGCTACTTGTTATAAATTGGGGTAAATGTAAACAGAAGAACAACAGACTAAAATTCGGTCAATGCTCTAAAAAACAAAACTGTTAAGAAAATTAAACCGTGTGGATCTAAAACAGGAGGATAATGATTAGTAGCCCCTACACAGCCAGACCTATAAACAAACATGGAGAGTGGTTTAGGTGATCTCACTCTTAAACCTAATGTACAACTACATAAACTAGGTGTGTATTGCAAATGCATTCAGAACCTGATTATAGCAGACAGTTGAGGACAGATTAGCCCAGAATGTCCCCTAGAACTACATTCTACTGCCTACTTGTCATGATGTCTGCGAAGGGAAATTTTCAGGTTGGCTAATTGATACTTTTAATATGATTGGCTAAACAGTAAGTCGTTGTCAAAACAAAACATGGCTGGAGGTTTCACTGTCATTTTTCACTGGTTTCCTGTACCCCTATTCAGAGCGAACAGGGCCCAATCAGACAGAGGATGGGGGGAGTATAAAGAGGGGGAGTGGGGCTTCATGTCAGCCTGCTCTCCTAAGTCACGGCCAGTTAGTTAAAGCAAACGCAGGCGGACCCTGGAGAGAACGCAGGGCGGCGGAGAGTGCCAATCACAGCCGAGCCCTGGGCATTCCCCGGTACAGCTCGCCTTGAGCAACTTTTTATTAATTTAATAAACATCCCACAGAGGCGGAGCAGTGTGGACTTGCGTACCCTCGCAGACAACAGCACTGCTCGAGTCTAATGAGATGTGCTACACACACACACACTGTCACACATAACACGAAATGTGCTCACACTTTCTAAAAAGACACAAGCATGCAGCCCACAGGCTTGGTTGCTCAATAAACATTGGGGGGGTTAAACAGTTGGTTCACCTAAATTAAAAATATATATTTTCTCACTTACTTATTCAGCACTAACCATGAAGACAGTTTTGGTTATATCTGGTTTGGAGATTACAACCTCCACACAAATTTCATTTGTGGTGGTCACAGCATTAAAGAATAAAAAAATTAAAACATCTCTTTCCTAGAAACTTTGGTAGAGAGTTGTTCCAAAGAATAAGTATTCACTACGAGCTCTGTGGATTATCCAGAGTAACCAAGACATAGTTTCTGGAGCAAGGCTGGGTATTGAACTTCAATATTTTTTGGTACCAACTGAAATGTGAATGCAGGGAGAAGTGGGAAGTATAGAAAGTTGGCATCGACATTGACAGTTTCTTAAGCTTGTTTACTTATTATTTACTCAGCTGTTTCCTGATCTAAATCAAAAACTTTTTTTTATTTTATACCAATACATTGAGCAGGTTTTATAAAATGAAACAAAAAAGGCATTAAAACGTGTTTAGATTCCCCAGACTAAGGTATCGAAAATGGATTGTTTTGGTATCTGTGCTGAAACATAGCTATTGTATTGCCATCGATATCGCATTGTTCAGTACCCAGCCCTTGGCAACAGATGTTTTAACTTTAACCTACTTTTTCAATGCTTTGATCACCACATCCTAAATTCAGTTAACCTTAATTATATTGGAGTCAAGGCAGAAATCTTAGAGGCAGATAAACCCAAAAAAGCTTAAAAATCTGACCAATCATTCTTTATACTTTTCAGTAGTCGACACTACAGACACATTAGATCGATACAAAGTATTGAGGTTAAATACTCAGCCTTACTCTTTCCAGTGCTCTGTTTACTCTGGATAACTATTGTTGGCCTGTAGTTTATCCAGACTACCACTGCTTCCAGAAAGAGATGTTGCTTTTGATTTTCTTTTTCAGTGCTTTGAGGACCACAAATGAAATTCCATTTACCTCCATTGTATTTCGTTGTTTGCAGAAATCTTAGATCTCTCAAAACTTGGGTAAATAAAACCAAAAATCTCTGACTTATTAGATACTACAGGCAAATGAGAAAATATATTGTTTTTGTAATTTGGGTACACTGACCCTTTAAACTGGCACGCCATCTTTAAAATAAACTTCTTCTCTTTCGGCCCCCAAAACACTCCTCACCCTCGAGTTCATTACGATTCTGGGGGCATCGCGGCGTTGCGCCAGGGGTCCGACTGAGAGCACAAAACATTATGAAAATAATAATGATCGCACTTTCACGCTTGTTTCTTCCTGCCCCGGCTGCTTATGGCAGGCGTCAGTGTCGATGGGAGTCATTAGAAGGGTCGGGCTCTCCTCTCGACTGATGAAGAGCGGCTGCAGCAGGAGAGGGACCAGGGGAGCAGGAGGAGGACAGACTCCGGCACGCTAACAACCACAACCATCATCATCATCACCATCGCCACGCGTACCTGCTGCTCCGGGGAGACGCTGCCTCCTGTCAAACAGCGGAAGGACCCTGGTTCACCTGCAATGCTAAGTTGTGTGTGTGGGTGTAACTGTATGTGACTGCATCTGTTTGTGTGTGTGTGTGTGTGCATGGGAATACGTGTGTATGTGTGCATCCCGCTGTCTACATAATTCCCTGCCAGTCTCGGCTCACTCTTTGGCTTTGACTGTTCACTCCTCTTTCTCTTCCTTCACCTCACCCCTCTGTCTCCCCCCCTCCTCCTTTTCTCACTGTATCACTCCATATATTCATGAATTTCCTGTTTATCATGACAACTTATGCATGAAAATAGAGGGTGGGATGGGAAAAAACAAAAAAACAAACAGGGTGAATGTTGATGGGGGTTTTGTCTCGTCCGGGTGCAGAGCTGCACAGGCAGCCCAGTCCTCAGGGGACATATGCAAGAAGACCCTGATTCCATCTCCCTTTTCTTTTCTTTCTGTATCTTTTCTTTTCTCTCTGTCCTTCCATCCACCCACCAACCGCCTTCCATCTTTCCCTCCTAACATGCGTCCCCCCTTGCTTTCCTCCCCCCAGTCCCCCACCTACCCGCTGCCTTTCTCTTCTCGTCTCTCCTTCACAGTGTCAAAGCCAGTTACAGGCAGAGGAGCTCTCCTTCTTAAATAATTCACAAGTTGATTAATAGACTCACAAGGGTATAATTAGGCAGGGGAGAGATGGTGGCTAGTGTAACCAGTACAGTGCTTAGGGGAATTAGAGAGCGGGGTTATTGAGGAAATGGAGAGTACCAGTAAAAAAATAAATAAATAAAATCAAATAAAACGTGGCGGCTGAAGTGGTGGACTAGGGGAGGAGATGAAGAGGGGGTGTGGGGGTGTGTGCCTCATATCCAACACATAGCCTCAGAAAAAGAAAAGAGGGGGGGGGGGGGCACCTTTTCTTTTTCTGAGGCTATGTGTTGGATATGAGGCAGCCTCTCCAGGAGCATGGAGCCCAGGGTTTGTTTGATGTGGAAATTGGACAGTTTGAATCCGTCTCCTTTAATTTTTCACAACTTACAGGGCCCCCCTGGGTGCCTCACATTCCTCTTATAGGATATAAATTAGGGTTTTTTTCTGTCTTCTCACTCCCTCAGTTTTTAAACCACTTCTTTTCTCTTTTTCTTTTACACATTACCCAGGTACCCCTGTTATTTTTTTTCAGCACCTTCTTCCTCTTTCCTCACTAAACAGAGTTGCAGTTTCACCCCCGATGTTTGTCAAACAGTCAGTCATCAGCATAAAACTTCACTTATGTTGCCTCTAAGGCATCTTTTGTACTCTGAAAGGGATGTGCTTTCCGCTGCCAGACTGGTCTTCAAAACAAACAAACAGAACAATGGAACAACAGATCTCTCTTCTCAGTTCAGACATCATATTTCTGTTGTGGTGATCTCTGTCTGCCTCGCATTTGCTGTTAAAATAAAATGAAAAGAATCAACGGAAATACACCGAGACAGGTACAACACTATGCCTTTCCAGCTTTTGTGTGCTCCCCCCCCCCCCTTCTCGGGACGTTTCTCTGAGTTAAAGCAGTCATATTGGGTACACACTGCTGTTTCTTTGGTTTGTTCCTCTGTATTTATTTCATTGTCGATATCTCAGATTGCTTGCCGCGGTCCCACTCAGCTGTGTTTTTTCGCACTCGGGATTCGCCGATATCCAAACAGACTGATGTGTCCATCCCGGCGCGGAGCTGGCTCTGATGTGCAACGTGTCTGCCTGCATGTCGACGTGTCAACTCTAATTCATACTCCTCTGTTCTCCTCTCATCTGTCTGCTCCAGATGTTGCACTGGGTGTCAAAATGGATCTCTGCTCCCGGGTAAAAAAAAAAAAAAACAGTGGCAAGCAACACATTTCTCTGTTTGCAGAAACTGATAGATACACTTTCAAATTCAATTCAGGCATGTAGGAGGAGATGAGCCTAATTCAGCCAGTGTGAGCCTTGATGCCACTGCTGTTTTCATTTCATGCTTGTTATCTGCACTGAATCATCTGATGTGACTGCCAAGAGAAAAAAATGCACCGCTTATTGGTTAATTCACTTCTTTGCTTGTCTGTATTTGACAATTGTGTATTAATTATCCTTTCTGCACTGTGTAATTGGCCCTTCTTTGTTGTCCTCAGCAGACGACTAATGACTTCTTGATATTTTTCTTGGCTGTGCAGATGCCCTACCACCAGGAGGCGCTGAAAAGAGCGGGACCCCTCTGTGTTGATTTATTTATCTGTGTCTGGATTAAAGCCTATATACCTGATAAAGGGGATGTCAGAGGAGCTTTGACAGCCACAGAGGCGGTAGAGTGTGTGCGATTTGGTCGCTGCGGCGGCAGAAACAAGGAGTGTCGATGGCATCTTTGAAGTCTTGACAGACGAGAGCCTCTGAGCATCCCCTTAATCTTGCCTTCCCCTCAGAAAGGCGTGTGAGCAGGCAGGTTCTGAGCGCGCTCGGCTCCCTGTTTGCCTTATTCTCTTAATGACACAAACCATTCAGCGACCACGCGTGATAGCATTTCATCTGGTATAATGTGCAGTGGCTGCTTACTTCAAACGCTTCAGCGCCTCTCCGCGTTAAGCCGACTGGAGACGGCATGAGCCGGGACATGAACACAAGGCTTTTCCTATTGGCTTGATGGGATGCCTGAGTGTATGTGTTTGCTGTTTGATTGTGCTGATTGTTTTCATGAGCCCACCTAAAGCAAATTCAAAGAATCATCCGTGTATGATTGTCTGGAAATCAGATCAGTGGAGAGAGATATGTTGCGCACCTGAACGCTCTGTCTGCTTCGAGTGATTCACGGCGCTTATAATGACCCTTGAACTGTTCCCATTACTGTTTCTTCCCACAGCACATATGATTTTGCTTCCTCACATAAAGACAAGTCACTACAAAGACAATGTCATGGAAGTGTAGCAGGGCTGTCTTGCATTACTCTGCACTCCATCTTGAGCTTATTTACCATCAGAACTTATATGATATTTTCCCATAAATTCGCACCTTCCTCCCTATCACATCCAGGACAACGACAGAAGGAGTGGAATACAGGGGGTGTTCGCTGTGGAGGACCAGAGCTGCTGGGCTGAGGAGGGCGCTGGGGTTAATTACTCTATTACTGGGTGGCTCAGCCAGGAGCTGTTTAAACAGGCCCCAGCCAGCAGGGGATTAGGCCTCATTACTCCAGCTAAAGTTACGCCCACGACCCTTCCCCACGCCTCTTATTGCGGGTTTGTAAGGCATTCAGGGGAATATTCATATGGATGGAGGAGGGGAGGATATGTGAAACGAAAAGAGACCAAGACCAAGACCAAGCAAAGGCAGATGTATAGGTGAGGGGAAGAAGAGCAAACATGCGAAAACGGCAGGGCTTAACTCCAGCGGATTGCCTGCATCATCACCTGAGCTCAGCCAGGGCTACAATTATCCCCCAAAATGCCCGAGCGTAGCAAGATTAGCATCTAAGGCTTAGGTTACTCTCCCTCCTACCGAACCGAACCCCCGGCCATCCTCGGCCACCGTCCTCCTCCAGGTGTCTGATGGCACTCGGTGATAATGACGGTGCTCTCGTTTGCAGGAAGGATGGGCCACTTGAAATTAGGTCGATGTTTGTGCTCAATGAGCGGAGCACGATGGGTCAGTTTACCAGGTCTGCAGGGCATGAAACACTTTGGTTTAGACAGTCATGTCATTCGGTGATGAACGGTGTCTTCATGAAGTGGATGAAGTCGTGGTAGCCCGTGTCATGTCTGAATGTCTTGTTCACTGCAAAAATATTGTAGGGGTCATCATTTATGTTTCTGGGTGTTTCATCTAAATACTAAAAAGTAGGTGAAAACCAGATTGAAAAAGAATCAATCATTTAAAACCCAGGGTGAAAATTGGGTTTTAAAAATACCATTTGCAATGCAAACACTTTTTTTATTAACATAGAGAGACTCTGATGCATAATGAGAAACTAATTTGTGATTTTGTTACCCATTTTTCTCTTCGCTTTCTGTTATTTGTAGATTTTCTGAGCTTTGCTTATCCCAGACAGACCTAATTTACTCTTATACAGTACAGTCTTATAGCAGAAGTTGGCCAACTTGTCAGAAAACAAGACTTAGAGTCTACGTAGAGTCGAATACTGTTTCAATTCGTATACTTCCTTTAACACACTAACATGTAGCACACTGTGTACACTGTGTACTTTCCTGTGTAGTGTGCAAATTTTGACAGGGAAGTGTTGTGGAAATGACGATAGCAAGTTGCACAATACCCCCAGCACAGAGTCCGCCTGCAGTGCTCCAAAATAACAGGAAGGCTTTATCACCCAAAACAACAAGCTCAGAATCAGGTTTATTGCCAATTAGGTTTGATGGGATAGATGGTACGGGCCTCAGTATTGCAGTATTGCATAACAGGTATGTTGTTAACAGCTGTTGCTTTACCTGGTACGTGCTTGTAAAATATCGTCCGTGTCTGCATTTTCTGACGTAATAACAGATAACGTCTCTTACTGTGTTTCCCTGGATAGGGCTAAAATGGATTGCCTACTGTGGCGACTGTTAATAAACCTGGGGGGTCCGCACAAGTGTAGTTTGTATGTTACTAATGTATCTTTCATCCATAGCATTTTAACTGAGCTCTGTCTCTACATCACAGTAACAACTTTATGTCCACTGACTGCCTGGAGGGTAGCTAGTGTTTGGAAGGGAGAAGAGAGGTGTGGGCTGCAGCTCAGTGTTTTTCCACCGGTGTTTTTGAGGGCGCGTCGGACTAGCCGCTTGGCGAGTGTTATATGAGGCGCATTTTGCTTTCATCCCTGTGATGTCATAGGGATGAGAGGGAAGTGGCTGGACTACAAACGAGCTGCTCAGGCAGTTCAGAGCAGAGTTTTCTGTGGGAGATGGGAACTCCCTTTGGGCTTTTTCACTTTGCAAACCTACTACATGCACAAAAAACATATATAACTCAATAAAGGAGAGGGAAAAAGGCAAAAAGCATAATACCACCTCTTTAAATTATATTTAATATGTGGACGGGGTATATTTACTCAACTCAATTCCTTAACATGTGATTGGATGACTAAAAGTGAGCGTGTTTTAGTGATTACAGTGCACTATGGAGCTGCAGAGAGTTGGCCTCCACACACACCTCCCTCATTTTGAATAAACACAACCCACGATTACTACGGCAGTATGAAACCAAAGTAAACATTTTGCTGTGATTTAATTGAAATAAACAGATCAAAATTCAAAATGATGCCATTTTGTTAAACATATGAATTCATGCTTTGCCAGAGATTACTTTAAACTAAGTACATACTGTCACTACAGGAATTTACTGATGAACTAGAAGAAGAATTATCTTTTCTTATTGGTAGATCTTTTTTTTAAGAGAGGTTAGTTTGTTTTGGACAGAACTTTACTGAAAGTAAAGACTGAAGTTTAAATGGCTGGGTAATTTTCCAGTTGTGTTTTCACTCACAAGGACCTAACCTGCATCGATATGCCTGGGAGGATAAAGACTTTAGGGATGTATTTCAACAAAGTTGCCAATGGATCAGATCAGCTAAAAAAATGGATGTCTTCCAATTAGAAGAGTCAACTGTGTACTGGGAGAACTAATCCAAGGGCTTTTCAAAACAGATTTGTGAGAGCTTGAGTTGTGGCTTGCTGAACTGTACAGTCAAAGTTTTATGTCAGTGCCTTTTTGTCTTTAGTTCAATCACCTGGAACACATAAGAAAAAAAACCCTACAGACATACACTTTCGTATCGCACATTCACACAGTAGACACGCAAATCTCTCCAGAGGGGCTGCCAAATACAGTCGATAAAAATCCTATTTCATATGAGTCAAAATGTTTTCTTGATTTATGGGACATGCTCGCTCGCCAAACTATGTGATTTCAGTTCAAATCCAGAACAGAGCTTCTATTATATAATTGAGGACAAAAAAATCAATAGAAGCAGCTGGATGTGGCCGTGGCAGGCACGGCTCGCATCCATATTGAGAGTGTACCCTCTTCGATCTGTGTCTGGTCCGGGCTCAGCTTCACTAGCCTAATCACACACGGAGCAGGTCGATTGGAGGACTTAGCCAGTGGCGCTCTCCAATGGCATATGTTAACATGATTCTCCCTCTTGCTTGCTGTTAAAAAAAAGAAGAAAAACTGCACCTGAGATCCTTGGCTATTCAGAGCTTAAAAAACAGGGATTGTTTTAAACATAGCCTGAGGTGAGAGCGAGATTCTCCGCTCCGGTAACCTGAGCGCGCTGGAGGCGGGCGGCTGAGGACAAGAGGGGCAAACAGGATATTTATCCTATTGATTTTCTAAAGTTGAAACAAGAAGATTTAGGGGGGCTTGACTCTTAAAATTCCCAAGGAGCCGCTCACTTCTCGGCCGCATGGCCGTGAACACATAGAAAGCATCTTGCTAGTGAGAAGTGTGAGTGAGGTTTAGGGGCCTTGAGCTGCAAAGCTGTGCTGTGCTGTGGAATGATGTGCCCCAATGTGTGTCAGAGGAATCATTATAGCTAGTGCTAGTGCTGAAGCCCTCCTATGGTGTGTGTATGTGTGAGTGTCTGAGAGTCATGTAGCAAAGTGGAGGTGTGAGCAGACAACAGATGGGAAGGGTCTCAGTATTGCAGAGATGTGGCTTTTGTCTCTCTTGCTGAAGGGAAAAAAAACCTGCAAATCAACAACAAGCATACTGTGAAGGAAAATGTGTGGGAATGTGACTCAGCACACAGAAAGTCTCCTGGAAATTTACAAATGCAGATGGCAGGTTCACAGTGCAAGGACTATGAAACTTTGCCTGTTGCTATATTCAGATTGTTACATTTAGTCATTACTTATACTTTAGAATATGATCTCACTTAAAATGGACAATTTTGCTCGTTTACAGTGTAACTGCCTGTTCAAAATCAGATCACAGATTTTCTTGGGGGGAGTTATCTCTGGCGTTTAATCTTCATAAGTTTCTGCATTAACGATGTTAGGTGACTGACAGTTGCTTTAAACCTTGAACAGGCATGAAACTGTCCAGGTTGAATCATTAGTAAAAACTGTGTTATAAAAGTCAAAGCTACCTGATAAAACAAAGGTTTATAACGTTATCCAGGAGACTCTAGTATTTCTATGTTGAGGAACATGAAAGTAAATAATTAGAAGATAATTAGAACCATTTAAATGGGAAGTCTGAGTAGGTAAAAACACTGGAACCAGCAGCTCCCAACTTGGCAGCTCTGTATTGCTCTATCAGGTGATTCTTTTAGCAAATTGCAATGTAAATTGTCTCACACAAGAGGCAACATCTGTTCTTTAAGAGACAATTCTGCGGTAAATTCCTTCTTCTTTTAAGTAGCAATTTCATTTCGGTAGGTTTGGAGAGGCAGAAGATTTGGACAGACAGATTCAGTCTGAAATCCTAGTGAGTGGTACAAACTCCCTTTTTTCACCTTCGTCTTTGCTCATCCAAAGTCCTCAATAAACTTCACAATATCCAGAACCTGGCTACTCTGCTTTGCTGAAATTTTTGTTTTTTTATGGTGCCTTGTACTGCAGCAGATTCAGTTCAAACCTCTCCATAACCAGCCCCCCTCCTACCTCACTGACCTTCACCACAGCCTTAACGTTCTGCCAACACCAACCTCCTGTCTCCCTCCACCAGGACCAAAATTGCACCACTACCACCCCCTCCTCACCTTTAAAAAAAAACAAACTTTTACTGCTTTTCTGATTTTATATCCAGCTCCCCTGTAGCCTGCCTGTCCCGGTAAGCCTAGACATGGTGATTTTCAGGTCAAAAACAACTAGATGTCTAGGTAAAACTTTGGTTAAATATGGTTAATAAGTGAACCGTGTTCACAGTGTCATACACATTCTGTTGAAACAATGTTATCTTGACATATATAAAACAATTTTAAGTCAGATTAACTAAATTTTTTGTTCAAAAACTTAAGATTTGACTCCTTAAAGGCAAAAGCATGAAGTTTTAACATAGAAATCCCAAAACAATAACCAAATTCACCTGACAGCCTATGAAAGGACTCAATACATCTTGTCATGTTCATGCTGACCATTTTAATGGTGAACATTGAAAGAATTGCATCTGTTTTTAAAACTTGCTCATGAAGCCCTGTGGAATTTTCTTGTAAACAAACAAAACCTTTTCTGTTCTGTGTTACACACCAAAGCGTGTGTATCCTTGAGACCTAACAAACATGATGAATTTCATTTGCAAAGCTGATTTTTAAAACATGTTTAAATTCCCAAATTTGTTATTACGTCCATGGTTACTAGCTCGCGGTCTTTTCCCTCATTGCCTGTGTTGGTGCATGACAATGTTTTTTGCCGCGTAACCACTACCAATTGTCAATCAGAGCAATAACTTGAACCCGACAGCAGAATGTGAATTGCACCGCGCACACACATGCATAATCCAAACAAAAAGATGGACCTTAAAAATATTGCTGGATACTGCTTGTTATGACCTGGGAGAAGTTTAACAAAATAAAAAAACACAAAAAACCCCACAAAATTGACCAAATTAAGGCTGGTGCCAAAGTAAAGGTGAACAAGTATGGGGTATGAACATCAGTGGTTTCAGTCAGATCAGGATGAAGGATGCATGGAAAATGTGTGTGAGGGTGTTGCAAGAAATAATAACTATCAACTAAAACAGCATGTCCAGAAACCAAGGCAAAGGTGAAACCTGTGCAGGGAAACAGATGGTAGCAAGTTAGTAGAGAGGTCCGCCCATCCTCAGCCCAACAGCGACCTAAGCCCCTAAGAATGAGAATAAAGTGTTAAATACTCTACAGGGCAATTAGCCCAGCTGCCCAGAGTTACTGCAATCAGCTCTTCCTCTATAAGGAAGAGAGAGAGATAGGCCACATCCACACATGACCCCACAGGGCGTCACACTGCTGCACAGGGGACATTTAAGTATGGTATACATAGTATAGTTTTGGGATGTCCTAGATGAAATTTAGAAATTTAGTTTTTTTTCTATTTACATTGTAGTGCTACAATTCACCAGGTCTCTATCACACAATCTATTGTATAGTTTGATTTAGATTAAGATTTTATTAGACCATCTGACACAGTGAACCTGTAGAATTGCACAGTGCATAGGGGCATTTAGACTTGCCCTCAGCGACTTGATTCTTTACCCAAAAGACACGAAAACAGCTTTGCCTAGTTGTACTTTGACCTGCAAATACTCATTGACTGGGCTGCAATTTTAGGTAGTTTTGTGCTTAGTTAGTAATATAAACAGTATTGTCTATTCGAACATAAATGCATCTCTTGACGATAATTACAGCCCATCAGACAGGTCACAGGCCTGCAGTCTTGGCTGCAGTCTGTCTGCGCTCTCCAGCTGCTACTGTTGGACCTCCCAGGTCAATCTGCAGCCATGACTCGTCGCCCGGCGGTCACGACTTGTGACTCCTCAGTCATGCTCGCAGATGATTGCGGATCTCATAGGTGGAGAGGAGGTGCCCCGGTAATTGTTCTTTGGAGTGCCCCAATTATGCCAATAAACGGCCCCTCAGTGATGAGGCTAATGGCGAGAGACCTCGTTTGCATAGCATTATCTTAATTGAGCCCGAGGCCTGGCATGAAAACAAGCCCGAGATTATGTTACTGATGGATGGTGGCGATGGTCCGGCAGCAACCATTTACCCGACAGCTATATTAATTAACAGCTATCCAGTTACATGGGCTTTAACAGGGATGAATAAGTTAACATGGTGACTGTGACAGTGGCGGTGACAGGGCTCCTGCGCTTATGTGTGGGCTTTTAATGGAGTAGACACACCAATATGGGGTGTGTGTGTGTGTGTGTGTGTGTGTGTGTGTGTGTGTGTTGAGAGGGATGCTAAAGAAGGCCTGGCATCAGATCTTATTACCCATTTCCTAAAGGAGGAAACCGAGCCAACGTTAGTACCAGCCTTTAAATAAATCACCACACAAAGCCTGTACTAATACTTTTAATCGTGAATTAATTACACAATCATTGCAGGGAAAGAACCCATAAATGTTCCAATATGCTCGGGCCCGAAATCTTTATCGCACAGTATTTCAGGGAAATTACAGCTCCAGAATATGTAGCTGTACATAATGTGAAGCAGGGACTTGTTGTTGATCACCCTTGGACCAGAAGCTGGGCTCACACACACACAGAGTGTGCCTTTGGATCAGGATGGCGTTTTAAATGGAGCCGGCAGCCAGGTAGCTCTTTTGTTATGTAAAGATCTGCCATGTGATCCGACAGGATAAAAGAGGAGAGAAAAAGAAACCGTTCAGATAAGCTTCCCCTCATCAGATAATTAAGGATGCCTTTGCTCCAGTTTCCCCTTCTTAGCATAAGTGTCTGATCAACTTTCAAAAAGCTCATCAGTCAGAGTTGCTCCTCGGAGCTCCACTCCAGGGGCTCAAGCAGGTTCCTCCAGGATCTGTCTGCCCAAGTTGAGCTCTGCACCAGGGGGTCTTGGCCTGCAGCTTGCCCTGGAGGACCAAAATAAATTAACAGAAAGTCATTTATTCTGCTAGATATAGCGAACAGACAGTTCGGAGATCAATAATTGGTATTGTTTGTAACATATTTGAGCCTAGAATTTATAGTAACTTTTGTAGGGCTGCAACTCTTCCTATTACATCTTTATCTATTAATTATTTTATGATTAATCATTCAGTTGTTAAAAATGTCAGAAAATATTGAAACTAGCCATCACACAGTCTAGCTAATTTTCATTAACTGTGTAGTCCATAAGAGAGAAAATAGTGGAAAATATCCAGTTCCGAGAGCACATAATTCGACCAGCATCTCATTTGAGAGACTCAAATCAGCACATTTGTCATTGTTTCAACGCTAACTTCCACTGAGATGACGTAGAGAAAACCTGCAGATGTTCTCATTTGAGAGACAGGAATGTGCAAATGTTTGACACTTTTACTGTATGAAACTCACTTCTTGAGTTAGCTAATCGATTAATCAACTAATCACTTCAGTCAGGCTACCCAGTGTGTGAATCAGATTTTTCATTGTGAGCCACAGTTCCCCAGCTGCTGGTGTGCACCGGCTTTTTGTGAGAAGGATTTTTGTCCCGTGTTGTCTCCTTGGATGTCACTACTTTGCCGCACCGTGGAGCAAATGAGCAATGCAAATGAGGCAGCAGAATTATGAAATGGTTTCTCAACAATATGCAGAAGAGGTCAGCGAGCCACGCTTGACTACGGGCTACACTAAGTGAAATTAATTACTGTTTGTGCTGCCATCTAATTGCAGCCTCCCAATGAACGGCTAAGACTTTTTTTTCTACGATACATTTTCCCCACCTTGACACCCCTTTGCTCCTTGTCAAAACTCTTCCTCCACCTGTCAGTGCCTGAGCTTTGTCCCCCCCCCCCTTCCTCCTCTCCGTCGCCCCCTCCCTGCCTCCCCTGCTGCCAGTTTTTAACTACACTCCACTCTGGCCTCTGCTCTACTTGTTACAGCCCCAACACGAGTGCAAACAATCAAAGTCTTTGGGAACGCTAAAATATGCATGGCTATCCGTGACAGACAGATAAAGCAGGGCAATTAGCCACGTAATCCTAGAGCATCGTACGGAATAGTCCGCCTCAGCTGTCCTCCCTCCCCTCCTTCCCTTTACTCTCTTGGTCTCCATTAGTTAAATGTACTCTGTGTGTCGGCTCCCCATCAAATCAAGTAACACTTCCCCTAATTGGCTTATAAATAATACAGCAGGGCCTACATTATAATTTCATCAGTGGTAAACATTGCGGGGGCAGTTGGTAAAGAACCTATCCCTCATTAATTTCTTAATTTCGGTAGATGGAACGAAGGGGAAGTAAGGGAATGAAAGGTGAAGAAAGAGAGAGAGAGATGTGAAGATCGGATGAACGGAGGGACTCGTATCACCTCAGGCAGAGAGAAAGAGAAAGAGATAGTAGAGGAAAAAAATTACAAGAAAAGCAAGGGGAGGAGGATGCTACCGCTGCTGCTTTTGTTAAGAGATGTCAGATATTCAATCCAGGGGTTTTGTCAGTACTCCTGTGCAATAGGTGATGAGGGCCCCGCCGCCCCCATTTTACACACAAATGCACACAAGTAAACACACATTCTCTCTCCCCAGCCTCCCGCGTTGTTCTTTTTTTATACCAACTTAATGAATATTTCATAACGAGCAGCATAAATATTCATTCTAATGGTTTTGCACATAGTTATTACCGGTATTTCCTTTTTTGTTTTTTTTTTAAACAAAAATACTCATTACAAATTCTGCATATCCAGGCCCTGAAATAATTTCTCTCCCCCTCTCATGCAGACGCACAGAGGACTGTGCGAGATTATCTAGATCAACCGCTCGGACTCGGTATTTCAACAATAAGTCACCAGAACTATCGTGAACATTTTGCTTTAAGGTGTTATTATTTGCATGTGCAAAAACATATTTATGTATAGGAGAGGCATAAAGTTAAATTTTTAATTTCATCGGCTGCAATCACAAGACAAAGCGGAGAAATTCACCAAGAGTCCCCCGTGTGATGAAATCCTTTTTGTAAAAGGCAAGAGGTCTGTAACCAGCCTTCCTCTCCTTGGCAGATAAATGTCACCCAAACCTGCTATTATATTGCATAATGCACTTTTAAGGGAATTTTACATGGCCTGTGATAGATGCTAAAAAAGATGAGGTGTGAGAATATGACACCCTCTGATCTCTGAAAGACAGATATTAAAGCAAACTCTCAAATGAGCCCCCCCCCCTCCCCCCACCTTCTTTTCCTGCTGAAATCTGCAATATAAAAGGCTCAGAGAGCCCTTCAGCCTTCAAGAGGAAAGTTAAGCTCCACATTCTTGGTGAGATTTTAAAAATGGAGCCACCTGAAGGCAATCTGTCTCCGCTGGAACCTAACTTGTCACCGTCACAGAGAGCTGTCACTTCACGGTGCCAGGACTGATGGAGACAGACATCCATCATTCGCCCGCATTTATGAACACACTACGTGATGTCTTGCAGGCCTGCCGAACAGTATGTTTCACTTAAGATCTGCCGAAAACACGCTCAGGCAGAGCCGCGAGTGCTTTCTGTTCACTCATGCCTGTCGTCTTACACTATGAAAGAAAATATAGTTCTGAACCAATAAAGGGAAATAACTGTCCATCTATCACACTCAAAGCTGCATCACACAGATCTCATTAAACCCGAGAAGAACTTCAATCTTTTACTCAAGAAAAAGCAGCAATAAGTCACAAGTGTTAGATGTAAAATGCGTTTGAGTATCAAAAGTTCTCACTACTGTCACAGTTTTAAATTATAGGTACATAAAGCATCAGTGATGAAAATCTCCAACATTTAGACTCGTAGTTTCCAACCTTTTTGACCCTGTAAAACAAAGTCATCTGCCTGTGACCCAACATTGCTGTTGCTACCTGTTATGAGCAGTTTAAATAATACATTTAAAAGGGTAAATTATCCAATAATCACAGAACAAAAAAGCAAAAAAGTCTGAAAAAATAAAAATAATTTGGTGTAACAGAGATATGTTTTTTTGTTAATAAATGATCTATCATTTTGTGACCCCTCAGTTTGTTCTTGCTGGCCCCTGTAGAGGTCCCCCAGGTTGGGAACCACTGAGGTAGACAAATGGTTCATGTAAGAGTCACAAGTTGATGGTCACATAACACCTACTGAAGACATTAATGTGGAAAAGTAGCCAGAGCCAGATTAAGCCATTAGGGGGCCCTGGAGAAATGAAACGTGGGGCCACTTCTTGACCCCTCTGTGCATTGTATATGTATTAGTTAGTAATGAATTATTTGTTTGTGGAAACATGATTAAGCTTACATCTGTTTCGTAACTTGCACCATTTATTGACATAACAGAGGCTTTAAAACTACTTGGGTACCTCTACAAGGCCACAAGATGGTTGTCTTGAGGCCCATGTCATTTCAGATTTTATTGAGCTTTACAATATTGTGGATACAATGTTAAAGCCCGCCTAAAAATTTAATCTTATTTGCTTCCCTATGATATTAAATATTCATGACTAAAAAAAGTAACAATCAAAGTTAAAGTTCTGACAAAACATTTTCGTTATTATCTTTTAAAAGTTCAACACTCAGAAACTCAGCTAACCTGCTCCATCTGGACTGCGTGGCTGTGTTTGATCAGATTTGAGTGACAGCAAATTTAACGAAATATTGATTCAAATGTTGCTACACTGTGATTGGTGTACGGAAATACATGAAATCACCTGAGCTTTGCCCACTTATGAAGTAGTTGCTTAGGAAAATGTGTTTTTAGGGCCTTTAACTAACAAATGTGCAATTAATGAAATCCCTTTGATCCCCTTAAGGGTCTGGGGGCCTGGGTTGTAGTGTCACTCATGAGAATCCTCCAAACTGGAGATGACGTGCTGCTTTTGGATCTGTTACATGCTCCTCTACAGGCTGAGAAAATTCACAAAAACTATCAAGATGTGCATTATGTCATTGAGCTAAATCAAGGTTGTTTGTTTTTTGTGGAGGTGTTTGTGGAAGATTTTTACCCCTTAAGTATTATTTTATGAGCTTATTTCAGGTCAACTGTACAATCTAAATAAGTAGTAAAAGTAACTAGTAACTAACTGAGGTGGAGTGAAAAATAGTACTGAAACAACAAATTGATTAAAAGTAGAGTTGATTAACACCAAAATGAATCAACATTTTTGACAATCCATTAATC
Organism: Micropterus salmoides; assembly: GCF_014851395.1. Lineage (NCBI taxonomy): Eukaryota > Metazoa > Chordata > Actinopteri > Centrarchiformes > Centrarchidae > Micropterus > Micropterus salmoides. The sequence continues at coordinate 25,263,248 of NW_024041151.1, read as the reverse complement.
ATTTAAGTCATTTGCCAAGCAAAAACACCAAACATCTCTGGTTCCAGCTCCCTGTCGGTTTGTAAAACAGAAGCAATTTGAAGACATCACTTTGGAGTTTAGGAAATTGTGATGGACATAGAAACTGAAATAATTGATAGATAATGAAAATCATCATTGCTCCCAGCATTAGTAAAAGAGTTAATTTACTTCTGAAATGTAGTGAGTAAAATTTGAATGTACCTGTACCTCAACGTAGTAAAGCCCAGTACTTCAGTAGATGTACTCAGTCACTTCCCACCTCTGAAAGTGAGAGTTGTCGTGCAGAAAAGGTTAAACCGACTGTACACACAATGCAGCCCCTCCACTTAATTACAGCAGAACCAGAGGAGACAGGGAGCATGTTGAGAATGAGCTTAATTAATGTAGCAGTAAAAAGTGGCCCTCCCTCTCCGTGTCCATTCTGCTGTTCAGTATTAGTTCCACATCAGCGCTCTCAAAGCCAGGAACAAATAGTGACTCTAATGATGGACATACAACCCCCCCCCCTCTATCCTCCTCACACAACCCCTCAGCTGGTCTCGGGTCACTGCCCCAACCTTTCCCCCCCCTCCCCCCACCCGCTCCCCAGGGACGGCAGAGCGGGGGAGGCAACCAGTTAGGCAACCATGTTCACCCCATCAGCTCAGAGAGAGCAGAAGACAACCTTGCATACTGACTTCATTAGCACTGACAAGTTTTGGGGAGATGGTTGGGGGGGCTGCTCAGTTTAGAAGACTTCAGAAACAGAAGAGAGAAGCCTCACGGGGGAGTGGAGGGAGACAGCAGCTGCAGAAATGTTGTGACGCAATCCCGGATCATCGCTGTGCCCAACGTGTTTACTGTGGTGTACTTCTGAGTCCTTATTTCAGAGCTGAGGGGCATTCTGCTTCCTGTCTGGATGCTACACATTTGCAATTACTATAAAAAGATTTCTGACGTTATTATCCTAAACATAAAATATACACACAAATATTGATTGTGATATAGATTTTAGGGTGTGTTGCCCAGCCCAGCAACTTCACTGTTACTTATATCCAAACATACAAGTTTACTTTTTATGTTATACACATTGTTAATCCTCAGTTTGGAGCCCACTCCAAAAGATCTTGAATAACTCTTTAGAGGTAAAATGAAGGTTTTCTGGCAGCAAACAAATTATTTGGTGTCATTGTGAGACAAAGTGATGTGCAACATGAGGATAATCTTGCCGGCAAGATGAGATAAATCCATTTCAAGAGTTTTCTTGACATGGACTCTATATCAAGGCAGACATGCTGCACACTGGTTGTAAAAGAAATGCCACTTTAATCTAGAAAAGGCTTTAAAAGTCTGCTGTCTTAAGAAACAGGTGAAGTGATGTCGCCACAGTTGTAAATGTCTTTAAAAACAAGATTATAGGATTCAGTAGTTGACTACAATGCTGTTACCTTCAGTGAAAAAAAGCCTAGAAAACCAATGTACTGTAGTTCAAAATAATGTGGGAGATACAAATAAAATTCTTCATCAGTGTATATCACAATATTGTGAAATAGTAATTTAATTTTTATTTTTATTTTCTGAAAATCAATTGAGAAACTGTTGGATGGATAAAATAACTGGACAGGAATCTCTGTTTGTGTCTAATCCTGCAAATGATATACCTCACAAATCATAGTCCTCAACACAGTGATGCAAAAATCTGAGAAATATTCACTATTGATTTGAATGATTGATTTGCCCACAGTGGCCGTGATGCCAACAGTGTGGCATCTCTGATGTTTGACAAATTTATATTGTCTCATGTTGTCATTAACTACTCTTGAACTTTTCCCAGAAACGTTACAAAATGTAGAAAGCATCAACAGGAGAGTCGTAAAAGCAGCAAGTGTATATAAACAATGTTGTGATCCCACCAGTTGATGCAGCCACATGTCTGAGGCAGCGAAGCAGTAAATTGGTGTATTCCGAAGCAACAAAACGAAGGGATGCTCTTGAGAGGGAATACAGTGGGACATATCGTTTTCAAAATCTAGTCTAAACAAAACAAAAGGAATATCAGATGAAATTAAGGCGTGAAAAGGTGGCGTGTATGTTTTATACCATCCAGCCACTGACATAAAGGACATAAATATTGTATGCAAAGAGAAAAATCCTCCGTTTGATGTCTTGAGAGCAAAGACAGTGGGAGAGAAAGGGAGGGGAAGCAGGAGGAGCTGCTCTTTGACGGATTATTATACTAAAGGGAGAGGAGGATCACCCAAACACTCCTAACCTCTGTAACAGTAATGGTCTCCACCTATCAGTGACAGGAACATTACAACCTGAGGAGCCACTTGCACTTGACAAAGTATAACTTGGAGGACCAAATCCCCAGGCTGAAAAACAAACAAGGAACCATGAAGGCATCAGACACTGCAAACCTACCACAGGCAGGGCTGATGAAAAGCTCATTAAAAGGCTTTTAGTTACAGCAACTTTTCAGTTGAGTTGCTCATGCTTGTTGGAGTGCCGTCTAAAACTTGGAAGTGAACTTCCTCACTTTCACAAAAGCAAGGTTATCTTAGAGCTCTGCTGTTCTTGGCACAATCAGGAGGATTCATGGTTTTGCTTTGAACTTGTATGTCTTTGTTTGAAATTCTGTGTTAAAGCATTCTTATATAAGATACTACGGCCACCCCTTTGGAGAGAATCACTCAACTTTGTAGACCTTTGAAAGCCAAAATGCTTCATATCTTACTCTACAAACACACAGCTGTCTCTTCGTCGAATAACAATGAAACTGCTGCCACAACCATTTGATGACACTTCAAGCCACTCGCCACACAAATTAAAAAATCTGTTTACATATTTTTAACTTCACTCTCTCATCTTAATTTCATATGAAAAAAAAAACAACTCTTGGATAGTCAACTAACTAGATTTTTATAAGCTAAAAAACTGAGAATATATCACCTAACTCCTTCCTGCTGAAGACAACTGTGAGATGTGGTGAAAAGTTCTACAAAAAGCTATTAAATGGACCTTGGGTCTTCTTGTCCCACTGCTGTTTCCAAAGGCAAGACTGGACATTCACATTAATGGTTTTGCAGAAAACCCCATGTTGAAGTCCATGTTGTCTGCAATATTTTGCACATTTCAGATGAAATATTTGCTCTAAAATCAATAATGTCAGGCTCAACTATCAATTAGTAAAAAAAATATTGTTGCAGCTATGTTTTTGCAGGATAATTTGATAAATTATTCACTTTCTAGTAAAATGGGAGGCACCCCTTAAATCCCCAAGTGGACTGAATCTTTACTGAGTCTGGGGCAAATAAATGCCACCACTGGGTGAAGAAATGTGGGGTTTAAAAAAAAAAAGAGGAAGAAAAAAAAGTTCCCCTTTCATGAGGTCCTGTGTGTTTGGGAGCTGAGCTGCCTCCTCTCTCCTCGCCCCGGGGCAGGCTATCATCTCCAGTGACACCAGAGGGAGGGCAGACCTCACCCCACCTCTGCTGGGCCAGGGGATGTATGGGATGAGAGAGGTGGCTAGATGGTGGAAAGAGGGGGCTCTGCTGGCCCAGTCTCTCATGTCCAGCTTCCTCTTTGATCACCGGCCGCCGACCTCCATGTCTCCAAAACAAGGAGCCGGGGCCGAGAACATGCCACTGAGGCTGTCAGCCCTTGTTCCCTCCAAATATGAAAAAAGGGTTAATTGTATTTAACAATATGCTCTCTAACGCCTCCCCATCACCGCCACCCTCCCCTCCTTGATTAGAATTAGAATCACATCTGGCGCCATGTTCTGTCCCTCATTACTGCTGAATCTCATTACAAGCCGATCCCGTGGGAGGGACGGCGCCGGGTTTTTAAGCACACTTTTCGCTTTCTTCCTGCCTCTTGCTCATCTCATCTGCCTTGCCGCTCCTTCTCTTCTGCGTTTACATTAGCGGAAGTCCTCATCTGAGAGAATGACTGAGCACCACCACCCACCTCCCCCTCCTCCTCCCAGAGCCTGGAAATTGTTTTACACTGCCAATTAAAGTAGGTATGTTGAGTTTTTTCCAGAGAATGTATTATTCAGAGTGTATTATTTGTTGCGCTCAAAAAAGAGATGAGAAAAAAAAACCCTCACTAAAATAGGACTAGCAGAGTAAGTCCCACTTACTTTCAATACAAACTACACCAAAGGAAATATAGTCAACATAAGGAAAATGAGGGAGCTTATTTATGGTGCCCAAAAATCCTACTGAATAATAGAAACCTCCACATATAACCACATTTTAAACTTTGTTTTTGCACCCTTGAGCAAACACTGTGTCTGTTTATGAATTCATTTTAGAGGGGCGGGATAAAGAAATCTGTAAAGTTTGAGTCCAAAATGTTTTACCTCAGTAAAATATTAATCTAAAACTATGGCAAGGGGAAACTGTTTCTCTGCGCACTTTGTCGGCTACACTTGTGACGGAATAAGAGTTAGACATATAATCAAAGCCTTTTATTTGCACTTTTAACATAGTAATATAAAGTAATAAAACTGTGAACAAAACACATGAAATAAAAAATGTAAAAAATAAAATAAAAAACTGTAGCAGTGATATCTGACAAAATTGGACCCTGTGTCAGAGCGGGAAGCTCTGAAGGTCACAGGGAAGCCCTGAGGTTCCTCCAAACGGTCAGCTCTAGATCATGGGCGAGTCACAGAGCGTGCAGGGCGCCAGCAGGATCTTCTTTATCCACTCTGGATCTGTGGGGAAAACAGAAGAAAACCGAATGTAAATGTGATGGGCATTTTAAAACGTTGGTCTCATAATTGTCACTTTCCCATAAAAGTCCAGACAGCAGTCTTACTAGATTAGACCTAATAACATGTCTGAAGCACTTCTGAACTTAATGTCGTCACTCTGGAGGCTGCAGCAGCACACCGTTAAATACACAAAGCTCAAATAAATACACCCAACAGCTTCAGAAGGCTTGGTCTTCTATCTCGTAACTCATTTCTTATGCAGGAAGAAAATCATCATTCATTTTAATGAAATCATTTTAATAAAACCACCAAACACTGAATTATCATAGTTGTTGAGGAGATTCATCTCATGTCAGATCACTCAGCACACAGAAAAGAAGAAAAAATTCAATGCAAGTCCCATGACCGCAACAATGTTGGTCATTAATTAAGGTTTCAAAATAAGTTTACTTAATGCACACCTATGTTTGAAAGCCCAAAAGCCAGTATTTTTACTGATAGATGACGCCAGCAATGTTATGCATTCTGAAATGTCTGGAAAGGGTTTAATACAGTGGAAGCCAACAATAATTGCCACACATGGTTTTAAAACCAAATACTGAAAAGGGCCAAAAATCTGTAAGATGTTTTGAGAGATAGGAGCTGTGACAAGGTCCGATTTTGACAGATGCCAAAACTGCACAGACCTGTCAGTCTTTAGCTGAGATAGGGTGGAATGACCAGGAGAGCCATGCCTCAGGCGCTCAGGCAACACCGATAAAGACCTGGGATGCATGTGGCAGCCAGATGAAGCCAATCCTCAAACAATGGTAAGAGTAGTGCTCTAACCACTGCAGGCACCATGTATTCTACATTTCAGTGAAAATAATTCATCCTCATCTACAAGTTCAAGAGTATGGGCCAAAATGACCATGGAAATGACTGACCAATCAAAATCAATCAGGTTGGATCCATAAAGTTAAATGTTGTCAGTCTGAGCAAACATGGGTCTTTTACATTCACACAAGAAATTAGGTTACTCGGAAACCAGGGCTGCGTTCAACCCGGACAAATCATAACAAAGCGTTTATTTAAAAACGGAAATAGTGGTGCCGTTTTAATATGGCAGGGGTTATATACACTTTGCTTCTGATTGGCTAAGACCTGTAACACATTCACCAAACATACCTCAGAGACTGTTGCGCTTCATTCAGTTTGTATTCAGTCTGTTTAAACCCAGTGTTTCTAAAGATTAGGTAATTAGATAATTGGGTTCCTCTAATCACCTATGGTTAGGACAATGGGGCTCTTGTTTACATGACAGTTAAGAAATCAGGTTACTGCAGAAAGTCAAATATAACCCCGTTACCTCAGTGCATGCTTGAGCTGCAAAGAAGCAAACTGAATGAGGTCATACATTATTTACCCCTGCACCAGTACTTGTAATTCCCAAGCTACAGTGAAAATGGTAAGCCTGCCATTTATTTGAAAAGTTTGTATAATGAGACAGATTCCTGAGAAATAAGATAATCTTTACTTGGCGCACCTTCCCAAATGGCATCCCTGAATTACGGCTAGGTACTTGTTGATTTTACATGTTCGCTCGTAAAAAGTTCAAGTTTGCAGCGTGAGTGCAGAGTGCAACAAAAGTAACAACTTTTTTGGGACAAGACTACATTTGTAAATCTTAGCATTTATCCTGCATTTTTCTGTGAATGACGCACAACAGGAAAAAAGGCCAATCAACCAAAAAACTGAGATTACACTGAGCTTCTGATCAATGATTCACTCTTCACGCTTAGGAGGCAATCATCAATCAGACGCAGAAAAATCCCCTTTAAAACACTTTTCCAAAGAAAAAATTAAATAAAAAAATAACAATTTTCTACAGATTTTCTACAGAGGGCAGTCAGCAGCAACGAGACAGGGCTGCTACATAATCCTTGCGGACAACTGCTCCCCATCAAAGTACCTCCGCTTAAGTGCTTGTTTTGCCACCGACAGGCTGAGATTGTTATTACGAGTGTCTGGTAACATTATGGTAAGAATCCCTACAGCGATATACATTTTTAAATACCATTTCTTTTAACTAGAAACAGTCACCATATCGCTCTCGTCAAAACCTCCAGACTCCCTTGACAAAAATAGTAATTTTTCCCTTTGTTGCCTACCGCTTCTTTAAATCAGTTGGTTTGTGTTATTGTGTGACTTTGGTGTCTTTAAAAACACAAATAAAAAAAGCGATATAGTGAGATAGTATAAGTATAGACACTTGTAACAATCATGAGCATGTCAGTGGCGAAAACAAGAACTTTAGTGGACAGACACAATTTCATGCAAGGATTACATAGCAGCCCTTACTTGCAGCTGCCGACTGCAGCACGCTCGCTCAATACTGGACTGATTTTGAGAAATGTTGTCCCAATTAGTAACAGACACAAAAACGTGGGAAAGTAAGGCCCGGTTTGAAAAATACTGAAGTTACCCTTTAAGTTTTCGACTGACTCAAAATCCTGAATGTCAAGCAATGATCTGAGCTTCAGAGCGGGATGATGGCCGACGTTGAAGGTGACAGGAGGAGATGGCTGACAGAGAGTGAGACTGTGAAATGAAGGTGGAGAGAGATGCAAAGTGGCGCTTACCCTCAGGCTCTGGCAGCCTGGCGATGCTATCCAGCAGGAGGCAACGTCTGAACGTCAGCGTCTGGCAGGCCTGGTATGACAACACACACCTGGAGGAGACCGAGAGAAAGGCATTAGAGAGCTGGCTGGCAGGGACAGAGGCATGCACCCCCACACGCACACACAAAAGTAGAGCAGAAACAGCACTGAAGTACAACTGACGGCCACATATTTCCCTCTTAGTGCCCACCAGAGGCACCACGTTCGAGCTAGCGAGAAGGCAGGAGGAATGTTTGGCAGAGGATATTTATGAGACGGTGAGAGTGGTTCGTGGGTAAATATCAGAAGGTGGGAGGCTTGATTACTGCTCTGTGAAGGTAAACAAACCGTCAAAGAAGGCATTTGGCATTGAGATTCAATTCATGTCCTATCAGGCTCAAATGTGGCATCTGAACCGCGGAGCACTCTGAGGCTAAAGCTAATTTTAAAAAAATGAAATAAAAAAATAATAGATCTTCACTGGATTACATTAGATCAAGAATAATGTGCGTACCTGAGCCACATGTGACCGTTTTCACAGGTTGCTTGTTTGTGGTCGGAGAAGGGCAGCACCGCCCGACACAGGCTGCAGCGCTCCGAGAACGTCTGCTTGTTCAACTTGTTCTTGATGTGGCCAATCAGGACCTGAGAAGGATGAGACACACACAAACACACATGGACACACACAGAGAGTGTGAGTGAAGGCAAATGCAACACTGTATAACGGTAGCCGAGGAGACTGCATGAATGTGAGTTCAGTGCTGATCTCATAAAAGGGTAACATAATTTTTGTTTTGAGCTGATCTGAAACACCACTATCAGAGCTGATCAGCAGTAGCTAGTTTTTTACACAAATGTACTTCATCTTCAACTGATGTCTACAGACATTAATAAAATACTAAAATGTTTTTAGTATGAAACCCAGAGTTTCAGCTATGTTCAGTTTGCAGTGGTGGCCCACTGCTGCAAAACTGTCACCGCTGCTTCAGAATTTTATGAAACGTCATGAAGTCTCAATTACACGACGAGGGCTTTTAGCTTGACGAGACAGTGAAGACACGTCGGCGGAACGCTCTAGAATTCTTCGGCGACACCAGAGCCCTGGCAACGCATCCGAGAAAGAGGCAGGAGAAGAGACGAGTAAGGAGAAAGACAGCAAGAGAGAGGTAGATTTAAAAAGCTAAGATGGATAGATTTTACAGTTTAAAAGAACATTCACCATTAACGGTAATCTCTCTTGATATTCATAACAACTCATTATAGCTATATCGTGAAATAATGGTCCAGATAACCTAACTTCAACATTAGCAATCTCACTGGGTCTTTATTTAGCCTAAATGTTAAAGTCTAACTAAAGCTAATGTAATAACTGGGCAAAATCAGTTTACTATTGTGCGTTCTAGTTGTGCCGAAGCTTGAGTTGGAAATTTTAACTGGAACGCCCCCTTAAGTTGGATTTCCAACTCAAAAAGTCAGGAGAACCGCGACTTCATGATCCAAGATGGCTGCTCCGTGTATCAACAGTTAGTGAAAGCTGTAGTTTATACGGTTTATTAGCCGTCAGTGGACATGTTGCTACTGTGTTTAGTGTGCTTAAATATCGTGCAATTCATTTTTATCACCCGGTGTTGGTAACAATGGCTAACCTTGCTAGCTGTTTACAATGGCTGGCCAAGCCGGTTTTCCGACTTTCCACTGGAACGTGGTCAACTTGGTCGTGACGTCATTCCCAGCTCCGTCCTCCTAGGTAAACGGAATGCGCCACATGTTGACGCTAAACTCATGGCATGGTCACATGTAACTTCTTTTCAGCCATTGTTCATGAGCGAAACACTTTGGTAGTTGCTAGACTTTGCTACACGTGCTTCACACAGGAATTTTATTTTTTAACCCCTGGGGTATGGGGTGTTGGCCTGCCCCCACTAAACCTAGAGGAAACAGTGAAAGCATTTTAAAATGAAAAATGATTAAGCTACCTGGATATAAAATGTGTGTCATATATACACAAGATCCATATCTGATATCTCTTTAGTTTATTACTTTGTCATTTTGTTAAAAACAAACAAACAGGCAATTAAAGCGAGTCTATGTAACAGCAACCACTGTGGCAATTATTGGAAAAGAATAAATGCTGAAACATTCACTATACTGCAAAAGGTTTGTGGACACACATGGGCCCTTAGTTCCAGTTAAGAGATGCAAGATCATAGGCATAGGAACCTCCATCAGAACTTTTTCAACAATCCCACCGTTGTGCTCATCCTATCAAATCAAACTGCCTTTCTTTCCATAAAATATTGCCCATTGGTTTACACACCAATTTGAGCCACACTGACCTGCTTCAACAGGAAATAATAAGGCAATTTCATCTGAACTTTAAGGGAAATCTTTATGCTCCAGCTTAATGCTACAACACACAATATTTGAGACAACGAGGAGGGAGGGGTCGCGGCAAAAACTACAGTGTATTCATTTGAGTAAGAGTGAGTTTTACTGATTATGAATTGAACTTTTCATCTTTGAGAGAATTGAACGCGGTTTCTTTTTTGAGAAATTACAGTCTTGCTTTAAAGTACAATTATAAAGCAGGCCCTTGTCTTAAAGCAGTCCTTAATGCTGTCAAGGGTTTCTTAGCCGAACTGCTTTAAGTGTACACTGTGCAGCTGCATTATGTAGGATTGTATGAATATCACTTGATGATCGTCAGCATATATGCGACATCAAGTCACTGATTAGGGCAAAAATACAGTACAAAATTCACAACATTCTTGGAAAGAAGCTGAAGGAAATAACTAGCAGGTGAGTTTTACCTCTGAAGCTCTGTCGTTGGCGTCTTTGGAGAGGTACTCCACCAGGCCACAGGTGGGTATGCTGGTGTTCTGAGCAATCCAGGTGTTGAGGTACACCACCCCCAGCACCTTCTTCATGTTCTCTCTCATCAGGTGGGTCTCTACAGCATTGATCCAAGCCTGCACCTCCTCCAGCTGCTCCTCCTTCTCCTGTTTCACCCCACCAGGCTCGCCTTCCTCTTGTGCTGCACCTTCGTCCGTTCCGTTCTCCTCTTCCTCGTCTCTTACAAACACCTTGCGCTCCTCGTGTGAAGGTTTCCATCGGTGATCTGTGGGAGGCGTCTGTAGCGACTGGTAAAGCATACGCACCAGAAAGAGCTTGAAACGCCACAAGTAGGGCGAGTCTACTTCCTGGATCTTTTGATCGAGCTCTTCCAGCAGCGACGCAGGGATGCACTTGTTTTTCAAAACTTGCCACCTCACGAGATCAAGCAGGTCGGCCATTTTATACAGGTTCTGCGTGGGGGACTTTAGCAGTAGTGTCGCCGCCATTTCTGGCGTTTTGAGGGTCACAAAGTGAACCTGGTAGGTCCTGTGAATTGGATGATGGCCGCCAACCATACCTTGCGTGCTGACAAGCGCAATATATGCTCCGTTGTGGCTCACGGCGATCCCGTGTATCCTCCTCCCCGTTAGGTTTTCAGGTCGCAACATGTCCTCTTGTTTGAAAATCAGAGTGTTCTCTGTAAATGTTGGTGTCAGCTTTTTTATCCATCCGTCTATGGAACACGTGTACACTGCAACGCCATGCTGACTAACCGCTAGCGAGACCACAGGGAGGGAGTGCAGTCCTGCCACGTGAGAGTTGTGTACATTTAGTCCGGCAGGCGAAATCATGAGCAAACACCAAAAGACGTAGCAGCCGCGCGAGGCCACGATGAGGCTGCAGCTGGATTTTTGGATCGGGTGAATCATCGGGACACATTTGAGGTTTTCGACGGCGATTTCGTCACACTCCTTCCAGAGGATGACGGGGTGACGGAGGGTGAAGTAGCCCTTCACTCCCGACAGGCTGACCGGCATGATCTTGACGGGTCCCACTTCACTGCCGACGATCAGCCCGCTCATCCGGCGATCTGCGCTTTCATACTCCCACCACGCCAAGTCACTGGGTCTAGTCACACCCGATTCGACGATATCATAAAAGACGACATCTGCCCCGTTTACAAAGGGCAACACAAACTTCCACAAAACAAGGTCGCCGTTTTCCATTAAGACGGCGAGGAGGACCATCTCCACGTCTACACATGTGTTGTCCGGCTGCACCTGTTTGATCGTGTAAACGCTCGACCACTCCATTCTCAGAGGAGTCTGCATACGGAAACGCCGCTGCAGCTCGTCTAAGTCCAGCAGGTTTGCCTGCGGAGGCTTGTTGTCTTTTTTGGCGTAGCCTCGCTCCTTTAGCCTCTCACTGTACTTTTTGGTGAGATCGACTAGCATATTCCACTCGAGACGCTTGTGGCTGTTATGTATGGTAAGTCTGTGGTCAAGTGTTAGGCAAGCGAGCAGACAGCGCCCGCTTGAGTCACAACCTAACGGAGACCAACTGCCATATTTGATTCCTTTGTGCGGTCCTATCGATGGGTTGATCGCTCTGTCGGCCAGAAAAACTTGCCTCACTGTGGGGTCTGGATGTGTAGAGAACTTCTCCATCGCTTGAGCTAGCTCTGCTGCCGGTCCCACCTTAAAAAGTTAAAAACACAAATGAAAAGCAAATTTAAGGTTAAAAGTCAGGTTTAAGAGTCATTTCAGCATACATCCAATGAAACAATATTCCCACCTGAACTGTTACTATATTTGATAGTAGTAAAAGCCAATGCTAACACAAAAATCATTTAACACTGGAAAATCCCAAAACACTAAAGAACACTGAATTTAAGAGCTACATTAACTACTGAGAAATCAAAGCAATATCTCTGAGTTCCACGACTAAAAGTCAACTTTGGATTATACTGACCGAAACCCACAGGCATTAGTTTGGTGCTTGACAAAACAAACTACTGGGCTATAAATTTACCGAAAGTACATCATGTACAGGAAAAGTGATACTACTCACAATGGTTAAAATCTAAAAGCAGAATGCTTTAAAAAAAAACAAACACATTCAGTCAAAAGGATCACCTGACATGGCTGATGCAACAGTATCAAGTTGTGTTTTGAGTGCCAGTGTCTACTGCTCCCTGCTCACCAGCCCTCTGATTTACAAGCAGTTAATCACATCTATAAATGACAGCAGGAAACCACCGTTGTCTGTCTGCCACTGCGCCTAGTGGATTATACACTTCTGCTCCATCCAGTGTTTTATCTGCCAAGTGGATTTTTGGAGTGGAGATGAACCTATAAACAATCATGTTTACACACAAGAGCAGCTGCGCAGAGACAGATTCATCACGGCAAAATTGTTTTTCAGTTTCTCTTTTCATCAACATTTGTATTCCATCACTTTAATCGTCTTTCTTTCAGTTCGGTAAATAATGAAAATACAGAGACATCCACCACTGCCAAACTAATAGCTCACAAGTGAATATTAGCTTGGCTGCGTTTCTAAGGCTTGTTTACACAAGTTGCTTAACAAGCAGACAAATGGTAGCACTACTGCAATGGACTCACAGATGTTCTTTAGACACATATCACATATTTAGACTTGGGCACTAACACTTGTATTACATATAACCAGTGTGTATTGCCACTTTTGTTGCCATTCTTTTATTCTGTTCACTTTTTAAGGTTTAAAAAAAAACAACCTTCTGATAGATCCTTCTGATAAATCTTATGCCCCAGGACGGTTCACTCATTACTTACGATCATAAGCTTCACTTTTCCATAATAGCTGAAGATTAGGCAGCCATATGCCCCAAATATTAAGTCTCCCTTTTTGTCACTAAACTTGGATGTTTGACCTTCATTATAAGGAACAACGTATATGCTGAGTTTATGAGTTTAACACCAAAAGGCTGTAATGAATGTAAACATAAATTTGGGGTAACGTGCATTGACAAGCCTGAATTTGTGACATTACAGTATGATGTGGAAACTTGAAGCCTCCAGTGCACATACAGTGCAAAAATGTACTGACATACAACTTTTAAAATTAGGAAAATATTACTGCATATTCATAAATTCTGGGTTTTTAAATGAGGATAAAGGAGTGTGTGTAATTTTAACAATTTTGAACCAGTTGTAAATATTTATATAGCAAACCACAAATCCTCATTCAAAGCGGAGTGTCAGCATATATGTCTTAAAACATATCTGGAGGGAATCTTAAAAGGTTTTCATTTCATCGGCGGATATGTTGTCTTAAAACCTGTTTAAGAGTCTACAGTAATTAATTTGCTGTGTTTGATATAATGTCAAAATTACAGTTTACATCTAAACAAAACCTGTTCCCCTTGCAGCAATCATCAATTTTACATCCCAGTAATCATACTTTCAAGATCCCAGGTAGAGTTAAAATGAAAAACATAGAGGCTGAGTGATACTGACAACATTACAGAAGAAACAATCATAATGTGAATATGTTCAACAGGTGGAGGCATATTCATGTCAGCTGTAACAGTCTAATAAAATATTCTGTTTCTGCAGAGTTTGACATTCATCTGATAGGCTGCTTAAATTCTGATGTGATTCTGATGAACTGCCGAAACAATTGATTCCCATTACTGACATCTCACTGCCTGCAAGACAGCTCAGATTTTAAAAGGAGTGACTGTGGCCAGTTCCTGAATAGCAGGGGCTTACTTGCGTGTGAAATTTGTGGTCAACTCCCCTTATTTCTTCTCTGCAAGATGGAGAGCTACGCTGGGCTAACGTTAGTTAGTTATTACTGCTTCCAAATACAATTATAGCATGTACATAGTCTTTGTCAGGGGTTAATATGAACGCGGTCAACCACTTGACTGCACGGACTTTCAACACCCAACCAGCGCCAGGTTGAGCCATCACCTGTCGCTGTGTTTACCAGCTGATGTTCTGTTCACAGCCGCACATGCTAAGCTAACGATAAGCGCTACCCGGGTGCCTTTTGTTATTATTAGTGTCACCATGTGGACAAAACAGATGAACATTTTGGGGGCATTTACCCGCAGCGTGTACGCTTCGGTCGGGACGGGAATAGAGGTCCTGTGCAGCGTCAGGTCCTGTTTGTTGCTGTGGACATCGCACACCAGCTCCATCAGCGACATGGAGCTGGTGGTGCACACAGCCAGGCGGTGATCCTGCGACCAGGCGAGCGGATGGAGCCCGCTGACCGGGGCCATGAGCGGGACGACGGGGTCCCGCTTAACCGGCACATCCTCCGGGCCGAAGAGTAGACCATCCTCAGATCCTGGCTCGGTCTTGACGACTACGTTTATGGGCAGTGAAGCAGCCGATTCTGACTCACTGGCCGCCGCCATGTTTCGTGTGCGGCGGAAGTGACATCGACGAGCGCGGGAGGAAGGAGGGACTTCCTCCTGCGGAGTTAAATAGTGCACTGCACATGTCAGCAGCGTCAACTGTTTACATCTGTCAAGTCGGTCAAGCCTTTTAACGCTGTCTCTCTCACACACACACACACACATATATAGATATACATATATTAGGGTGCCACTCAATGTAATGGAAAAAATCTTTAAAAACTTTTTCCATGTGCCACCCCCTCGTTGTGTTCCTTTTAGGATGCACACTGCCAGTGAAAGGTTTCATTCAGATATAATAATACTATAACATGTACTATAATCAAGATAAAATGTCATTTAATTCAAAATTTCTCTACCAAAGTAAATTAATCCTTGAGTAAGTATTGTTATCATTTAACTGTTCTTTTTCATATTCTAATTTGTGGTATTATTTGGTTTAAATACTATGTAATCAGAATAATATTTTTGGGTTAGCACTATAGCAGACGTAGTCAATAGTATATTTAACTCTGTCCAGGATTGCGAGGGGGCTGGAGCCAATCCCAGCTGTCATTGTGTGATCCCTGGACAAATCGCTAGATCATCACAGGGCTAACTCATAGAGACAAACAATTCACGTATACGTTCACACCTAAGGGCAATTAAGAGTCACCAATAAACATATGCAGGTCTTTGGAGGGTGGGAGGAAGCAGGAGAACATAAAGAGAACCCACTCAGACACAGGGAGAACATGCAAAGTCCACAAAGAAAGGCCTGGACCTCGATCCACGGACCTTCTTGCTGCGAGGCCACAGTGCTAACCACTGCACCACCATGTCGCATCTGTGTGTCATGTTAAACTTAATTATTCTCATTTATAGCACCACCTACCAGTTATTTTCTGGTACGGTAAAGATAGTCACTTCAAGAGAGTTCACTTAACGAGGTGGCCTCTTCTGAAGCTTTTATTTCTTGGAGCACAGCGTTAAGGCTCCCAGAGCTTTCGACCAGGCTCGGTGATCTACAGTCTGAACATTTTCCTGATTCCGAAACTGTCATATATGGTAAATGGTCTGTATTTGTATAGTGCCTTTCTAGCCTTTTCGACCACTCACAGTGCTTTACACTACATCATATTCACCCACCCACCTCTCACACCAAAGGCCTGTGTCTTATCCATTGCGCTACCCATCAGCGTCGCCAGGTCATTTTTCGTGTTTCATGTTTTGACTGTAGCCCCGAATAGAGAGCCTAAGTCACTCACCTCCGCTTCTGGCTCATGGGACCTTATTTCGGAAACAATATGTACGGTAGTCAATGGCGAGAGACAACTTATTTTTTTATCCCGTTAGAGTTGAACCTTGAGTTACACATATGATGTTAGTCAATTTAAAATTTTGTAAGTCAAAAAAGTCGCAGTTTGTCGTAAAACAGTAAAGCTACATGTCGTTTTGTGTGAATACCGTTCAACGAACAACATCTTGTCTCGCACAATATACGCCACATGTTAGCGCGGTAATGTTAGCTAACGTTCATTGCTTGGTTGCTACTAGCTGGATTACTTAGCTGTGTTCCACGCAGAAACATATCTCACCTGATGTGTTTGATCCAACGACTCTCAGTCCTTTTATCACATCATCCTCTCATGTCCCTTCCAGTTAGTGGAGGACCACTCACTTATGCCCCTTGATCACTTCTGTAATTAAGGTCTATCTGGTTTGCATGTGCATGTGTTTCGTCCTATTCATAGAAATCTGCAGCTACTCTGTGAGCTGAAAACACATGTAGCTGTTGCTAAAGCTGCAATATAGTCATTCTCTGGACACCTGTGGATACTTAATTGTTCAATATTAACTTGTGAAGTAACTGCAGCCATTTGTCTTCTTTTTGACAATTTTTGCATTATTCTAACCTGTGATATTAAAGTTAATATTACTAATATTAATTAATATTATTAAAATCGGAAAATGTTGAAATTATTTTGTCAGTGTTTACCAGTAATATTTGAGTGGTCACCACATAATGTTATATTTTTGAGTGGCACCCTAATATATATATATATATATATATATATGTTAGTCTTTTAGACTGGACTTACTTTTAGCTAGGCATACCAAATACATTGTCAACTGACTGCTGAGTGTTTGTTTTTGAGTATCATATTTTGTGACATTGTGTGCCTATTCTAAGTCATTTTGCTGCTGGAAAGGGGACTAAAAGGGACCTAAGATAGGTGGACTCACTGTTGCAAAGCAAATATTACAGTGGGGACCATGACAATTTCATACCAGAACAATACATTTCATTAAACTCACACAATGGAGCACATATATCCACAGAATCTCTTCAGTGACTGTAAGAACCCCAGTATGAAACCATTAAGAAAGTTTAAGTCTTAGAAATTGCTAAATAAAATGGTCTCATCTCTTACTGGTCTAATATTCATATTTTTATGACTGTGTTATAGATGGAGTATTAATAATACATGCTAGTGTTTTTCAGTCCATTCCAAGAGAAATCTTTGGGGTCACAAAAGCCTACAAACAAAACCTTTCAGACCATGAAATCTTCTTTAAATGAAACTATCTGAGAACAGAAAATCACTCTCTGGCTGAGCTGCTGCTGTCCTTTCAAAAGGACATTATTTTAAGTGGGTTAAAGCGAAAGAGGTGGCAACCACTGATTTAGTCCATATTGTAGTTTAACATACGTCACATTCATCCAAATTAATTCCTAAAATAAAAGGTAGGTGTGATCCTCAATAATGACATTACAGTGATCATGTCTATATTCTATACCTCTTATTCTGTTCAGCTGGAGCCAGTTTATATGCCTTACTGTTTAGCTCGTGCATTATTAAGATAACAAGCATTTTAATCGTCTCAGCCTTTATACTGAGCAACAAACTAGAAACATGCTGTCTGAGAGCAGAGGTTCAGCTCATTTCCATGTGAGGAGCAGATAAACGTGTGTTGGATGACTGCTCCTGCTTCATAAGTAAAGAGAGGTGTAGGTGTGATAATGTGAACATGCAAAAAAGGTGTATCATTTCTATTTAAAAGGTGATTGTTGCAGTTTTTGAGCTTTAACCCTCTGTAGCTATCAGAACAGCTAGCATTGGATCAAATGTAGAAAATACCATCTCGGATCTCTGAAATGTTGTCCTTTCACTTCACTTGAGTCATTACCCCCTGACAGACTGTCAGCATGCAAAGTAATCACAATTGATAATGTTGCTGATACATTAATGAATGGTGTAATTACCCATACACATATTAACAATTCATATATTTTACATTTTGTATACTTTTTTTATTCAAATGGCTTTGTAGGCTTCAGCCTCCAACCTTTTTTGAATTAGAGAATATGATGCTTGATATTGTTTTATTTTTGATGTAATGATTTAGTATTATTTAACCACTTTCACAACTGTATGGTCAGTTTGTTACTGTATATAATTGATAAAATATAAAACATAATCTAGCTAACTCAGCTTAGTTACAACTATAGATGGGGAAAAACATAGTAAAGGAAAATTAATTATTTTTAAAAACTGAATGTGATTTGAAAACACTTACAGGGTAGTGGGTTGTTTGTAGAGAGTGAACATTCGTATAACTGTGCCATCATTGGAATATTTGTCTCCATATACTTCTTTCTTAATGTAATTATTAAACTGTGTTTTCTGTACCATGTTTGCATATATATATCTGGTGACTAACAAATGAATCTGAAACATAAACCACCAATACCTTTGTAATCAAACTTAACCACAGTGACATACCTTGCAGCTCCTTGTTTTAATTAGATTAGATTAGATGAAACTTTAATGATGTCCATGGGGACATTTTTTGATGTATGTGACACAAGCACTCAGAGAGGTCTGTGTTGAAACGCCACTGACAGTCAACAATGACACATTCACCAGTCTGAGCGTGGAAAAAAGAATGAGCCCTGTCTGTGACAGGGACAACATCAGTCATTTCATCTGTCAGGGAGCGGTCACTCATCACCAAGAGAGATCATTAATTGTCATATTCCATCGCTAATTAATAAAAATATGAAAATTGTCCCATCTGCAGTTGATGGCTCAAATATATATCAACATGCTTTATGCGATGAGTCACCGGACACTCCTGGACTGGTCAAAGGTCAAACTGCTGCAGTTGGATTTGGAGCTGGAGGTTCCCAGGCAGACAGTGATTTGTTACAGCCCTCACATGAAAGCTCCTCTCACAGTAGCTGCCTGACTCTCAGCAAGATGACAGCGGGATTTCAACAGGCAGAGTTATTTGTCACAAAACAAATTGTTACAAATCTGTGAGACAAATACAGAATAGCACGCCGACCATGTTTTAATCTCTCATTTTTCTGTCTTTTGTTTCGATAATCGAAATGAATAAATGAACGGGGACCATGGTATGTTTCATTCTTAATGAAGCGTGTAGTGAATGAATATTTCACACACCTGCTGTGCGTCTTTGGTGGGTTTTGACTGGGGACCCAATCCCAGCCCGGGATGTATGAATGTTGGATTAAACATTCATCAAATGCTGTCACAAAAACTTTATTGTCTCCTGTCAACCACACATAAAGACGGAAACAGGCCCCTGTGCAGGCCATGACTTCAACCTCAGCCTTTGGTTTACCTATTGTGTGCTGGGGGAATTATTTAGGTTGCACTGGATTCATGTTGTGGGTATATAGGTTATGTAGTGTGGGTTTATGAATATGGCTGGGGTCAGCTCAGGTCAATCCCGTATATCTCTAACATCCACCTGCTGTGTTGTTATTGCCTGCAGTTTCCTCCTCAGCCTTTCAACCCTCAGTAGACCACATCCTCTGCTGTTTGCTCACTCCGAGTGTCACCGGAGCTGCTTACACGTATCTTGTGAGGAAGCCCATAGGGACGTTTTGATGCATGGTTCATCATACATGTTTTAATCATTCAGTCTCTCAGACACCTCCCGGGAGGGGGCTGCTGCAGAACATTACCGAGTACACACAATTAGTGATATAATCATGATGATGATAATGAAATGTATTTAGAGCATATCAGCGTGGTTCATTCTGTTCAGGGAGACATTAGCAGGACTGCAGCCCTGGAAAAGCCTCGGCGCGCGGGCTCCTGGCGCTCTCCCTCTGGAGACTGGCAGAGCCCGGTAGGTTGCCACGTCAGAGATTAGCAGTCATAGCAGTCGACTTGGCGCTTCTTCTGCGCCATCAACTGTGAAAGCCTCACCTGACAGGTGTTGCTCTCAATCAGTGCTCCTCTGCCCCCCCATGCTGTCCTTGGAGTGGGAAGAGATAAGGAAACCTTCCCCTCCCCCTTTATATATTCTGACAGCCTCTAACAGGCCATGCTCTAAGATGCAGTGGGCTTCACACACCAGAAAAGCAACAACGAACCCCCCCTCTCAATGAGAAACTAGTGATATCACATCATTGACATCAGTAGGAAACACAGTGCTGGCCTTTTATTTAGCTCCCCTCATTGATGTTCCGTCACCTGTTTAAGGTCAAGGTGATAGGATGTAAGGATCAGAGGGAGGGCTTCAACGCAGGAATAACAGTGCATGCTGGGAACTGTTTTAACAGACTGTAGGCCAGGACAAAATCAGTGATCACTCGTTAAAAGTAACACAAGAGAACCACAGGTGTCTTTGTTTCTGAATAAAAATGGATTTAGGAGTCAGTATTCTATTTAATATTGAATAATGCTAAGGGAACCTCAAGCATCTATCCATCACCACCTACAATAATGAGGGAGAATAAGGAAATCACTTAAACAGCATTTAGTAAAAAAGAAACTCTAACTGACCTTTGCTAACTTACTTAATAGATAAATGGCAATTTTACATTCTCCCTGGTTACTCAGCTTACAGTGTCAACAGACAAAATCAGCACTGATGACATAAATAGTTTTATACCAAAAGAAGAAAGCCCACATGTGAACTAAACAGGCTATATATCTTGGTTGTCATGACTGAACACGTAGAAAACACCTTACTGTGAACATTTTCCTTTGAAAAGACAGCGTGTTGTGTGGACAACGCACAGTAATGGCAGTGGCTTGCTTTTGAATTGCAAACAGATTTTTCAGTCCCTGTATGGGCATAACTATCTGCATGGTAAGAAAGAAAATATGTTTGTTTTTTGTCATTTATGTGAACCAGCCCTCTAATTATGGTGGGGAATCCACAAGTGGAAGAAAAACTCTACCATGAAGGCATTTTTTTCTTATGTAGAGCTAAGCCTGCGAATTTTGTCAAGCTATCATTTTAAGTAGCATTTGCTTCTCTCTCATGACATAGCTTTTTCATGAACAGGCCATTCTGTGTTTTGTGGAAAACTCTGGTTAGGGAATATCCTGAAAGCATTTATTCTGCAAGGCATTTAGCATCAACTGTGATACCAGGGATGTGCTTCACTTCACCAAGGTAAGTAGCTAGCTTCATCGCTGCTTGTGCTGTCCTGGATATTGATCAGGTGCTGGCATTGTTCAGTCGCTGTTAATACCTTGCTGGTGCTAATTTTTGCTCGGTAGATATGTAACAGTAAAAAAAAACAGGTGTAAAAAATAAATTAAAATGAATGATGTCTGAATTCCATTTAGCTGCTTTTGTTTCTGGGGCCTATATTATGCTAAAACCTGTGTGCTATATTGATATAAATAATGAATTATTCTTTTGGTTGTTGTTTGGGAGATTTTTATGCTTTCATGCTGTTGATTTACATCATTGAAATTTGAAAACTCTAGTTTCAGTGTTTATGTTATGAGCTAAATTGGTTCAGGGCCTTCTTCATAGCTCACTATAACATCTGGTTTCTAATTTCAGAGTAATTGTAGGAATGGGAACATCATATAATTGATCACCCGTAATACTGGCTTAGGGGGAGAGGCTCCATAACATATCATAAGAAAAGAAAGTCTGTTCCAAACTATATCAGACAGATAGCTGGGCTTTGGAAAAAGGACACCAGTTGGTTGGTGGTGCAGGGCGACACCATAGTAGATTTCACATACTAACTGGTGTCAAATGCAATTTTGGAGGGAATATTGTCACTCTTGCCGCTTCCTTTTCTTGATGCTGTTCATAGCTTACAAGCTTTTTTATTGGACTCTATAGAGGAAGCTGTTAGCCTACCAAAGTGCGTCTTCCACTCACTATGTCCATTAGGTGACTTATCCTGCACCAAGTTTAAAACTAGTTGTTCTTCTCACCTGTTTCCCTTTAAAATTTAATGGAAAATGATAAGTACTGGCTGAGCAGTAGCTCACCTGTGGTCATTTTGCATGATAATATTCATCCACAGGACTCAAATGTGTAAGAAGTAACTTTGTAGAAGAGCCGAATCAAGGGACTATTTGTTGAGTTTACAAAATCCTGCCACTATCTATTAGCGAGAAGGTATGTTTACCTGAGGCCAGCATTATTAAGGGAAACATGGAAAGTGATTGGGTGGAACTCAGGAGGAAAACCAGCCTCACTATTTATTCCCAGCGATAATGGCTGAATTATTCATCCCGTGTGATGATTAATTAAAAAAGGCCCCAGGTCCTGTGGCAGGTACAGGCTGCTGAGGCACACACTGACATTCCCATGTGATGTGCTGGATGTCTCTGCCTCCACACGCCCTCCTCCCTCTTTAGGGAAGGTGCCCTCACACACATTACATGCCTGTGTACCCAACACTTTAACCTAATTCACAAATACATGAGGTGGAAGACTAGAGTAATCATATGTAAAAGCAGACTGCAGGCCAAGGTCATGGCTTCCTTTAGCCTGTTTGGGACCTATAATATTTCAACTGCTTCAAACGTATATAGATATAATAGATGCATGTATGACTCTCATATTGGGCATATATGTGTTTTGTAATTTTATTAATATTCTGTTGTGTTATTAAAAAGAAAATGCAGCATGACAGTGTTGGTACTAGAGATTGTCTTAAAATTCATAGGGGCCTCAGACTATATCTACAACTGTCATAAGTCAATAGATCATCAAACAGCACAACCCTGTAGAAATGATTGATCTCTCAAAGCACAAACAGACTGTTGAGTGTCTAGGCTGTTACTGTTTAAGATGTCACATGGGTCACAGTGGAATTAAAGCTCCCAAAGCTATGTTTGTATCACCAACATCATTTTGTGCACAGACCTTGTAACATACATTATATAAAGTCCTAGGTTAGTCTGCACATCTTTTCTACACAAATCCTTTCATTATGAGAATGCATTTGCGATATTATAGCGATGTGATAGAATGAGATTTTCTTATCGCAGAGGCTGCGATTACACTCTGGTCACATGGCACCCAAAAGTTAAGCAGTCTGCAGAGGAAGCATCAACTTAGCACGTTATACTGTACCTTGAATTGTTCTTGTACAACGGCATTAAGTTTGACAGAAGCTGACACTACAGAAACGTTAAGTGTCACACAGGGAATGAAAGTAGCACCTGCCACCCGCAGGTAACTTGCTGGTGGTGGTGGGTGAAATCGTCGGGCCATCCACCGCTTTGACGGACAGGAAAAATCCACAACAGAAAGATACGTGTAGTAAGGTAAGAGTATTGTAGCGATCGGCGCCTGCATCACACACAGCCACCAGTCAGCTCAGGAAATATCTGTGAAACTGCGTTTCAAACCAAACGCACAAGTCCGACACTGGGCCTTTTTCGGACTTGTGCGTTTGGTTACAGCCAATGCACTGCTTAGCATCGGAGGCTGCGAGGGTGGGGAAACCGGTGTTGTCGGAGAATTTCTAAGCTTGTCTATTAAACACGAGAGGTGTCACTTGGTTTTATTTTTGATGGCCAACTTTTGAATTGAACCTCAAACTGAGTATTTTTTGTTTACTTACTGCGATATAGAAAGATGGACTCTGGGACTGGGATAAGGACTCATTAATTGGTGGTTGAACTGTGGGTTTTGTATTGAGCGCCGACCTGATGATATTATATCATATAAATTTAATGCCATGACTTGACTCAAATTATCTTTCTCATATTATTAAAATTTGATACTTCTTCTCCACCATTGCTCGTAATGGATCTGCTTCCCCTTGGACATATTATCCATAAACATGGTATTTCTTTTCATATTTATGCTGATGACACACAGATGTACTTGCCTGTCAAATCCACAGACCCTGGAATGCTGAGTTCACTTACCGACTGCCTTTGTGAAGTAAAAAAATGGATGTCAAATAATTTTCAGACAAAACAGAAATCCTGGTCATTGGGTCCCAGCAGATGGCAAAACAAATACTGCCATCTACTGGTTTCCTAGTAAATCACATTAAGCCTGTGGCAAAGAACCTTGGTGTCTGGTTTGATAGTAATTTAAATTTCGAGCAGCACACCACAAAGCTTGAAGCAAGAATTCGATCTATGTTAACTTTTAAAGACACCGAGACCATTTTACACGCCTTTATCACGCCTGGATTACTGCAACAGCCTTTTCACCTGTTTAACCCAAAAATCTACTGATCGACTCCAGACTGTCCAGAACTCAGCTGCCAGGCTTTTAACCAGAACAAAGAAATATAACCACATTACTCCTATTTTAGCTTCATTACACTGGCTCCCAGTATGTTTTAGAATTGATTTTAAAATTTTATTGATCACTTTTAAAGCTCTTCATGGCCTCTCGCCTTGTTATATTTCTGACCTTTTAGTCCCATACACCAGCACATACCTTGAGATCCTCAGGCAGAGGTCAGTTGTCTGTTCCAGAGTCTCGACTGAAAACTAAAGGGGACAGAGCGTTTGCTGTCAGGGCCCCGAGGCTCTGGAACAGCCTGCCCGAGGAAATCAGGTCGGCCGAGTCAGTGAACTCTTGTAAGTCCCTTCTTAAAACACACTTTTTACTTTCCCAATCTTATTTGACTTTATTTTGTCCCTTTTATTTTATTCTATTTTACTTATTTATATTTATCTTAAACATGTATTTTAGTCTTTTCAATGTTTTCTTGCTTTTATCTTGTATTGTTTTTGTATATATATATAATATTGGTTAAAAAAAAATCGCAATTACATTATTTTCCAAAATCGTTCAGCCCTAATAGCAGTAGAATATGGAGGATGTAATAAGTGGTTAGAGGTTGGTCCGTGAAGCAGGAACTGCTTATGTTTGATGTGAGTAAATGCAAAACAAGCATCTTTAACTGCAGCTGTTCAAAGCTGATAGTGTGAGATGGCTCTGCAGCACGCTCCATTTTGTGGGTTCTGTCTCAGTAATAGATTTTTTGGAAGGTCTTTCCTGCACATTGATGCAGCGTGTCTCACTGTAACCAGCGGCTGGTTGCTGCCAGACTCAGGTAGGCAGCGGCTGTTGCGTCCTCTGACCGAGTGTGGGCAGCTGGCAGTGGGCAGGACATGCCCTGTGGCAGTGCCAGGGGAAGGCCAGGAGGGCTGGGGTCCAGGCCTGCTCTTGCCTCTGCTCGGGTCCCGCTAATGGAATGGGGCTGGGCCGCCCATATGGCACTTGTGAGAAGAACTCGGGGCTCTGGAGGTTGGCACGCAGAGTCACCGGGCAGTCTCCCGTTAGAAATTAAACAGGACAGGGCCAGACCTAC
The DNA here is from genome assembly GCF_014851395.1 of Micropterus salmoides. Taxonomy (NCBI): domain Eukaryota; kingdom Metazoa; phylum Chordata; class Actinopteri; order Centrarchiformes; family Centrarchidae; genus Micropterus; species Micropterus salmoides. Next base: position 25,238,070 of record NW_024041151.1, on the reverse strand, counting down.
GTGATCACCCTACGACCACCGAGCATTATGGATGTGCTTGCTGATGGGGATGAACACACACCTGCACCAGAGGCTTCCATCTGTCCTGAAAAGATCATACCATTTGTTTTAGGATCTTTTATTTCATTATCTATGATCGTAGCCAGCCATCTACCAAATCCCCCTATGGTTTTAAGGCAGCATTTGGTTTCTATTTTGCTGCAGTATAGAAACAACTCACAGCGACTTCACTTGTACTTTGTGGTTGCACAGTAATGTCTAAACGCTCCTTTTTATAATGTGCATATTTTGGGAATACCAAAACCGTTAGGCAAACAAAAACAAAACACAAGTATTGTGAGTAGAACTGTGGGTGAACAGTTAATCGAAATATATTGAAATCGCAAAATGGGCAAGTGCAGTATCCATTTTTTGATAACGTGCCACAACATCCCATTATAAATGAAGCATTGTGGAGCTACAGAGATGCCCGGCCTCCAAATCTTAACGTAACGTAAGGGAACACACTTGTTTGGTAAAGACCCCAGCATAAACTACATAACACATCATCATTTGTATACATTGTTTTCAGTAGAAAAAAAAATGAAATGCAAAAATAACCATTTAATGACCATGTTAAAATAATCGCAATATGACTTGTTCATCCATTCATTACAAAAGTTAAAACGCACCAACAAAGACATTTCCAGTAGTTTGCCATAAGAGGCTGTTGATAATGAAGACAACATCAAGCCTATTGACTAAACACTAAACATACAGTATTCTGTGTACGTTATTTCCACTGCAAACCTTCTGCTCACTACAATAGTCACTCTCTATGACAAGGAGAAAGAATGTAAACACGATTACTTCTGCCAATAAGGGTTGAACAAATAGTCTCCCTTTTAGTAAATACACAAGGCAAACCTTCCCCTTGTTGCTCTCTATCACAAAGTGACTGACTGACTGTAAACAGTTATTTGGGGGTACGGCTGGGCGATATGTGGAATATATTTGAGTATCAATTAATGTGCGATATAGCAGATGACCATATCCACTGGTTGCCGCTGAGGGGTAGTTATGATACTTTAGGTAGCCATAAATTGTGTAGTTGCAGTATAATAATTACTGAAAGGCTGTGTGGTGTGTTTGCTACCAGAGAAAATAAACTCCCTGGTTATGTAACACTTCAACAGTAAAATGCTCCCTGTCAGTGTTTCACTATTATATCTGATGTTATTGATTATACTGATTATATCTGGTTTAATATTACTGCTGCATTAAGGTGAATGTTGCATTTTACTACTGTAGATGTTTAAACTTGAGCTAATTTGAACTAATTTATAAACTGTGGGTAGTTTGATTTATAGTAATGCATCATATTCTACAAGATCATCATAAGCTTGCACTATTTGAGAGACACACAATGTGCGACACATTCATACAGTGTTGTGATGGTGCAACACCACAAGTGTGATGCTTAAGTACAAATGAATAGTGCAATATTTATGTTGAAACAGCTCATCTTCATATACTAACTTCCACTTTCAGTCAGACTTCCTGCTGCATTTGCAGCTCAACTACTGTGAGAAAGCCTCACTTTTGTTTCTGTGGAGCTGACTGACAAAAACAGTCCAGGTTAATGAGCCAACAACTTGGAGATTGTCCTCTATTTGGAGGTCAAGGAAAAATCAGGTTGCCAGGATGTACGCAGTGTTAGCCCTGTGTCCAGGAGCTGGCCAGATAGGCTGTGTGTAGGCAATGAGGTGGACAGGGGGAGAGCAGTGTAGCCCACCAGCCCTCTCTGGCACCGGACCGACCTGGCTCAGGACCGACCAGGAGAAGGAGAGCCACATGGGATGGGAGGAGAGAGGAAAGTGCGTTGGACTGGTCTGCAGTATTGCAGTGTTAACAAATGTGTTCACATACTGTATGTACTGAGATTATGCTTACCCTCTAGAATAACTCTGTGCTCCTTGCCGAGTGTACCACACAGGCTGATGCAAACGGAACTAAAATTACCACTTCAGGGTGACAATAGTAATTTGTACTGCAGACCTAAAAAGGGAGAAATAGGGAGGGTAATTACAGTCAGCGGAAAAATACAGTTTGACGTTGCCCTGCCCCGGTTTTCCTCCTAATACTGTTAGGCCACCAGACTTTTAAAACAGGTCACTCTTGCTAACCCTCCCTCCCATCTCCATTTCCTCCAACTCTCTCTCCCCCGCCTCCTCCTCCATCCTGTCTTCATCCTCCTCCTCCTCCTTCTTCGCCTTCCACCACCCACCTCTCTGGATCTGGAACAAAAGCCACCTCCACTGCCGCCACCTCCCCTCCCCATCTCCTGTTTTTTCCATTTTATTGGTGACAGCTGCCGCGAAACAAACTCGCGGAGCGAGAGAAATGATGTGTCAGTGGAAGGTCCTTTAGCCCGCGCTGCTAATCTGTCACACGCCGTTTGTTGTTTACTGTTTCCTCCTGCTCGCCGACTGGCCGGCAGCGTGCACCGCGCAGTAATGGCGACAGATGCTGACCCGCAGAAGTGTGAATCTTGCCGATTTCTCCCTGCTGTCAACCTGTAAATTACAGCTATCGGGAGTAATTAGACCCGATAAAACCCTTCCAAGCCTCACCCCCCTTGACACACACACACACACACACACACACACACACAGCTCTGGCCTGTCAGTGACCTGAGTGTGTGCCATTTTGAGGATGAAGGCTATAGGCCCTGAGCTGTTCTGTTTACACTTTTTCAAAATTATAGGTCTTAGTCTTCACAGTTTTTACATTCAAAATGAAATCAGAGACTTTTAGGGTTAGGGTATACTTTGATTATAGTGGCCTCTGTAAAATATTGAGCACTCGTCTCTGGTTTATAGATTTTGTCTCTCTTTTGGGTCAGAGTCTGACATCTTTCCCCAAAACCCTGTCATGACTTTGAGGACTCTAAGATGGATGCTGGCAGCGGCTCTGAAGTTGCAGAGGTGAGTACGTCCACAGTGAACTGCCTCGGATGAATCTGCAGACGTTTGCCAGTCGTCCTCTACTTATCCTCACTGAGGTTTTGCAGGGACAGCGGGGTCCTGGGCACAACCAGAGAAGTCAGCGTCGGGGCCACCTCTCCTTGCCCTGGCATCCGTGTTCGGCCTGCAACCACCACGGCGGCCACCACTGCCAAGCATGCTCTTAAAAGCAGGGCCTGTGCCCCTTTAAGTAACTTGCGCGATACCAAAGGTCGCGCAGCCGGGTCTTGTCATCCTCTCCCCGACTCTGCCCTCCTCCTCCTCCACCTCCTTCTCCAGCCCTCAGTGCCCACTTCCTGACCACCAGAGCCAATCACTTTCCACCCCTCACCTCCTCCGCCGCCGATGCCGAGCGGCAATCTGTCACCCGGGCACTAGGAGATGCCACCCTGCCGGCCGCCTTCCGTACACTGCGGTAATGGCTTCTGGCAGCCCTAGAAAGATAAGTAACAGGCAAAAAGGCAGGAGAGCGGGATGAAGAGGGAGGGAGGGCTGAGGGCCAGAGGAGAGGACCCTCTCTCACATCCAAGCTGCCCCTTCCTCGCCGCTTTTCGACCCTCCTCTCCCCCTTTCGCCTCACCCTGCTTTGGCCCGGTCGCTTTGCACGATACTTCAGTGAATAAATGAGTCGTTTTAATCCGACTGACAAGCTGGCATTGCCCAGCCCTGCCCTCCATCTGTACTGGCGGCCAGCGCAGCAGCAGGCCCCAGGCAGCCCGATGTGCCAATCCAACACACAGCTTATCCTGGCTGTAGCTTCAGGGACAGAAGGGTTAGAGCTCTATGCGGCAGCTACCCTCTCCACCAAAAGAGCTATTTATATAAGAAAGGGATTAGCCGGTGGAGGCTTTGATGAACTGGAAAAAAATTATGAATTTGCTCCCATCTTGCTCTAGCGCACGTTTGAAGTCCTTGTCTTTAAAAAGAAAAACTGCAGTTTACTTCCTGCTTTCCAGTGTGATGAAATAATGGCACGTGGGTGTTAAATTTAATTTTACACCTATTCTCAAAGCAGAGATGTCTTTTTCTGGGGCGGGATTTTTTATGAGATGTCCTTCTTCCCACAGTTGCGCTCGCTTCTGCAACAGATGATGAAACGCGAAACTGAAAATGAAACCAGCCTCATTTCCATCTGTCCCCACCACTGAAGGGGTTCATTTTGCTCTGTCATCCTTGGCACAGCATGCGGGCCAAATGCGCTATCACTCGCGCGGTCCGCCGTCCCGACCGAAAAACCCAGAGGGAGAGAAGAAAAAAAAAAAAAAAACTTGGCCGCAGGAGGTGCTAAACCCTCTGCTCCATTTCCTCTCTCCACAAGCTCCTCTCCACTCCCTTGCTTGGCCATGTGTCACCTCCAAGTCGTTTGGGAAGGGACCTGGTAACATTTGAGTGCCCAATTAAGCGCAGGGGCTCAGTCCGGGCCCCCCTCTAGGTTCCGTTCAGGCACGTCACTGATGAGCGGCCTGCCATCTTCCCTATGAACCACACGCACACACACACACACACACACACACACACATACTCTCATTCACATATACACATTCCTCCCACCCTCTCATTCCTTTTCATGCTTACTTCCCCCGTCTGTTCTGCCTCTTTTTCACACAAACACACTCTCCTCCCCGGTTAAAGATCCCCTACAGATCTGATTGCAGCTTACCTTTGGAACAGGAGGTTACGACTGTTTGATCCATGGCTACAGAACCCGCTGCCAATTATACACCGGGGCCTGGATGCTGCTTATTTACCGGAGGGGTCCTCCCACCGCGCCGCCAAGAATCCGAGGGCCCGGTGTTTTGCTGCTTTTGGTGAAAGATTAAGCACTGTTTTCTTAAATTAGCCCTGGAAAACATGAAGCACAAACATAAAAGAAAATATTCATTATCCGCAAGGTCAACTTTGCGCTCATTATCACCCAGATTGAATAATTACTGAACTTAAGAAGTGTAGGAAAAAATAAAACAACAACTCAGAGTAAGCGCAGTCAGGCCTTTTGAAGTGTTAAAGGAGTGCTTATTCCCTTAACTGGAGTGAAAGAGCATCGCTGGATAATTTAGGTTACAGGCTCGGCGGTGACAGCTGGGCAGCATTGAAAGCCAACCAAATCGACATAAATCACTGACTTTTTTTTTTTTTCAATAAGTAGGTTAATATCTCAGAATGGTGTTTAATGTTTTATTCAGCACAGAGGCAGGGACAGTGTTAAGGGACGGCAAGTGTTTTTGAATGCAGATGGGAGGTGGAGGGCTGGGCAGGGTTTGGCATCTCCCGCCGGTCGCCTCTGAGCACGCCGGCCCTGTTAAAGGAGCGCGGGAACTGTCCTCACCCCTCTCGAGCCCTCTCCATATTAAACAAGTGCTTTGTAAGTGTGCCGTCATTACTATTCATCACAAATAAATACTTAAGCACTGAGAGCTTAGCACCCCGCTGCTTTACAGTTATCCATTATTTCTGTCACCTGGTTGTCCTTTTTCTGTCTCCTCCCCTCACTGCCTCTCTTTCCCTTTTGTGACTGAATGTTCCCAGTGCCCTTCAACTGTGCTGGGAGGGAGCTGGTGGCTAGTGCCCATGTGCCAAGCCTCCCTGCTCTGTGTCCCATATTCTCTGCCCTCACCTGAGGCCTTGCCCCAAAGGGAAAGCAGGGCCAGAGGCTTTATTTTGCTCTATATGCGCTTCCCACGACGATGCCCTTCTACTGTTTTCAGCACTTTTCCCCTCCTCACTTTTCTTCTCTTTTTGCAGAAACCTAACAAACACGCCCACACAAACGCCCCTCAAGTTCAAACACGCACCAAGCCCACTCTTGCCCCAGACATGGGGGCAAAAGTCCACTGCACCCTGTCCTCTACGGCGGGTTTTTGGAAGGTGATCCAATCCTTTTTCCTCTGCCACTGCGCTTGGCGGGCTGGCTGGCTCTGGTGCAACACGGCGTGCGCTGGCGTGGACCGAGGCTGGGCCAGTGTGCTCAGAAGCTGATGAATTGCAGGCGAGATGTGGGGCGGCAGCCGGCGAGGAGCTCCAGCGAGCGGCCGTCACGCGCTATCACCGTCTGCTTGTGTGATGGGGGAAATCGAAGAGACAGCGCTGACAACTTAATTTAACACCAGATCTGGAGGAAGCCAGAGTGCCACTGCGCTCTGGATAATTGATAACTCTGCCACTCCACCACACCTTGCCTCACCTCGTGCCCACCACACCTCAGCTCATCATCTAAACAAATCAGTGGTGGACACATTACTGTACAGATTTAAAGCTTGTCAGGTTGTTTTGCACTGTAGAAATGCCTTTTCACTCCAGAAGCAAGGGGGGAAAAATACTTTTTCCAACTGTTGCCTCTATAGTCGTTTCAGTACTGATATTATATTTACTCTTTTCTAAACCTTAGCTTGAAAAATATAAATACCTTTTTCTACAAACCCTTTTTCCTTTAACAAAATAACACAGTGACACTAGCACCTGTGCAAAAACGTTGCCCACATAAAATACAGGCTAAAATTAGCAAAATAATGATTTAAATCAGGAAAGATCAAAAAATAGTAGTTGCTTTGTAGTTTTTGATGCTTGGCGCTACAGTGTGTTTAAGGTTTATGCTGCATTCTCCGATATTAAAAAGTATTGATTGCAGTCAGATAGAACACACAGTCTCTACCTTGTCCCGGCTTAAGAGTGACTACAATGCTGAAATTTCTCCTTGGACCGCAGTGCCGCTACACTGCGGGGGGAGCACGGTGTCTGGATCTCCTTCACAGGCTGTTGGAGGCTGCCGCGCAGGAGCCCGGTTGACTGGTAATGCCTATTAATTACTAATACAAACTGCTAATTAGCAGACCAAACACTGGCATCTGTACAGTTTGTTTTCCCTGCAGCGATGATATTGAGTTCTAACACAAAGAGGCAGTAAACCTGAGCTGCCTGAAGCGTTTCAGAAGTAAAGGGGGCTTGCTGATAAGCGTAGCCTTACTTAACGCCAGGGTCATGCACCACAGAGGTCAGATTTCATAAGGATGAGATGGTAAATGACCTGTTGCAAGATCAACAAAGAACAGAGGTGGGATGTAACATTTGCAAACTGATAGCTACTATTGCTTTGCTCACTATATTTCAGAGGGAATTATTGTAGTTAAATATTACAATTTAGCATTTTTCAAAGAAGCTGTTTTGTTTTTAGCTTGATCACAGTGCTTTTTTGACGTAGTTTTGACCCAAAAAGAGACGTTAACCTGAATCTCAACACTTATTTCATACTGACCTAAATATGTGTATAGCATGGAGTATTAAAAACTGTCAAGTACTTACTGCAACAAATATCTGGTCAGATTTGTAATCTTTACTTATTCTAATTCCTCATTTAAGTCAACATTTTGTTAATTTTATTCAGGTAATGTTCTTCTAGGGATGCTTGTGTTTAGACATCACTTAACATTTCAGAACATTCAGAACTTTTTATATTTCTCAAATTGAAAAAAATGATACCAAAACTCAGGTACATTATTGAAAAAATTCTAACAATACCCAGCCCCCTAGGATCCTAGTTAGGATGCTGACGTCACTCTGGTGTTCATAAATGATCACACTTCGGCACGTTCGGCTAGTATCTGGCCCCCGGGCCCTACCCAGCTCTTCCCAGCCAAGACAAGATGCCACCCCACCCTGCCACCCTGCGTTTCTCACACAAAAAAATAAATGAGTAATCGGCCACAAAGTGTCAGCCAGCCTTAATCCCCTTTTAATTTCCTTGTGGGGCCTGCGCCAGGGCTCTGGCTGCAGCATGAAGCTGGCCGCTGATGGCAGGATGGCCGTGGTGACAGGCAGGCAGGCAACGCAGGCCTGGGGGTGTTTACTGTGATCCAAGCAAAGAAAATACAATAACCACACACTGCCACCACTGTTTGCCTTACACTTGAGTGGGATTTAGGTTTCCCCAGCACTCTGTCACAAGTACGTGTGCACACGTGCCCACACACACACAAATTGTCATGCAACCAGATTGTAAAATGGACATATGCATGCTCTTTTTCTCTCTGCTTCCCTCATGAGGGTGCACACACACACAAACACACACCTACATGCATATATTAAAGCATGTGCTCGAGCACTCAAGCACACCCCTGGTAATACTACTCTAGATGAGGCTATTTATATCTTAATTTATACAGGTTGGTCTCAACGTAGGGGTCGTCGCCACACAGCTGCCCAAACCCTGGCAATCCCACAATGCCAAGAGTATTATCTCCTTTTTGAACAGCAATTTATTTTCTTCCCTCCTCACAGTTTCTCAAAAAGAAAGGTCCCGTCATTAAAATGTATGCTTTCTCAATGCACCCGCACCGGAAAAGGGCAGCCGGCGAACTGCATTCACTCCCTGTTCACATAATGAAAGGAAGAACTAGGTGCAGGCTGAGGAAACTGTGCACGTCTTTGTAACACATTTGCCCGAGAGGTGGGTTCAGTGGAACAAAATGGAGAAGGTTAACGTTATTCTGGCAGATGAAGGAATTTTTCGTGACATTTACACACAGCGGGGATTTTCTCCCTGGGAGCACCCTCATAACACTCGACTACCCAGCATATGAGCAGTGGCATACACATGAAGTGTACAAAATATCAAAAATGCTTCCTTGTTCCAGCAGACACATGCTTTGAGGAAGCTATGCACACTTAATCTGCTAAATGTGCACCAATCGAGAAAGAGAAAGAGGCGTGCGTAGAAAATGGCTAACAAGAGGGATTTTAAGGTTTTTAGATAAAGCTTGCAGAGCTGTCCAACGAATCAGATGGTTGGTTTACGAATATCACAGATGTTTTGGTGTTTGCGTACACGGGCGGCTAATAAGTAACAAATAACCGTAGTGCAGGTGCCAATTTGCCAGTTTGCAGAAATATAATTTAGGAACGCTCTCACCACTACACAGTTTGTCCACCAGAGAGCACAGACAAGTCGATTTTTAATGTCTGACTCAGTACATATCACAATAATAATAATATGAACAAATAACAGAATTTAAGAAATCCTTATTGTTTTTGTTGTGTGTTTTAAGTTTAAAATGAACTTGCGATATATCAGGATCAGACCTTATAACTCTCAAATATAGAAAGTGGAATTTAAAATATGGAAAAGGATTTGTCTTCAAAATCCAGAGGGTCGGATTTTTGTTCAGAGAAAGATGTCCTTTCTGTTTACGACCGTGACAAACAGAATGAGACTACAGTTTTGGTAATCGGTTAATTGTCTTTTTTTCAGCAAAAATCCCCAAATTTAGCTTCTAGCTTCTCAGTTGTGAGAATTTGTTGCCTCAAGTTGACTTATTTGACAGGACCCTAAATATCTTTGGTTCTGGCAATTTTAAGATGTCACATTGCTTAAGGAGAGTGCAATGAGCATTATTCACTGTTATAGACCCAATGATTCAATGATTAACCAATAAATTAATCAGCAGTTGAATCAATTATTAAAATGATTTTTAGTTGCAGCTCTGAAATTCAAAGTCAAACTATACCTGGAGCCTCTCAAATGTGAGGATTTGCTACTTTTCTCTGTTTTGTATCACTTGAGTTTTGGAAAAGACAAAGAAAAAAAATTTAAAACGTCACCTTGGGCACTAGGAACTTTTTACTATTTACTGACATTTTCTAGATTAAATGAGTAATTGATGAATAAAAAAGAAAATCTTTAAATTCAGCCATATGTGAAGGTTTCTCCTCTATCCCCCCCTCTTAGATTTATTTAAAAGCATCTGCTATGGTGTCTGATTACAAATAAAGGCCTCTAAGTGGAAAAGAGAATATTCAAAGTGTCTCTACTTTTTCTAAGGGTTTTTCTAATCGCCAGCTCTCACAGCAAAGGTCTTTATGGCAACATAAGGGGTTAGCCTAGATTTTCAGTCCAGTCTCATTTAAGGCTAATTCCTGTGTGGGTCTGGATGTTTGATCCCATTGCCCATCTGAAGTAATTAAAGGGTTATTAGTAAACAGATATTCACGCTCGCTCACTCTTGCCAACTGTTTCATGCCATCTGCTGCCGGCGCACGTGCTTTGACATTGGAAATATGCTGCTGAACCGACACGGGTGTTTCAACGCATAGGGAATGAACCGAGCTTTCATCAAGTCTAAACACAGTCAAACAGTGTCATCTTTGTGCGTGTGTGTGTGTGTGTGTGTGTGTGTGTCCGTGTCAGTGTGTGTGTGTGTGTGTGTGTGTCCGTGTGAGTGTGTGTTTGTGTCAGAGAATAGAACAGAAGGATGAGCAGGAAATTATATGCTCGCTTGGGCTATTTTAAACCTGCTTGTTAATTTCAATCCCTTTTAACTGGCTCTACTTTAGTTACCAGCCGGCCACTATTCTTATATTTCATCTCCACAGACCCCCTTCCTTCTCCTCCTTCTTCTTCTCTCGCTGTCTCTCTCTCCTCCAGCTCCAGCTCTGCCCTCCTGTCTGTTTTTATCCTTTTTTTATTTTCAGTAATATAGAAGGGATTAACCCTGCTGGCCCCTCGGTGGTTACTGTTTCATTTTATTCTTATTAAAATCTTAAGAACCTGCTTTATTATTCCTGTTTGATACCACCTCAATAATCCTCTGCCTGTGTGTGTGTGTGTGTGAGTGTGTGTGTGTGTGTGTGTGTGTGTGTGTGTGTGTGTGTGTGTGCGCGTGGGTGGGTGGGTGTGGGTGTTTGTGGCATGCAGCCACAGACCCATAGGTGTGCTGTGTGATGGATGTGTGCGCTTGTGTTTGGGCCGGCAGGAAGTCCAGGACACATTACACAAATTTTAATCACACGTGTGCAACATAGATAGATATATAGATGCTCAAGTGCAATCTTATGCTGGCTCTGAAATCCAGGAGAAGCGACACAAAATGACACGTCGCACATTTTAACTCATCGTCTCGTGTGTTTCTCTGTAATTCGACACATTTTTTTCCCCCCGTCCGTGTCAGAGATGGCTATTACTGTTGATGGGTCTCTAGTGTTTGCTGTGATCTTTCTTACAGTGAGCTGCATTGATTTTGTGAAACCTCTGATAAATCTCAGACAGGAACTAGACAGGAGTGTTGTCACAGCAAAGCTTCCCTGGATCACGCAGTGATTTCTCCTGCAGTTTCACTGACCCGGGGAGGTTTATTTAGAGAAGCAGTGCAGAGTGGCGCTGTAAGGTGTCGTCAGTTTGTGTTTTAATTACATCTACTGCTAAATAGTTGAAATTTAACCTCCGCTGAACATCAGCTGGAAGATGGGAGGGAGGGGATTGATCAATCCAATTAGAAATGTCATTGATTTCTCGCATTGAGTTTAAAGTTTTAATGTTATGTGCCTGAGTCAAGACAAAGAAAGAGTGCAGTATCTCTTGCTCTGAGTTTTCAATTTGCCATATATAAGCAGGCAAATTGGGGGTTGGAGTGAGGGGATACATTTAAGGTTTGATTTCATCCTGCCAGAGGAATAGTTAATGTGACGTTAACCTATCATTTAGTATGCTTTTGAAGAGCATCTGTCCAAGTCCTGCTGTAAGCCTTTCAACCTGGAGACCGCTCATCTCTTCATTAAAAGTGTGATACTGTTCAAGTGTCTCTGCAGGGAGCCGGGAGCACAGAGGATTACACTATTGACTTAGAGAAAGGTCAACATTATTTGATTTTCTCAAAGGTTACTATTTATACGTATTTATCGACTGCCGTTTCCTCATAACATCCTCAAGCGCGCGGGAGCGGCACATACATTCATTTTCTTTTCTTAGTTCTCCCGTTTTGAGAGTCTAATGCAGAAGTATGTGCATTCTAATTTCTCATTTACGATGCATTACATTCAGATGAGAGGGGGATTGTCGGGGACAAAGCTGATCACGCTGTGTGAGATGACTCAGAAATTGAACCAAAGTGTTTCATTAAGAGCTGTTGGCTGGCTGCTAAGACAACACAGGGGGTATAATCCCCCCCCCCAACCACCACCACCACCACTCCCTCCTTCCTTCAAATTTCTTTCTTTCCTTTTTCATTACTCTTTTACTCGCATCCTCAACAGCCCCTCACCTCTTTCTTCCTCATTTCTCCTTCCATTTCCCTTCCTCTTTTCCCCTCTCTTTCTGCAAGGCCTGTGCGAGCACCTCCTCCTTGCAAACAGAGACATAACCAAATCCACCCCCCACCCCCGCCTGCCTGTGCACCGGGGTCACGCCGTCAAAATGACTCTTTTTATTACAGTTCATAAACAGCGACTCCCCCGGCGGCCCCGGGAAATTTCACATAAACTTTGATCAAACAGACGTTAGCCTCCCTGGTCCTCAACCACCTCTTTCCATGCGTGAAAATAGCTCCGCTCAATCACAGGCAGAGAAAACACGCCGAAAACAGTGCAAATAGCAAGGCAGTCACTGATATATCAAGTCATTATTGACCAGAACACCAGGGGAATAGTTCTCATATAAAAACAATAAGTTACTCTTTGCCTTTTCCTTTTCTCCTCTGCCCTCCTCTCTTTTTAGCGGAGGAGGAAATGTAAGGCGAGGCACTGGCAGTAAACTTTGTGGCTTAAAATTAATAGCTTTGAGGGGAGCTCAGGTGAGCGATCAAAAGTGATAAAAGCATCCAAAATAAAAAGCGACAGTTGATTTAACCGTGTGTACGTAGATGCTGGGAGCTGTACAGTAGTTCTTCGTGGTTTTCTCTCGCTTCGTCATCCTCTCCATCTCGTTTAGTGGAGCTGTCAGGCCAGTTTCTCTCAGCACCGAGGGCTCGCAGAGCTCCCTTGTTGGTATTCATGGTCGAGGCTCGTCGTAATGGAGACGAGCAGCAGGAAAGCAACACAGTGTTTTGTTTTGTCTAGTTGGGTTCTCAGGGGAAGAGTCGCCACAGCTTTTATTAATTGCAGGGGCAAAGGTCAAATCATTTTCACTTTTCTCAGGTCACGCTTAAATCACCTTGTATGAGTTTTAAAACATTTCAAATATCACCTGGCGCTCCGTATTCAAAACCTCATGCTTGTTCGCAGACTGTGAGTGAACACAAAATTGTCCAACAACTCACACTTTCAGATATTGGGCACAGCGTTAATTAAAGGGAAAATCCATAATTTTGTTTAAAAAAGAAAGTTTACTTCCAATACCCATAAGCTTATAGTAAAATTGTGATTTGTACTGACAGTAGCCTCTGCATATTAGATCCTGCTTGAAAGATTTTTTTCAGTGACATCCAAAATAGATTTTATGTAATGTTTTATAAATAAAATCATGTCTAAATTGTAAAGAAATACTGTTTATATATAAATATTTTATTATTATTTATTCATTATATCAACATTTGTGCAGGTATATTCCAAATATCTCACTCGGTACTCAGTACCACTCATCTGACGCTGCACTTACTCTCAGATTTTGACAGATTTGGGGGTCTGTAATGAGCAGACCACCCTATTTGTAACTTCCACCACAGGACTTCCCTATTCGAAGGTGCCCAAGCCAAGTTCTATTGTTATGTTAGAAAAAGTTTTTTTTATTTTTTTTATAATAATACCTACTTTTGGGAGCAAAGCATCAAAGGGATAGACTCTGCATACCCAGCTTGTCCTTCTCCAGTCAGACAGTGATGATTGTGTGTCAGCGTGTGTGTGTGTGTCAGTTTTCTATAGGAGCCTGATGCAGCTGAGCTATAGTTACTCCCCTGTATTGTTCGCGTTTGTGTGCCTCCTCAGCGCACTGTACCAGCACTGCCTGGGTCCTCATATCAGCCGGTCTATCTTCCCCACCCCCCACTGACTCCTCACCTTTCCCTCCGCTGCGTATTATGACTCAACTTTGCCTTTCTTATACACCCGTTAGCTGCGCCAGTTGCTCTATCTCTCCGAGCCATCTCCCCCCGCCTCCCCTCTCTACTAATCCTGTCCCAGGCCTAATTGAAGGGGACAGCAGCTCAGCAGGGTCACACTCAGACGTGGCTTTAAAATGGAGAGCCCGGGTTCCCGAGTGACACGTCTCTCCATCCTGATCAGCTTGATTTCTTTTTTTATTTTATTTATTATCATATATAACCCTTTCTCCCTCTTCCTCCTCCTGGGGGTCAGAAGCAGTCGACAAATTGTCAGAGAAGAAATAGAGGCTCAGTGCCTCTAGTTAATTATGACTTAGGGTGCGAGTTAGGGAGCAGTGTGTGTTGACATTGTCATAGTTATCACGGGAACATCTGTGTATGGCCTGTCAGAGGTGTGGGAGTGTGCAACTGTGCTCAAAGCAAAGGAGGATGTTTGTGTGCCTGCATGCATATACGCACTGCAGATGCATGTGCTTTTTTTTTCTTCTTCCTTCTGTTTTCATGTGTCCATGTGGAGGCTGATGGTTCCAGGTTTGGATGGCGGCGTCTTGGCACCTGCAGGTCTGCTGAGACCTGCCTCTGCGTAGGATCAAGGGGTGCAGGGGCTGCTGCTGCGCCCAGCCAGCCTGACTGCACACCAGCTGCAATCCCTAATGCCTCAGCCACAGCCTTGGCAGGCTGTGCCCCTGCCCTTTTCCTCCCAGCTCTACGTCTTGGCAAAAATGGAAGCTTCTTCTTGTGAATTTATTTTATTCCTGCTTCCTCCTCTTCACGCCTCAGGATATGTGAAATACATTAATGCCATTTGATGATGGAGTTTGACCAGTGGGCACATGATTAGACATGATTTCCGCTCAGCCTTTAAATCTGCTAAAACCATGTGTTTATGGGTAATTACACTGGATGTAATTGCATAATGTATAAAAAAAACTCAGACAAGCCAGATAGAGCTGTAGATCATAAATCACGCTGCAGCACTGTGTGGAAACATGTTTGATGTGGTGGATTTTTATAGGGAGCCTGTTTGTCTTTGTACTTGTGTCAATGTTTACAAATATGTTAGAATTATTTTTTAGGGCTCATAGTGTTTGTCCTTTACTGTGTGTAAGAGGATGTTGATATTCTTAGGAAAAAGTGTTATGAGAGCAGTCAGGAAAAGTTGATTCCCATAAACAGGCTAACTTGAGACATCTGCTGTGAGAGGCACTTGAATCACTATTTACTGTTTTGCAAATTTCCATTGCACATCACAACCTGTGTTTTTCTTTTTTTTTTTTTTCTTTTTTTTTGGATTATTCTCTGGCAAGTGGGAGAATTTGTTGTGTTTTCTTGGGGTGTTATTATGGTTGAGTTTGGGGACTGTCAAAGGGACGCGGCGCTGCACAGTTAAACTGGGACTCTCAGTACCCATCAGGCCCCTGTGAGTCTTTGTGAAGACGACACCACAGAAGGCGCCTTCCAGAGAAAGCGTCACATCCAGTTAGCAGACATCCGGCGTGCTAAAGAGGTTAAACTGCTGCGCCTGGCACAGCCAATTGTATTGATAACCGTTTGAAGCTGGTTTTCTCTCCTACCTGGCATCACGCTTCACACGCTTTATTCGGCTTGCCACTCCAGACGAACTTCAAACCTGGGAGAGTGCCTTTTCCTCCACTCGGGTGTATATAGGTGTGGGTGTCTGTGGGCGTCTGTGTGTGTGTGTGTGTGTGTGTGTGTGTGTGTGTGTGCAGAGCCATGGGCCTTTGCTGTTGTTTGTTTGTGCTGCCTCCATTCTATAAGCCAGGCCTCTGATCTTGCAGGCAACATGCCTCCAAATTCCTCTGCCGTTCCTGCTCCATGTAAATATATCGGTGTCAGTTTGTCTGATGATGAAATGAGCATTAGGATCCGTAGCAAGGCAGGGAACCACACCGCTTCTTTTGCGATTAAAGCCATCCTCTTGGCAGTGTGAGATCTCCGGCTTCTGTTCGTGTTAGAGAATAAAGTTTCTGCGAGCAGAAAAGTGTCTTAGCACATCTGTGTTTCCTCTTGACTTCCCGGTCTATTCCTACTTCTGCTTTACCGCTCTCTGCTGTCTTTCCCTCTCACACTCCACCAGTCTTTCGTTATTGGCTTGTTAGCCCGAGGTCCTCGCCTTGGCCTGGAGTTATGGCTCTTGTCGGGCAGCTGCTCGACCAGCCCTGGGGGTCCTCAGAGGCAAATGGCATGTCAAGGAGTGGTCACTGTGGTAGATTGTCTTCCCCACAGTCAGCCTCACCGCCAGCAGTCTCACTTGTCCAATTAGGAGCTTTTTGGCCCCCCTTTAAGTCCCCAACCCGTCCACTCTTGACTGATTCCCCAACATCTCTGGAACCAAGACGGAGATACCTGACACCATGCAAGAACACTGGTACACATAAATATTGCGTGTGGGCAAACGACGAGCTCAAACACACGGCCAAACAACAAAATAGCAGCACTCTTGTCTGCGCACACGTGTGGGCATGAATGAGTCGTTTATGGTCGCAGCTGATTTTTATGTGTGAGTTTGCATAATAAGTATGTTAATGAGCCCAGGTGAAATGGCGTGTGGGCCACACCTTGTGCTGAAATCACAAGTTGAATTGATCATTTGATTTCATTTATTAACAGTTTTGATATTCACTAGTTTCAGCTCCTCAAACGTGACTGGACTATCTTTGGGTTTTAGACTGTTGGTTGGACAAAACAAGCTGTTTGAAGACGGTGAGGAATTGTGATTTTTTTAAACTATTTTATGACATTTTTAACAATTAAGATAATTTGACAAAAACAAATCAGCAGTAGTTGAACTGTTCTTTTAAATAATAGTTCACTCTGGTGCATCTTTGGTTTGAAAGTCTTGTGTGTGGATAATTAGTAATACCACAATATGTTTTAATTATTGTTATTTGAAGTTGACCAGACTTGATTAGCGACTTGCTCATCCAATCACAGAGCTCACTGGCAGATGCTCAGATCCACCTAACTGATGATTTAATTGTAACAGCTTTGAACTGGCGTAGAGACGGACATTGCATTTACACTAACTAACTGCTAACACTGATGAGTTTGCTGCGTCAAGAGGGTGGAGCTTGGTATTAGCACATGAATGTGCTGGTTATTAGTAGTCTAATGCCTGCCTGGACTTGGAATATGACAGTACTGTGAAATGTTGCACATGTAAATCAAACTGAGGCTGTGCTGTTACTCCTGCCTGCCATCGCTGATTGAATCGATTGTCGTGTGCTCGCTCACTCCCCCGGAGGCTAAGCAACATCAATCATTTCCTTCCTGCCAGAAACCGCAGTGTTGCTCCCTAGGCATTTCTGCAACTTTCTCATAATTTCTCCAGTGCTGAGACTTGAACGCTTGATATGAACAAATTATAAGAAGAAAATAAACATTTTATGTTTTGGGGTGGATTTGGCAGCCTGTAAAAAGCGCACGTGTTGACATGTTCAGAGTCCTATAATACAGAACTCAGATGTAAATATATTATTCGTTTAGGACTCCACCTCCATGAGTGAAGGCATCATACAGCTTTCTAATATGTAGGGCTGGGTGGTAACAACTTTCATTTCATTCTTTTGGAATTTTTTATACCATGTCAATTTTATATTTATGCACCATAATACCAAAGCAAATTCCTTGTATGTGTAAGCTGTTTCTGATTCTGATATGAATCATATCGTGATGACATGATCATATTAATGATTCCAATGATTCCTTTTCCAAAAGAAAGTTATTGAAGTTTTTTTTAGTGCTGAAACAATTGTGATTATTTTAAGTGATTAATCATGTAAGGTTATTTATCAAGCAAAAAGGTCAAACATTTTCTGGCTGCAACGTTTCAAAGGTGACTTTCAGCTTTTCTCTCTTTTATAAATTGAATATCTTTTGGTTTGGGGTTGTTGGTCGGACAAAACAAACTATCTGAAGACGTCAGCCTGGGCTCTGGGAATTATTTTTACTAGTTTTGACATTTTATAGATTAAACAATCAAGCCATTAACCTGTAAAAAATAATATAATAATAATAATATTTCTCCATGATGAAAATTATTGTTTGTTGCAATCCTAAAGTTATTGATTTCAATCATATGACCCAGCCCTGCTAACATGCAAATATCTCCGTCTTGGTTACATAATCAAAGTGTTTGCGTGGTGCCCATCTTTAATGGCTTTATGATGGAAACTCTGCAGGTGCAGCACTTGACCCCAATGATTTAATTTACTGGCAAATTAGTGCACTTTTTGCTTTTGATTTTCTTCTGTTAATCCTGTTTCCCATCTTCTATCTCAAATCACTCCTTCGCTTTGTTACGCTCACATGCACACTGATGAACCGCAATGACCCTTGCTGGAAAAAGCAGGAACCTGTTAGCCATCGACACTTTTTTAATATTATTTTTTTTTTCATTTTACAAAGACTGCATGGCCCCCTAACGCAGCCCCCTCCCCTTCCTCACCCCAACCAACACACAGGGAGGAAGGCCTAATTCAAAAATGCGTGGTCCTGCTCTGCTCTCTGCCCTCCACCAGGAGACAGAGTGTGAGAGAGCTGCCAGACATCACACAGAAGCACCGTTAAAAATACATGTATACCACTCCTCATCATTTATTGATGGTCTCTCCTCCCTTTATGTTTATAAGGTGAGCGGCATCCCTGTGGCCCTGGTCAGTGACCCCCAGGGTCTACCGGGCTGTCCAAGAAACTGCCTGTTCCCTTTAATTTACCCTGCTTTCAAATGAGACCAGATCATGGACACTATTGCACATGTGTAAGCTGTATGTGGGGATCACTTATAAATAGTAAGTTGCTGCTGTGTTGAAAATTTTGTAGTTTCAAGAAAAATCTGCTTTTTCAAGGTTTGGAGATTCAGCTTTATTATGAGATGGCTGACCTTGGGTGTGTAATGGGATTAAAATGTATTTTTAAAGGGTGTGACCCCTTGTTCTTTTCACCTATAAAAGGTCACGTAACCTTTCAGTTTAAAAATGTCAATTAAGAGGCAATGATGAAATTCCAGTCCCACTGTCAATCAGATACATTTACCATCACTATGAACAACGGCATAGCAGTCAAGGCAACCCACATCATGAGTGTGTCTTCACACAGAAGGGTTATTTTTCAGTCTGTGTAGTCCTTCTCTTGTTTGCTCTTGTTGAATTTATCATGTTGGGTCTACTGCAGATGAATAACTTTGCATTTATATTGTGAAAGCTGAAAGAAAATGACTTGTTTGTGGTGCGATTTTATAGCAGAGTTTGCCATTTCCTTGAATGTCTTTGTCTAGAAGTCTTATACAGATCAGTGTGAGATTTACTCATTGCTTGAAGTTGTCATCTGGTCCCAGAGGCATTTCCAGGGCTGGTTGGCCGGTGGGGGTCAGGGCCTCAGGGTGTTTCTTCTTCTTCTTTTTTTTTTTTGCCATGTCGTCTGGCTGAAGTGGCTGCAGAGAGGCACAAAGTGGCAGGCGGCAAAGCCTGCCGTAACACAACATGGTATTGATTGAATAATCTCTGTGTCATCTGATAGTAATGGGGCTTACACTGACCCCCTGCTGCAAGCTACACAGCTTTCATTACTCCCTGGGAAAAATGGAGACATTCACATCAAGAAGAAATCAAGAATGTGTTTGTTGCTGTTATGTGTTTTTATACCAATTACCCATTGGGATCATATTGTATCTATCTAACCAATATATCACATGCATGACACCAATCGCCTTGAGCTGCTGTTCACTTCTTCTTTGGTAATTCCTTATGTGAATATCAGTTTTGCTAAATTTAGGCTGTATTTTCTTTAGGAAAAGGTTTTGCAAAGTTCCTTTGAGTTAACATCAAATTAAATGTGCATTTGATATGTGTTATGTCTTATATTGGTTAAAAGAGAAATAGGATTTTGCATTCCTTTAAGGTATCAAACATTCCCCCATCATTATCAGAAAGGCTAATGTTATGGTCAGAGATCCAGATTTCCAAAAAACAAACAAATAAAACTAAATTATGAAAATATACTGGCTTATCCTGTTTACTTAAGGGACAGTTAAAAGTGAAAAATACTGCATGTAATTGCTCGTGACCTGTTTTACGAGTTGCCAGGTGAGGAAAACTATCCATGTCAGCCTCTTTGTTGCAATTGCTAGTTGGATATATTGTGAATTGCTGACAGCTCCAGTGTTACTTAGTCGGCAAAGAGAACTACGGAAGTGTAGCCTAAAGAAAATGGGTGGCAGTAACATCTAAATAAAATCTAACGTTAACACTAATACATTTGACTCAGCTCATTTAATAGCAGCTATAGGCCTAGCTAGACTTTTCATTTGTTACTGGTTGTTGTAAACTATCTATTACAATTGCAATAGGCTATGTAACATTATTTTTAATTTATTTTTTTCTAATTTAGCCTATTAGTTGACTTTTTAGCTACTGCAAGGACAGAAACTGGGGTAACTATCTTGGAATAATGTGTTCAATTGTCTCCAGTCTGCCAATATTGCTTGAGTTGCTTGCCTTAACTTAGGAAGCCTATCGGTCCCATTGATGCCTGATGCCATATGTGTCAATAGTTCTTATAGGCTATGATTGCTGCTCTTACTCATGGATCTCTTACTTTGCTGATGCTTGTAAGTTGTTCCTCAAATGTAAGTCGCTTTGGATAAAAGCAAAATGAGTAAATGTAGCATTAGATGGACAACCAGTTAGTTTAGCATTGAAAACTTTGCTAGCTAGGCTGTGCCAGCTGACTGAATAAACTCATTTCAGACAGACAAGGCATCCCAATGAAACGAGTGTAAGGTTTGTTTTGACAATTTTGTCTAAAGGTGTCAAAAGGTTACAACTGTTGTGGAAAACTTGAGTGCTGTCACCTGTTAATGACCTGACCTTTTAATTTTATTGACATTTAATACAAAACATTTAATAGAGTTTTGAGCATAGGTGTCATTTACACTTGGGACGCCGGGGACATGTCCCCGTCACATTTGAAATGGCTGATTTTGTCCCCATCACTTTTGTTAAAAATGTTCTCAAAAATAGCTTGCACCAAGAAATGTTAACTAACAAATGAAAATGTTTTGAGAAAGGTTTATTTGCACAATAAAACATGAAATGCAATTTAACTATCATAGAAACAAATGTGCATTGTCCAAAAAAAGTAACTTAAGCAAAAAAAATAAAAATACAAGCTGCAGATTACTGCATTATTTTCTATTGTATTTTTTTATTCATGAATTGCAACCTGGCAGCTGATTTTTTTGTTTTCCTTTATATAAATAAAGACATTTACACTGTAAATTGGAGCAGAAAATGTCTCCAGAATGCAGGACATTAAACGTTTAATGCTTAAAATCTTCTGGGAGAGGACCCTGAGGCCGCTGGCTCATATATTACAACATTAAATTGGCTATTTCTTCAAAATAATGTTAAAAATCTTCCTGTCTTGTTCTTGTGCATCGTCTCATGACCCAAGTGTAGGCTATCATCACGCCCGTGATCTGGGCCCTTAGGTCCCCACCACTTTTCAACATAAAGTGATGCCCTTGGTTTTGAGGGTGCCTGAGTGGGCCATATCCAAGCTGTCACATATGGTAAATTCAGTCAGTCAGTTGGGATATTAACCATCCTCTGCAGTCCAGTAGAAATGAAAGAATGAGAGATTTCAAGTGCAGGCTATGTGTGTGGTTGTGAAGCAGCCCCACCTCTCTCTTCCCTGCGTCTATCCCCCTTCTCCCGCTCTCCTCTCCTGTCTTCCTCCTAACCCTCCTTCTGATCCGAGAGGAAAGCTTTCATTATTTGCTGAGATTGGGATGTCAATCCCCGCGACCCTGACCCAAGTTTGTAGTGCTCCCCCGTCATATTGGGGAAATGATTAGTGGGGTTATCTCCGCTCCAGTCCGCGAGGCTTTCATTCCTCCTCGCTGCCCCCCCGTACCTCCAGGCAAGGAGTGGATCTCTAAGGCAGGCTGCTGCTCTCCTTTCACTCCTCCACACTCTCCCCCTTTCCATTTGCTACTTCATCATGTAGGCCTTCTTCATCTCTCTAAATGTCTCTGTTCATTGCTGAGTCAGATTTATTTTACGCCAATCTTTTTCTCCTCCATATTTTCTGCTGTTAAGCCATAGACATTTTGGTTAGATGAATGAAGTTGGCTACTTTCCCCTGCCTGCTGTATAGACTCTAAATACTGCAAACATAAACTGAAGATCAGTGCATCCAACTGCAGCCTATATTTTACATTTTTACAGTATAAGCGCCATGATCCTATTTAAAACAGACTGCCATATTTCCAAAAGAAACACATACATAGGAGCTGCTTTGTGTTTCTCATTCCTCTGTCGGTTTTAAAACATTTTAATCACTTTGCATGTTTTATTATTCAAAACTTTTATTGCCCTGTTAAGAGGGAAAAAACAGGCCTTTGTGTATGGATGTGAAAGAAAAAAATCTTTAACTTTCTCTTTTTTGGGAACCACAGTCAAACACTTTGTTTGGAGCATTACACATGAGAGTTTGTGTGTAATAAAGTGCTTTTGCTCTGTTTTGAAACATTTCTGTGTGCTATGATGGCTTCAAAGGTTATTCCAAAATGCCCTAAATACATGTAATATGTAGGATAGGGGTTATAGGCATGTGGGAATACATTCATGTAATTTCTTCTCTGGCTAACAGCAGATATAATAGCCCATATAAAGGCATATTTTACTTGTGCACACAAAACAGTCAAATTAGTTCTTTTCGTTTATTGCCATTGTTGGGGAAAATGGTAAAATAGGCCATGCATTTCTTGAACATTTTAATTGATCTATTTTTCATCTTCCCCCGCGGATGTTTAAAACAAAACGCTGGCAGTGTATTGAAACAATCTTAATGCGAGCTGCAGATTTGCCTCATTGGTCCACTGAAAGGAATGAAAGCAAATATAAAAAGCTTTCACACCACGAGCACAATGCAAATGACGCTTTGATTCACTCTTAATTTCATCAAAAGGTTGTGTTTTTGTTTAGTTCGTTCTTTAGAATTATTATTATTATTCGGAGTCCGTGGGATTAAGCAGGAGTCACTGATCCTCTGGGTCTCTAAGCCTTTCTTTTTTTTTTTGTCTGTCGGGAGCTCAACGAGACTCCATCCGCACTTCATTAACCCTGAGCCGGGGACAATCCACGGTAAGAGCCGGGGGATTTACCATCAGCCTTTCACATGCAAAGAATAGAGGGGGGAAAAATCTCCGAGTCATCCAACAAGACACACGGAGGCTTTTCCTTATATAATCAGCTGTGCACTTTGCAAGAATAACCCCCTTCTCCATACAAAGGGTCATCGTTATCTGAATCGGTCACGGATCCTCATGATGGGACTATAATGATCGTTTGGCAAGTTGGGAGGTGTTTGATTTCCTCCCCTCCCCTCTCTCCTCTTCACCTTCTCGGTCGTCAAAACTCTGCTCGGCCCACTGTATTTTTAATGCAATTTTACGCATCATAAACGCGCCAGTTATCAGGCCGTCAGTCTGATATTTCACGGCCACTAAGTGGAGGCCCCAGATAACAGGTGCCATGCGTGGATGACAGCAGGGGGAGCTGGCTATCAAACCCATTATCGACTTTCAATTAAAACCTATTAAAGTCTTTTGTCTAATCGTTAACATCCTACAAGCCAAGTCTTGTCCGTCAGCCTGAACTCCTTTAACCCCCAACGCACTACGGCTGGATAACTTGGGGCCTCATAGACTTGGATGGTGTGTGTGTGTGTGTGTGTGTGTGTGTGTGTGTGTGTGTGTGTGTGTGGGGGGGGGGGGGGGGGGGGGGGGGGGGGGGGGGGGGGTTGGGAGAAATTTGAATGGAGGAGGGAGGGGTGGTGGCGATGGAGCCGCTGACCAGCTGTCCCCACGCTGATTCCCGGTCTGCAGTCAGCTCCAGCCCGGTCACCAGCTGCTGGAGCCGTTTGGCAGAGGAGCGCACATCCAGCACCCTCAAGGAAAAGAAGGATGGAAACAATCAATTTCCAAATGGGATCATTTAGGGCACTTAAACAATTGCGCACATAACATTAATATTTCATCTCCTGCATTGTTTATGGAAAACGAATTGGAGTT
This sequence comes from Micropterus salmoides, assembly GCF_014851395.1. Taxonomy (NCBI): domain Eukaryota; kingdom Metazoa; phylum Chordata; class Actinopteri; order Centrarchiformes; family Centrarchidae; genus Micropterus; species Micropterus salmoides. The sequence goes on along the minus strand of NW_024041151.1, from coordinate 25,214,170 downwards.
GCTGCTGTTAATTTAGGAAAGTGGGAATGGTGACAGAGGGTGGGAGTGGGGTGAACATGACAGAGGCTCCATTTTGGACATGTGGGTATTTATTGTGTGTGTATGTGTGCGTGTGTGTAGGGGGGGTAGCTATCAATTTCCAATCAAACTTTCTACCTTCCTCTATACACCTTACGATCAAAACTGTGCATTTATATAAAACGCAGCACTAAAATGTAGTAAGTAGCCTAATAAAAGCCCATTTTTGTGTTATTAACACAGAAAAACATCAACATTTGTTCAAATTGAGCTTAGTTGTATAATTGTTGCGCAAATCCACGCTCTTCTTTTGAAAAGGTTAAGAAAACGGATGTTAAAATAGGCCTACTTTGCTCCGCTGGTGACGCTCTTATTAACTTTTTTTTTTTTTTTTTTTTTTTTTTTTTTTTGCCCTTCACGCCCTCATCTCAACATTTAACAAATTAAATTAACGACACTAAACCAAACAGAGGAGGGGGAAGTGGTTTGACAGACATGTTCAAATTCACTGGAACACGTCTTACTCTAATAGAAACCCGCGAGCCCTTAAACGTGTGTTTATTTTCGAGCTGCTTCCCGAAAAGCGGGGATGTTTTAATTAAAGCTATACGCCACCCATCTCCCCAACCTTTTGCTCATTGACTCTGAAATGTGTTCATATCACTTTATAATAAAAACACTCTATTGGCATATTTAATATTTGGGCAGTGGGCAGTCAAGCTCTCAAAAACATTGAGCAAGCCTTTACATGTAGCCTACTTCAAATGTTTCTTTCTGTCTTTAATATGGAAACTATATTTTTTTGGCACCCAACTAGAGTGTTTAAAATATTTTTTTGTGTGTGTGAAATTATTATAAAGCATAGCCTATTTGTTTAAAACGTTTTCCACAGTTGCCATTGTGATTCTTTACAGGAGGACTGTCTTTTGAAACACGTCTGCAATCTCAACCAAAACGAAACATTTTAAGTATGATATTTGTTTCTATCATATCTGTTTTGTCCTTATACTGCATGTTTTAAATGGAGAAATCCATGTAAGCAGAGAGTGTTTATTCTCTCTGACAAGCCCCGTGGCATTTCTGTTTCACACATATTCAAGCAGCCACGTGCATTAAATGAAAGACTTTTATTTCCACATTTATAAAAGTAATTCTCTTTTACATCAAATCCCCCCCCCCCCGCCCCCCTCTTTTTCTGTCCATCTTTTTGCTGTGAATTTCACACAATAAATGAACTTCACGAAACGGGAGAGTTTGGGGGAAGCTAGAGGGACGAGAAAAAATAAAATAAAAATAAAAATAAGAAAACGATCCAGGAAATATACGAGAACCACTCCACAAGTTTGATATCTGCAATATACATTTTCACCAAAGGAGAGTATAACAAGTAAGGGTAATCACGGCTTCATATGAAATAACATAAGTAATGCACAACGTCTGTTCAAATACATCTATAGCAAATCAACAGGCAGTTACGCCTGGACGTGGACCCGAGTCCGATCCGTTTGTTTAGCGAAAAAAAAAATTAACAGAAATAAAGACATTACCGAGGTGATTGCTTCCCCTGTTTCCCCATCTGCGGAGATAAAACTGCTTTTTTTTATATAAATTACTTGACATTTTTACTCCGCTAAAACTTCAACTAAGAACAGGAAAAAGACTTTTTTATATAGATTTATTTCTTTCAGTAGCTCTCGTGGTTGTGCCTATATGTGGGTCCAGGCAGGTAGTCCATCCTTTCTCAGACAAATCTGCTTTTTTCCCCCCTTTTTTTTCTTTTTTATTATTCTGACTCATTCACCTCTATAGTTTCGGGTTGGCTAATCTAGCCTATTGTGTTAAACTGGATCACCGTGGTCTGAAAACGACACACTCATAGATCAAAACAAAACAAAAAGTTTCTTTAAAATCAGTCTCTTTCGAATAAAATGCAAAATATTCTTATTTACATGTTTATGACTGCTTGTTGAAAAATCAATGACAGATTTAGAAAGGAAAAAAAGAAATATTTACTAATTGTTCCTTTGGATCCTGTAACTACATTATATTGAAAATACATGGAAGGATGCTCGTTTCTGCTTTTGCCACTATCCGTGCACGTCCAAATAATAATAATAATCATAATAATAATAATCATAATAATAATAATAATAATAATGCCAATAGGGGGTCTAATTAGCTTTGGACTAAGGTGGACAGGTCAAAGTGCCACCAACAATTGTAGCCTATCTTTGTTGGTAAAAACACTGAAAATACTGAAACTTGGATTAAATAAATACATAACTTAGATGCTTTAATTCATATTGAAAAATAAATAAGTTATAAATAAAGCTCATGTCCCCCCCAAAAATGGAAAATAAAATCCTTCCACAAAGACAGTTCGAGGTTCAGTCACAAAGCTCCGTCCACAGGGGTTCAGCCTACAATCGGTCGTTTCGCACCATGAAGGCCACGAAAAGTTTCTTTCTTTTTCTCTTGTTCGTCACGTTTTTATATTTTTCTGTCTGTCTTTAATTTCTTCTAATGAGTCCAAAGCTGCCAAGGTCGGCGTACAAAAAAACAAAATCTGCAGGGTCCGGCTCACCGCTGCTGAGCGGGCCGAAGCACGCCGGACATGGGGGGCAGAGGAGGCGGCGGAGGGGGCTCACTGCCCCCCTGCAGGCCGTGCAGCAGGATCCGCGGAACCAGGGGTCTCTGCAGGGCCGGCGGGGGCGCCGAGGGGCCTCTGTACAGGTAGAGGGCCGCTCCGGGGTCCAGGTTGGACACCAGGCTCTGCGGGTAGAAGTACGGGGACGGAAACATCCTCTGCAGGGCGGAATAGTTTCCAGCTTCCGCCAGAAGCTCAAGTCCCACCGCAGTCTGCCTCTTCCACTTTGTCCTGGAGGGGAAAAGACGCTGTTTTAGCCTTAGCATGTGTATAATAAATGCATGCACTATTAGTGAGTGTGTTTTGAATCTGACACACACCAAAACATCTCCCATCCGGTTACCTGGGGTCTAATTAGAAGTCAGGGATACATCTGTTTTTTTTTTTCTTTTTAAATCACCAAAATCTCCAACCTGCCACTTGCGTTCGCGCCCAAGTTTGTTATTGCCAGTATGCACTGCATGCAGGTGAATAATTCATAATAAAGATAATTGAGTAGATATAGTGGTTTGTTTGAATTATTGATATGCACACATGCAACGATGCATTATTCATACTCCAAAGTGTTGTTTTTATATTTATTTATGTCATAGCTGCCTGAGAGTCAAAGCTGTAGCCTAGGCAAATAAACGCTAAAGTTAATTCAACCGATAACTGCAGAAAACATGTTTTAACACTGACGAAGACGGTTTCCCAGCGCATGGCGTTTTATTTATTTACACAATGTTGACGCCTTGGTTTTCAAAGTATTTGCAGGGTGATTGGCTGTAATCGGGCGTGAGCTTAAAAAAAAGTAATCTTGTTGCATGAAGATGCTGTAAACAGAAGAATAGGCTACATTCAGGGCTGGCAGAGCTTCCCAGACCACCCATAAATGTGTCTACGTGGTTTCATCTTGTGGTATTTTCTTTTTCTTAACAGAGAGGTAAAAGTCGGGAAAAAGGATGCATAAAAAAACAATGTAAAAGATAAAATTAGGCTAATTAGTCATGAGAGTGTTATAGCTAATAAGGATATCAGATCAATTGATCAGCTGTCAATCAGTAGGCTAGATGTTCCTGGTAATTTTATTGGGTGTGTTATTTTAAAGTAAAATTGATGCTGAAACTAACGGTTACTCGACTTTGATTGACATCAAATTAAATCAGAAACTACAGATAATCAATCAGTCGTTACAAGTTAAAATGGCATAATGTCACTGGTTCCACTTGATCAAATATGAGCATTTGCTTTCTTCTGTCTTCTATGACAGTTAACTGAATGTCTCTGGTGGACCCCATTGGACAACATTTTTAGACCCCTTTGGCCTCTGAGAAACTGTGAAGGGGTTTCCCACCAATTTCTGACATTTATTGGACCAAACAATTAATCGAGGGTAAAAAACCGGCAGCTTGATTAATAATTAATACAATGTTTAGTTGCAGACCAAGTGGGTGCCTCAGTGTGCAGTTAAGTGAAGTGAACTCATTCCACCTTAAGGTTGATGGTGAAAGGAAAACATGGCGTCCCTCGGTCTATCTGGTCATGAGCAGGCCCTGAGAAATCAGATTATTCCCCCCTCCTCCCTAGCAGCCGCAGTGTCTTTACCTCCGGTTCTGGTACCAAGTCTTGACCTGTGTGTCGGTGAGGTTGAGGGAGGCCGCCAGCTCCATGCGGTCCTGGACGCTCAGGTACTTCTGCCGCTCGAAGCTGCGCTCCAGCTGCGCCAGCTGGTGGTCCGTAAAGGCCGTCCGGGCCTTCCTGGGCTTCTTCAGCCGAACCTGAGGGCTGTCTCTACTGCTGGAGATCTCCCTGTCCCCCTCCTCTTTCACTGGCGGATAGAAACAGCGCCGATCAAAAAGAAGAGAAGAAGAAGAGAAGAAGGTGAAAACAGAGCCATGGCTTCACACTGTATAAAACCACATCCATCTTTGTGTGCACGCGCCACCTCCATACATGGAGGCGCAAATAAATCTGTACAGCAGCATTGTATAAGGCAGACAAATAGCTTATCAGTGTGAACTAAAATATAAAGTAGTTTTAAAAGGGTCCATTTTATGTTCGTGTGGGCTGCTTACTGTAATCAAGAATTTGGTTCCGGAGAAAACAGAAATATGAAATATGAAAGCAAAACAGAATTCTAAAAAAAATATCTGTAAAAACTATTTTAAAATTACAAAACTCTTTCACTGTATGACATATAAATAAAGGCTTTATTGGCTGAATAGTTGGTTGATTGATCAGCAAGATTTAATGTTATAATAATAAAAACTCTTGCCCCACCCCACCCCCCAAAAGACGCGACAAAGTCCAACTTTGGAACAGGGCTAAATTCGTTTTTAAATGCAATTTTATTCCGTTTTACGTCAGTGCGAGAAAAGTGGGGGTGACCACAGAAAATCAAACCGGGAAGTTTATTTTGAATTATTTGAAATCACTGGTATGAGCACCAAGTGCATAAAGTCTACACAGTTAACTTTATGCGCATTTCAAAGAAAATGATAAAAGCGCTTCAAATATTTTTTGTTAAATATGTTTATAAACATGTCTGATTTTTACCAGCATGCTGGGGGGTTTTTTTTACAACTATTTCGCTCTATTTGAGAGGGATTGACAATTTCGACTGTGGAGTGTAAAAAAAACACGCCGTTAGAAACAGTGCCTATAGGCTATATGGAGCTATTTGATTTGGTCTTAAATTGTTATGAAAAGCTCTTCCAATATTTACTCCTCCAATCTGATATTTTTCCCATCAGTAGACCCGCAGTCTTTGTTCTTTTTCTGCGTGGTGTCATGTCAGGACGAGCATTGATATGGGGGTGATGGGGGGGAGAGGGGGTGGGGGGATCTTAGTAGTTGAATAGTTGAGTCGTCTCAAGAAGCACAATAATCCGCCTAATTGAGCCACAAGGGAAGGACGAGCCTTTCAACCGCGACCGGAGAAACTTCACAGGACCGTGGAAATGAGTGGAAATCAAGAGCCGGGCGGCCTTGCGCGGTTACAAATCTGATTAGCGCCGGGGACAAATTGCATCAAATCCCTGAAATATTATAGGAGGCGGATTCGTGGAAATCAAAGCTACCGTGCAGAAGCGCTGTGGGCCCCGCGGCTTCTTCAATCAATCAGCGCGTCGAGGAGCATCTCCATCCACACTGTCACACACGTGAGCGCGCGCGGACGCACACACTGAATTGGTTGAGCAAATTGATGACGTGAGGCCGTATCAATAGCTACAGGGAAAGTCAGGTTGGAAGAAAAACACTGTGAGCCTGTGAAGTGAATAAAACAAAATAAAAAAACTACTGAAATAATAATAATAATAATAATAATAATAATAATAATAATAATAATAATAATAATAATAATTAGGCCTATACATTTTCAAAAGTATTAAATATTAGTATAAGCTATGTATTTGCACTGTAGCCTGCAGCGGTCGTCGTCTTTCCAGGCACTGCTTCATTAAACTGTCAATGGAGGTGACATGTCTGTTATGGCTGACATGATTGGAAACAGAGAGGCCCTTGATGGCATTTATCTGGAGGCGACCCTGTCATCTCTCCCATTCTTGCCTCCCTGACATCAACAGATGCTTTCTGGATATTCCGCTAATGCGAAGCTCGAGACGCGCCGCGCATGCACGCAGGCAGCCGCTGATTTTAAATGTAAAGAAGGAAAGAAAGAAAAAAAAATAATGAAAATGAACTCATTAGTCTGTCACCCAGCAGAAACAAGTGTCATGTTTCCACCACCGTGATGCAGCGGCAGAGGATGGGGTCGATTTTTCCTCATTGATGATGGCTTCCGGCGGGCTGTTACTAATGAATTGATTCAAAAAGCTACATTATTATTATTAGAATGATATAAAATAATCTGAACATTTCTAAACCTTCAAAATAAAAATGACCTTTTTTTAATTAGGCCTACGTTTATAGTTCTCTAGGTTTTCTATTTTTTTATATTCATCGAGCGTAACACAATGCTTTAATTATATTTTGAAGAGCAGTTTGGCTTTCATTGAAATTGAATTTATTGTCGTTCCAACTTCATGTCGTATTAGATTTTTCTAGCATTGCACCACACATTTTGTAACAGATCCCCCTATAACCCTTTTCTTTCATTTTATTTAATATTGAATCATGATTTAATGAGGTTTGCCCAAATTAATAATCCCTTTTTAAAGAAGCACTTAGGCCAGACAAGCTGCACCTGAACCACACGCAAAAACTCAAACTAAGAAGGAGCCACTCCAGATACAACTACCTGCTTTTTAAGAGTCAGTCATTTTCTGCAGGAGCCAAAAGACCACTATGAGCCAAATCAGTTTCCCCTCCACTCTCACCTCCAAAGCAGAACAGCTCCTTGTGTCTACCGACAGACCGCTTTACATCCTTACCTTTATATTCACTGTCTGACGACGAGTTGCTGTGGATTTTCTCCATAAAGTCGTCCGCTATCTTCGAGGCCAGCCTCCCCCGCCTCCTGGGTCGGCTGGCCATTGCTGGAGTAGGGCGCGCAAGCGGCCAGAGGCTTACAGTCCGCGAGAATATCTCTGATGAGGAAAGACGAGGTCACGGTCCTTTGCTGCGACCCCGCCGATATCTGCGCGTGCTGGAGGTGCGGCGGTAGGCCCACGCCGTGACCTTGCCTCTGGGCCACCTCCTCCGCGCACTCTCTCCTCGGCGACGGTGGCGACGAGCAGCCGCTCTCCACATCTGATCTCGGGCTGAACTCCAGAGGCGAGCGGCACTCCCCCGCCAGGCTGTCCCCTTTGGACACCGGACTTCCAGGCCTGTGGGACAGCAGCGAGTCGATGCCAAAACTGGACCCGTTGGCGGACGCCTCCATTGTCTAGCTCGAGGCCTCCTCAAACTACCATTTGGTATTCAGGACAACTTTTATTTTTGGGAGGGGGAGGGGGTGTTTTAGTCTCAGTTGATCCAGCAGAGTAAAAAAGAACCCCCCTCCCCACACCAAGAAAACTGTTTTTGGATACGCTACAAATGGAGATTATTCATCCGCTATTTCCAGTTCCCCAACTGGTTCTTAAAGAGAAAATATCTCCAGGCTCAGTTGCGTTACAACAATCGTCCATGCATCCGATGTTCTTGTTTTATTTATTTTTTTGTCAAGTCTAGCAAGACGAGTCCTCCTGAAATCGATGCAGTCGCTGTAGTCTCTTTCGTAATCGATTCTTTCTGCTTCCTTTAAGACCAACTCCTTCTGCCTTCAGTTGAGAAGCCTCGCCGGCAAGACGAACCAGTTCTTGCTGAAATTATCTCACCCAGCAGAACACGAAAAAGATGCAGAATTGATGACTATTTTTGGAAATGTGAGAGCAGCAGCGCACCGGCGTCTTCGTGGGGAAAAATGCGTTTCAGCACCATGGACAGGTGCAGGCGCGTCAGACCTGAGAGAGGAGCGGGATATGTTGAGGGCAGCTCGTCATGTGGCACAGAAGACAGATGAAAACTGTTCACATTCTTCTAAGTAGAACGACATAACTGTGGGGGGGAAAAAAACACGAAACAGAGAGACTGAGAGAGAGAGAGGAGTCCGAGAGCTGCAGCAGGAAAAGAAAAGCAGCAAAAGAGGAAGAAGCGGAAGACTCGGGACGACGCGATGCGCGCCGCAGAAGCGAAAAAAGGGAGAGCTAAACTGGGTTAAATAGTCACAACTGGCAAGTAAAAGGACTAGATGTGATGGGGGTGGGAGGGAATCCCAAAAAATTGAACTTGAGGAAAAGTCAGGAGCTAGGTTTTAAGAGCGCCACGTCCACGTGAGTCCCCTGTGACAAGCCTTCATTGGCTGAGGGGAGCTGGAAGTGGACCTCCCTACACGCCCACTCACTCTGCCTCTCACCCTCCCTCCCTCCCTGCCTCTCCCATCCTCTCCTCCCTGGCTCATCCTCACTTTGATAAAAGAGACACTGAATTCATCAGGAGACTCAGATCCAACTGTTTACAGGCAATTTTCACACTGTTTGCTTTCATTACATCATTGATGAGGCTTATAATGGGGTTATTATGTGGAGCGGCTCTGTGTTTTTCTTCTCGACTCCCTGTCTTTGACTGGATTGGTTTCCCCACCTCCACAGCTCCTCTATTTCCAGATTCCCCCTCAACATTTTACTTTTTATTATCAACACAAATTTTTATATTTTGTTTGTCATCATTTATTTAACGGATTTATCAGTTTTCACATTGTTTGGTTGCGCATGTGTTGATATTTAGAAATTCATGGACGAAATTTTAAGTATAATAATCATTAGATTTTTTTATTAGTATTATCATCTCCTGCTGGATAGTGGTGATTTTATTGTTACACATTATTTAAATTTGTAAGAGGCCTTTGATTGTTTTGCTCTTTTTGCTGAACATTAGCCTATTATTATTAAACTCTGGATTTATTTATTTTGTTTTTTAGTTGTTATAGATTTTGCTTTCAGTCGAAAAAAAATCTCAACTTTAAAATACCAAAACAATCTCTGCAGATACATCCTGGCCACCTTGACATTTGAGGAATAAGAAATATAGGCTATTATAAAAAAAAAGGTTTTGTTTTTGAGCACGAACAATGTCTAGCCGTCGAACAGTCATTATTAACTAATAGTCCCCGGTAATTGCATACAATAGTCCGAGCAGCATGTAGCAAAACTTCAAGGCGCGTGAAGTGCCATTGTGCGCACTTTTCACCTTAACATGCGTGAAATGCCATTGTGCGCACTTTTAGCTCCATACACAACAGTTTGCCCCGCGCGACGCCCCCGACAGCCCCTAATAATCTAACTAACCCTTTTCTCATCATCTACACCCCCCCACACACACACACACATCCCACTCCCTTCGATTCTCCTCCACCCCATGTGACCACCAGATTGGAGGCGCTCGTCGGTCTCAGACACCGGCAGGTTAGTGAATCCGCTCCCCGCTCCCATGGGGTCCCATCACGGCTGCAAGCTGTCACATATGAGGCGGGGACAACACAGATATAAGGCAACACACACCCACCCTGACTTAGCTGTTTCTTTCTCCTCTGCTGGTGCATGAAAAGGAGCTGTGGTTTGATGCTTTCTCTCAGAGTTTTTTTTTTGTCTTCTTCTCTTTATCCTGTTCCGCATGTCCACTGGCTCCAGTAATGTTGGAGTGAATAAATCATGAGCTCTTTAAACTGAATTCTTCCTCTTTGTGATTATGCATGGCCTGTAAACTTGTGAGACAAGCCTTAATTATTTTATTTGTTTCTTCAAAAACCCCAAAAGTCTCATTTATTTTTATTTATTCATTTGAACTCTTTATAACCCTTTATAACGGCTTTATTTTTTTATTATATCAAATCTATTTACAGACAATCCAGCTAGCAGGTAAAAATAAAATAAAATAGTTATTCATTTTGAAGGATTTCCAAGAAAAAAAGAAAATCACACAATGCCATAGCATGCTTACTTAACAGATTTAGGATAAGGAGTGTTTTACTTTATTGCCGCAAATAAGGATTATTTTCATTATTATATTGTTGATTTATTTTTTTCGATGATCTCTTAGCCTTTAAAATTTCAGAATTGTGATTAAAAAAGTGGAAAATTAACCCAAGTTCAAGGTGTTCTATTCAACCAACAGCCCCACACCCAAATATTAAATAATATTCAATTTACAATGAACAGAGAAAAACAGCAAATCCTCATACCTCCTGTTTGATGGAATTACTGTTTGATGGAATTGTGAGACATGTTTGCTTGTTAAATAACTGAAATGTTTAGCTGAGTTATCAAAATTTGGATTAAACAAATGATTATTTTAGCACTAACACAGTCTTAGTGCACAGGCGTGTTCATATAATTTGTACAATTATATTGAACAGTATAGGCTTCTGAAAGTTTATAAATCCAAATGTATTGTTTTTGGCAGAAGACAGTGCAGCTAGACTGTCACTGTGTGTGTGTGTGTGTGTGTGTGTGTGTGTGTGTACTGTACTGTAATGATTTGGCTCATGCTGCTGCTGATTTTGGACAAGTGTCCCTCTGGTCAAGCGAAGCTAGATTTTTTTTCCTTCTTTTTTTCCAGGAAGTGGTCTGAATTTGAGGTCCAGTGCAGCTGTTACCCCAATGATGAAATACACACACACACACACACACACACACACACACACACACACACACACAAATTGATGTTGTGGGAGGATGTTATTGATCCATGTTAAAGAGAGGAAACATGGATGTTTCCAGGAAATGGTCAGTACAAGAGTGAATTGCTATCCTTTTTTTTCACCTCCCGATCTGTTTTTATCAGATGGTTAAATAAAATTTTATCACTGATTCACATTAAACCGCCCCACACCTTCCACTCACATTTTTACCAAAACAATTTGGCACCCATGGGCCATTTCAATGAAGTGTGCACTGCATTTCCTCTGGCTCTTTAATCTAACTTTCATAAATGTATATAAGACCAATATTGATTTCAATATTTTATGCTAATCAGGCTGCCTGTCTTTGAATATTTACTTAAATATCAATAATATAGAGCCTATAACAACATTAACTGGCACCAAGTGCAGTTTCATCGTGATAGTCCACCTGTCAGTGTTAATAATCTATCTGTGGACATGTTGTTTTTATGTTTTTTTTCCCTCTGCATTATTGGAATCCTGTCCATAAGCTTTACTACTAATAATGCCTGCTGGGCCTCCTCCGCTTCCTGTGTTTTTGTGGGGGGGTGGGGGGGGGGGAGAAAACATTTTATTTACTCGCTCAATTGAGCAGGTGTGTTAAATATAGATCTAGATATGTTTTGTAAAAATGTGTGTCGCCTTTGAATAAACTTTGGCATCTCTGTCGTTTTGGAACATCGGGGAAAAGCATGTCTTTCGAGGGGGATATGTGTAAAAAGATGACTCCTCTCAACAAACAAACAGCATTAAAAAAATAGGCAGGGGAGAAAAAAAAAAAGAAAAGAAAAAGGCGCTTGCTCTGGAGCTGGTGCTGCACCCTGGACCAGTCAGGGATGCAAATGATGCACCTTAACGCCATCAGGTACTGGAGTTGACAGAAAATAATGAGAACCCGCTGAATCTTTTATAAGGTTAACACTCACATTTCCCAGTCAGCTGTCACACAAGAAAGAATTTAGCACATGCATGCGGGCGAAATAAACCTTCATCGTCTCATTAATGCTGACAGGGCCCTGGACCGGCAGCTCCCAGCGCCAGCGCCGCCACCACCTTCGTTTTGTGTCGGTAATTTGCAGCGGAGACAGACCCTCTTCTCCTGGAGAGAGAAAGAGGAGAGGAGGAGGAGGAGGAGGAGGAGAAGAAGAAGGAGGAGGGAGATATTTCGGAGGAGAGGTAGAGAGAGTGAGAGAGAATAGTAGAGGATCGAGGAGCGAGTGTAGAGGAAAAAGAGGGAGGGAAGGTGGGCCTGGGGGGGAGGGTGGAAAGATGGCTAGCGCGCCAGGAGTCTGATTCTCCCCTAATTGGAAGCATTGGGCATTGTCAACGGAGGATTTTCAGCTGCTCACTGACAGGTAGAGCCGTCAGAATGATAGCCCACTTGTCAGCGCAAAAGACCAATAAAAACAAACCACTTTTGATTTAATTGGAGGCCTAACCATGGTATGTGTGTGTGAGGTAGAAAACATGTGTGTGTGTTGCCTGCAGGGCCAAGGCCACGGGGAGATGGGAGAAGGTGTGAGGATGAGTGGGTGTGGGGGGGGGGGGGGGGGGGGGGGGGGGGGCGTTTGTGTCTCTGTGTGTGAAGGAACTCATCACCATCAATGTGCTCACCCTGCCTCCACCTCTGCCATCACTCCCCGTCCTCGCTCTCATCTGGCGGCTCTTTTGGGGGGCGAGTGGTCACTGGCTGCCCATGATGAGAGGGTTTCAGGAGAGGCCAGTTTTGATTCTGTCCCACGAGGGCTTCCTGGACATCAGAGCAAGAAACTGTTTCTCACTCTTCTTCATCTTTTCCCTCCTTTTCTTCATCCTCCATCAACAGACTCTGGGCTCTTGACGCCGGCGTTTCAAACCGGGAGGAGCAATATTTGACATTTTTCAGGCTCCTCTGGTGACTGAGACTTGTCCGACAAGCGGAAATGGGGAATCATAAACTTTTCTCTCCATGAGAGCAAATGTCACAGTGAGGCGACTGTATAATCTTGTTTGCGTCCATGTGGTTGTGCCCCTTATTAAAGTTGCATCTACAGAATTTTGGTGAATATAAAAATAATTGATGCTAAAGTGCAAGTGGAGTATAAAGCAAAACTAAAGAGAAAAAGCAGGTTAGGGTTCGGGAGTAGTTGAATCTGAATCCAGCATTTGAAACCTTTCTCAAATTTGTAGCCTCACTCCTGTTGCTGTTTTTAAAAAAAAAGCAGTTACACCAGAAATGTCAAAATAGAGAAACACTCTACAACTTTCAATGCTTTTTGAAGATTGATGGTGCAATGCCATTGTTTTCTTTAAGAAGAGCCCAGGGACACATCTACATGATACAGCTTAAGTACAGTATGTGGTGGTGGGGGGCTACAGCATACAATTATATCTAAGAGAAGTGCTTCCAACTTTGTCGCAACCGACTCTTTCACCATGATGATGCTCCGTGTACAAAACCAGGTCCATAAAGAAATGGTTTTCCCAGTTTGGTGTGGTAGAACTTGCCTACCACAGTGCCCGGACCACCAGTTGTGAGCCAGGCCTCATCGCCCGGGACCTCATTGATGCTCTTGTGTCTGAATGTGAACAAATCCCTGCAGCCAGGATTCAAAATCTGCAGGTCAATGCCTCTGGTTTTGGAAGGACATGTTCAGCTCTCACATATGGGTGGAACGTTTGAGTGTCCACATACTTTTGGCCACATTCTTACTTGACTGTTATTTAGACAAAGCACCTGGAAAAAGTGACAGCGATGATAAAACGTTGTTCGATTCTATGATTGAACAAGTCCTGTACATTGGATCTGGATCCAAAATAGCACTGTTAAATTAAACTCTTACCTGACAGTTTGGAGGAGGTGGAGATTTCTAGTTGCTTGTTAGCTCTGACCTGACTGTTGATTAAGCCACTGTTCCGATGGGCTTATGTTTTGTGTCTTAGACGTTTAGCACTTCACTGGTTTTAGAGAGGTCATCTCATGTTCTCTGCAAAGCACCATCAGTCACTCAGCAGTTTGACATGGGTGATCTTGTCAGCCTCTTTTCACCATCTTCAACCTTGAAATTACAGTTTTCCACTGCACCACCTTTGGGTGCAACATCAAACTAAGAAAGATAGTAGTACACTTTTAGTATATTGTAATTCAAATGTGTTTAACATCTACACCTCTAAACCTTCCCTGCATCATCACCAAGACCACAATTAATTAATAGTTATATTAATTAGGATGCCTCAGTTGTCTCGACTAATGTGTGTGTATTTTGTAATCGCAGATCCACACATGCATCTGAATGTGCATCCTCCCCTCCCGTCCTGCACTGTCGGCCCGGTGTGCATGCCCTTTGCAGCCAGTGTTTTATTATTCTTGACAGAGTTCAATGAACACATCTGGTCAGAGGATAAGAGGGGATGGAGGGACGGTGCCAAGAGGCGGAGAGGTGAGTGAGGAGCCAATGGAGAGCAGGGGGAGGACGAGGACCTACGACCATCCATCATAACTGTCCCTCATGAGGAATGCCGGCTCCTTCAAACTAGGGCCAACTCTACTTTTGCTGACCTTTGACCCCATGGCTCTAAACCGAGACGACTATTAGAGCCATCAGGAATGAAATGATGGGGATCTGTTAGTGTTATTTGGAGGTATTTTAAGGAGGGCTTCGGGTGATTATTATTTTAATTACCAATTAGTTGAATTGTTCCCAGTGCAAGACTGTCTCCCAGTTGTTCAAATGCCTTAAAACAACATATGTTTACATTCTAGCAGACTTACAGCAGCTGTGTGAATTATGACTCTTGTCTTTCAGGAGTTAAGGCGGAAGTAGCGTGACGTGGTTATACAGGCGCAAAACTTCGTTGGAAGGAGATCGGGGGGGTGTGGGTGGGGTGGACGGGTTGACAAAAGGTGTGCTTGGATATGGGGGACTGCAGTTTGTTACCTTGTTAACAAACCATTGACGGTGAAGGTTCCCTACCTAAGTAGTTTGGGTGTCTGAACCCAATCATAGCTGTGTAAGACCAGGAAATGCTAATAGTAATGTAAGTGCTTTTTTGAGTAAGGAGTAATGTATGAGGGGCAGAATCAGGAGGTGGTTAGCCTCTAGCAAAAGAGGAGAAATGTGTGTTTACAGTAGTCTACATGTCTCTGGAGTCCTGCCTGTGCTCAGTAACTGGGGCTTAGCTAATGTTAGCTTTGGAATTGTTTGAAAGCACTTTTATGGGAACTGAGTAACAAAAGTAATGTACAAAGCAACTTCTGCTGTCAGTTGTTGTTAGTAACGTAATGTATTTACTTTTTCAGTGAGTAATTGGTCAAATGTTTAACTAACTTGCCCTCCACTAGTCATCTCTAACACTTCTGGCCATTTTGGAAGGCAAACCATTTTATTGTTTAGTTTGAGGACCCATTGGCCAATGTAGCATGGTACTTTTTTGATTCTTTGCTTTTAGGAATATAAACACATTTTTAAAATAACCTTTACTGATTTAACAATATTAGCCAATGTTGAAATGTGTACCGTTTAACACAAACAGTTAACCAATCACTAAATAAAATACAGTCTAAATTGCAAAACTATGATTTAATGTAATGGCTAATAAAAACTTAACAAGCAACTAGAACGGGTGAATGGTGCATTTAAGACGCCAAACTACTGCTAGATAACAGTCAGAGCCATTTTCCCTATGCAAGGTGTCATAGTTCAATGTTAACCTGTCATGTAGACCCCCCACCCCCCACCCCTGAGTGATGGTGTATCGGTGGGCTCACATTGGGTGGGGGGTTCCCTGCAGCTGCCACAGGGAGACACACACAAGCTGGTGGACAGTGTGGAGATTTCATCCACTCCTGTACCCTCGAGGGAGAAGGGGAAGGTCCAGGTTCACCCCCTACCCTGCCAGGGGATACTGAAGCGGGCTGGGCCCTTGGCCTTCTCCCTCCATGTGGGGAAGTGGGGGCATTGAAGAGGCCGTGCTAACGTCCATGAATCACAGCGCATATCACTCAGGACATACACACACCCGCACACACACTTAAGCACAATAAACAAGAGTAATGAAGCCAATGTTTGACACGAGGCTGCGGAAAACTGTAGTGTCCTTCTCCAGGAGACGGATGGCCTTGGATCCTCTTTAGGTTTGCGACACCTGATGACAGTTACTGTCATCATCGATAAATTCGATTAATCTGTTATTGTTTTTTTTTTTGATAAATTTATTATAACAAAAAAAATGTCAGAAAACTATGAAATTTTCATTTTCAAGTTATAGGTTTTACATGTGTGAAGAGTTTGTTTGACATGATGCAGAGCAGTTCATTGCATTGAACAACAGATTTTGTGAACATTTTCCATGTGTGTTCCTATAGAGATGGTGATAGTGATTTTTCCCCGCCCTGCTCCCTGTGTTGGATTTTACATTCAAAATTGTTATCCTTAAATAGGGTTTTTGCATACTTATGCAAATGTTGAGGCAATTTACGGCGAATACCTTACTGTCAATTGTATTTCCATCTCTACAACACACCATCGAATTGTTTCTAGGTGCATTTTTTTAATCCACATATTTTCCCCCCCTACACCTAACTGAGCAGTTGTTACTGAAAAAAAATGTCAGGCCTTGTTCTAGTTTTGTCACACTCCCACACACACACACACAAACTGGATGCGTGGATCATGGCAGGGGGCCCCCAGCAATCCGTTCTGGCCTTAAACGACCTGCTTCCTAATTTGGCCAATATGCAGGTAATATGTGGGGTCGCAACATCTCAATTATCACACCTCCTGTCAGCGGCTCCCAATCCTCCGCTCGCCGATACCTTCCCCTCCAACATGCCTTCACCCCGCACCCTCACCCCTCCTGCCGTGACTTTTATTGCTTCATTAGTATGCTCCACATGCTCCGGCGCACACCCACACTCCGCGAGCCTTCAAACCTTAACAACTTTTGGCAGATCAGTGCGTGATGAGGCGATGATGAGGGACTCTTCATACTAAAAGCTCACCTACCTGGCGCTGTGGCCCATTTTTGTCCAAGCCCAACCTGGTGATGCAGGGAGTAGGGGAAACAGCTGGGCGAGCTGATGTGAAGGTTTATCCGGTTGTCACACCTGAAAACTCACAGCAGATGAGATGACCTGCCGAGGGCTGGGTATCATTTGCAGTGGTGGAACGTTAAGTACATTTACATACTTGTACTTTACTAGAGTATTTCCATTTAATGCTACTTTATACTTCTACTCCACTACATTTCAGAGGCAAATATTATACTTTTTACTCCACTACATTTGTTTGACGCTTATAGTTACTTATCTCATAAGAAAACATGATATGTTTACATGATATGACGCATATTGTTCGATATTAATCGACCCAGTGTTGTTTTTTGGGGAAATGTGTAAAAAAGGCACGCGTCTTAGGTTTGAATATTTAATTCAGTGTAAACATCACATAGCTTCAATGAAGAGTTGGAATAAGCTGATACAGAGTACACACCGGCCACTGTGGAATGAGATGATTTTAAAGTTATTTAATGTTGGCAACCATTAGCAACCATGCCCGATACATGCCTGAAAAAAGGAAATAGTTCTGATTTAGGTCTGGAAATATCTGATGATAGAACAAGCAAACAAGACTTATGTGACCAGTCACCCAGCTTCCGATACTTGACAGTTTCTGCTACTCGATGCTGCAGAAACATTTTGGTCGGTTATTAAAAAAAAGGGTTAAGGGTTGGATACTCGTCCCCACACCTGCCACAGTTCACACCTGACACGCATCACTCACCTTTGCCAGCTTTCTTGAGCGCCTACTCTCCTGCAGCGATGTCTGATTTCTGAGGAAAAATACCTGTTGGGATTCACGCAAGCGTGTTATATCTCCTGTCACGACCATCCATCCTACAGCTAAGCAGGTATGTCCAAGGTGTGTTAGAGAGTGTGTGTGTCAGTGGTGGGGGTGTTCAGCGTGTAGAATAAGACCCCAGAAAATGCTCATTAGAGTTGACCTTGGCACTTGGAGCCGGTGTTTGATGGATCGGGTACAGGGCCAAACAAGCCCCTGGGGAGCCATGATCTTATCTCTTATTGTACACACACAACTCCCCCCCACCGTTGACCCTGCCCTCTGCCCCCCCTCCCCTTCCCGCTCACTCACACTCCTCTGCTCTACACGCATCACAGGCAGAATAAATCTGTGTCTGACACCACAGGAAAAAGGAGAGCGGAGGAGGCGGGGGGAGGCCTGAGGGAGTAAAGGAGAGAGAAGGCAGTGCTTGAAGAGGGGGGGGGGGGGCAAGCTGGGAGGAGAGAAAAAACACACAGAGGGCCGAAGAAAACCAATAGCTCACTGAGGTGTCATTACCTGCACAAGTCAGATGTGTATGTGTGTGTGTTTTTTTTTAAACTATCTGCGAGGCACATTGAGTGCTAAAGGGAAAGTGAGGAAATTGGCTGCATAGGGGAGAAAGGAAGGAAAAGGGGTGAGGATCAGCGGAAGATGAGTCTGAGATGAAAGACGAGACTCGCTGGTGTCTCTGTAGCACGTTCACGGTTTGTTCTGTTCCGCTTACCTGTCCTTCTTCTCAACGACACACACACACACACACACACACACACACACACACACACACACACTATTGCCACTGCCACCCTCACGTCTCCCCCACCCCTCTGCTCCCAACCAGGGGACACACCAAACACACAAAGAGACATGAGGCAACATCCACCTCCAGGATGGCAAAGTTTCTCCCCCACCACCCAGCATCCCCATATTCACAGGGGTGGCATCACAGGCTTGCTGGCTCTTTGTGTTCTCTTCTTCTGCTGCTGCGCCACGGGGAGAAAGTGACACTCTGAAGTCTTAATTGAGGTTTACCTGGTGTTTTTTCCTCAGTGTTGTTGTGCGTTCAAGTGTGGTTAAACTTTATAATCAAGCCTACAGGGTTTACAGTGGGAAGCGAGAAAAGCGCTGAGCGTGTGATGACATTACAAACACGGTTGTTTACCGGGCTGCTAGCAGCAGCAGCAGCAGCAGCTAGCGCTCCACCTGCATCTACCAGCGAACAACAACAAAACTCTGCCACATTCTCACTGTCAGTCAACAGCCCTCCAAACAAACGTCTTGGTTGTTCCCAGAGAAGGAATTTGAGTAGAATGCAACTATTTACTGAATCTTTGGGCATGTTTGAATGGCTCCCTCCATTTTCTCTTTGCACTCCGTCCCCCTGCCTCGCTCCTGTCTGTCAGTCTGTCTTTGCAGAGATCTGGGAGGGACTGAGAGACTGATGTCTCAGCTCCTCCAGGATCCCACCAGGAACGCCTTTTGACAGTTGCAGGAGCAGCAGGATACAGCGCAAAGATGTTGCTGTAATTGCACCTGGTTGCGTCATGAAAAAGTAATAATTTGCTGTCAAGGACGTCAAGGTGTCAGCGTTCGGCAGGAGTTGATAAGGTATTGACTGCCTCCAGAGTGCTCACTCACTCACTCTCACTCATACTCCTTTTATAAAGTTGACTCCCAGAGAAAGAGGGAGACAGCAGAGGTTGGGGAACAGGGGAGAGAAAGAGGGAAGTGAAAGAGAAGGGGGAGATAAAAAGGACGAAAGGAGGAAAATGAGCAACGAAAAATAGGCTAAAGACAGTCAATCTGCAAGCTCTGAGCTCCGAGACATTAATTGCACTCTATTTGCCACTTCGCAAACCCTGTTCATTTATAATACATGCACAGATTGCATTAAATTATACATAAGCGATCAACAGGCTAAAGCAGCGTGGCATGCTCCCTGTCAGTTGAATAATACACAATTACCACCTGGCTCACTCTTCTATTCACTTTGATTAGTGTCACACAGGTCGTGACTCGCCACTGACTGACATTCGTCAGGAAAAGAAGAGGGAAAAAAGCTGTGGCCTCTTGTTGCAAGGTGGACCCTGTCGCTCCAGGTGAACCCCCGATCTTAGAGTGAACACAAAGCCTCATGGGAATGTTGACCTCCTCTGCTGAAGGCGAACACACAGGTGTCTTGTGAACTATTGTGTGTCTTCTGTGTGTTGTTGAGTCGGGTCGAGGCCTGGAAATCAAAGAGTGGTGTAATGTATGACAACGGCACAAATAGTGTACATGCACATAGGAAGAGTTTAATTTCGCATTTTAGGGTGCTCTTATTTAGAAAGAATTAAAAACTGGGCTCATTTTTCTGACACATTTGTATACAGAGGCATACGTTTCAAGATATCTTAGTTGAAGAATTAAAAATAAAACGAACAACAAAAGCAACCAAAGTTCTTAATATGAATTGTTTGTTTGTTGTCTAAACACAAGCAGCCGTACAACAACTTTTGCCTTAAAAAAATGTTAAAAATTGGCAGAAATATGAAATGTAGAACAATCTGATCCAAGAATAAGATTACAAACCGGAGTGAGGATCTGACGCTCTCTACTTGACTGGGTTTTGATACTGGGTTCTAGAAATGTTTTTTGTTCGATACCAAAAAAACTATTAAGGTTCGAGATATATCTCATTTTGCACCTGGCACTGCAGTTTTGCTCAACTTCAGCTCTGGCAATGTCAGCCTGCTGTCTTCAGCTTGCGGATAAAGGAAAAGGCAGAGGCAAAAGATAAAGAGAAACTGAACAACACGGGTGAAGTCACTGATTAACTAAGCTGAACAGCCAGCTCCGAGCTAATTTTTTTAAATAAAAAGTCAGCTTTGCTTTGAAAAACACAGATGCTCTGTTGTGTGTTGTTGCTCTAGAAAAAACCCCAGTATCCTAATTTTTTCTCCTATGTTTAGTTGCAGCAATGCAGCTAGCCAATTACGGCCCACCGATAAAACAGTGTGATGTTGAGATTCAAGTGAAATTCAGTGAACATTTTCACTTCGGGATTGTGGTGCTTTTCAGCTGCAAACGCCTGCACACGGGGTCACCCAGTGCCCCCGACACCAATTCAGTTAAAGAGATGCGAACAAGGGCCGACTAGAGCCAACGGCACCTGACACCAAAACCACAGCGAGGGTTAGCCACAGGCCCTCAACAACACTCAAGGGGCGATCATGGGTTCGGCATATCGGGGACACTTGAACAGCACGCGAGCTACTACAGAGATAAAACCTGCATCCTTCATTTACAGGACAATCTATCTCTATCCAGTATTCCACCCAGCTGCTCAGTGATCTTTGACCTGCTGCTCCGTCTTTGATCAGAGAAAGGCCGTCTGAAGTGGGTTCGAGCTTTAATATCCAACTTCCCTCCTCTCTCCTCTTGATGTCATCCAGCCATTTCATCATCATAGGGAGATGAAAACAGAGTGATGATGGCGCTTTTGACAGTCAGAACATGCAGCCACATGTGTGAGAAGAAAAACACCTGCTTCAGTCTTTGCCTCTCGCCTCTTGAATGTGCCACCCCGGTTTAGAATAAGGGGAATGCCCCCTGCTTCAAAGCTGGGGTGACGTAAGCTAAAAAGCTCTTTCTGAGCGTAAAGCGAATGCCACCAAATACAGCAATGCAGTGGTTATCTGTCCTCATTGTGGCTTAATGAACCGTCAATGGAGCAGCTTGGAGCAGCTTATAGACTTCTCATTGTTGCACAGGGGCTCCCAGGGTTGATAGATTCTGCGTTAAGGGTCAGGATTTGTGGAGCTAGAGGCACAATCCTACGGATATTTCCCAGAGATCTAAAAGCCAGTTAATCAGCTCTCCCTTCATGATCTCCCTGGCTGTTCATCTTCCCATGGACGCATTCTATTAGTCTTTTTACCACCGGCCTACTCACGCTTTCTGCGCCTTTCTTCTGCTGTGTTTGTGTTTGGGATTTGCCCAAGTGGCCCGCAGATCAGTTGACCTGACCCCGGCTCGGCGGAGAATGGGTTTTAGCTGCAGCCTCTCTTACATTTTAATCACAGCTCTTTCTGTCGCTGCCACACACACAGAAACACACACTCGACTGTTTTCTTTATTTTTTTTTCACTAGGTGAAATGATCAGCACAGTAGATGTTATGATGCTTCTCTTTAACCTGTGCTTTTAAACTGTGGTGAAGATAAACTCATCTCTTGCAGGCAGCGCCTCCTGTAATTAAGCCCGCTGTCTTTATATATCTTGGATCACCTTGCATTAAATATTTCCCCCTGGATATCTCCCCTCTTCTCGCTCCCTCCTCCTTCCAACTGCACCCCCACCCCCCCTTTCCTGCATAGTTTGTCAGCTGAAGTGATTGCCTCCCTCTCCCGCCCCTCCAGTGGCATTTAGCTATTCTCATTTGCATGTACATGCCCTCGCTGTGCGGCCTGTGGGCTGGCGAGATTGATCAACAATGCCGTGTTTTATTACATGTCAGTCGGTAGGCTGGTTACCACACGGCATGGGCACACATGTGTGCGAGCACGTACAATCGTGTATCCCGGTGGGTGTTGTGTTGGTTGCGACGCTCGCGTGACAGGCACATGCTCACAAACGAAACGCGCACACTGCTCACACGTCACCTCCAGATTTTGACACTTTACAAACATATATGCATACAGGCACACTTGAGACCTGGTTAAAAGGCACTGAAAACACACACATCATCTTGGACTCTGCACCCTGGGGGAGTTGATGCAGCTGAACACATATATTCTTGCTCTGTAAAGATTGCATTTACGGTGGTATTTTAGCGTAGCCTAAGCCCTCCTCTCCTCACATTACATACTGAGCTGACAGATATTAATATGCAAAATAGGAGGATGCTGAACAAAATGCTGATAATTAAACGAAGATGTTCTGGGTAGAATCGCGCTTAAGAGTGTGCATGTGGGACCCAGCACATGGTAAGCCATATGCCTCTGCGCAGTTAGCGCTATCCTTTGGGGTAGGGGGGTTGGGGCCTGTTTCCACACAGGCACTGTACAAATGGAGCCTGAGAGACTTGAACTGTATCCATATCACACCTTTTATTGAGTCATCAGAGGAGAAAGATGCTGTTCTCGTTCTGGTTTTGTCCAAGAACAAGATGCTGCTCAATGTGACACCAACACACACAGGTCAAAGGTCAGCGGGATCTCCTCAGCCTGACGTCACTGCCGTCCCTTTCTGAAAACTGGACGTTGTGTTAGGTTTCACAAAGGCGTTACCTCCCTTCTATCAGGTTGGCCGACTTACCCACCAGCTCCTCCTTCCTTCTTCTCCCTCCTTCCCTCCCCTGGCTGATCTCTCCCTCTATCCCCAGAGGGGTGAGGGAAGTGGGGAGGATTTTCGTGCTGCCGGGGGCGACAGGCTCTCTGTGCCATCCACTTACACAAACGGCAGGATCAGCGCTCCACACAAGAATAATTAGAAGATAATGGGTAGTAATGCGGCCCGATCTGTCCCGATTATCTCCTGGCACCGACCGGCACAGCGCCATCTGGTGCCAGATCTCGGGGCAGCGGCTGCTCTGCCACATGAAAAGAAGGTGGGCTTAGGCTTAATCTCACACCCCATTCTGTTATTGACTGTCTGTATGGTGCTGTATTCAAAAGTGAGTGTGTGTGCATGTGTGTCAGTCTCTGTCTGCCCCCCTGAGATGGTCGATATATATCACAGAGAAAAAGTGAGATTGCATTTATATTACATGTGTAGGTGACAGCCGGTGTTGCTGAGTGTCTTGGTGATCGACAGTAAAGCAGAGTGTTGTTGAGAGCCTGGTGTGAGTTTCTGCAGAGCTGTTACATGGACAAGTGTCTGTCACGCTGGGCTCTCTCTCAGCTTAACTCCCACCCTGCGTCTTCTTAAACAGCCTCTCTCCCACAGCTCTGGGCCAATTCAATATGACAGTCCATTGTATGACCAGTGTGGCCCAAGGTTTAGTGCGTTAAGACTCTTTGTGCTTTGTGTTTACAGACGCTTTATGTTCCCGGCAGAATTCAAAAAGCCCTCGCTCACCCCACACCTTTGCACAAACCAAACGGTCTAAGTCGCGTAATGCCCCAGCTATTATCTGATGGACTGAACAGAGGCGCACTGCTTTATCTAATTATGCAGTCATGTATTTCACAAACAGCAAAAGAAGTTGGATTGGCTCATGCCTGTATGGGTAGAGAGTTGCTCTGCATCAGTATTTCCTTCAAGTGTGCAGTTAGGCGCTTTGTTGTCATTGTTGGTGGGTGCATTAGACTGAGCATTAAGCAGTTTTGCTGCATCTTCAATGGTGCTAAAATGAGTAGACTGTTACAGTAATCAACAACAATTTATCCAATTTCTAAGTCATATATCAAACATAAATGCCAAATGGGAGGATTTGCTATTTTTCAGTGCTTTACATCATTGTAAATTGAAAATCTTTAGGTTTTCAGCAGTTTCTTGAATCTGAAGATTGCCTCCTCTGGCTCTGGGAAATTGTAATGTTATTTTTCTGACATTTGAGACTAAACAAATGAACGAATCATGAAAATAATCAAGACATTAATCAATAATAAAAATAATAGTTAAGACCTTACATCTGATGTTATTCTCCTCAAATCTTCAGTCTGGGAACTGCATGAACAAAATGTTTCTTTTTAACTTTTTAATCTGACACAGCTTAGATAGAATTCACACCTTTTAATTATGCCCTTATAGAATTCTATATAATATGTAGTTTCAAATACTTATTTGTTGTAATATTAATATTAAAATTTTATATTATACTCAATTCATCTTATTTATGTACACATTTCATATATGAATGTAAACAAATTAAATACTCATATATAGAATACACATATGCATCTCTGTGTACAAAATGTATTTTATACAATATTATTATGGAAATGTATTCTTCAATGGAAACAGTGTATGTGTGTGTGTTTGTATATATATATATATATATAAATTATATAAGTCTACATTATTAGTCTACATTATGATTAGATTGTCATGAACAAAATTTACTAAATCATTTTGGAATATTAATAATCATTATAATATGATTGGAATGTTGACAAAATAATCTCATTACAAAGTAATAAAATAAAAATTTAGTAGCTGTTGCGCACCTTTCCATCTTTCAATCCTATCAAATGATCTTCATCAGCAGTTGAAATTTGCCCATTTGTCACTGAATTGTACATGCTCAAATTTCCATTTTTTTACTGACACTTTTCATTCATGTTAACTCAGAAGCTGAATATAATTAAATAATAAATATGATTAAGATTATTAAAAGTTGGAATGTTTTTGGAACATAGGACATTTCCTGTCTTTATGTTTGACCAGCAGCTCATCCCGCTGCCCCAAAAACTGCCAGAAATTTTAAACAGTATGAAGAGTATGGATGACAGTAGATACTTTTCTGTAACATGACACCTTTCAAATTGCCCTGATAGAGCACCATCTCTCCTATAAATACAGTTTGAACCGTTCACCCCCACCCTAACTGCCAGCTCACAGTATCACCCTCCCTCCTTCTTTCCTTCTACTTTCTTTACCCTCCCACTGTCCCTCTAATTTGCTGTCCATTCACAACCTTTGCTGTTTACTGAGATGCTTACTCTCTTTATGAGCACCTAATCCCAGGGCAGGGGGGATAATTTATGAAGCATTTACATGAAGAAGCCCAGCTAATTGGAAGCATGTGTCTGGGTAAGCCCCACCAATGCAGACACACTGCAGATGAGCAGGCCAGGATTCAGGATCGCTTGTAACGTAACATCATAATCATCATTTCATCTCAAAATAAAAAATTCTGCTACATTCTGCAAGCTGGCCAGGTCCTGAAGTGTGTGTTATAGTGGTGCCATATGTCAAAGAGGCCAAGCTATTGGCTGGAAAGCTGTCTTTTGTTTGCCTGGACACGTACGGAGGCAGCACTCTTCTAAGCTAACTGACCCATCAGCAGAGAACTGAGCCATCGGAGAGGCACTCAGCGCTGCCTCTCAAGGCTTGACCCCCGGTCCGCCATGTCCGGGGGGGGTCAAAGGTCAGGTAGGCAGCTTTGCCAGCCAGCAAAGAAGGTGCTGACCATTTTGATGTGGTATGATGCCTTGATTCTACATTTACTGCACCTCAGCATCCCTGGCCCTATTCTCTCCAAACCTAGCCTCCCACAAAACACCCCCATCCTCATTTACATCAGGTCGTTTGTTATGACTTTATGATTATATATGGGGCTTTGTCTGGCTGTGCATGTACCTTCACCACTCCCAGCTGGTCCCCATTAATAACAGGGCCCCGGTGTAGACAGAGCAGGAGAGACGGAGGAGCTTGTTAGCGTCATAGCCGAGCGCAGGGGCACAGCATGTGAGAGTGGAAGGGCCGACAGGACAGGAGGGAGATGTACAGTAAACACACACACACACACACACACACAGAGTCACCTGGAGTATCCTCTTACACTCCAACCACAAATTTGAAGTACATGACATGATGTCCGGCATTTGTCCTAGCAATTGCACAAAGCCATCATGGTGTATTTGGGTGAAACTACATGTGTAAATGTGTCAGGTCTGCTGCTGCTTGTGTGTATGTGTGTGCTTGTGGGGCTACTGGGCATGTGTTGGGGTGAAAGCATAATGAGGCTGACTGGACGGAGTGGCCCGCCATGCAGACGGGCTCCATTGTGGGTCCCAAACGGCGGCAGAAGCCCCTAAAATCTGCGTTCCTGATCTACGCTCCAGGAGTCGGTGGGGAATAAAGGCGTGGAAATAGGATTTATTTAGCACGCCTCATCAAAAGGGAATTAGCAGGGTTTGGGGAGGGAAGACGGGGCTCTGTTTAGAGCTAGGATGAATGGCAGGATCATCTCTGTAATCCAGGGGCCCCCCCTCCTCTCCTCCTGCCCCCCAAGAAAAAGAAGAGAATCACCCACATTAGCTGTAAAGGTGCCTTCTGTAGCCTCAAACCAGGGATCCTAAAACCGAAAAAAATCAGTTTGTAAGATTTTGGCAGGTGAGGTTAAAGCATGGCACCTGGATCCTTTCTTCCCTTCTCCCACCCATCTCTATCTTTTAATTCCTCCTTCCCCTTCAAAACATGGCCGCGGAGCTGTCAGACTCGATGATAGCGGGGCTGACGGCAAAGAGCTGGCGCACCAACATGCAACAAACAACAAGCGAGCGTGTAAACTAAAGCAAACAAAGCCCCTCTCCGCTCCTCCAAAGGCAGGATCCCTCCCACCTGCCACCCTGCGCCGCTGATGAAACATACAGTAACAGAGAACAACCATTAAACGGGCGAGCGGTAAAACCGAGTTTGTACAATGTGAGGGGGGCTTGTTGTGGCACATCCCGCTCTCAGTCACACACACGAGCTTGTTCATTATCATCCCTGCTCGTGTTTGTGCTTTCCGACTCCTCAGCCCCAGACATGGCGGCTGGGTGCATTGTGGGGGATTTGTTACCTGAGAAAAGGTGACAGGCTAAAGGGTGCTTGACTGGCAAATCTCTGTCAATGAGGCAATAAACTCAAGTTTTGCTCAAGTTCCAGACAAATCTCATCAACATTCCTCCTAGTATTTATATAATCAGATGTGGTGGGGGTATCAATAATTGACAGGGAGCTCAATTTCCAGGAGTTGGGCAAAACAAGGTGTAACTATGCATTTTTTAAATCTCACAGAACAAAAACAAGCTACTGAAGTGTTTATTCTCGGTGGGCTGTAAATGTTCTCTGGTCAATCTCTTAATTCCTCCTGTTAAAAAACTACCAAGGCTTAAATGAGGCTAAAGTCCACACATTTAGACAAATGAAGTTTTAATTGTGGTAAAATATGCAACAGTATTAATCTACATATTCTGCTCCCGTGGGCTCATCTCGCTCCTGCTCTGCTTCTCCCTGCTTCCTCTCAGGAGCAGGGCTGATATAATGGGCTTGGCCAGAATAAGCAATGCTGCCATGCCTGTATATATATCTCAGCACCTGGGTAATTCCAGCTCAGTTTATATGTCCTCGAGGCTGCGTTGGGCCCCGGCAGACCCATAGTTCCTTTATGTAACACCCAGGAGAATCTGCCCCCTGCACAGGTACAGGCCTGAGAGAAACAAACACCATCAGTAACCTGTCTGCTGTACACAAGGCTGCCGGGCCCACCTTCACCCCTCCTCCCTCTCTTCCTCCAATCCATCCGGCCCCTCTTTTCTCTTCTCCCTCTCTCTCTCTGCACCCCGCAACCTAATCATCGCCGGCCCCCATTCTCATGATTTATCGCTCCGCACGCTGCTGAAAACCAATAGATCAGGCTTGCGGCGGGGGGCCCGGGAGGCAGAGAGAGACGGGGGATGGGGATGGTGGTAGGGGGGCTGGAGGGGAGGGTAAGGGACCTGGAGAAAAACCCACCTATGATGAAGTGCTCTGTGACGCAGAGGAAAAGCTACAGCAACATTACAGCTCGCAGTCGGCGTCCTGCCGTCCCTCTGAGCGCATTCCTCTTTCTTCCTTTACTCCATCTCAGTGCAGCCCTCTCTCCAGTGTCCTCCTCTGTTATTCTCATCTGTTTTCTTTACGAATAGTCTACTCCCTCGTTAAAGCTCTTCCCTAGCTTACCCCATAAGGGCTGAATTTCATCATTAGCACAGGGATAATTTCCACGATTAGCTTGGATCAGCGGCCTGTGGTCAGTGAAATGGAACAGGGCCATAGCCAGGATTTTAGAAGAAATACTGAAGTCATGAGTTCAACCCCCCATCCTAATGTAGGCCACTGTTCATTTCCAATTAACAGTGCAAGTTGCTTTCTTTTAAACACCTAAACCATATTGCTGTCAGGTCAGGCAATGGTTGTATTTATGCAAAGGTGATTCTTAATGATTAGAACGCGCTTATATGTGTTATTTTGGATGGCAGTTTCAAACAACATTGTAATTTAATTGGGAGGACAAAACTATCTGGAAACTTTCCAAATTTAAGACTAAATTATATTTAGGATGTGTTTTCTACTTTAGCACTGATTGATCAGTTTGACCAATTAAGTACCTGTGTTTTATGTGCTTTTTAAAAATGTCCTATATTGTTTCCTATATGGTTTTCCATCGTTTGAGGTTTGACAGGCACTCTTTTAGTCTTTTTCTGCAATGGTTTACTGGCACCTGACTGATGAACTAGCACCACCAACTATTCAGCAGCTCAATGTGTAAAATACTGGCATTAGCCTGCCGAATTCCCACAATGTATAAGTTTTAATTGTAGAAGTGAACTCACCGAAGTTTCTAAAAACCTGAATTCCCTTAAAAAATACCGCAGACGTGACCTCAGTGTCCTCAATGACACCTACAGCGCTGATGACTGAAGAGATTTGGACAAATTTATGGTTGTTAGCTGACATCAGACATCACAGTGTGATTACTGACCCTGACAGAAACTCGTAGGTACCAGAGAAAGACACATATCAAGTCTGTATATTCATCCTCTCCTAATCCTTTCATCCACGTGTTATAGATAGGGAGGTCATTTTATTAATGCGGTGACAGAACTGTTTGTATATATTATTCATAAGTTTGTTTGATCATTGAAAGTTGTATTTTATAGCCAACTGTAAATTTGTTTCTTAACGATACATTGCAATATAGAAATGTTACCGTGTGTATTGTGAAGTTGAACAATTTGATTGCAATGGATGAACAAAATCTCACTCCCGACAGGTGCTAATTCTTGTTTGCATATACGCACATGGCAGAATTAATTGCCATTCATTCAGACTGTGAACTGCCAAATGTCAGCTCAAAAATGCTGACATGCTTATAGGCTTTAAAAAAGCCCTTGTCCTTCTGCAGAAATCTAAATCATTTTCTATAAGGACGTTTGAATTGGCTTGTGAGTTACTCCATTGGTTGTTTACCTTTATGATGACATTCTGGCCAGAAGACTTCAGTTTAGTTGCATGTAGATACAGATCTGTTTTCAAGTTGTTCTATTTTTTTTTAAAGGGATTCTATTATTTTAATTATGCCCTTAAATCTATAAAAATACAATTTCATAAAATTAAGAATGGTGTAACAATTGTTAAAATAGTCCAAAACTCCAAGATATTGAATTTACAGTGAGTTAAGACAGAACAGCAGCAAATCTTTGCTATTTACATGATACAACTAGTGAGTAATTGGCATTTTTGCTTGATAAATGATTGTAAAAATTCATGAATTACCTTGGATTATGGAAGAAATGCTCCCACATGCTGTCGCATTTGTTGTATTTTTATTTACAGCATTTTTCGACTTAATGGCAGTCATTGGGTATCGAGAATGAAACACCTTGAGACAACCCGCACATGGTCTTTCATTTAACAATAATCAAAATAGTTGTTCATGGTTTCCTCTCAATCAACTAAATTGATTTGTTGACTAATTGTTTCAACACTAATGGACCTTGAAAATGCATTTTTGAACATTTTGTACCTAAGTAAGAATAAATAATGCATTATGTAGCCATAGTTTGTTTCTGTTCCAACTTTGTTAAACATAATGAGTGAATGAAACTGTTTACCCTGTTGCTGTTATCATACAGAATCACAAGTTGACTGTATCTTTACACCAAACCTCTCAAAAGCCAACAAAATAAATCCCGGCCTTGGAAAACTCTCTGAGTCGTGCAGTTACGCCAAACACTTGACCTACTGGCCACCTGGCCACTGCGTTCTACAGCGGACACATGGTGTTAGTCCTCAGAGAGTACACTTCATTACAAACATAGATTGGATTACGTCTTCCCAAACAGACTGACCGTGTCCAATCACTCTAGAGCGGCTTTGAATGAAGAATATTCACCTTATGTCTGGACTGGTGGGTCGGGAATGCACACACACACTCAGAGACCGGCCCTCCTGGGGACTGGTACACGGGGTTGACTGGGGGAACAGAGGGGCATAAAAAGAACCGAGGGGGGAGCGAGACAGAAAGAAATGTCTTTTAAATGACATCCCCATTGTGAGCCAGAGCAGGACGATGGCACTTTGCAAAACTGCTAACAATGAGCACAGGAGAAATCTCTTATCCTACAGGGGCCCGGCAGCATGCTCGCCATTACCATAGTCATTTAAATACAGTAATCTCATTTTCTGCCTCAGCCGAGGGGGCATGCTAAATTTCCCAGCGTGGAGGGAGGAGGGAGGGGTGTGCACGGCGTCCAGGGCATGCGGGATTAGTGACTTTTCCCAATCTGTGTGCGTGTCTCAGTTTGTGGGGTTGTTGTGGTGGCACACTGCAAAAATAAATCCATCTTACCAAAGCATTTGAGTCCTTAAAATCTAAATCCACTTTATATATATATAACTTTGGTCTTATTTTTGTAGATACGGCCATCAGTCTTTTGGATATAAGATTGTCCTCACAAAGGTAATAGCTAAGATCTGGGAATGCAGTGACACAACTAAAAAGAAGTCAGACAGGACAAGAAACACAAGCAGTGATCAGACAGGCTTTACACAAACTTGTATGCTAGCCAAACTTACATGGAAGTTGGAACATATACTATATGGAAGATGGACTGTTAGCAACATTTCAGGTGTGCTCACCTTCAGTTTTAAGTTCAAATAAAGAGGATAAACTGGCTAAAACATTGGCTTACTTACAAGTGTCTGATGTCTGACCTCTCAGGTATCTTGCCCTGTCGGACTTTGATGTAGCGACACCGCGTTCTCAGATCTCAGTAATGTGGTGACAGCAGTTTCATCATAACTGATAGAAAACATGGACACACCTAGTGAGATCCGAGTTTTTAATTTTCAATTAATGAATCATTTCGTCTTTAAAGAAAAATGCGCCCAAAAGTTCCTTGGCCTCAAGAAGACTTCTTCAAATGTCTTATTTTGTCCAACCAACAGCCCAAAACCACATGTAATATTCAATATTCAGTTTACAAGGATATAAAGCAGAGAAAAGCAGCAAATCCTTTGATCCACTTGAGAGGCTTGAACCAGAAACTGTTTGTTGCCAAATAAAGGGCCACTCCAGCGAGTCGCTATTGCACTTCCATAAAGTTGGGGGACTCACAAGAGACTTTTTTTAATATCATGGTCAAAATCAAAGAAACAGAAGTCAAAATATCCTGACTTTTAGTCCCTAATATGGGTCAAACTCCAAAAACGCCATATCCGACAACCCACAATGCAATTCAACAGTATCTAGAAAATCCTTGTCCCCCCTTAATTTTCTGACGAATGAATGATCTATTAATCCTTTCAGCACTAAAATCAAGTGTCACATGTTTTATTCTGTCTTGCTTCAAGAGAGTGACACACACTTGTTGACATGCTGTTGAAGGTTTTAATAAAACACAACTTTTAATAGGCTACTTTGTTGACAAAAATCACTTGATGAGGGTGGATTTTTTTTTAACAGTGCAAGTGTCTATGCATGAGTGTGCAGAGTGCGCGCTTCAGGAGGAGGAGGAGTGTGTGGGTGTGTGTGTGTGTGTGTGTGTGTGTGTGTGTGTGTGGGCGCAGTGGTTGGGGTTGCTGCAGCAGCTTTGGGGATATCATATCAGATCGAACAACAAAAGAGGAGCGAGGGAGAAAAAGCTGTTTCCATGTAAGCTGTTTTCATTCTTCTCTCGCTTCCGGTCCAGTGGAACAGTTGATGAAGTTTAAATGAAGCAGAATTAGGAGATCAAGCAGACACAGGGGCTGGTGTTGATGGTATCCACCAGGCCCCCTCCCCGCACCTGGGGAATCGAACTGGGGACAGCTGACCTGGATGAAATCAAGAGAAAGAGAACCGCGGAGGGGGGGGGGAGTGAAGGCGAAGGAGGAGGAGGAGGAGGGAGAGCTGAGAGAGATAAGGGGATGAAGTGTCTCCTAAATGTGATAATCTCCAATCACCTCTAAGATCAATTCTGCCAAGGCCCGGGTTAATGAGCTCACAGCCGATCAAGCGTTATGCACCGCCGCCCCCACCGCCTCCTGATTCCCCCTTTCTCTCCCTCGCAGTCGCTCTCATCATCACTGTTGTTCTTTTGATTTAATCCCTCTTACTTCAGCTGATTTGAGCAAGAGGGGAAAGAGGGATGGAGGGAAGGGAAAAGCCTATTACCCAAGCTCCTCTGCTCTCAACTATCTAAATGCTAACGATGTGAGGGGGCGAGAGAGAGGAGAGGAGGGGAGGAAAATGATGATGGGAAGAAGACACCGAGGGGAAATGGGAAAGAGAGCGCGCGCGTGTTGGCAGGAGAGGACAAGATGCAGCAGAGGGGGGCTAATCTGTTGCTGCTCGGGGTCTCCGGGAGCAGTTTGGTTATTTTGAAAGCAGGTTAGCTGAGGGGAAAGCCCGGCGTCCTGTGTGCTGACCCTCCGTCCCCGGGGTCAAAGCAACCTGATCTTGGCTCTTTACTTCCACTTGAGCAGTTTTTACACACAAGCACCAACATCTCATGCCTTGTCTGTGCTCATTTCTACTCTGCTTTCACTTTTTCCTATTGATTAAAACAGAGGGGGGGGGGGCGTCTGCCTGTTGCAAAGAATTACATGTCACGGATTTGATTCGCTTTGGCTGGTGTAGTTGGTCGGAAAAGACTGGGGTAAAAGCTGAGGGTCACCTTGAGCTGAGAGTAATGTCTGTTTCGATCTTGTTCTCGGCTGAGGGACCAGGGGTATTTTCAGATAGTTTCGTTATGAGTTTTCGCTTCTCGCTCTGCCTCCTGAACAATTGTTGTCTTAGTTAGGCTTCTTGATACAGTACCCAGAGGCCCTAAGAACAACTGAGTAAATATTTGGCAATTGCTCGAGCTGAAATGATGATTATGAGCCAAGGTTTGGCACAACCACAGGATGCAGTGTGTGCGCCACCACAATTCAAACCTACTGAGCTTTAATTGGACTACAAATTCTCCAAAGAGAGCGCACGCAATCCAGTGTTTGCCTTGTTTAATTTCGCTTTTTGTGAACTTTGCAATTACGCGGCAGTAGGTAGCGAGGCACCTGTGTGTCACAAATTTATTGCCTTGCAAGTTCACACGGCAGCGCGGCTAATTTACATGGTGACATGAGGGTGAGGAGCGCGGTGCAACGTGCCACTCTTTCAACTGTAACAATCAGTTTGATTTGTTTTCACTGCCGGGCACTCAGCATTTCAATTCATCTCGAATACACAAGAACAATGGGAGGAATTTGCTCGAAACACGCGCACACACTCGGCTCGTTCACGTCTGTCTGAGGACCGCAGTCACTTTTTCTGTGCATAACAAGTCTACCCCTCAGATTCTCCTCTTTTCAAGAATCCCATTTGATTTCATATTGGCCAATGAAACAGTGCAGGGTGAGAGGCAAGTGAACAATCAATCTTTGTAATGTGATCCACGGATTGAGCGCGGTGAGTAAATGTTTGCACAGGCAGCCATCCAAGCCTGCAGTCAAACGAATTCTGCAGAAAAGGAATCTATCCAGGCCAGGCCTCTCTCTTTATCTCTCGCCTGCCCGACAGCAGCAGGGTATCAAGCACATTATATTCCAGCGCTCTGTGCATTTTTCATATACGCTCGCCTTTTATGTTTTATGTACGCCAGCTCAGGGGAGAACAGCTGTGTGGGCGCCGCATCCTCTGTAAGTTTAGAGGGAGAGAGAGAACTCATTTCAGTGGGAGAAGTGGAGCAGAATGCCAAACGCAGCGAGCGCTGTACCTGCGAACAAACAGGAGCTGCAGACCAAGGCCTGCCTCAGCTATTACATTACCATAATACACAGAAACAACACCTCGCATGCTGTTACTGCAGTAATTTGAAAACAGATTGTCAGGATTTACACGTTCTCAGCTTATCTTCGCGGTGACCTCTGTGACCTCAATCTTCACTGTCAACTTTTGGAGTAAAATCATATGTTGGAGGCTTACTCGCAGTTGTTGCAGACTTGTTTTTTTTTAAGGATAATCTGGTATTATATATAATAATGTAAATTGATATTTTTTTGTCATGTTGCATTTAGTTTCTGTAGAACTGTGCCCAAAACAAAACAGAAAAGAAAAAAATATATAGTGTGATTTTATAATTGACCCTACTTGCTCCTTCATGTACAGTTGATAAATCCCTCAGGCGTCTTCAGTTGGAATATAATAACCTGCTTATATGGAATATAATGCGAACACAACAACAGCTCTTTGAAAGATTAGGATGCATTGTGAATTATGTGCTATCTATGCAAAATTTTAAACTAGGTTGAACAAATTATTAAAAGTAACCACTAACATTATGTCTAGTAAGATTTTAGGGTTTAATGTGTTCAAAATTCCTAGTGATGCAGTTTAAACAAATTAGAAAACAGGTTTTGGCTTTTTAGAGCATCATTCACATTATACAATCATATGAAGTTAAAAAATCACAAACTCTTTACAAAAATATTTTCAATTGAATTAACAAAGCTTCACAAAAAAATATTTATACAGAATACAAATTGAGTGCATCCCTTACATTTAACTGCTTTCAGCAAAACACTTTGATTTATTTCTATACGACTGGCTTTGTTTTTTTTTTGATAGATCAATAAAGCAAACAAAACTTAACAGTGACTATATGTTAGTTTGTTTTTGTTGGCCTCAGGCGTTTCTTTAAAAATGCATCGCCACTTGTTTTTTCTTGTTTTTCTTTGCACCTGTCTGAGTCTACAGCCTGTCAGTTAAAATATGCAGTACCTCATGTGAGCAGACTAAAATTAGCAAGTTCATATTGATGCATCATTCTTATCTGAATGGATAGAAGTGAATGAAAAAAAATGTCCAGTGATTTAGACTGTGTCACATTTCGGATGTTTTACTTCTATTAATCTTCAGACTGGTCAAAGTTGAGGCATCCTCTACAGGAACCTCAGACTCACTTCTCACAGACTGAGCTCCTCTGCTGGAGACAGAGGGTGAAGTATTTTTGTTTAGAGGGACACACTGCCACCCAGTGTTATAGGCTGTGAGGCAGGAAGAGCTGAAGTTTACTGAAGTTTGTCCATTTCCGATACCAGTCACTATAGGATCATTCTTCCTTCTTATGATGTTAATGTAGTCACGATAACCTGCGTGATGCTGAGAATTATCCACCACTGTGAGCTATTTGTAGTGAAATAAAAGACTCCTGAATAGAACATTACTTTTCTCAGAGAGCTTCACCTTGTTTCTCTCAACAGCGAATGTATGTATTTAAAAATGCATAAGCACTTTATATATTTCTCTTGTTTTTTACACCTGTCTGAGTCTACACCCTGTCAGTTAAAATATACAGTACATCATGTGAATCGAGTAAAACCAGCAAGTTCATTTTGATGCATAGTTCTTATCAGGTTAGGTAGAACTAAATGAGGTCCAACATGTAGTCTGCTATCTCTTTCGGCCAAGGCCCAGCAAAAATGAATTTAATTCTAAATCACTAACTCTGACACAGTGACCATTTAAAATGAAACAAATATTGTGTAAATCTTTAATGATCCCAGGATGACACATGTCCATGTTTTTCTTTTCCTGTGATGTAAATGTAAGGCTGCTTCTTGGCAGATGATTTTCTTGCTTTTAATTTTCTATTTAATGTAATGAACTGCTAAGAGTTCAAAAGAAACTGTGAATGCCATGGTTTGTCACTCTTGACCAACCTTCACATCCTACCAAGTAACAAGTTACACTTAGGTCAATGTCATTGTTTAGTCATTTATGCAAGAGAACAGCAAGACTGATCTGGTATTAACAACATGCAGGGAAATACTGCATCTCAGCACTGCTTTCGAACATCCATAATGACTGTTGGGGAAATGATGGAATTCAAATGTTGACTGTGGTCCACAAAGCTTTTCACAGCATCACCTGCAGAAATGATACCTGACACCAATGATCTGACACCATTTATTGTTAGAATTTGATACACATCTATATATTAATAGTGATAACCATAGTAGAAAGAAACCCAGAACAATTACTCTGTGCTGTATATAAAACAAAACATTCCCTGCTGTCAGTCGATTTCTGTTCTCCAGAACAGTTCTGTTTTCTAACTTTCCTCAGGCTCAAAACTATACAACTGATTCTGTCAACAAACTGTTTCTCTGAATCAGTTCCATTTAGTCACTGCTTACTACTGACAGATGCACAACAAGAAGGGTATATAGTGGAGCCACCTCAGTGACCCCCAGTGGTCACTTATAAAACATTTGTATACAGTCTACAGCCAACATTTTTACAGGAAAAGAATCCCAGTGTGACAACCAATTTAAAATACAGACTAATATTATGTATGCCATCTCCACTTGTTGTTTTTGGATTAGCTCTAGAGCTAGACCTGTATATGTAGTTATGAGACTTATTATTTGATTTTTTTATTGTTAAAAACAGTACTTTGAACAAAAATACCACTGATTAGTTGCTGTGTTTTGTGGTAGATTTGTGGCTTGTGTGTGTTGCCAACGGGGAGTTGCAGAGTGCCCTTTGGTGGACAAGCTATGCAACGACAACACTCGTAACATGACTGAAGCACCTATTCCGATTTATCTATTATTAGCTCATATCAGCCGATAACATCAGCATGCGATTATCAGTGAGGCTCTAATTAGCACCACAGAATTGATTATGTGTATGTGCTCAGTTGATATCCTATGAGCAAATCTGTGAACCCAAAATCTTTTCAGTTTCCTGAGCTCCTACAGACACAACAAATACATCTATTTTAAGTACATTGCCGTAAAAACATGTGCTACTTCTATCCAGATTCTTCTGTGTGAACTGAAGCACTGTGATAATTTATAATCTAGCCTACTGATCGTATTACTTTGTACCACAATACATTACACTGGCTTGTGTAAGCTCTATCTGTACATCTACATCTGTACATGTTCAAAGCTCTAAGTAGGCAGCACAGACTACTTGGCTCTAAATTGATTCTTTTGTTCACATCAATCCCCATCAGCATGAGGCTGAGCCACAAAAGGATGAAGGGATGGAGAAATGGACAGATAGAGCATGAAGAGAGAAAGTTAGGGATTGGGAGAGATAATGAGGAGAGCAAAGTACCCTGTAGGATTAGCAAAAAGGGTGGATAATAGGGAGCAAGTGTGACCGCAGCCTATCAAGTGAGAGTGAAAAAT
Source organism: Micropterus salmoides (assembly GCF_014851395.1). Classification (NCBI taxonomy): domain Eukaryota; kingdom Metazoa; phylum Chordata; class Actinopteri; order Centrarchiformes; family Centrarchidae; genus Micropterus; species Micropterus salmoides. The sequence continues at coordinate 25,176,421 of NW_024041151.1, read as the reverse complement.
AGGGGAAGGATTGGAAATGAGCGAATCATATGCTGTAACTTATCCTCCCAGTTCACCAGAGACCAAAGACACTTTGGTTTGTAGAAGCAGGAAGGCCAAGCTCCAGGTAGCCAAAGGGAGATGAGATGGTATTTTTTCATGGTTGAGAGGGTCTTTGCTGTACATAACTGGCCACAGTGGCCACCAGTCCTCTACACTGGTCCCAGCTTGGTGCTTTGTCAATGTGCTGTGACTAATCCAGGAGGGGTCCCGCATTTTCTCTCACCCTAATTAAAAGAGGATTAGATGGGATGGAGCTCTAGGCCACTCCAACATGCATAGCCATCGTCCCTTCACTTTCCCAGGATAATCACACTAACTGGAATTGCCTGGATTTTCTGTGCAGTTCACCACCTGAACTCAGTGAATGTGTCCGTCACTGACATGGTTGGTGCTGAGACTAAAGGGGCTTACAAATATGGGCACTATAGCAATTCCCCAACTGGTGTCTACATATGGTCTTTACACCCCAAATCTGCTTCATTTCCAATGTTGTATTTCATAACTTGTGATTATAAGATTTAATTGTAACGGCTTATCTCCATACTTTTTTTTATTATCAGAATGTGTGCATGTGCTGTGGGGATATTAAGGTTAAGGTTAAACTTTATTGTACCCAAATGAAAAATTTGGCCTTGGCACAGTGCATTGTTGCTTCATAAAAATAAAAACATCACAAAAAACATTACACATCACGAAAACCATCACAATACATCAACAAGAACTTGAGAAGCATTGAGACGGTGAAGTACTTTACAAGAGGAAAACATAAAAACAGAAGAAAATGAAAGCTGTTAACAACATGGTGCCATGGATTAAAGTGCAAGTGCTAGTGTGGTTATCGAACTGAAAGGGATTTCAATTATAGAGGCCTCTGTCTGCCTATTTTTATATTTGGAGCAATAGAAAAGGAGCATAACTGAGTTTAAGTACCTTATCCTTCCTCTAACCCCACTTTTATTCTATATACAAATTATGCTTCACGCACCAATTAATAAATCAGATCTGTTTCTATATTTTTCTGTTACATAAAAAGAATGTAAACTGAAGAAAACAATACAAACTGAACCAGTCACATAACTTGAGGATTGACTGAATAAACAGAAAAATCAACAAGCAAGCATGACACTCTCAGCACATAAAACATGGAATGGTTAACCCTTTGCCTAACGTAAAGACTTGTAGGCAACTAAACAGGGACCAGCCTTGTTGGAAGCCACCAGTGTTGGGCAAGTTACTCAGAAATTGTAATATATTACTAGTTACTTATTACTCCTTTAAAGTAAGTAATATTATTACTTTACTTATTACTGGGTGATAAAAGTAACTAGTTACGTTACTCATTATGTTACTTTCCAGTGTTTCCCACAGAATGACGGGGAGGGGTTTGCACAGGTTTGTGCAGCGGTGTTCACGTGAGAGAGAGAGAGAAACAGTGAGCAAAGAGGTGCTGCATGAATATATGCTCTTCAATACAGCTCCTTAATCAAATATGATTTTAAACACACCTAGTAAAAAATTGAAAATCAATACAGTGTTGATAATTATCCAAATTATAGGCTAATTATGGGAAACACTACTTTCACTACCACCCCCTTCACCCTCAAAGTTGTCTCTCCCGACTTTATAGCTAATATCATATCCATAACAGCAGCAAGGAGTATGGTATAGAGTATATAGCCTAGGCCTAACGTTTCTTAACACCACCAGCTGAAATGTAGAAATGTTGACGGTTGAAAGCTTTTCGCTGGTTTACACTTGACGACAATGTTCTTTGCATCCGACTGTGACACAATAATGGCAGTAGCTACTTACAGCGGTGGAAAGAACGCCTCTCTCCCTTGTTCTACATTCTTCCTTTAGTTTTTGGCTATCAGCGGACATGAACAACAAAGTCTGGTGCCTTTGAGCTGCCGCACAGTGGATTCAAGTCAAGGATGGTGCGTTCAGTAATAACTAGTAATAATATTAGTGTTTTAGGAAAGTATTAAGTTACACTACTTAGTTACTTTACAATAACACGTTACTGCCTATCACTGGAAGCCACAAACAGCCTTCGAAGCCACTGGTCCCTATAGCTGGATTCTCATCCAGATGTTAGCGTCTTCATCTCTAACTGGGATTTTTTCATCTATGATTTGATAAATTAAAAGGAACTGTAAGGGGGGGGGAAGCATTTTGTTAAAGGTTCGCAAAATTGCGAAATATATCCAAACTCACTGTGGTGTTATTTTTTTCATCAACACTGAAATTACAAAATAAACAAGATAAATGAGACAAACAATAATTGAAATCTATATTTCAGATTGATGACAGCAACACATCAGTCAACATTTGCGCCACTACCTCCAAGAAATGTCCTGCCCACAGTCATTCCCCTGACTACAGTGTTCATAATTAAGGGAGTCAGGAAGTTCTCTAAGCTCCATTTTATCTGTAGCCCTGGACATGTTGGCACCTCCTAACATAAAACAAACCTAACCTGAAGGCCAATGAGGCATCTCACGTCAACAACATGCCAAGCACAACTTTCTTCACCCATTAAAGTTCTTCCACTTGGACAGAAAGGTAGTTAAAATGGTAATTAATGGGATATGCTTTCAGCTGTTAATTAATCCTGCCCTGTGTGGCCTACAAATAGCTAACTGAGATGAGCTAGATTAAAGTGCTGGCTACTTTAGATGCCAGCTGCCACAGAAAAGACAGCTTTATTCCCATGGCACGGTTGGTATCTTCATCTTTCAGATTCAGCTTTCATACACATTTGTGAATTGAGTTTTTCAGATCTCTTTATCCACGTAGCGAGTATAAAGAAATAGCCTACAAGATCTACATGGTCACCTTAAATATCTAGAAGTAGCCTACATTTATATAGCTGTTGTTCTTTGTTTGATGAATTGTGATGCTGAGGAAATATAGCCTACAATCTAGAAAAACGTACGGGCACCAGGATAGTTAAAGTTGTGCCTCTTTGGGTTAAAATGAACTGTTTGTAAAGCTGGTGTATGTTTTGAAGGCTGAGCCGCGCCCACATCAACATGTCTGCAAACGGACTCCCTTCTGCGTCATAGCACCTACAAGTCAAGATTTAGGGAACATCTCTCCCGCATCAGCAGCCAGCTTGCAGCGACCCTATCACTCCAGTAGACACGGTGCGACAACTGCTTGCGGTCACTATTAGATATTGTATTTGGCCTCCACTATGGATACCGACAACGAAGAAGTTACAATGAAAGAATCCAAAAGACGACAACGCCAGTCGGGTAAGATTGACCCTCGCTACCTTCATAAGTGTGCTATTTCGGGCAGCTTGGACACAGCTAACGTTAACGTTAGCTGTGTCTATTTAACGGTAGCAAAGCGAAACTAAACACTAATGCCAAGTTATTTTACTTTTCTATTAACGGTGCACAGTTCAGAAATGTGTGTTTACCTGGTGTGAATATATCAAACGTAGCGTTAGCAGTAGCCGTTATTTAGCTCACGACAGTCGGGTAACGTTAACGCAACCTAAAGCTAACGTTAATTGGCACAACAAGCCAATGTTATTAACGTTAAGCGTTAGATAACGTAAGTTAACGGTAACGTTTCGGTCTTGACAGTGAATGTAACAACGTGAAACAAACCATACAACAGAATAAACGCTGGCTGTGTAATTAACTTAAGACACAATCGGTTGTGCAGATGTGGGTTTTCTTTGAGACTGTGTTTATTGATAAACCGTAGACAGCTGGGCGATATTGATACCCACTGTAGGCGGTAGCTAATTTCATAGCTGACATCCTGAAGTAACAGGTTAAAATGTTTTGAAGTAATGTGTTTAGGAATTGAACGCTGACCTAGCTAGCGGGTTGGTTTTGTCCTTAATCCCTGGGTGGGGTCAGTTTGTGAAGCCCGGGGGAAATCACAGTATTGATTATGTCAGTGATGCAGGGATGTAATGTTGCATCAGGAACCCTATAACAACCCCGGCCAATTACTGATATTATGGCTACTTCTTACCAGTACTTTAAATTACTTAATAAATTAACTATATACACCATGAGTCTGTTAGTTACTGACCCAATGACTATAATGACTTTAACTGTGAGTCGTTCAATGGCGTTTTGACCTCTAACTTTGTCTGTAGGTTCAAGCAGACATGGTTTACATGATATTGAAGGTACGGATCTCATTGAATGGTTGCATGTCATTATCAGATTTTAACTGAGGTAAATGCTGTTGGTGGGGCCGATGATGACATAACAAATTCCTAACAGCAGCAGTGGTGTGTATGTGGGTGGAGGTGACATTAAACCTTCCTGACTAACTATACACATTTACAAAAAGTGGTTCAGAGATGGATGAAAGCTGCTCTGAGTCGCAGCTGAAAGAATTGTGCTGTTTGCATAAGTATATTATATATAAATACATTCCCAATAAATGTATTTCAGTGCATGCATTTATCTTCTTTCCCCCAGCTTTGGAGAATGCAGACTCTGACATTGGCTTGTGTGGCTGGCTGCTGGTCGGTCTCTCCATTCTTCTCATGCTGGTTACTCTGCCCATCTCCATATGGATGTGCATTAAGGTCAGCTGCTGGTCAAATCCAGTGTTTATTTTCCACTTTACAAGCAAAGCAGGCTGGTGCAGTAGAGTAAGAGACTGAGGAAGGCCTACTGTGTTTATTAAGTGATTTGAAAATGCTATGGTTTGTACTGGAGACTCCCCTGTATTATATGTATTTATTTATCAGCCTTTATTAGCTGGTGAACCATTGTTTTTCAATGACTATATTAAAAAGTATCCTCAGAGAGCAGGTTAATTGCTCAGTGCTTTCAGAAAATGAAAATACTCATATGCATGTCATTTATGTGGTTTGTCCCTGTACACAGATTGTGAAGGAGTACGAGCGAGCCATTATCTTTCGCCTAGGGCGTATTTTGCGAGGAGGAGCCAAAGGTCCAGGTAAGAAAATGTTTTATACACCAGCATATATTTTTTACTTCATCCAAGTGCTCAGGTCTTTTATTAAATTGTCTTTCAAACATTGTTCCAGTGTCCCCCTGGATTATTTTAGTCATCTTTATCACTTTCATCTCTTTGTTTTAGGGCTGAAGATTAATCGTTTTCATTTCAAAATTGCAATTTAAAAGAAAGTGATTAGCTAATTTTGAAGACAGCGATTAAAATGTAGCTTAATTATCCAGCGCATCTGACCCGTTTTAAACAGTCATGCAGTTACAAATTCATGGCGTTGTCATCCTTGTGTGACAGACCTGCTCGCCAATCACAAGCACCATGCGCCTCTTGTTATGGTCCTAACGTTACTCACCAATCAGAGCGGGTACAGGTCGTGTACGTTTTACAACAAACGAAACTGGAGGAAAACGTGGGATAAAGGCGCCATCCATAGACTGTAGAGAGCTTAAGTCACTCACTCACGCTTCCAGCTCATAGGACCTTATTTTGGAAAAATTATGTATGGTAGTCAATGGCGAGAGACAACTTATCTTTTTATCCCGTTAGAATTGAACCCTGCATTACACATATGATGTTGGTCAATTTAAAATAGAATTTTGCAAGTAAAGAAAGCCACATTTTATTGTAAAACAGTAAAGTTACATCTCGTTTTGTGTGAAATCGCTCAATGAACTACATCTCTCGTCTTGCACAATAACACCAACATGTTAGCGCGGTAAAGCTAGCTAACGTTCATTGCTTTCTTGCTACTAGCTAGATGTAGCTATGTTGCCTGCAGAAATATATCTCACCTGATGTGTTTAATCCAACGACTCCTGGCTCTTTTATCACAACATCCTCTCATGTAAGTGTTTTGATGTTAGCTTCAGTAACGTTAGCTTCAGTCATTGACAGAGAAAGTTACCTTTAACCTGTCTGATTTTGCTGACTTGTTCAGATTCTGTTGATTTGTTCAGTTGTCCTTGATTTTGTGCTTCTGCCATGGTTAAGTAGGCTACATAGTTAAATTGTTTATTTTTTTTGTCTGGTTTAACGGTGTTTATTGTTGATACACGATCGGGAGTCTGCACAGGGTGTTTTATTTTGAAAATCAACCGGATTCTCTATGCTGTTCTGTGTTGGACTTCCTACCTGGTTCATCTGCTCTGTGGTGCTTGACGCGGCTTCTGTCAAAAATAGACTTGCAGTGAATATTGAACTTTAGGATTTGATTAGCAAATTTTTTAAAGATTTTTTCAATTTACATGAAAGAGTGACCCTTAAAATACAACCATGCTAGCGGGTCTGGGAGGCTGTACTTGGGCTCAACGAGCCTTTACACTAAATGCTAACATAAGCATGCTACCATGCTCACAATGACAATGCTAATGTGGTGTATAACATATATGCATTTGACCATTACAGTTTAAAATAACACTCTAGCAGCTGGAGAGAGGCTCAGTGAACTCTTAAGGGGGAGTAATGATTGATGGGTGTGTAAAGAGTGAACCCTCCTATGGAATTTGACCTCTGACCCAGTGTTAGGGGGAGTAGAGAGTAGTGTGTATGAAGGGACTGAACCCTTCTATAGTGTCTAACAGATGTTTTCACTTCATCCTACAGCACTGTGCCCTTATATGGTATTTAGCAGATACCTAAACATGTCCTATATAAGCTGTGTTTGATGTACAGAGAGACAGAGTGGTTATCGGGCTTGGTCACTCTCCAAGCTGCTGCAGAGCTTGTAATTGATGCTGAACTCCTTGATGTAATAAACCTTTATGTTCAAGAACAGTGTCAAGCGGATTTCTTCTCAACACATCATCGCAGCATTATTGTTCGGACACCACACTAACATGCTGATGTTTAGCACTTGTGATGATGGCACTAGAGAAACACGGGATCACCCGAGTGATAACAATTCTGAGGGTGACACGAATGTCTATGCTCAATTTCATGGCAGTCCATCCAATAGTAGATTAGACATTTCACTCAAAACCAGAAATGTCAACCTCACGGTGGCGCTAGTGGAAAAAGCAGGAGATCGCCAGAGTCTCTAGGATTCAACCTGGGTACCATGTTAGTAGTTGTTGATATATTTCAGTCTGGACCAAAGTGTTAAGTAGTAAACAGTCCAACATTGCTATTGCGAGAGCCTTGCTGCTAGTTATGGGAAAAAATTCTTAATGGAAGAAACAATTGGAAGGATCACGCAAGGGGGGGGGCTTCCTGTATTTCCTACCCATTCCCTTCCTTTCTGCTGGTGGGCAGGATGACAAAAGGGAAGTCAGTGTAACAAATTTAAAAATGGGAAAAATATCTAGGCCTAATAATAATAACAACAACAAGAGGATGTCCCACCTCAAAGTTCAACCAAGAGGCAGGTTTGAGACCCTGTTTAGCTATACGTCTGGTAGTCCTTTTCTATGTGTGTCTGAATGCCTTAATCATTTTATTCTCAGTGATGCGACTTCTGTTTTGAAAGGCAGTGTGTGTGTGTGTGTGTGTGTGTGTGTGTGTGTGTGTGTGTGTGTGTGTGTATGTAAAAAAAAAAATAATAATAATAATAAATGAATAAAATACAGCCTCCCATGAGTAATAATTTGCATACATCTCATAACTCACTGGCTCTTTATCTTTTGATTTCTTGTTTTATGGGATCTAAAAACCAGGCAGTGTCCTCTCAAAATACTGAAATGTGACTCCTCAGAGTGCCAGGGGACCCTGTTTATGACAGAGTGGGGGTAATAATAGCTCATTGCCGGCAAACATCACATTCCTGAGTAGCTGGTGGAGCCAATGCCAAAGTTGAATTCAGCATTTGGGTTTTCCATAATGGCCCTTAAACTCACACTCATAATCTTACTCCCTCCCTATCTACAACAACTGTTATACGATAGTGACTTAGAACATTTCCCTGTATGTTTAGTTTGAAACAGGCTCATGGGGATAGTTTGTTATGATTTGAAAAAAGTTTGTGTTTATGGAACAGTGTGCATCTGTAGACACTGCTCTTCTGCCATGAGCTGTTTGAGATGAACAACCTTTTTTAGTTTTTCAGTTCATTTTCCACTGCATCATAAGATAGTTTACAGAGTCTGTATGAAAGCAACTGAGTCCTCTTTACTTCGTCTGAAAAGAGTTATACTTGTTGAGAATGCGGGAAATGTCCTGATGGAAACAGTGCAAGGAGACTGCTGTTCTTTTAATTTCCCCCTCCTGAACAGATGGCTGTTGTCTCACCATTTAAACACAAAATATCCTGACAGGAAATGCAGCCCACTGTAACTGGTGTTGCATTAATGTTTGCTAAATGATTGCACACCTAGCACATGTCTGTTTCACTCAAGCACATGCCTAGTATTGTTTAATACACTAATTCAATCATTGTGACTTGAAATGGGCTTATGAAAGCTGCAAATATTCACAGCTTTGCCTTGCTGTCAGCACAGCTGCAGTCTTATACAGAGAGCTTGACTTGGCCTCCTGCCTGAATTCTATTCATCCCGGTGTTTTCAAACATTTGTGAAGAAGCTTCCTCATAATTGTGTTTACCGCGGCTTTAGTCTTTGTTAAAACTATTTGCATTTGTGTGATTCCACAGGGCTGTTCTTCATCTTGCCGTGCACTGACAGCTTTATTAATGTGGACATGCGCACCATCACCTTTGACATCCCACCGCAAGAGGTATGACATGCACACTTTCAATTACATTAAACAAATACTTTGCCACATTCACAAAAAAACAAAGGACATCAAATAATTGTGCAAAGTCTTGGTACAGCCCACCAGTAAATGCACTACTTGGCAAACAAAACAATAAAAATCCTTTTGATTGTTTTCATAGAACATTTTCCCCTTAACATCACTTAACAATTGCTTGTGTTCAATCACTTTCCTGACCACCAGGTTTTGACCAAAGACTCCGTGACAGTCAGTGTTGATGGTGTGGTGTACTACCGGGTCCAGAATGCCACTCTGGCTGTGGCTAACATCACTAACGCAGATGCTGCCACCCGGCTGTTGGCCCAGACCACCCTGAGGAACGTCCTGGGTACCAAGAACCTGTCAGAGATCCTGTCCGACCGTGAAGAAATTGCACACAGTATGCAGGTAAATTATCAGGCATTGTGATTCAAAAACAACATGCTCGCACTAATATACTTTTTTTGTATTACCAGTTTGCACATAGTAGGGCTTCAGATTTGTTCAAAATTCACACCTTTGTTCAAACATGGGAAAAACTGAAAAATTCAAACTGTTCTGTGGTCTATAATCGCCACAGAGCGTTTGAAGTAGTTTGCCATGCAGTCTAGCAGGGGCTAAGGTAATAAATAAAAGGAAGGAGGACACCAGCTAGCAAAGCCACGCTGATCGGATAATCACAACACCAACGCGTATTAATGCATATAAGTATTCTCTAGCAAAATTACCAGCAAAGATGAGGCTGTTTGTTGACTTGTTTGTAAAAAGCAGTTGCCTTACTCTAGAACAACAACAAATCTGAGAACCCAAGTGAGGCAGCAGACATGCCAGAAACGAGTGGAGCTGCATGCTAGGAAGAGCTTAGTTCAAATCTTTATTGTATCACATGAGGAAATGCAGCAGGGCAGCATAAATCACAAACATGAATGCTAAATGGTACACAGTAACAACACACTAAGACAATTGAAGACATTAAAAGTGCTGTACTATGTGCGCAAATCAAAATAAAATAAAGGATGTATGGATGAGGATGTTTCTCATTTTTGGAAACTTGCATCTCGGACCCGCGGAGGAGAGGATGGTTTGGATTAGATATGACGGATTAAGCTTTGCGTGTGATTTGAGTGCTATAAATGTTAGACAGAGGCAGTGGCTTCTCACCAGTGATTTTACTTACAAATCAGTGAGACAGTAAGGACTGATTTGGTGATGGAACTGTAAACCCATTGGGGGTCTGTCACATTTAACCTCCCTTCTTGCTCATTGCCTCAGTGTTCACATCAAAGCTCAATTTTAGTATAAGCAGTATAAGTCCCGAGGTACATGAAACTCGCTACAATTTCTACTTCTTTTCTTTTAACAAAGGCCTGGGAAGGTGGAGGTGATGTTTTGGAAATGTCTCAGGAAGTGATCATCACACCACTGTGCAAAACCACTGACCACAGACCCCTGTGATGAGTCATTTCCATGATGCAGACTGACAACAACAGTGTCATCTGCAAATGTAAGAATGTCCTTGTACTGACTTAAGTAAGTCCACAATCCATTTGTCAATATTGAAATCAAGATTAAAAACATAGCGTAGCAGTTTATCCGCCAAAATGTGAGGCTTAATTGCATTAGACAAGCTTGTCTGAAGAAAAATTACTAAATTAAAGTCTCAGTGGACATTTGTGAGGATAGCTGTGTTGTAAACATTGCAAAATGGAATTCATTATTAAATTAAAGCTGCACTGATGAATACTTTTACATAATAATAGATCAAATAACTGTAATGTCAAAGGTGTCTTTCATGGTGACAAACCCGCAGAAAATAACTCTCAATCCCCCTCAACTGTTTAGCTAATTGTTTTACTTCTCTGGCCTGCAAACTCTGCTCTCATTAACCTAGTTTCAGGCAGAAAGTTGTAAAAAACAAACAAAACCCGCTGTATGCTAAAAGCGGTTAGGTGGTGAACAAAGTGAACCTTGTCAGAGAGCTTTAGAGCTAAAGGGAGCACATAAACGCATTACCCATTAGGGGTATGTCACATTTAACCTCCCTTCTTGCCTATTGCCTCAGTGTTCACATTAAAGCTCAATTTTTTTATCAGTACAAGTCTCAAGGTACATGTAGCTCATCTACACCCCAAACTAATCTGTCTTGCTAACATTACATTTTCATGATGCTGTGAGGCCAATCCTCCAGCTCTGCGCCATTGTCAATATGCAAACGTCCTGTGATTGTTATAAAAGAATATATAGTAAACATGCTGTTCTCGAGAGTGAAACTGAAAGGCTGGACTCCTGCAATAAAGCACACTAAGGCAGGCATTACGCAGAAAACATATAATGTAGTTTATAAAAATAAATTTAATGCAATAATATGAGACTCCAGTAACATAGTCTGACTCGTAGAGAAAACAGAATGGAGGATTACACTGCCACCTTGCTTGCTTAGAACCAGGTTTGGCTGTCCTCGGTGTCACAGTTAAACTAACAAACTGTAAACTAAGGAAAGCTTAAGAATCCTGTGTTCTGTGTAGAGCACAGCTTGTTAGTTTGCCTTTCAGTTCAATTATTTATTTATTCATTAAATTTTTACTTCCAGTTTATGCTGAGCTTCTATAAATAATAAAATATTTATTTGTGACTCACACACAGTCAGAAGGTTTGTCAGCGATCAGTCGGTAGTTCATTAATGTCAGATGTACTGTATGTGCTCACTGTGCAATTTACATTGTCTTCGCACGGATACGGATAAAGCTGGAGACACCGGCTCGGTGTGTGGTTGAATACGTGTAATCATAAGTGATCTCTCTCTGGTTCAGTTGTCAGACTGCTATAATATTAGTATAATGTAGTGATTGCTTAAATGGCCTGTGTACCAGCAGTGATACCTTTGCTGCTGTGTTAAGAGCCTTGATCAAATCAGTGTTCAACAGTTGTTGACAGCATACACATAAACACAGAGACCTTTTTATTGACAAATTCAACAAGCATGCAGCACAGAGCATAGCCTCGGACTTTAAATTTTTGTTTTCACAGTAGGAAGCTTTGTCTGATTTGATTAAGTACAGCGAGAACAAAGCTCCTCTCTCCAACATTGCCACTGTACTAAGTAGAGACCAATCTGTTTGTATGGCTACAAAGCTCCTAATGTGTCACTGTTGATGTGGAAATATCTTTCATGAAATACTTGATGAATAAAAGTGAAAATAAGCTGTGTGATGTGCTTCTTGCTCATCATTTAGTGCTCGTTATCCACAACATTATAATCGTAGGTGTCAAATGCATGCAGTACTATGATGCTGGGAGTGGTTGCAGTTTTGCCACAGTGTCATGTCATTTTAGGATTGTGTGTTTAGTGTGAGTATGCTTTACATGCAGCTTCCATCATATATTTGATTAACTTTTTTTATTTAATTTATTATATTTTTATTTTACCGTTCACACCAACTGCGCTCTAAAAGTAATTTCTTTCCAGCAGAGAGAAACATGCACCCAGGTTGCGCTCCATCTGCTGGACGATTTTTGGAAAATGCAACAATTTGTCTTTGATTTGTCTATTTAAATCTTGGTGAAAAAATATGTGCTGACAAATATGAATTTGCTTTTATCACCAAAAAAAACCTAAAATGTTGCAGTGATTGACATGTTGGCAGTTTCTGTCAAATGCTGTCAAAATAAGAGATTTCAGTAGAGGCCCCGGGAACTTTGGAAAACACGTTGCGCAATGTTGAACACTCGTCTCTCTGTCTTCTCAGTCCACTCTGGACGTCGCCACAGATGACTGGGGGATCAAGGTGGAGCGGGTTGAGATCAAAGACGTCAAGCTGCCCCTTCAGCTCCAGAGAGCCATGGCTGCTGAGGCTGAGGCCAGCCGCGAGGCCAGAGCCAAGGTAAGGTGGTTCTGCCTAGTAGGAGATCCTCTCTCACCTCACAATGTTCCTATAACTTTTCAGCTCCACGTTCAGACACCCCTCACTCCCTGCCTTGTTCATTCACTTCTCTCTCCTCCTGTGCTTTCTTCACAAGGTGATCGCAGCTGAGGGAGAGATGAACGCGTCGCGGGCCCTGAAGGAGGCCTCCCTGGTGATTGCAGAGTCTCCGTCAGCCCTGCAGCTGCGTTACCTTCAGACCCTCAACACCATCGCCGCCGAGAAGAACTCCACCATCATTTTCCCGCTGCCGCTGGAGATGATGCAGGGGTTCATCAAACGCTGAGGGGAGGGGGGAGTCTCAAAACACATAGTCCACACAACCTGCATCACTTACACTCACACACATTCATAATCATAAAAAAAGAAAACTCCAACACAAACTAACTAATCATTTTCTATCAACTGGATTTTTGGTTACTTCATTCCAAATTGCCGTTTGGTTGTAAAAATATTCTTTAAGATTAACCAGACCGCTTAAGTAGACACACGGTTGCGTTGCTGTCTTTTTGGCCGAACAGCCAATCAGAACAGCTCTCTGTCATCTGCTGCCTATACAGCATGCTCAGTCAGTGAAACAGCTGTAGAGGAGGGTCAGCTAGAGCCCAAAGCAAAAACTGCAGCAGGCAGCTTGGTGTGTCCGCCAAGAACTGACCACTGACTGAATTCATTTTGTTAAAGTGAGAACAGCTACAGTGCAGCAGGTGGTTTAGCTTTAATCCTGCAGTTTCATTTATTTACATTTCTATATGCTACAAATGTAGACAGCAGGCAGGGTTCTCCGACTGTCAAAAAGAATAGAAGTAGAAGCCAAAACCACGTCATCTGTTTTACAGACATTTTAAAGGACAGTGCCTGCTGGATATGTGGCCTTACAGTTTTGCGCGCGCACACACACACACACACACACACACACACACACACACACACACACACACACACAGATAAATAAATAAATACTTATTGGCTATCTAATATCTCCTAATATTGTGGTGCTATTTGAACCACTGCCAGCATCATAGTGCTGCGATCAAGTTGTACCTAAAATTATGATAACTTTAGACGTTAGCTGTGCCATTGCATGTTTTCACAGAATTTTTGGTCAGAACTCATTCCAACCTCAGCATTAAACTTAAATTGTAAACTTGATGGTTCATACACCACGACATACAGTATATGTTCTACTGTACTTAACCTGCTCCACTCTGGTTCTTCACCTTCATCGGAAGAGAGAAAGAAAGAAACGCAAGCAATTTACTGAAATTGCCGTATATTTTAGTGGTGGGAGTCTCTAGGCACTGATTCAATTCCGATGGATTGGAGAGCTACAAATCCATGATTAAATGGTTATCAATGCATCTTGATGCATCAAAATATTTGATTTCTAAACTTGATTTATTTTTTGCTCATGTGTGACTACTTGCTACTTTTAAAGATTAGGTATTATGCAAATTTTCAGGTTCAAAATCTTATTTAGGGGTTGTACCAGAACAGGACCAATAAAATACTACTACAGGGCTACTTCCTGTCGGCACCAGCGTCTACTGCTCATGATCGCGCAGCATAACCATGGTTTAATGACCTAGAGCAACGGCAGAAATACCGTAATTCTGGTAGCACCACCAAAAAGTCAGCCCACCTGTCAAAACACCAATGCAGTGTCACTCATGGCCAAATAGTTATTAATTATTATTAACATTCAACAGGTGGCCACAATAATATTTCTGCGGATGACTTGACTTTTCTACATTGAGACAAAATTCAAGAGCGAATTGCGATGCATCTAAAACTCAAATTGCTTCAACCCCGACGCCTAGTTAATATGGTGTATAAACATACTGACGATGAGTCCATGCAAAAGCTGCAATGATTGATTTGGTTTGCTTTATCACAATACTGAGCCAGCACGAGAGGTAGGCAGCAATCCTAAAAGAGCCCCTTCAGAGAGTAGGGATTGGCCAGAGTGACATACAAGTAATAATACATAAACACACACACACTTTACTTTCTGTTAAACAAACACCTTTTCTCCGGTTGCCAATACTTTTGTCTAAACTAAAACTTGTTAGACTGAAACGCTGGATGTTACTTCTACATGTTTACAGTACGCTTTCTATTCATACACAGTACATGTTGTATTTACAAGGGTAGACAAAATATTAGGAGCACCTCAGATTACCATAGCGTGGACCCTCTGACAAACAAAGTGAACATTATCAGCTACACAGGTCGTTTGGTGGGTGGTGATGGCGCAATAGATAAGACTATGCCTTTGGTGTGAGAGACCTGGTTCAATCCACCAATGTGTCCCTGAGCAAGACAGTTAACCCCTAGTTGCTCCAGAGGCGTGCGACCTCTGACATGTATAGCAATTTTAAGTTGCTTTGGATAAAAGCATCAGCTAAATGAGTAAATGTATTGTGTATCTTGTACGGCTGTTGGTTGCATTTTGTCCACCCTCCGGCTGGCTTCACTGCTTAGGAGAAACCGGGACTGTTAGAAAGAACCTTATCGCAAATCTTTTCAGCCAAAAGCCTTAACTTACTGCCATCAGTTCATTTAATATCACATTTCTATGCACTTCCCAATGAAAAAAAAACTAAAGATTTTATTTACCTATTTTTTTTAAACAACAGTATTTTATCACACAGACTCTTTCTGGGTGTAAACGAACAAGCCAAATAATTACAACTCTTTGTATCTATCTTACAACTGACATGTAGTTCTATATATTTTTCTCCTTTTGACATATGAAGGACATGTAAGTGTTGATAAATATACATTACAGTATCTGGTGAATGTCTGACTTAGCAGTGTTACTGTTTGTGTTTATATACACACACATTCTGTATATATAATCATAGTCCTGTAAAGTTTAAAGTATTGCTGTGGCTTTTCTTTTGTTATTGAGTTCAAAGGCTACTACATCTGTTTATTTCATTTATTGCTGTTGACCCATGGTGAGTAAACTTGACTTTAACAGATACTTTGTTATAGAAGAAAGGAGAGGCTTTCACATATGTACACCCACAGCACAACAACATTATGCTGATGAGCCCCGAGCAGCTACTCTGTGAGGTTTTCACCAGTAATTTGTGGTTGTTGTGTATAGTCAACTTTCACAGGCAGTATTTGTGTTCAGAGAACATACTTTGTCAAGCTCACTTCTCTTATCATTTTGCTTTCACGCAAAGGACAAACCATGCTCATTAAACTGAAGTAATAATTTCTGATTCTGTCTTGTAAAACTCATTGTCATATTATTTTTATATTACATTTTATTCAGAATTTTAGTTTTTGCAGCAATATTTTTTATACAGTTTGCTAATGTTTGATATGGGTTTATCTTGAATATAATAGCCTACGTATGAGGACTTTAAATAAAGACGCTATCAAAAAGCATTTGTCTTTGGATCTAATTCTTTTCAGATCAATGTTTGTAAAAGCAGAGACATAAAACACTTAAACGTTTCATTTGGTTTTATTTAAATGATAACAAGGCTGAGGAAAACCTTTAGAACGTGTCACAGAAGGTGTAACTGGTTTCTAAAGCAGCAAAGCGTCCGTTTCCAATTTAAAGTTGGCCACTGCACAAACACAAAAGCATCCTGGGCATGAATCTGTGGCATTTCAAAAAACAAAACAATAAATGTAGGAGTGTCTAAACTGAAGGTACAAACAACTTGCTTTTACAGGCATCCTTAAACTGGGACAGTACCTTTTTAAAAAAGCAGGAGTGCTGTAAAGGAAAGAATATTAAGGCATTGGTAGTATTGTGAAGATTAAGAGGTGTTTTCTTGGCAGTGAGTTTTCCAAGGTTGCAGCACACCAAGGCTTTAAACTGTCTTGCTATGTGTTTGTTGCCATTACATTTCACTAGTCAACACGTTTTAGTCTCAAAATAGGACACAAATGAAAAAAATGGCTTCAATAAAAGTCCTAGTATCTGACTACTTAGTGCAAAACTCTACTAATGTTAAAGCTCTATTCCTATAGGTGGTTTTATAACAGGTATAAAGGGATCCCTGTAGCATGTGAGACAAAGTGAATGAAAACACAGCTTCGCCTACCTGTATCCCTTCAAAACACAACTAAGTGTAAAAAAAAAAAAAAAAAAAAAATTAACTCCTCATTTTCAGGGCGTATTGGCAGCTAAAAAAGTCTTATGATTGCAGCGCAGTGCTTGCGGCGGTGCAGCGAGGTCAAATAGGGAGGGACGTAGGTCTCACACGGTCAGATCAGCCATAGCACGCTCCAGGGGGTCGCTGGTCCAGTAGTCGTGGTCCCAGCCCAGGAACCAACCAGTGAAGGTGGGCGGCTCATGGCCCTGCTTGATCTTCACGATGGGTGTGCGGGGGTCTCTGTTGGCTGGATCTGTCTCGATGTAACGAACCGCTGAGGAAGATAAGAAAAACTTGAATTAGTGCTAGTCATAGCACACTTAAAAACAGAAAAGAGTTATTTAACACCAGGCCGAAAATCTGTGCTTTGTTGCCTTCACCGAAACAAGGTGTGGTCCGAAAAGTGTTTTATTGCACCTGTAACCACACCCAGCAGTTATGTCAATGGGTCCTGTAGTACACCTGTACATCACTACAGCAAAGTGAGAAATTAAACCACTGGAGTTCAGCAAAGATGAGGTTTTCAGGGGTTGTTAAGTTACGCTTTAAAAAAAGATTGTCAGATCACTTACCCTGAAAAAAGTTTAATAATCTAATACACATATGGTGCTTGAGAAGATTATCTTTAGTGATAATTATCTGTCTCTCTCTGAGCTTTTTTCACCCCAGATGTTCTTACCAGACGACACTGCTTCAGTTTTCTCTTCCTCGTGGGCTTCATTTCCGATCCAGACAAACACCTGAAAATGGGAAAGTGTTATGCTTATTTGTTCCTTTCATTGCAGCGACTCTGCTTGGAGTCTGTGTAGTGGGGCTGAATCAGTCAAATCCCTGGTTTCTTTACCTGCTCCCAGGTGTCGAGGATCATGACATCATCAGTGGCGAGGTCGTCTTGGGTTATCTCCCCGGGTACCTCCTCAATCTGAAAGGAAGAGAGGGATTGAGTGGAGCTGTGTTGATGTACTGTGTGCACCAAGGACTGTGGAGCGTTCAGTCCAGGTACATGTGCTTTCTATTCAGTCTTTTTTTCCTGGTGAAAGCATTAACTGTGACATCTGGGGATTATCCAAAGTAACCGGTACATTATTTCTGGAAAGGCAAGTTATTAGTAAGTACTAGGTCTCAGCAGTGCATTCCTCAAACGCTTACTATCCACAAGGGCATTTACGTTCTGTGAAATGACCCTTTAAAACAAGCTCAAACCAAAGACTTACAATGAAGTTTCCAGTCTTGTTGGAGCAGGCGAAGAGTCTGGGTGGATGAGCGTCCATCTTGTCCTTGAGTCTGGTAGAAGTCCGATATTCTGTTTTTCCTCCCAGAGCGCCCCAGAACTCATCTGTGAAGACGTCAGACACACTTTAAGTTATTGTGGTTTTATGTATTGAATCATAAAATGTTGAAAAGCTCCACAGAGCTGCAGAGTTGATGGTAGTTCTCTGTGGGTTTGTCACTATGTGCAGTTCCTTTTGCATTACCATTGCTGATGTAGGAAATATTGATTAATGTAGCTTTAAATAAGAAACAAGATTTGCTGTTTTTTAATTAATATGAATTTTCACTCACAATGTGTTACCTACTAGCTGTTGAAGGTAACTTTCGCTTACCCAGTGACAAATTATCAGCTTAAGCTCACAGAAATAAAATGTTGAATTTCTGTTTTGTTGTCTTTAGCAGCCCTTAACTGAGGCCAGCCCTTAAAAGCAGGGTGTTTATAAAAAATGGAAGCTGTTGTGTTTTAGCCTGAGGTTTTCTATCTGCTAGCAGAGAACCCAGAGAACTCTTTTTGGGCTTTAAAATCAAATCACAAGATTACTGAAAACATCTAAAAGGGGTGATGCAACCAAGTCTTCTTTTGTTTTAATATAGATGAGCGCAAGCACTTACTTTCGCTGAAATACAAAAAGAAAACTATTTAGCTTCACATTCACAAGCGCTGTTTCAACAGCTTGGCTACAGTTTGTAGCAGACACAGATACAATTCTTAGTATGTTAACTTGTACGGGGTTTCACTTTGACTTTGTTATTCTGTGTTTCTCACCAGTCTCTCCTCCCTCAGGCAGCTCAGAAGCAGACACTCCCAGGATGTCACACAGCTGCTGAGCTCCCTGCTTCTCCGTGTCACTGGCACCAACCCCCACCCACAGGAAGGAGCCTCCGGGCGTCACCAGAATAAAGGCATCGTTGGAGTTCAGGTTGGATGACGCAGGGTCAAGCTGCATGGACGCAGAGGTATGGCAGGTTAACTTGAGCAGTTCTGCTACTTAAGTGCTACCGTTTGTTTCGAGATGTCTGGCATTTCCAATTTAATACTCAGTCAACTTTGACCAATGTACAGAAACAAATACATTTTTGTTTAAATTTCTGGCACTCCTCAAAAGACTATAGAGGACTTGGTTCACTTCATTCTGCCTAACTTTTAGTAGTAGGCAGCAACCAGACCTTATTGTGGATGACAGTTGGATGGAAAAGCTACAATAAGTTCTTTTACAGGTTGCTAAATTGATAACCACAATGAAATATCCACAATTAAACTCATTCCCTAGCCAAAAAGTTACAACTGAACACTGAACTGAACAGGCCATTAATATATAGTTTCATTTAAAAACAAGGGGGGAAAAATGGTCATTAATTTATTAAAACAGCTGTGCACTGGACTTTTAGCAAACAGTGTAACAGGAGGAGATGTTGGGAACTATTTTCAGAAGCGGATTAATACAGATTTGGTACCGTAGTGAGCATTCCCAGCAGGACGGTGTGATTGTGAAATATGTGTGATTGAATCAAAGCAAACAACCGTGGCAGTGTTCTTTATAATGAAGAAACATGTCAGCCAGCAACACTGTGGTGCACTGATGTGTTTCAATAGTTTTTGGACAACAGTGAAGCTCAATGGCACATGTCAGACTTTAGATAGACAGACAATACTTATGAGTGGGGGCCAATTCATTGTTGGTTTTGGTCTTTTCATGGGATTTGTTGACCGTGAGAAAAATATAGTATACCACCATACATATCCTTTAAAATCACCTCTTGCAGTGGTAAAGTTAAAAAGTGAATGATGCTGTGTTCTCTTACCTCCACAGCGCGGGTACATCCTGCTGAGTTGGAGCGCACCTGGAAGAGTCGAGTCTCCGCAGGAGCGGACTGACCTCCTTCTCTGGACGTTCCTCCCTTGTACACCACCATGGGCTGTCCTCCAAACAGACTCATCAGATGGGCCGGCTCTTTCCCCTGCACCACCCTCACCTGGTACACAAACCGCAAACAAACATTAAAACTTGGGAATGATAAGATCGGTTGTTACAGTTAAAGCTGTGGCAAAGTACCTCATGCAATTTTAAACGTTTGTGAATTCTCTCAAGGTGGTGCAACCCAATTACGTTAAACAGATAGGGCCTTGTCGTCAAATATGCATTAACACATCTTGCTGCAATCACCAAGTACAGACACAAGATGGCAGCATGGAGCTAAGCCACATGTTCACCGTCTGTGGTGGGTGTCAAGGTTTGTGAAATAAATGCACAGTGATGACGCAGGTCATGTCTAAAGGTATTAGGAATCTCTTTGGTCTGCAGCTTTTGTCAGAAATGTTTATGGCTGTCAGATGGTGCAAGCATGTCTTCTCTTGAATCAGTCTTCCCAGCAAGACTGTCAGACCAGAGAAAAAGTATATGTAAGCTAAATACACAAAAGGGACTTCTCCCTTTTCACACATTGAGAGATCCATTTCTAATGTGCTTTTAACGTAAGTGATGGGAGGAAAAATCCACAGTCCTCCTTATGTATAAAAATACATTCCAAAGTTCAAATAAAGTAAATATGAGACTTCAGCTGTTTCACTTAGAAATATGAGTATCTTCTTTTTAGTGCAAAATCCTGTCTCTCCTTTAGTGCACACACAGAGTCATGCCACAGCACTCCAACAACATAAACACGAAGGTTGCACATGCAGGGTGCAAGACACACCTGAGGAGAGAAGTGCGAATGCAGAACACGGAAATGAATGGAGACTCACACGAGTACAGAGCCAGGGCTCACTCTAAACAACTCAAGAGTTTACAGACTTGACGTTGTTTTATGATCTCCACAGATATTTCCAAACTCAAACATTAGCACCCACTGACGCGTTAGGTCGTCATGATGTTGTTCTAACAGCAGAGTTTGGAAACAGGGCTGTTATTTATGTGGAGCAGACCAGAGTTGGCGACAGAGGAGGAGGGGACCTCCCATTAACATCCACATCGGAATGTCCTGTTTGTGCTTGACCGAGATCGTTTCACTGTAAATTCACTTTAACTCCTTATCACACTCGCTAAGTGTTACAGGTGCCAGAAAAATGAAGATAGCGGCTCCCTTCAAAAATCAAGATTCACATTCATCTGGAATGTGAGAAGGGAAGAAATTTTTTTGTCACTGGCTCTGGACAAAATCATACAAGTCATTTTGAGAGGATGAGGAGCAGGGAAGGGAGGGAAAATACCTGAGTGGTTACAGGAGCACCAACAACCTGAAGAAACAGAAAAGGTCGGAAACCAAGGAGGACAGAAGCAGCAGCGGGGAAACCATTAAGGGAGAGGAGAGTGAAAGGATGTAAAGGTCAGGGAGAAGGTGACTGCGCTGAGTGAGCTAGAGGAGAGAGACTTTAATGACTGAATGATAAGATGGATATAAGCCACTCATAGCCACTAAAGGAACAGTGTGTTTTACCTGCACAGGACCACCACCAAGCTCATCATCCAGCTGGGCGCCAAGGATAGCAGAGGCCGCAATTTCATCCTGGGTGGAGTCCGATCCTTGCCTGGGAGACAATTACAGTGCATTATCATTACACTGAACATAAGGAGAAGCACGGACTGGGTACGTGCTCACAAGCAATTCCATACCCCACCAATTTGAACTGAAATTGGAAAATATTTGACTTCTATGTTCTTTTAAAAAAGTTCAAGGCACTTAACTTTTAACACGTGGTGTTGCTAAACCAGTATAAACGATTGCTAAATTTGATTGTAATTGTTTTACAGACTTCTGAATTTGCTGTGTTCCTCAGAGCTCTAATATGCGTGCTAATATATCAATTGTATTAATTTCAACTTTCAGAACGTCTCAATTTCTCTTTTAAAAAAGGTAAAACAAAGGTTTGTAATTAAAAAGAAACCAAGGTCAAAATTGCATTAGCAGTAAATATTAAGTACAAATCGACTACATCAACCGACCAGTCACTGAAAACGTGATGTAGTTAAAGTATAAGACATTACCAAATGTAAAAACTAAACTGCGTGTGACGTCAAAGGGTTAGCCTCTAGTATTCTCACCACATGTAGATAATGTGTCCCTGACGTCCTCCGTGGCGGTAGTTGTAAAGGATGATGTAGCTGTCTCCACCGTAGAACTGTCCGTAAGTGGACGGGTCCACCAGCACCTTGTCGGATCCCTCAATACGCCAGATCTGTCAAGAAAATAATAAAGAATTTCTCAGTGAGAAAATATTGGGACTATTTACTATGCTATTTCATGTTTTGTCCCCCTTACTACAAGTTACAAAGCTATTACATTACATAACATGTACAGTATAATGCAATGTAATGATTCTCCACAACAGGAAGCTATTTGGTAATTGTTCTGTAAATGGAAAACATCCCATGCATACAGGATGGGAAAGTAATAGCAGCAGCAACTAAGTGTTTTCCCTTCCTCCCAGGTAGCCGTTGCTTTACATGAATTTCTGTACTTTTGAAAATAAACTTTGTGGAGATTATCAGTGGTGCAAAGCGGGTGCCCCACGAAAGCCTCAGGTCATCAAGGTAGTACTAAAAAACCTCTCGGAGACAGAATCAAACACTGACAATCAGTCCACTCTCACCTGTTTCTCTCCTGTGCCGTCATCCACCATGCCGTGCTGAGCGGCCATGGCGGGGGAGTCGTGCAGACCGGCGGCGTCAAAGGGCACCTTCTCGATCTTGGCGATGCTGTTAGCGATGTAGGCCACGCCCAGGCCCTCTGTCTGATCTTTGTCCCGCCAGTCTTTGAAGAACTGTTTGAAGAGCGGCGTCTCGCCCATCTCTGGCAGGATCTGGACCTGAGTTTGTTTGGGGTACCCCATCTTCTTGATGAACTCGTCGGCAGCTTTCATTGCTTCCTTTCGCTCGTCCATGTTGGCGTCTTTGCCTGTGAGCAAGAGAAAAGATAGCTGAGGTGAGGATTATTAAATTGTAATGTCATTATTAAATAATTATACATACTAACTAAAGAAATAGTGATATTAAAATTTTCATTTTGGAATTGTCTACAAGAATTCTTTCTGAGTTGTATGGTGAGCTAACTGTGGGAGTGACTCATAGACTTTCATGTCTGTACACTAAATACAAAGCAGCAGCCAGTTAGCTTAGAGGACAAGCTGGCAGGAGACCTCAAGGTGGCCTTTAGACTGCAGAAAGTCACAAGCCAAGAAATGGACATAAGCCTTTGTAAAACCACCAAGTGTGTTGGTTTTTGTATAGATTTAACCTACATAAAACATTTTAATTAGTGAGCTTTAGAGGTTTTTTACCTTTTGACAGAGCCAGGCTAGCTGTTTCCCCCTCAATCTTTGCACTAAGCTATGCTAAGCCAAACATCTCCTGGCTCTAGCTTCATATTTAGCGTACAGACATGAAAGTTATCCTTCATTCAGTCCTTCTCATCTAACTCTCAGAAAGAAAGCAAAGAAGAGCATTCCCCAGAATCTTATTATTCCTTTAATTTACCTTAAATATCACTGTAGTAGAACCTCTTGCTAAACATATGGGGAATCCACCGCATCACCCTGCACTGACCTTTCCAGACAAAGATCTTGCCATCGGAGCCGTGGTCCAGAATGAAGCAGTCGCCGGACTCCAGGGCGCTCTGGGTGAACGGGTTCTCTGCTGCCACCAGGGCGATGGTCATGCCTCCGCTGGCATTGGACACCTGCAGGAGGAAAAAAAAGGAAGAGAAACGTTGATTAGAGGCAGGAAGTGTCACTTCCTCCTCCTGGGTCTTTCAATCTAGGATATACGAGCTGCCATATAATCAACTCTATTACAGACAAATTCTCACTTAAAAGTACCCAGATATTTCAGAAGGAGATCGGTTTATCATGTGTATTTTAAGAACTCAAAAGTTATGTTTGCTGCTCCCAGAAGACACTGATTACCGAGTTAAAAGTAAAAAAGTTCTTCTTGCAGCAAACACAGTTCAAAAAATCTTGTCAGCACAAGAGATATTAAAGAGAAAACGACAGTCTGCGTGTCTGGGGTGTTCCCACTTCTCTCACCTTGTATAGTTTGGCCCTCTTCCTGTTGGAAGCATCAGCTTTGATGTCATCAGTGTCTCCGAGAGGCAGATCTGGTTTAGGACCCAATACCTGGGGACAGGAGTAGCGGTTTTAACGCAGATGTCCATTTAGGACTTCATCCGTTCTCACCCTGCACTGATCTTACCTCTATCATCTTCTCTCTCTCCACCCCCTCGTCACAGACATAGACTCGGGCCCTCCCACTGCGCTCGTTGTCCCGGATACCCTTGGCGACCTGAGTAGCCTTCAGCTTCTCAAAGCGGTTGCTCTGGGAGCCGCACCACTGGTAAATCTCCTGTACAGCAAGAAGAGGAGCAGATTGCAAAGTAGGTAAATAAAAGCCTGAAGGTGGAACTAGCATTTTGTTTTACAAAAATTAAGACCAACGAATGGATGTTAAAAAAAAAAAAGTAAATTTAACATCATAATATTTTGATTATCTAATATTGGTTTGGTTCATCTGCTCAGTCTGTCTCACATTTCCCAGGTCCAGGATGAAACAGTCTCCCTGGTTGAAGCTGTCCCAGCTGACTGCCACCTCTGTTGCCCGGACAACACGCCGACCTTTGACCTGGAGAACCCGCTGCACAACCACCTCGTTAGTGACAACATGCTTGAACCCAGACGCCACGCCCCCTTTCTGGAAGACAAGAGTTGCATTTCAAAAGTCAACAAAATGAACAACAAAAAATTATTATTTTTTTTTAAGGACAATGGAAAACAATGACAAAATAATGCAGTCATAACAGACCGATCGTCTATTTCACAGATGCAAAATGCAGTTTATGGTTTAAAATATGATGAAATACAACAAACATGCATCTTTTTCTTTGTACATAGATGTTTTGCAGCTATAAACATGACATCTCACCATGTATTTTATTCCAGACTTGAAGTAGCCAAGAAAGGTTTTGGACTCGTGTCCCTGGACCTCACGGTACTGGATGGGTTTTCCCCCCAGGAAGTCATCCATTTGTACTGTAAAGATTGCTGCCGAGCCGCTCTCATCCTGGGTGCATAAATCACCTGCAAGAGAAGCACCGCCGATGTGTTCCATATTAACCTTAGTGCCTATTTTATCTCAGTAGTCATCCTGTACAAACGTACAACTACGCAGAGAGCCATATTTTGTTTGACCAATTCACTCACTGAGGACTCAGTGAGTGAGGAGATCAATATGTGGGAGCAGCAGGGGGTCAGATCACAGCAGACACGTTCATACAAGCAACATTATTCTATTTTTGGTCACACAGAGTAGTTCAGCAGCTAGTGGGAGGATTATATCAGATCCTGTTTATTGGTAAATGCTGTTTCCGTGATCAATCCAAGCTGACTAAAAGCACATGAAATCAATAAAAATAAAAACACATGGCTAAGCTTTTCGCTGTCCTGTTTGTTTTAAGCTAATCCTAAAAATTACCCAGTCAGAAACCCCCTCTTCTATCAATACTCATCTACAGGACTAAGTTTCAGGTTTTGGCTGATCCGAATACCATGTCACATTGATGTCTCTGTCCAGTGAAAACCATCTATGAGGACACGGCTGAAAGATTAAATCCACCTTAATAAAAAATAAAATAAAAAACCCTCAAACGTGTAGTTTTACCTTTGATAACATTTTGCAGATAAGATGTTATTTCAACTAAGTCCTATTTTGAATCCAGAACTTTAACTTGTATGTTTACAATGTTGTATTGCTGCTTTAACTTCTGCATCTGAATACTTAGTCCACCGCTATCAATATAATTGTTTCTGTATGCTGGATGTTGGTGCAAAATGGTCTAGACAACATCACAAAACATATGTACCTTATGAGGTTTTGGATCATCATCAGAAAAAATGTCAGCTCCTTATGTAGTTCCTTGTAAGCCATTCAAGTCTCATAAGCTGATATCAATTTACAAAGCATGTCTATTCTACGCTCCTAAAAGGAAATCAGGCCCTTCAGATTTTAGATCTGAAGTAAGCAGGATGAGACGCAGCAGAAATATAAAACGCAACAGCAGAAGCGGAGGAAACACCGCCTGTAAACACACCGCGTCAATTAAAGTGCTTTTGTCGACTGGTTTATCTCTCCTCATCCTTCCAGATTCAATACGTCACACGCAAATTGTCAAGTGTAAAATACTTTCCAGGAGCACAGATATAGATCCTCATCTGCTTTGCAAGTCAAATAGGACTGTGACTGCACCGGTGATCTGTTCTTCTGTGTTTGGTCACATGTCCATGGAAACATCCACACAAACAAAAAAACAAAATGGATGCAGAAATGTTTGTCCCTTGTTGCTTTAAAAATGTGTTGAATTAAATTTAAATGTAAATCCATTATGCTGCCTTTAAGAAGAATTTGTTTTTGTTTTCCTATGCATCAACATTTGAATATGGTGTCTTTAAACTATATACTTATTTGGTCTGTCTAAGATTATTACTATCACTGTCATACGTTTTATTTTATTGTTTTGCGGGAGGGGCTGCACATTCAAGAAGTGCTGGATGACTGATGATTAAATTGATTTCCTGTTTACTTTGACACACACAATGTTAAATTAACCTTTCAGAGATCTTGTGCACACAGTTTATTTGATTTTACACACAAAAAAAAAACATCACAAAGAAGGAAAATGTCCCCACATTTTTAAAAGCAATGGACATACTTTAAAGCAAATCTTCCATGTACCTCTGCTTATTTCTCTGTAATAACACACCATCCATCTCACTGCACTCACCCAGCCAGTAGTGGAGGTCGTACTGCAGGTTCCCGGAGCGTTGTTTAATAGTGTTGAGGATGAGGTAGGCGTCTCCGGTGTAAAATCCGCCATACAGCTTCTCGGGAACAGGCACCAGGTCAAAATTCTCCACCCTCCACACCTGGAGGCCCGACTGCTTTCCGGCTCGCTCAAACTCTGGGTGTTGCGCTGCCATCCTGCCTGCAGGAAAATCACACACCTGAGATTTAGTGTGTTTCTACACTGCAGGTCTAAACATACAGGTGAGTTCCAGTGGCAACAAGCTGTGGTCTAACACTCCCGAACAGTGTTCAAACTCTGCAGCGAGAGTCATAGAGCTTTGTAATAACTTTACAGTGTGACTGGGACTCCCTAGTTGTGAGACGTTTGCTCTGGAAAACATAAAGCCGCGCCTCTTAAGGCTGCGTTGTTGTCATGGACACAGATAAAGTTTAGGGTTATAGTCAGATATTAGTGCACAGCAAGGTGAGTCACTGGTGGCCTGTGCCCAGTGTGTTTCCTGCAGTGGGGAAGGGGAAGTCCTGTCAGTTATGACTCAGGCGTTGTCATAACTTCCAGTGATAGTGGCAAAATAAACACTGTGTACAGTTATAGCTAGATAGATAGCTAGATAGACTGGTAGTATATAACTAGGTATTTTTGTTCCTCAGTCTATCATAACAATATAAACACAGCCACAAATATCTGGTCTCCAGGGGTGGGAGATATGGAGAAAAACTTCTACCACACTGTATGCAACTTTGTTGTTTCTTTGAAAGAGGTCATATTCTGCTTTTTGGCTTTTTCCCTGAAAAACACCCCTGAAAAATCTCTTCTCGCTTCCAAACACTAGCTACCCTCCAGGCAGTCAATGGACATAAAGTTGTTACTGTGATGTAGAGACAGAGCTCAGTTAAAACGTTATGGATGAAAAATACTTTTGTTATAAATTAATAACTCACCACTCTGAAACTCTTGCTCCAGTCCATATTGCTAAGCTGGTAAGGGGAATGTAAACAGCTGAACAGAAGCCGTGTCTACTGGCTTCTCACTGACCCGCCCTACTCTGCTTCTGATTGGCTAGTAGTCCTTCACTAGGAACTGTGGATATGCGACTCCCAACAAAGATCATGTAGAAGCCAGATGCATCAGTCCATAGCTAAAACGAAGCCATACAGGGTGCAAAGAGGAGCTGCAGCAATGTGCAGTAAGACAAAAATATGGTGTTTTTTTGAAAATTAAACCATGTAAACCTATTCTGGTACAACCCCTAAATAAAATGATAACCCTGAAAATGAGGATAATATGACCTCTTTAATTTGTTACCAAAATAGTCAGTCAGACACTGGTCCAGTCACAAGCAAATTCACAAACACTCACGCCCAAACATTCATGTACACACACACCATTCACTTCAGCCATATCTGACAGCATACAATGAAAGTGGCGCCCAACCAAGTAGGTGTCTGTGCTGCATTGGATTACAACCCACAGGGCTCTTAGTAGCATGTGTGAGTGTTTGAGATTTTTAAGATGGGAGTTAAGAATCCTGTTAAAATCAGTCTGGAAACTGTTTGTAGAATAGTTTGAATAGAATCGGCTGACTCTGTCGGTTTGGACATGCTTCAGGCGTCTGTCTTAGAGAATTTAAAGGAACTGATTATTTGTCTGGAAAAGTGTGGTTAAAGACAGCATAACAAAGAAGTGGTAGAATGGAACTACTTGTAAATTTGTAAGTACTCTTACAACGTTTATGAAAAGTTTACTTGTATTTTACTTTCAACATTATACTTTTAACTCTAAGTGGCACATGTACACTTCTGTCTCCCTTACATTGACAGCTATATTGATTTATACCTACAAATTCAAGATCATATAAAATATGATGTATTATTATAAGTTTAACTACTCAACTGTATATAAAGTAGTTTAGTCAGCTACATCATTCAAAAGCTGCACAAAGCTGCACAACAATTTCTCTAAAGTGAAGCAGTGTTCTCAAATTAGAACCTCATCTCTCTGAAAGGGCTTCTGTGGCCTTTCATGGTGCATATCCTCTTAATTTTACTAATTTGTTCAAATGTTGATGTGCTTAAGACATTCAAACCATCAATGCTCTGAACTATAAGGAGCTGTTAAGAAAGCTCAGCTCAAGGTATCACAAAATATGTAAAAACTGGAGGTCATGTAGTTCAAAATGAACACAGAATCCAGTTTACCACAGGAATGCTGCTCGGACCAGCCGCCTCTCAATTTGCATGACTAACCGTCCATGTTGGAGCAATAATAGGCCATTCTTCTAGGCGGCCGTCTGCCCACAAACATGGCAGGAATCTGCTCCTGACCCTGGAAGAAGGAAGTGGCTCAGAATTCACGTAACGAGGCCAACAAATGTGGGGTTCCTCCCCCCCCCATTGATGCTCTCCTCTTACGTAACAACCAGACTTCACTGCACATTACTTTGTAGCTCTGGAAAGTTTCAGCATGGAAAAGTATTTTCACAGTCACCATTACTGATTTTTAAATGGGACACCAATATAATGCTCTTTTAGATTTTGCATGAATGAGTATGGAGTGTATGCAGTCAAAAAAGCAAAAATGTAGCCACAACAAACGGGTACCAGGAGTCATCTGAGGTCATGTACCGTCTGACCTTCCATGACACTGCAGCGCCTGTATCCAGGACATAGAGAAACTGGGGCTGCTGCGCAATTCCACTGGGGTCATAATAGCTTGATGGAGGACATGGAAAGCTGAATTTTCCTACAGCGGCTCTAAAGTAGCCTGCTGGAGTTTCCAGCCTAGAGAAACTTGAATGCCACAAAAGTCAGACAGAAAATCTGCAGTGTCTGTGGCCACACAGGAATATTTACATAAGCCTTAGGTGAGTAGCAGCAATGTTTAATCACTAATTTGTCAAGCCTGAAAACAAATATACCAATAGATAAATCGCAGTTACAGGAGAAATATGGTTACACTGATAAATTGATGCAAATTATAATTTTTTTTTACAAGGACATGGAAATGATAAAATGAGGACACCTTGAATACTATCACATACCGTTATCAAGTGTTTAAGAGGGTGTCATGCTGGAGGGGGTTTTATTTTTATTTAATGGACTAAGAAACATTTATTGATGCGGATCATCTGGCTTATATGTCGCAGTTTGGCTAAGCCTTCAGACCTTCTGTTTCCCTGACAGCAGTGTTTATCAAAAATAATCAGCAAAAGTTCCTGCTGGATCTCTCTTCAGGCCGGTGATTGGACATAGTGGACTGGATAGTCAAGATAAGATGTTAAGCCAATTAGGTGTGTTTTCCTGGTAAAGCGTGCAATACAGACTCTCTTTATCCTAGGATGTTCAGTGTATAGGTAGAGGGATATACTGTATATCTTCTGTAATACTGTGGAATTGATTAATGTAATCTCAACACAAATTTGTCATTTTTAAACGTAGGGGAACAGCTCAAGATTTTGGGAAACGCCCCTTTTGGGAAACGCCCCCCCCCCGGTCACAGAGTTAGATGAGAAAACGTATACCCCTCCCATGTCTGTGTCTAAGTACAGAGCTGGAGCCAGGAAGCGATTAGCCTAGCTTAGCAAACAGCTAGCTTAGGTCTGTCCAAATTTTTAAATTCAGCACCCCTAAAGCTTGCTATTTAACACAGTGTATCCTGTTTGTTTGATCAGTATACAGGCAGTAATGTAAAAACAAACTTTTAGTGGGAGTATTGTGATATATTTCTTGGAAAAGAACAGTGACTTCCGGGAGTCTTGTCATTACGGTGAAGCTCACGGTACAAGGTAGATATATCTATCATTTCACAACACGGGGTTGTATAACAAGATGAGAATGCAGTTCCCTTTATTAGTGTTGTAGTACTCGAGACCGGTCTTGGTCTCGAGACCATTCTTAAGACCATTTTATGAAGGTCTTGGTCTCGTCTCAGACTCGACCGCATTTGTACTCGGTCTTGTCTCGGTCTCGGACATTGGAGGACTCGGGATTTTATTTCAAGACCATAACTTTGGGAATTGATAAATTGCTTTCCCATTGTCTAATTTATTTGTTAACATCCTAACTTTGATTGGATGGAAAACATATTTCTTCAAATGAAACCAATAACGCTTATTAAAAATGTGGTGTTCCCATTAAGGACTGTCCCCCCTTCCCGCGAAGGTAAACATGGAAAAGGAGTACTGAATAAAGATGCTTGCGTTGATTTCAGCTCTAAGTGTTTGTATGTGGGTGGAGGGTGACCCATGGTGTCATCTTTGTTCATCTGTTAATAACCTGTAGCTCTGTTTGCCCTGCGGGTAGCTTATTAGTGTGCTCTTGAACACCTGTGGCACCACTTCCTGGGTTACTACTCCTGACTGCAGTCTAATCACACTCTACTCCTCCCCACAGGCACACCACTCTCTGGTTTATGTCGCTACAAGTTTATCCTTATGTTTTTGTTGTGCACCAACACCCATCCCTTTCACGCATGCACCTCACACATGTTGAGTATTTTTACTTTGGTATTTGATTTGGTCTAATTAACAAAATAGTCTTTCTTAACAGTTTCCCTTGGTTTGTCCCCCTTTTATTGTTGCCACTAGAGCCAAGCCATAACAGGTGGGTACTGTCTTTTTTAATCCTTTGGGCTCTGCAGAGTGTTAAGTTTACTTATAAGTTTCATGGGGGAGATTGTGTTGAATGCGGAGCTGAAATCCACAACATTCTGATGTAGGTGTTGGTTTTTCCCCCGGTGTGAGGGGGGATGAGTAGAGGTCATTGGAGATGGCATCCTTTGTGGATCTGTTGGTTCTAAAAGCAAACTGGTGAGGGTCCCGGCTGGCTGGGATGTTGTTGTTGTGAACCAGTTACTGAAAGCACTTCATCAAAATGGGGTTGAGTGCCTAAGGGTGGTAGTCGTTCAGACTAGATACTGCAGACTTTCTAGGTACAGGAACAGTGGTGGCTGTCTTAAAGCAGGTGGGAACCCTCTCCTGAGACTGAGAAATGTTGTAAATGTCAGTAATGACATTAACTAGCTGATTGGCACAGGTTTTTAGTACACGGCCATTAATGTTATCAGGCCTGTGATGTTTTTGATGGCCGGCCATGTATCTTTGGTGTTGCTGGTGTTGAGGTCTCGCTCCAGTCTCAGCTTTGCCTCCTTGATGCCAGCTTTCAGTCTCGCTCTGGCGGTCTGTATGCTTCCTTGTCACCTGACTGAAAAGCAGATTTTTTTGGTTCTGGATAGAGCCCTCACCTCTCATAGAGGCTTTCTGGTTGGGGAATGATTTTATTGACTTTGAGATCACCACATCATCAACACATTTGCTGGTTTTCCTAAGTGGGGGCCTCTCTGAACATATGTCAGTCTGTGAATTCAAAACAGTTCTGTACAGCTGCTGTTGCCTCATCTCTCCAGACTTGTCAGCCTTTTTGTCAGCTGGGTGTAAGTAGGCAGAAGAAGCAGGGAAATAATGGCTGAAAATGGGGGCGGGGGAGAGGCTTGTATCTGCCAGGAATATCTGTGTAAAGATGGTCCAGGGTTGTGTTTCCCCTAGTACGATGGTGATATGCTTGTGGAATTTAGGTAAAACAGCCTTGAGCCCCGTTTGATTAAAATCGCCAGCTACAATTAAATGACCATCCGGTTGTTTTGTCATGTGACTACTGATGACCTCATTCAGTTCCTGTAGTGCATTTTTTGAATTTGCATCTGCAGGAATGTGAACAGCAACAACAAACACACTGGTGAATTCTCTGAGCGGATAATATGGTCGACATCTAAAAATTCCACATCTGTAGGTTGTCATGTTCTTCAAGAAATAGCAACAACACGTAATATACCCCTGAAACCCCAAAATTGTTGTTTTAACATTTCTTGCTACACATTAAACAAATAAGATACAATGTGTTATTAGTGTTAGCACGTTAGAGAAGGCGTATTGTTCATCTTTGGACAGAGCCAGGCAACCCTTTTTCCCATTGTCTTCAGTCTTTAAGCTCAGCTAGGCTAATCGCCTCCCGTTGCCAGCACCACACCTAACACACAGACACGAGAGTGGTTTCGATCTTCTCATCTCCTGCTTGAAAAGCAAGCAATTGGGCTAAGCGGATCTCCCAAAATATATAACTATTCCTTTAAGCAATTTCTATGACAATGATGAGTTTAGTGACCCGTGATCCCATAATCGCATTTGGTGACAGTACCTCATAACTGAGTATACCATAAATGGTTTGAATATTGCATCTAATGCATCTAAATGAGGTAGCTACCACATCCTCCAAACTGCTACTCCCTAAATATCTGGGTAACCATCCAAAACAGCAGTGTTGAGAAAATACAATGACTTTATGTTCCCAAACAACTGGTAATAAATTTGAAGTAACTTCTGCTGGAGTTGATTTACAGCCTTTCATTAAACTGACACACCCTGCAATATGAAAACAGTTTGCATGCAGAGATCTGACCCGAGCAAAGAGACCCTTCATTAACACAGGGACGGATGTACCGCAGAGAAATGTACTTTTAATTTGAAACCAAGTTTGTGAAGGTAACATTATGGCTTATAAGCACCTGGAACTGTGGTCATGAAGCAAACATACAGTACGTCAATGTACAGAGAGCAACAGGAAAACGTGTTACCGCCGTATTCACTGCACCTACACTTGGAAGTAAAGTTTAACATCATTGCTTCTATGGAGTGCACATTTCATGACAAAAGGTGCCAAAGTAACCCATTCTGTCCCCATGACAAATGCTCAAAGACATGCTGCATATGTAGCCCTCAGATTGCCTGAAAATAGAGCTGCTTTTTTTTAAATCCTGAAAAGTTGACTTGTTCGAGAAGTCTTTATATCCAATAGCAGCTTTACACCAATAGAATATATCACTTCTGTGGGACTACCTACTCTGAAGATCTTTGTTTCTGTGGCACTACAAAAATATAACATTGCTTGTGATCGTCCCCTCTGATGGAGAGAAATATTCTTACTGTCTCTATGCATCAAAGCCGTTTTATCCCACAGTAAGATACCGTGTCTGTGACTTAATAAAGCAAACATCATCACATCTGAACCACTTCACACTGTGAAAAATCAAGGGCAGTATTAAGAAAAGTAATAACAACTCTGACAAAAGATAGATAACCACCAGATAAACATATTTTAATATTTTTGTGCAAACTTTTGTTAAACAAAGGGCAGCAGCTGACTAAAACAAACCATTAACCATGAACCATTTCTGGCAGCTCCAGATTGGATAAAGTGACTCAGGGGGTTGGGAGGGGGGGTAGTTTGTTTGACCCAACACACACACACAGCTTTGAGCTTAAATAGAACAGGTCACATGACTATTGGTAAGCTGCTTCTTCACAGTCATGCTTTGAAAAGTAGATGGTGCCTTCAGGCCTTACCACACCTCTGCAGAGCCGGAGGTATTTGTCGAGTTCCTACCTCTGATCACTGGCTCTTTGACGCACCCTTCGCCTAACAATAATCTGGGTCATTCCTACCTCAGTTATTTGGTCCCATCCCCCAGTTGTTTAACCAGCCCCAAGTTGAGGCCTGCATGAAAACTCAAAACCTCCACTGTGCAAACAGAAAAAGTCGATTCATATGATAAATATTTTTTATGCCCTTGTGATTTGTCTGCTGGTGTCCCACTTGCAATAACAAGCACATGATCGTTTTATCTGTAAATTCTGAATTTGTGGGCTTCAGTCCAGAGTTTCTCCCACAAAAAGAGATTCTGCCTTTAGGAAAGGGATTTCTTGATGACTCACTTTCTCCATGCATGCCGCTCTCAGCCTCTTGAGGGCTGTGCAGCTGCCCTCCAGCTCGCTCAGGGCAGAAAACACTCTGCACAGACTCTACACTCTTTATTAGCCGCTTGGCTTCCCTTTAATCTGTTTACACAGTGTAAAACAAAGGTCATTAAAGAGGCTTTTATAAATAACCGCTGTCATATCTGGATGGTGTTTAAGGATATGAGCAGGTTGTTCCAGAAACAATCTACCTGAAAACGCTTTTTGGAATCAGCCAGCCATGGCCCAGGTACTCTGTAACCAGTTCTGTTTTTGATTGAATCAAATCAAGCATATGCCCTAAATGCAAAGCCGCGTGTGTTCTGGGACAGAGGTGTGGTTATTTGTTTTTTAGTCAATGGGAACCCCACCCAAACTTGTCTTCCCTAATCCAGTGTCAGTAAATATTGTCTACAACAGTTAAGTTCATCTCTTCGAATGAGTGTTTTTTCAAATTGAGAATTTGAACATTACTGTGTCATGTTGAAGATTTTAATACTTAAAGAAGGGTTTAAGTTTGAGGTCTTTTGTAAACCATGAACCATTCAACTGTCCAGAAAATTACTCATATGAATGCTTTCTGATCTTCCACCCCAATGGTTAAGCTCGGGTTAGTTTTAGGCAACTAAAACTACTTTGGAAAGGGAAAGATTTCTTTCAAGTCACACTATTCTTGGTAAGCACTGATTTCACAATTTGCAAAAGACATCCAGACATTTTTGGCTTGAATTTGTTGAGTTGAAAATCTATAGGTCTGTCTAAGTTATGTTTCATTTATGCTATAATCCAATATGTAATGAGGAATAAATGAAAACTCTGGTTACAGGTAACCTAGACAGTGCCAGCTTTAATACATACATCTTCTGACCTGCAAATTATTGTTTACTGGGTTTGTATGCCAAACCATCCACCCAACCTCCTTCCTAATGTGACGCCATCTCCATGTTTGCTCCAGAGAGATGATATGCATGACTGCAAGAGGCTGCTTGTCAGGAGTGGCAAGCGTAACCTTTGTTTACGATTTAAAAGTTAAAGAGATGCTGTCATCTGTCGTGTAAGGACCATCTCCCAAATTTGGATTTTCTGGCTCCAGCAGCCCACATATATTACAGCAAGCAGGAGCCTAAACAGTCAGACTTCAAAATATCCCCAAAGAAACCTTTTGGTGACATCCCTGACAACTTGTCTATGTTTTACACTCTTTTGAGCCTTGACAAGGCATTTTGAGAACAACCTAAAACTAAGTTAGTGCTAAAATGACACCAGGAATGCGTACAACATGATGGCATTCTAGTCAAACAACCTGACTGTATTTCCTTTCTTTCTTTTTCCTTGTTCCAAATATGGCGATTATGTTCACATACAATAGTTTCCAGTTCAGCTGCCCCACCCACTTGCACACATGGATAGAAAGCATGCGCACAGTTGTTAAAGGCTTATATCTAAATCTACATTGGGGTGCAGTGCAGTTGGTGGGTTCAGGAATCCCTGTAATCGCTGTCCGTCTGATGGCTTAGTGTGGATCTGACACAGCGCTTTCTGGTTGACTCTAACAAAGGTCTGTCTATGGCGTTCTCATACACACAGAAAAACCTATCCAGCAAACTGTCTGAGGCACGCACTTAGCCCAGCTGCTGTAACAACTCACCACAAAAAAGGATGTTCTGACTTACTTCCGCAGTGAACAGCCCCACTATTTGTGTGTTTCTATGGCAACCACAGATGTCTTTAAATAGAGGTTAGCATATGCAGCTGCTGAGGAAAATCTCACCATTTTTAAAGGTGACGCTCAAACTAATTACTTGACTTTTTTACTATGATGCAGCAAAACAGAGCATGTTAAATGTTGCCCTGGGGTTGGAGTCACATCATGGCAGCCTGAACTCACTTTAAACAGTTAAGGAGTATGTGACCAAATCTGTGTGGCCACTTTAAGTGGAATCACACAGTATTTTCAGTGATCTTCCAGTTTTAACTGCCTGTCCTTATATGGCCGCAGTTGTGTTGCACTTCAGGGGTTTACAGGGTTTACTTTGAAGGAGATAGACAAAAAAATAACTTGTGTTCAAGTTAACCATTTTACATGAAGAAAGAATCCAACTTTTTCACTCTATAGCCTACAAACTCTTTCTGCCCAGCATCAAACCTTTGTTCCAGTCTGCATGGGAAGTAATGGTTCACTTGATTATTACAGCAGACCTAATTAAGGCATCAGACAATCTGTGCGCGCAGTAAGGCTATAATGCTTTTTTTGTTGTTGTGGACAAAGTGGATTATAACGTACCTGAAAGCGTAGGTTGTGATCGGGGACGGACGGACGGTTGTGGACCTGACTGAGCCGCGGTGAGTGCTTCTAGCTGCAGTGGGAGCAGAGAGGCTTCGAGTCGGCGGGGCGGCGCAGCGCAGAGCCGCTGTTTATGCTTCTGGACCGGGACACTCCCCGTTATGACACTCCCCCGCTGCACAGCCTGCAGAGGGGCGGCCGACACCCTGTTGTACTGTCAGCTTGTCTCACCAGTTTTCTGTCTATCTATCTAGCTTATAGGCTATAAAGCACTTAGGTACAAGGTACAAGGTGGGCCTACATGTATTCAGCATTTTACAACACAGGGTTGTAGAACGAGATGTAGTTGTAGTTCCCTGATGAAATTATGACACATAAAAAATATAGGCCTATATCCTACCGTAGATAAATAGTCATAGAAATAAAAAAAGGTTTACATGGTGGAATGCTAATAATGAATTACAGTGTACATTTAATTGCCTGTGTAGGGGTTGTAAATGCAAGCTCAGCCCGGACTGAGCCTGCACTTCCGGTCACCAACAGAGTGTGCATAATGAACAACACTGCCCCTGCGTGGTGCCAACGTCTGTCTTTAACATGATCATGCAGGCTACTTGCTTTAGGCATGTGCTTGCTCATGGTTTTCCCCATGTGCTCACAGAGGGTCAAAGGTTGGCAGCAGCCCTTGTCATTGGGAAAAGTGAAGTCCTGTGAGATTCAGACTTGTTTTTTCAGAAAAGGAGATTGCTGCTCACTGTTCTTGCAGTTATGACATGTATTTAGTGCATGATAATAGTAATAATAAAAATATTTCAAGATATTACATAAGCCCCCTTTCAACACACCTGCATGAAAAACTGGGTGTGCAAGTATCTGTTTCCTAATCTGTTAACATTAACACCATTTAACACTAATGAATCTGAAGGCAGACAGAGGTTAGCAGTGGTGTAAGTCCTTATAAAAGTATGCTGCAAATATTACTGTGAGATACTATCACATATTATCACACACTAAAACACATCCAAAGCTACATCTTTGTGTCATGTTTCTGTGCAAAGAAAATTAATTTATTAGTAAAATGAATATGCATTAAATATGCAGTTCTTACAGAATCATAAAATTATGACTGTTGTATATAATCTCCAATTGCAAAGTAAATATTTTGCATGGTATGATTGTAATATCTACAGCAAGAGACTGAAAGCATATTGCAAAAAATTAGACTTTTAGATAATGAAGTCAAAGGGGTGGACGTGACTTACAGAAACACAGCTTACAATGAAAGAACAATAAATTATCATTCTGGGATGCCTTCCAAAAACAAAGATTTATCTTTTTGGACACATTAGGGATGGTGTAGCATGGACAACATGCTTATGTTTTACAAAAGTATTGTCTAAAGCTGGATAATAAGAACATACAGCCATCTGTAGCAACAACTGTCAAAATGCTTTTTGGAAGTCAATGAACATTCCCTGTGGATCCTTTTGGATGATGTAGAGGCAGGCCTCATAACATGACATCTTTTAGCTCTAATGGCTCCTGGTGCTGACTGCTGCAGATATTTGGTATATAGGTTGACTTAGGTGAGAATGTCTTTGACTTGGTAAAGTAGAAGACGCTGCCCTCCATTATCATATAATCTGGAAGAGTTATGGCGTCATCTTATTAATGTTCCAAACCATTGCAGAAAAGATTTATTCTATCAGAGTTATTTCAACCAGAGCAGGGTGCCACTGGCAGAAATCATTAGTTCTAATTGTTCATATTGTTCAATGCTATATGGAGAGTAAATGTAATTGCTCTGTATTTGTATCGCGCCTTTCTAGTCTTTGCAACCACTTAAAGCACTTTTACACTACATCGCATTCACCATTCACACACATTCATACACCGATGGAACAGCCACCAGGGGCAATTCAGGGTTCGGTATCTTGCCCAAGGACATTTGCAGCCAGGAGGAGCTGGGCATTGAAATGCCGATCTTTCAATTAACGGACAACCCACTCGATCTCTGGAGCCACAGAGAAAAACTTGTCCACACAATTGCCACACTGCCATCAAATCTGTGGGTTTTTACATTGTTGAACTTTTATTTTGTCTTTTCTGTCTTCTTCATAGGCATGTATGTATTCTGACACCACCTCTGCTACTACTACTAATAATAAAATGATTAATGATAGTTACATGTAATTTGTAGCATTTGAAATCAATGGCGTTTATTTTAATTGTATAAAGGATACAGATTGGCCCTGGGTGGTTTTCAGACAGAATGTGCCACAATGTGTATGAACCCAAATTCAACATTATAGACTATATTAAACTTAACTTATTTATATTTAACATGTCACATAGCATATTTATAATTATGTTATTATAAGTACTTTTTTAAAGCAGTGATAAAGGTCTGTTGTGGTACAGTAAGTTAGTTTTTACTCTTTTAATAGATGTGCAAGGTCACATTCAACATTTCCCGTAACTGACACCACCTGCATTGTCTGTATATCTGACAATAAAAACGCACCAGTGTACTCATGGATCTTGCAGGTGAAACTGACTTGGGATTTTATTTCTTTGCTTGCTTGTTTTTTATGCAGTAGGTTGATTTGTAAATCCCACAATATTTCATTCATCATTGTGAAATTACAGTAAAAGACAAACATCAATTGCACGAATTGCATGGGTTTGGAAATCAAAACACAAATTCAGACATTATATTTTCTTTTTTAAATCATGTTCTTTTTTGGCCTTTTTGAAAGAACAGAATAGAATATGATGGGAAGAGAACTGAGGTGAACATTAACCTAGTGGCCCTTTACCTTACTGTAAACCCACAAATTCAAATCTTGGTGGCCCTCTAGTGGACAAAAAACAAAATCAGTGTAACAGAGTAACGTCCTTACTGAAATACACACCACACAAATATGAGACAATTGACTGAACAAGAAAGTTAATAACAAGCATTATAAGCTGGTTACTGCATGGCCTACTGTAACTTAACGACATTTGATTTGAGTGATGTGAAAAACTACCAATGTTAATGTTGGTAACAAAATGTTGCATGAGGGCAGGAGGAAAACAGTTTTACTCTCCTTGGGGATTAAATGTTAATTACAGATGTATGCAAATCACATGCTGCCTTAAACAGACACTGTATATCAAATTACTCCCACAGATGTACATCATCCATGTCTGCCAGTTTCAAAAATTAGGGACTCACATTGCACACATGGAAAGGGCTCAAAGATGAAAAAATCCCAACAAGAACGTCTTGTTTTTGTGACTTGCCGTTTCAGACTGCAACACAAGCTGCATTCAGCCTGACAGGAAGTCCCGCAACCCTCAACAGGCAGAGCCGTACACTTGAGACTTGGACATGAGAAGGGCATAAAGGGTTAGCTCCCCCAAATCACAAAAAAATATGTTTTCCCACAAACCCCTACTAGTAACAATGCAGATAGTTTTGACTTTATTTGAAAAAATTATAATATTGTAAAGGCATACAACAGGAAATTGAATGTCTTTTTCTAATAATGGATGCTTTTTATATTTCTGTAGGGATGGCAATGACAGTCAGTAGGTCTGTCGGTGTGTCTGTCACTTTGATCCAGACCACATTATCTCATTTCTTGACAATGCTACCACATTGAATCCTAAAATCTGTGATCTTGACACTGCAACTATGAGGTTGACACTCGTGGTTTTGGGTGAAATGTCTCAAGAACTATAGAACCGTGGTCTGCCGTGAAATTTGGTTCACACTTCCTTGTTCTTTCCTTTTCAACTAATGCCATAATCATGAAGTCAAAATTTGGTTTGGGACCAAACGCCTGTAGAACATGCTAATCTAAAATGGTAAACATCTTAACCATTCCACCTGCTAAACCTC
The DNA here is from genome assembly GCF_014851395.1 of Micropterus salmoides. Taxonomy (NCBI): domain Eukaryota; kingdom Metazoa; phylum Chordata; class Actinopteri; order Centrarchiformes; family Centrarchidae; genus Micropterus; species Micropterus salmoides. Next base: position 25,135,677 of record NW_024041151.1, on the reverse strand, counting down.
AGCATGTAACCATTGTTAGGACGTTATCCTGGCATTAGCATTTAGCTCAAAGCACCACTATGCAAACTAAATGGAATTTGATTTGTAAACCTAAAAGTATTTTTTAAAATGGCATTTAAAAACTAAACAGCAATGTCTCTGGAAACAATATCCTGGTTACTCTGAATAATCCACAAATCTCACTGTGAACAATTGTCATCAGAAAATATCAAAGATTTTCAGTTGTCCCAGTGAAAACAGTTGACAGTGAGAAGTTTGTGAATATTCCCAGTCATCCAGGTCATTCAAGGTGGCTTAAAAATCAAGGGCAACTGGACTTGGTTGAAGATACTTGATGATGTTTCGCCTCGCATCCAAGAGAAATAACTGAAGAAGCCAGTTGCCCTTGATTTTTGACCCACCTTGGAAAAGTTGACAGTGAGGTTTGTGTCTTATCCTTGAGGATGGATACGTGAAACTCTGACTGCCAGTTGGTCATTGCAAAATTTGAGGATTTCAATATTTCAGAATCAGAATAACCTTTATTAGTCAAGTGTCATTGGTGAAACATACAAGAAATTTGTCTTTGGTTTTCAGTAGCAATTGATGTCCTTTTACACAGTACACAGTAGCACACATTTGATACAGGAACTACACAGACAAGCGTTGTGCAAACAGTATCTATATACAGCCCAGGTTGTTACTATATACTACAGGGTTATGGTAGTGCAAGAGTGAATGGCAGCACAAAGAAAACAGGATAATTAGTCTCCCTATATACAGAGATGATTTATGTGCATACATTGGAGAGAGTGTACAGTCACACTAGGGCATAAGGAGATACTGTCTGGTTAAAATATACATAGGGCCTACTCATACAATTTGAGAAAGCTTTCATATATAATATGACCACAGGTTTTGAGTGGATCCCTAAATTGGAGAAGGTTGGTTGATACCTGTGGGCTAGTCACATTTGAAATGGATACTTCAAGGCGCCACAGTGTGACCAGATGTTACTGAGTAACTAAATAACTACATTGTCTTCTTCCTCTTCTTTTCAACATGAGACACTTGGATACTTAAGTAAAGTTTGTATCAAGTGACATTGTTAGCTTTCAGCTTGAATACACAGTATGATACTCTCTCCATCACTATAGCTAGGTGTCTACTCATCCATGTGCACGCGCATGCCTGTGCATCAGCCATGCTGTGTGCGCGCGCATTATAAAAACCCTTTGGTTCACGTGCGGAAAGAGACTCTAGAGGGGTGGGGAAGAAGTGACTTGTGGGATGCGGCAAGAGAGGCAGAGGGGAGAGTGAGTGACAGAGTGAAAAACAGAGTGAAACAACAGCGAGGGGAGCGGGAAAGAAAAGGAGGAGAGCATTAAAATAACCCGCGTTACGGTTATTTCAGCATCTGACATTCAGGTTTGCGCAGACAGATAGCGGAAGAAAAAGTTCAGAGCCCACGAACCAGCGCGTGGGAGTGGGAAGCAGGATCGTGACTGACTGAGGAAAGCTCCACTGTCTGTCTCATCATGGCAGGTAATCCAATCCTGCCATTACACACATAAACACCACGAACAGGTCGGCCTTCTTAAAATGCGACATTGTTCCAAAACAAGCTCTTTGCTCCGACGGCTGCAAGATTTCGCGAACCCAGCCCAGTGTCAGTTTAGCTAGCGGCAGCTAGCTAACAAAACTTAGCTAGTGCTAGCTAGCAAAGCTAGCAAGCAATCTTGAGTGTCATCGCCCATCTGGCCCGTCTTTGCCGGCTAAAGCTAGTTAGCCAGCTGCTGCTAGCAAAGGATAGATGTTTACCATTATCACCGGACCGGGACCGGTCTCGCAAGCTAACACTGCACACAGTGATAGCCAAACATAGCTATCCGCTACATTAACATCTTATGCTAACTTGTCGTAACTTAGCTTTAACGTTAACGGCTGCATCTCAGACTTAACGTTATGCACGGGACATAAAAGCCACTAATTGAGGTGATGTGGTCTGTTGGTCGTGTTGAAACATAAAGCAAATAGCTAGAGGTGGAACCGGTGGTTTCCAATCCAGTGCACACATTTCTCAAACATGCCATGACTGGCTTGACAAGCCTGGCTAGCTAACGTTAGCTCGAACTTTGACATTGCCCACATGCAGGCTAGTACTCCGGGCCTGCTGCAGGCTGAACAAGCTGTTAAATGTTCTGTGCAGTTTCTGGTTAAAAGGACCGAAAAGTCAAAGGAGCCGGTGTTGGTGACACACATGTACTAAAGTGGAACATTTCCTCTTTCAAATAAGATCCAGATAGTCAAAGGTTTGTTTAGCCTAACGTAGCATCGCGCATTTCATTCATCATCTGATACTTTGCTGTGAATGTAGTTAAAAAGTACATGCGACTTAAGTTCCTTGTATCTTGAGATTACTGGCTGTCTAACGTTATTCGTTTAGCGTTTAAAAAACAATAGGTCACTACCAATATGGATTTGTTCTCTTTGGGCGGGGAACTGACACTGGTCTTTGGGCAGAGGTAGTGCATATCATCCTCTTTTGAAAACTGACTGAGATTATTTAAACATTAAAGCACCTGTTTGTTCTGTGCATTGTATTCTTAAACACATGCAGGCAACCTATTAGAGTCCTACATTACTATTCCTGTTCTGCCTTTTTGTTTAAAGTCATGATTCATTTCAGAATACGTGTATGTTGAAGCCCCGGTGACTCATAAATGTCCTTGATCGTTCTGCAGAGGTGTTCTGCTAGCTTTGGACATTGTTATCGACAAATCAGACCAGTTTTCATTGTGTAATAACCAAACTGATCACGTGTAAAAATAAAACAAAATATGCGGAATCCAGTAGCTGCATTGTGCAATGAGCTATGTTGATGGAGAACCTGTTGAGGCAAGTGATGGAGGTCATAATCAAACAAGGCAGCATGTTTTTTTCTTGTTGATGTATTTTTAACATAGGAGTCCGGCATAAGAGCATCTCCTGCTGGTATATCAGTTGCCTGGGCTTAAAATAAAGTGTTAGTATGATCTGGAGTTAAGTCTGTATTTAGGAACATGATTTGCAATTGACTTTTCCTCTCAAAGTGAGAACTACAGCACCAACTAAGGCTCAAATCTGTCTTGAGGGAAATGCAAAACTGCTCTAAAGATAATGATTTGGTGGATTTACATTATTTACATTTGAAGTGGCCAGTATTTCATGTCAGTTTAAACAGTTTTTGCCCTCTTAATGTGCCCATAACATAACTGGCTTTGCAGGGATCATGTGTGGAACAGTTCTGGGATAGCTATATCTTCATTTTCGGAGAGATTAAAAAGTTTCATGTGATATCTATTTCATTCTTTTGAGGGTAGTAGGAAGTTGTGAGAGGATGTGTGTACATATGTCTGCATAAATTTGCGCAACAGGTCTGCCATCTGTCTGTAGTTCAAACATCATTTTAGTTATACAATTTGCTGAAACAAAAAGTGCTGCCTTTGAACCACTTTCATAGGAGTCTGTTCTGACAGACCACACTGTGTGGTTAGTTATTGCTGAGGCACTCTGTTTCATTATCTGCAAAGAATGTTCAACTTGGCCGTCTTAATCTCAACCACTTGCACATCATCGTCGATGCCCACTGCAAGACAGTTAACACCTGGGAAACATGAAGCTTGAAATGAAAATATGTCTAGTAAGTAAACTTGCAACCTGCCAGAAATTTACTTGAATGTTTATTTTTTTCCACTCTGCAGGACCTGGAGGTGACATGCAGTGGTGCTTCTCTCAGGTGAAAGGAGCCATCGACGACGATGTAGCTGAGGGTATGCGCTCTGCCAAAAACTTACTAAATTTAAAGCATGGATGGGAACGTAGGAAAAATGTTCTAGGTACTAGATAATACACAACAGCATGCAGTGAGTGAGCATATGGTAGCTTCCTCATTTGTTCCATTTCCACTTTATAGATGAAGCACTATTTAACCATGCTGTAGTGTGATGAGCTGTGATGCTACGTATTTCAACTACAACCTCCTGCAGCTGGACAATAATATAATGGGGCTTAACCCTAACTTACTGCTCACCTGTTAAACTTTAGGGAATTTAGCAGCTCCCAGGTAACACAAGTCTCTGTATTTCCACTTTTACATTTGTTTTTACCTTAATACAGCAGCCTGTTACAGTCCTTGGCTGTATTGGAGCTGTGTGTTAAGGTAGTGCTAATGTAAACCAAACACTTCCTGCTGTTACTGCTTCACATTAAGGCTGCATTCAGACAAAATAAGGCGTTGCTGCAATTAGCCACAGTGTTGTGTGGTGTGGGTGTGTTTATTTGTGCTTAAGAATATAACCGCTGTGAAACAGTAAGAAAATAATGTTTTATGTGTCTCTGATTCATTGGCTTTCTTGCCACCGACACTCCCTCTCCATATTCGCTGTCTAGGTTGCTCAGCCAGTGCTGTGCGTATGCATCTCTCTGTCAGGGCAGGTTCACACCAGCCTTGTTAAGTCCAGTTGCACCGAACGCTGGAGCATATATGCTCATAGTGCGGTTCGTGTGAAAGCCAGACTCGAACTTGGTTATGGACCAAACAAGCTCTCTCTTGTAGAGCCCTGCACGGGCCTCAAATCTAGGCCCGAGCCCGGCCCTGGTCCGAGGCGCTCAGGCCCTAGCCCGACCTGTGTGCGACAGTTCATCAAAGTTACTAGCCCGAGCCTGTGTTTTTTTTGTTTGTTTGTTTGTTTTTTCTTTCTTTTCATTACACAGTGACAGCCTGCCCTACTGGCAGCCATTAAAATATGTCAGTTTTGTTAGTTATGTTTCATTTCTTTATTAAGTCAATTTAGACAAATGTTTGGAGCATTTTCTTTTTAATGACGACCAAACAGCCGAGCCGACAGCGAGTAAAACATGTTTGATCAATTTAGCCTCTCAAATCAACGCTAATCCTTTACTTAGCTACAAAACACTTCAAGTCTGTTCACACAGATAGTTATTTTAATAAATGTTTATTTATTAAACCACAGTGAGTAAAACAACATTTTTGAAATACTACAGTGAGGCAGGCAGGCTGCTCTCAACAGCGCTCCCAAACCAAATGAGCAATAGCCTACAATCTAAACAAATTAAATTAAATTAATTAAAAACAAACTTGCAGGTTATCTTACCTTATAATGCACCAAAGAACATGGCCATTCTTTTTTCCAGTAGTTTCCAACAGTTAAACGAAAATAAAGTCCAATCAAACGAAAAGTTAGAACAGTCTCTTACAGAGCATCATGGAGAAAAAGAACAGCATCCACAGTGGAAGGTTTTAAGCCCGTCCTTCTCTCTTCTATCACTCTTCCCGCTGGGCTTAAGACACGTTCGCTGCTGCTGCTGACGGGGACACTAAACACAGAGCGAGCCAGTCTTGACCGTTGCGGTAGCAGGGTCTCGTGCTGTTTCCACTAGAGCAGCACATCTCACCGAGAAACCTTCTGTGTGCGTGCGTGAGACTGTCATGTCAGTCATATGTCAGTGTAACTATAAGAGAGGTTAAAAACAGGTTATGAAATGTCTTTATATATTTGTTTTCTATCGTCGACGTCAACTTCTCATATTTTCTTTTAATTAATGTCTAAAAATATAAAAAGGATAACCCAAAAAAGGCCCGAGGCCCGGCCCGCATGTGAACTATGATGTGAAAAGTGGCCCGAAGCCCGGCCCCAGGGGTGTAAATAAGTCGGGGCCCGTCGGGCTCGAGCTGAAATGCAGGCTCTCTTGTCTGCCCCAAAGGGGCGTTCTCGGGCCACTGTCAAATGAACTCTGGAGCGTTTCATTTCTGGTGTGAACACCATTTAAACCAATTGCAGGAAGTATCTCAGTGTGTGATTTATATAGGACTTATTTATTATTACTGTACTATTAAATGTATTATTGTTTTATTATTATATAAATATTTATAATATTTCATATTATATATTTCAGGGTAATTTTTGTTATTTTGGTAAGTAGTGTTTGACAATTTGCCCTGGTGTTTGATACAAACAATCAAAATATTAAGAGGAAATGAAGATAAAAATAACTATATATAAATAAAATTTACTGTACAATAAAATGTGAAAAGGGTACTGTAAAAATGGTACTGTTTGCCAACAAATACGTACTATATGATATAGTAAGGTAATATTATTGATGAAAGGGCAGCACCTTTTGATATATTGAACTCTTTATGTATTTTGCATGTAGGGTCATTTATTCATTGAAGGAGCTACATGGATTCTGTAAACACAAGATGTTTTTTTTATCATTGGCCTTTACTAGCCCATTTGCATGGGCCAACTTCGTGATTTTTGCGTCTTTGCAATTGTGGCCCTCAGTGATCCACTTTGTATAGCAAACGCAAACAAGTCGTGGTCTGATCTTGTCAGAGTTGGAACATTGAAGCAATGTATCATCCATGCATAATTTTTGAATCAAACAGCAAAATGTGGACATTTTTAAGCACTTTGATGTATTTCAGAAAGGAATGATCATCTTGGACTCTGGTCTCGGTTGTTCATGGTGAAGGATGTGTAGGGAAATCCTGCATCAGAGCCTTCAGAAGGCCAGATGTCTGCATGAAATGTGAAGGCTTGTCGCACAAAGTAGTTTATGCTCCTATTAGACAGGAGTTATCAGGGTTTTTTCCCCCTCTGTCTCAATGCACGCAAAACAGTAGAATTAGCACAACATTAGCCTTCCCTTATTGATGTAAATGAGGTGGACAAAATAACGGAAACACTAGTCACTGTAACATAATACATTTAAACAGCACAACAAAATACAGTCTCCAAAATGACCATACAGTTGAATCAACACCACCAACATTTTGACCTTCATGAAGGTAGGACTTATTGACAGTTGAATTAGACTACACTTTTTAGTTTAGGTTTTAGGTAAGTGTACCTAATAAACTGGCAACTTGAGCCAGATTCAACTTTTTTTTTTTTACTGGACAACCCTCTGCGTCTCTTGTGGCTACGCTGTGAGATGCAAAATTTTCCCCCCAGTTGATGCACAAATCATCAGGTATGGTAGGTTATTAGTTTGTATTTTAAGGTTTTTATCCCCAAAAATGTGAAGGAAGTTCCTGTGGGATAACGACACTCTTGTGTACGAATCATGAGTGTATATAAAGATGGACGACATGACAGATCACTAAAAACGAAGAGAGTGAGTTTGGGCTTTTAGGGAGGGGAGAGAGTGCAGCGCTGTAAAGGAAAGGGGTCCGCTGGGTTTATAACACAAGACAAAACAAGAACATCTTGCGAAACGGAAGGCAGCACAATAATTGTTTTATTATCTTGTTTTCATAATCATTGAAAGCCAAAATTGTTGTTGAAAATGAATTTTTGATTAATTGCTCAGCCCTATGTTAAAGTGCTCGTTTTCCGGATAAGTTTGGTTTAAATTTAGTTATTGGATGCTATGGATTGGATGTTGACATTTTTATTAAATTTTTTTTGATAGGCATTCTTCATTATTTTATATATCTTATAAGCTAACAGAATAAATTAAATGATCGCTGATGGATAATTATAAAGTGATTGCTGCCCTAATAGAAGAGCAGTTATTAGTATGTCCTCTCAAGTAGCCTTGCATATAGTTCAAATGTATTACCCCCTGCTTTAGGCCTCAGGGGAGTACAGCATAGACAAAGACTTCCTCCTACAATCTTTTGCTGCATTGTCTTTCTGCTCCAGTGGGCAACAAAGGGTTAAGTGTGTGTGTGTGTGTGTGTGTGTGTGTGTGTTTCAGTTTATAAAACAACATAATGCTGCTGAGGGCAAACGTGTAATGCTGTCTGAGTGATGGGGGAGAGAAAAGGGAAAAAGTAGGTTACTGGTCCGTCTGCTCTACATGCTTTTGACATCGTTCTGTATCTTCAGCCTACACGCTTGTCCTTCTAGTGCTCTCTGATTCTAGGACCAATAAATCCAGAGTTACATGAACTGAGTGGTTTCTCATTGTCTTTACTGTTGGAGATGAGTCGTTTTATCTCTGTACAACCAACATAAAAATAACATCATTGCAGATGCAAGTTTTAAATGTGTGTCATGTATGTGTTTTTAATTATTTCTTTTGCAGCGGACATCATATCCACAGTTGAGTTTAACCACACAGGGGAGCTGCTGGCCACAGGAGACAAGGGTGGGCGTGTAGTCATTTTCCAGCAGGAAATAGAGGTACAGCTGCAAGTTTTATTCCCACACACTATCCATTTTAGAAAAGGTCAACCCCTGAAATCAGTTATTCTTAAGTTTTATGGACATGACAGTTTTATTTCTTTGTAAAAGTAGCTTCAATTTAAAAGATGGTTATATCTTTTTGGAATTAAACTTGATCGTCACTGTCTTATTCTTGTCTAATGTCTGCTCTTTTTCATCTGTCTGATATTTCAGAATAAGAATCAGCCTCAGTTCCGGAGCGAATACAATGTTTACAGCACTTTCCAGAGCCATGAGCCCGAGTTTGACTACTTGAAGAGTTTGGAAATAGAAGAGAAGATCAACAAAATTCGCTGGCTTCCTCAAAAGAACGCTGCGCAATTCTTGTTGTCAACTAACGGTAAGTTAGTAATTTTAATTGAGTGCATACCTATATATTTTTTAACAGCAATCTGTGGTGATTTTAATCTTAAATGCAAAAAGGTGACATTTAAACTTTTTTAACAGAGAAATTAATTATTTCCACTTTCCTACTTCAGTTACATGTGGACAAGAACTGGAATTCATATTTCAGAAAACGTAATGCAGCTCATCATCATTCATAATGCCAAAGGGCAATAAAATATTTTTAAAAACTGGAAAAAATTCATCACTGGATATTTAAAGTTATAAGACATAGGCAACCTAGTGTAAATAGTATTACACTAGGTTAGTCAAAGATTTCACATCCAGAAGAATTCCCTTTAACCAGTCCCCTTTTGTACCGCCACCTTTTTTTTGTTTGATTCCTCTGAAATGTAACCAAACTCCGATCAACATATCCGTTGATTGTTTGACCCTTTCTCTGAATGCTAAGAGTTTGCATTTGTCCTTTTGAAAAGAGTTGGTCATGGTGTTTTTTACATAATTGTTTTTATTTGACAGATAAGACAATCAAGTTGTGGAAAATCAGTGAACGAGACAGGAGACCAGAGGGTTATAATCTCAAAGAGGAGGATGGACGCTACAAAGACCCCAACAATATCACATCACTGCGGGTCAGTCATTGAATCAAACACAAGCAGGCAGACCAAACTGAAAATAATCTCTACATATTTATTTGATATTGGATATAGTGAGAGAGCAGTGTTGCCATGTTTAGTAGGTTTGGTAATGCAGACTGCTCAGATTACCTGCCCTGCAGTTATACTGATAGTTTGAAATGTACAAGTTGCCCTGGATATCCACACAGGCGTGTTCAGTTATTCTGGCTGATTGCACCTTTTTTTTATAAAAATTTTTTTACTTGTGTGAAACTCTGCTGGCAGTTTGCGGCATGCACTAAATTATATAATTGACAGAATTGTATAGGTGTAGGTTTTCCTGCCCTAACAAGCCTGACGAGACTAACAGACATCTAACAGGACAAGCTAAATGTTAGTGAAGTCTTTACATGCTAATACATTCCTGAGATGTCTGATCAGACAACTGCTAACAGTTGTGGGTGTAACATAGGTGTGTGTTTGGGGGAGGGGGGGTTAAGATGTTTACAATGTGCTGTACATAACATAAATAGTTGTGCCTCTAACTTGCAGTGTCGTCAAGGGCTACCGGTTAACTTCCTGTTAACAGCAAAGATAACAGCTTGCAACTTGTGCTACTACAGTTACTGTTTGAGCTCATATCAGACATGTACCTTCTGGGTGCATTGTCATCAAGGCATAAAGACGCAAAGGGGTCATGATTTACACTCGCATGTTTCTTAACCTTCTGGTTATAGTAAAAACATTTTAAATTTTAAGAGACTTCTCCCCCTGGGTCTTCTTCGGTATATATTTAGCAGTTCTTTACATTGATTGTGCACCCAGCTCACCCCACAAGATCCACTCACTGAGCTAATTGCGGCCATTAGTCTGGCACCATTAGTCTATGCTTTTGAGTTCACCAGACACGGCTGCAGCGCGTCCCAGAAGCAACTCTATGCTCCGCTCCGCAGAGAATAGGTAGCAAGTCTATTTTTGCCACAGGCCGTGTCAAGCAGCACAGAGCAGATCGAACCAGGCAGGAAGTCAGAGACAGTACGGCATAGATAATCCAGTCAATTTTCAAAATAAAACACCCTGTGGAGACTCCCGATGGTTTAAAAAAAAAAAAAAAAAAAAATGAACACGGTTAAAACGGACACACAAGGAAATCATTTAACTACGTAGCCTACTTAATCATAGCAGAGGCACAAAATGCAAACACTGATTACCAAATCAACAAAATCTAAACATGTCAGCAAAATCAGGCAGGCAAAACGCTCTGATTTTGGAATGCTCCTTGTGGGAAATGTGGTAAGCACAAAAAGGATAAATTTAATAAGTCAATAATGTGGAGCAGGCTGCACACTCTGCTGGTTAAACGCTTCGGAGTCCCTTCCAGTGGATTTTGATGCCGGGCTATGGACGCATCAAAACCGTGGCGTAGCCGTAATGTGCCGTAGGCGGAGTCAGTGGATTCTTGGCATCACTCAAGGATTAGTTACAACGCTGGACTAATGCAAGGTGGAGAGCAATGGATTGACATTGACTTTTGACTATAAAAAAGCTAATCAGCAGTGCAGACTGGGCAATATGGATACACATCTCAATAAATACTAACCATCATGTATTCAGACAAGTCATAGTATAAATAGTATTTTACATTTGGAAATGTATTAAAAACCTTACAGAGCCTGTTTGAATGTGCCTGACCGAGCTGATAACATTAACACCTAGCAAGTATAGTTATCTGTAATTTACAGGGGCTATGCTTAGGTTTGTCAGTAGAGTAGATGCTGGATCGTCAGCGAGTACAAGCACACACTAGAGACAAAAGCCTACAGACTGTGTACAGACGTCCCACAGTCCCAGGTGAAATACAAGCCTGTTCTATTCTCTTCTATAAATTATAGCTGTAAACATATTTCCATGTGTCATTCTTCACAATTCCTGTTAGTTCATGCAGTAAATGGCTTATTCAGGTGTTTAAAAAAACAAAAAGTGCCTAATCTTGGATCACAAATCCTATTGTTTTTTTTTGTACTTGCACAATCCCATCCCTGATATATACACTGCCCAAAAAAAAAAAAGGGAACACTTAAACAACACAATGGAACTCCAAGTCAATCACACTCCTGTGAAATCAAACTGTCCACTTGGGAAGCAACACTGGTTGACAATCAATTTCACATGCTGTGCAAATGGAATAGACAACAGCTGGAAATTATTGGCAATTAGCAAGACACCCCCAATAAAGGAGTGGTTCTGCAGGTGGTGACCACAGACCACTTCTCAGTTCCTATGCTTCCTGGCTGATGTTTTGGTCACTTTTGAATGCTGGCGGTGCTTTCACTCTAGTGGTAGCATGAGACGGAGTCTACAACCCACACAAGTGGCTCAGGTAGTGCAGCTCATCCAGGATGGCACATCAATGCGAGCTGTGGCAAGAAGGTTTGCTGTGTCTGTCGGCGTAGTGTCCAGAGCATGGAGGCGCTACCAGGAGACAGGCCAGTACATCAGGAGACATGGAGGAGGCCGTAGGAGGGCAACAACCCAGAAGCAGGACCGCTACCTCCGCCTTTGTGGAAGGAGGAGCAGGAGGAGCACTGCCAGAGCCCTGCAAAATGACCTCCAGCAGGCCACAGACAGACTCCATGAGGGTGGTATGGGGGCCCGACGTCCACAGGTGGGGGTTGTGCTTACAGCCCAACACCGTGCAGGACGTTTGGCATTTGCCAGAGAACACCAAGATTGGCAAATTCGCCACTGGCGCCCTGTGCTCTTCACAGATGAAAGCAGGTTCACACTGAGCACATGTGACAGACGTGACAGAGTCTGGAGACGCCGTGGAGAACGTTCTGCTGCCTGCAACATCCTCCAGCATGACCGGTTTGGCGGTGGGTCAGTAATGGTGTGGGGTGGCATTTCTTGGGGGGCCGCACAGCCCTCCATGTGCTCGCCAGAGGTAGCCTGACTGCCATTAGGTACCGAGATGAGATCCTCAGACCCCCTGTGAGACCATATGCTGGTGCGGTTGGCCCTGGGTTCCTCCTAATGCAAGACAATGCTAGACCTCATGTGGCTGGAGTGTGTCAGCAGTTCCTGCAAGAGGAAGGCATTGATGCTATGGACTGACCCGCCCGTTCCCCAGACCTGAATCCAATTGAGCACATCTGGGACATCATGTCTCGCTCCATCCACCAACGCCACGTTGCACCACAGACTGTCCAGGAGTTGGCGGATGCTTTAGTCCAGGTCTGGGAGCAGATCCCTCAGGAGACCATCCACCACCTCATCAGGAGCATGCCCAGGCGTTGTAGGGAGGTCATACAGGCACGTAGAGGCCACACACGCTACTGAGCCTCATTTTGACTTGTTTTAAGGACATCACATCAAAGTTGGATCGGCCTGTAGTGTGGTTTTCCACTTTGATTTTGAGTGTGACTCCAAATCCAGACCTCCATTGGTTGATAAATTTGATTTCCATTGATAATTTTTGTGATTTTTGTTGTCCGCACATTCAGCTATGTAAAGAAAAAAAGGAGTATTTAATGAGATTATTTCACTCATTCAAATCTAGGATGTGTTATTTTAGTGTTCCCTTTATTTTTTTGAGCAGTGTAGAATACTGCATGACACTGGCTAGATGTTCTGGTTATGCAAGGCTATGAAGAGCTTTGTGAATTGACAGAAATGTGCCACAAGGAGATATCAGAGCTACAAAATGGATTCCTGCCTACTTTATTATAAGTTTCAACTTAGTTCCTGTTTGTTCTTAATCTCATTTGTTCTTATCTCAGGTACCAGTTTTAATACCAATGGACCTCATGGTGGAAGCCAGCCCACGGAGGGTGTTCGCCAACGCTCACACCTACCACATCAACTCTATCTCAGTCAACAGTGACAATGAGACTTACCTGTCTGCAGACGACCTCCGCATCAACCTCTGGCACCTCGAGATCACTGACCGCAGCTTCAGTATCCTTAAATTCATATGGGTGTTTTTTGCACACCTGTCTAGTCCATGAAACTCATATCTGAATATGAGATTATCGAATAGCAGACTGATGTTCATCAATGTCATGTGTTCTGTCAATTTCATCGATATGGCCCAATAACAAATGTGCCTCAGAGGACTTTACAATCTGTACAGCACACGACAAACTCTGTCTTTAGACCGTTGTCAGGGAAGGAAAAATTCCCACGTGATGGTCCAGCAGGGAAGCCTGAGTGAAAATGGAGGACAAGGAGGAAAAACGAGAGAGAATGAGAGAGGCATACAGCTGTGCTTGTGGGACACAAACGGAGAGAGATATTCAGAGGTTTTCAGAAAATGTACAGGATTCTCATTGACAGGACAAACATGGACTATAGTACTAGACTTAATATATTCATTGAGAGTGACCTGATGGAAGAAGAATGGTGTAATAGGTTGATTTTTCTACTTTTCCTAAGTTAAGATTTGTGCTGCAGAACCATCCAGCCATTTTAATACTAGCATGGCCTGACAACAAAACATTAATAATCAAGTCTGGATGAAACAAAAGGGTGAATTTGGGTTTCTGCATCAGCCCTAGACAGAAAAGACCTAATTTGAGCTATTCTAAAAAAGATTCTGACGGGCTTGTGTCTGTCAGGGCATCTCAGTTACCACTGATTGGCTTTCATGTCTAACTATTGAATAGGCTGAAAACACTGATTGTCATCCTCACTGGTCCATTATCGGTCTGTTTTTTTTCCTGTTGCGAATGCTCTATTCAGGGTACATTATCACTCAGTTTGGCACTTGCCAAAGGAAATTGCTGCAATTTGAGTTATGATTTAGGAAATGTTTTTGTGCTGCAAAAATGCATAAATCAGGCGAGTCAATGCCCTAATCGCTCAAAAGGTTTATTCCTCTTAACCCTGTGCGCTTCAGATATTGTTGACATTAAACCAGCCAACATGGAGGAGCTAACGGAGGTGATCACAGCAGCAGAGTTTCATCCTCATCAGTGTAACACCTTCGTCTACAGCAGCAGCAAAGGAACCATCCGTCTGTGTGACATGAGGGTTTCAGCGCTGTGTGACAAGCACTCAAAATGTGAGTACCTGCTTTAGAAGGATATTTCTTGTAAGTTATTTCTTATTTCACCATTTTAATTCTACTTCACTCTCCACTTTATTGCAGTGTTTGTGTTTACTCACTGCTTGAATCTGCTCCCCTTGCTTGTCTCTTCAGTTCTCTTTGGCACACACACACACACACACACACACACACACACACCTTCTCCATCAGAGGTATGACTTTATAAAGTTGCCAAAAAGACACAGAACTCGTCTTTTTAGATTTTTCTCCATCTGCAGATCCGCATGTGGAGGAGGTTTGTTAATGACGTAGCCTGTTGAAATGATCAAAACCATTGTGGTACCGAATGACATCTGCACTGATGGGTTCACTGTTCCTTTGCCTGGTCCGTGCTTGTAAAATATCCACCGTGCCTCTTGAAATGTAATACCAGATAACATCTGTGGTTTCTCTGCAAAATGCTAAAATGGGTCACTCAATGTACTATACTCAAGTAAAGTCAGTATGTGGGGAAACACTGAATATGAAACACATTCTAGTATAAAAGGGGGCAGATGGTAGCTGTGATAACATTAACCTAGACCACTTGTCCCCACGGTGCTTGTCCCCACGGTGCCTTGAGGATTGGGCAAAGGTGCTGCAAGATTTATTATCAATTCACATTTGTTTTATGGTTTTAATAAAGTGTCATCAGCCCTCAACTCAGTCTCTGACAACTGAATCTGAGCCAACCAAAAAAACTGAAATAAGTATTTCTATTTGTCCTTGTACACCTTAAAGAAAAGCTAATTGTGAAGAAATTTAAAATATTAGGTTTATTGTCTTAAAGTAAATATTTGTCAACCTGCAGAGCACCTGTTTGCTTTTTTTTTCTGAGTGACTTAATATTGATGTATAATATGATGCATTGTTCAAGCCAGTACACATCTGTGTACATGCATACAAGTATATGCATGTTATATTTGGGATTGGTTGGCTTGTGGTGCCATGGCAAATCCTATGAAAAGGTGCTGTGTTCTTAAAAAATGAACCACTGAACCAGCCTACACATGGTGAGACGGGGTGTGTGTGTGTGTCCGTCCCAGACAATTAATGAGCAGCACATGTTAAACCTCCTTCATTATGGATATTTGTAATGTCAGCATGTTTCCTCAAAATATACTAGACACTAGGGCTCCTAGATTATGGTAAAATATTACTGAGATCGCGAATATTTAACACAATTACTCACTGGACTTAGGACACATCATAGCCCATGAAATAATCAAGAGTTATTAGACTTTATTAACTTTTAAACCGCATCTTGGAGTGTAAGAGGATGACAGCAAACTGCGTTTGCCCAGGTAGAGTGCTTTGGGTGACAGATGGTCCACAGAGGGGGCTCTGTGTGAGTGTGGGCTTAGCAGGTGAACTACTACTAACTTGTTACGTTATTCAACGGGGTGTTCTGTCGGGACATGCAGTGATCATTAAATCAATTGTGAGTAAGTAAGAAAGGTATAAATGAGTATAAATAATAGTTAATTTATTAAACTAGGAGTAGAGGAAATGTCCGCTAGGATAATTTATGCAATTTATGATGCCATAGGATTGAGTTAACAATGGTGACTTGTAGTCATAGCAGTAATAACCTCCAGTCATCTCGGCTCAAGCTGAAATGAACATGCCACAGCCTGTCTGAGAGGTTGAGTTTGGGCCTTTAGGGAGGGGCTAAAGTGCACCACTGTAAAGGAAAGGGGTGCACTAGATTTATAACAACATAGACCGAGAGCATTGTTGAGAATCGAACGCGGTGCAATAATCATTTTATTTCGATTATCGTGCATGCATATATTTTCAAGCATGCAAGGTTACTGGGGAAAAAAGCCTACTGGATGAGCTTTACTCATAATGCGCTGTCAATAAAGGATTAAGTAAATATTTATCAGTCACACAGGTTTGTGAAATACTCTACACACCTGTTTTGGATCTTTTAGTGAGTAATTGTTTAATGCATTTTGTATTAAAAGCCATCAGTTTGCATCTCTGTCAGCTCTCACTAAGTAACACACAAGTGCCCCAGTACCTCACCAGGTAGAGCATGTACCATGTATCAAGGCAGAGTCCTTACCGAATGGCCCTTGTGGACCCTTCACTGCATGTCATCCTCTGCTGTGCCGTTCTCTTTCTACTGTGATTATCAAATAAAGCATGTATGATAAAATAATAACAAAAAATGTCTCATGTTAATAACAAGCTCTTAGTCTTTCACATTTCCCTAATGTTACTTAGAACCCTGTCTGTACTGCAGTCAGACTATATTTCATCTGAATAATGTCTGTATCATCTTCCTTTCTCTTGCCCAGTGTTTGAGGAGCCAGAAGATCCCAGTAATCGCTCCTTCTTCTCTGAGATCATATCCTCAATCTCAGATGTTAAGTTTAGCCACAATGGACGCTACATGATGACCAGAGACTACTTGTCTGTGAAGATTTGGGATCTGAACATGGAGAACAGGCCAGTGGAGACCCATCAGGTGAGACTAACAAACTCACGCACAGTAACAGTGTGTGTGTCAGGTTTTGTTACACAGGTGTATACAAGTTATGAGTGACTTATCGTTGAATTAACTCGTTGCTACAGACAATTGAACCTAAACCAAATTTACTACTACTTTAAATTCATGTGGGCTTGCAGGTTAAATTACACTAAAGTAGTATTTATTTCATTGCTTTAAACACAAAATTCAACTAAAGAAAAAAATGCATGGACTTTTTGAAGCAGAGTGGCCACACCTTTTTTGAATCATTCCTTGTAATTTCACATAGTGGCCACTAGGAGGCACCATAAATATGTGGCTTTGCTGTGCACTGGCTTTTGTATAGACAGAGGTTTGTTCCATTGATGATAATGGAGATATGCTGAGCATATAGGTGGCTCATGTGGCCAGTCTGAATACTGACGTAAACACACACCTGCAGCGGTCATAATGATCTTTCACAGTGGCTGCGTCATTCAGCTCCTTCACACCTGCCTCCTGATCTTTGCAGGTTCATGAGTACCTGAGGAGCAAGCTGTGCTCGCTCTATGAGAATGACTGCATCTTCGACAAGTTTGAATGCTGCTGGAATGGCAATGACAGGTGAGGGCATGCAGGGGGCACATAATAAAATAGCACTGTCTGGATTCTGCTTGTCTGTGTTTAGAATATGATATCATGATTTTCAAGATTGATACCTTGACATGATTTGACCTCCTTAGCTCTGTTAGTCCTGTAATGTAATTATATAAAACGTATGGTCATTTAAAATGTTTCAAATTCAGTTTAATATCAGTTGTATACCAATGGTGTATTTACTTTATGCCTACTGTGCAAATTGTCACTTAAAAACACATCTTTTAATTACATTAACAACATTATTCCAAGAGTACTTGCGTGAAAGGCTCTCACACCTTTCTCATACCCCCCCCCCCCCTTTCAGTGTGGTGATGACTGGCTCATACAACAACTTCTTCCGGATGTTCGACCGCGGCCAAAGGCGTGATGTAACTTTGGAGGCGTCCCGAGAAAACAGCAAGCCCATGCAGGCCCTAAAACCCCGCAAAGTGTGCGCAGGCGGCAAGCGCAAGAAGGACGAAATCAGCGTGGACAGTTTGGACTTCAACAAGAAGATCCTTCACACTGCCTGGCATCCCCAGGACAACATCATTGCAGTGGCGACGACCAACAACCTCTACATATTCCAGGATAAAGTGAATTAACTATTGGGTGAGCATATGTCAAAGTTGGCATGGGTGACGTCCTGTGAACCACGTGCAGCCTCTCAGCCTCATCCAGAGTGTTCTGTGGTAACGCCGACAACCAGCATCCCTGTCCGTCGCTACTGGGTGACCAGACTTTGCCACTTTGTTCTAGAT
Organism: Micropterus salmoides; assembly: GCF_014851395.1. Lineage (NCBI taxonomy): Eukaryota > Metazoa > Chordata > Actinopteri > Centrarchiformes > Centrarchidae > Micropterus > Micropterus salmoides. Next base: position 25,117,552 of record NW_024041151.1, on the reverse strand, counting down.
GTGGACAGAGGAAGCCTCGCTCTTGCCCATCATCAGCCTGTCAGTGGCAGAGTTACACCCGCCTTGTTGTTTAAGTGATGTTGTGCCAATTGTTTTGTTATTTTTTTTTCCCCTGTTTTTTTTATGTTTTGTTTGGGGGAGGGGCAGATCACCTGCCTTTTTCTTCCCCTTGGGTATCATGGGTAGGTAAACCAGTATAATTTCCTTAAAATTCTGAACACAGACACACTTATTTTTATAACTTTCCCCCAATGGCTCTGTGGTAGAAAATGAAACACTTATTTAGTACGTCCCCTTATTGTCCTGTGCCATCGTAGTGTTTATTTTTCTAAGAAAAATTGCCAGATTTTTTTTGTGTATACACCTTTTATTCATCTGTGATACTGTCATAGTATTCTATGCGTCTCTTAAAATGTCTCCCCTCTTTCATTAAACCATGCATACTTAACAGTCACAAATGTATGGTCACAGTTTTCTTGTACTTGCTGCTCACACTGGAGAGCAACACTTCAGCGGTTGTGTTTCCACAGATTGAAATCTGTGAGGAGTTGAGGAGGAGTTTCCACTCACTGTTGACCTGCCTCAGGCTCTGGATGGCCAAATGGGTTCAGACTCCAGACTACTTTCTTTTTTTTTTTGTGGATTGGCTCTTTGTGTCGACATCTGTGCATTGGTTCCTCTATTTCTTTTGTTTGTGTTTAACAATAGTCAGGTATAAGAGATAGCCTATTCAAAGATAATTATTATGATTGTCATATTTATATTAAAAAAGTTAAAATGTCACTAGATTTGTTCCGTCCTGTTTTGTGAAATGAAGCCGGACCTTTCACCCATCTTTTTGAGTGATCAGAAATATTGTCTTCTCCTGGTGTACCACAGCTCTGAAACAGTACTTCACAACAGGGGAAACCTTTGATTTGACACTGGACTCACTTACTGCACCAACTAAAGTACTTGGATGTGTTTATAAGACTGGAGTTTTCAAAGAAAACATTATTTGAGTAAGTCACTTAAAGTGTTTAAACTACTGCAGACATTATTACTGCAACTGTATGTGATGGTACAATAAGCTGCATAAGGATGTGCGGCAGTTGATGTTTCCACACGCGTATTTAAAATGTGGACAGTTCAGATTATATTGATGCCTCTAGCAATGTATAACTACAATTTTAATCTATGACAGTGAAGATAATAAAGGAACTACTTTTTGCATCCTTGTGATTGCCTGATCGTTGATGGGATGTCATCAGCACTAAGCTCTAATTTTACACAATCTGTCATCTGTGTTGTTGCCTCATGTAGCATAATCCTCAAGGTTGTACATCAATTGTAAGCCATCCTAGATCCATGTTTACTCGATAAACAAACACGGGACCAGGTGACTTCACTGATTAGAACACCGTCAGCTGGAGAGGAGGCATACCTTCTCCATTTGGGTTTCTGCTGTTTTTTTGTTAAAATCATAAACAGCTGCGAGCACCTGGCATTAAAGCTGATGTGACTGATGGACGTAATGAAAACCAGCCGCTCTCTGGCACTTAATGAACCACTGTCGGTTTACTGAAATAAGCTGATGTGGTGTCTGGTTGCTGAGAACTAGAGTTGGGTACACGTCTGCCTCGTTTCTTGACTGGCATGTGCTGTGTACGTGTGTGCACGCACGCCTCATCCCACATGGGCAAATTGAGATAGCAACCAATCACCAGATGGCGTATTGTTTGAACTTATACTGTTGACCGATAATCCACGCTAATAGTCCATACATACCCTACCCTGTACGGGTGTTTTTCTGCTCGTTATGTAATTCTACTTCCTCTCTCTCTTTTGTTGTCAACCGGACAACCTGACGTCATCACCAGCACCGAGGGGGGTGTGAGTGAGCAGCTCGCGGCGGCTGCTGCTTCAAGACCAGCAAAACGGACGAGAAACAAACCGCAGCGGTGCTTTAGCTTAGCTTGCCGCTCTCTGAAAAACAGGGCAGGTCTGAATGTGTGAAGTTAAGGTAGTGCGCCTTCTGCACTGACTTGAGCCTTTTAAGAAACCCGTCCTGCTCACCAGGCACAACCATGTCCGACGCTGCTAACACTACAGAAAACAACGGAGACTCTGGGCTAAACGGTAAGCTAAATGTGACCAAATTGCTGGACTGGAACAGCTTGTCAGTGTGTTGTTTGTCTGGGGAACGTGTCGGGGGAAGCGGCTGTATGCTTATAACAAGTTTATAGGTGGTTATAAAGTTTATTCTGCCCTATCTTTTTTCCGCCGTGAAGCTACATTGAAGGTAAAGAAAGGGACGTTATGTTCCGTATGTTTATTGACAGTGGTTTAACCAATGGCGCTTCGACAGGCTTGAGTGATAGGCAAGTGAGCCAATCAGCGTTTCACGCGGAGGGGCGGGTTTAAGCTTTGTCAACAAGGCGAGATGGAAGAAGTCAGAGCTGGAAAAATGGGGCTGGAGAAATTTGTTGTAGTTGCTGTTCTTTACAGACAGTTAAGTCTTTCTAAAGAACTGAAATCAGTGTAAAATTTTAACGTTTGTAATCTTCATCCTTTTTATTAATTATATTTTCAGATTTCAGTCTGTGTAAGTAGGCTACCAGTTTCATAAAAAAAACATCTCTTTCAAATAATTAAAATTCTAACTCAGTCAGCATTTGACACAGCATTTTCCCACCGTGTGTTCACTCTATCATTTCATGTGTGTGGAAATGTTTCACCTGAGCATTCAGTTGTTGAAATTGGAGGGTACGTTAGACCTCGGCTTTGCGGATGGCGTTAGCGACGTAAACAAAGGTATGTTTATTACATGCAGCACTGACTCAGGGGCCTTCTTCTGTACGCTGTGGTTTAATTTTTTCCACACTATGGGGGGGCCGTGACTTGGCATGCTATTTATGGCCACAGACGTTTTAGGGGCGAGGAAGGTGGGGAAAGTGTGGGGACAGCACACAGCAGTGTAGGAACATGGAGGCTGGCCGAAACAAAGCCACATCTGGGCAGGACTCAAACTTTCCTTCACTTTTCTTATTTTAAGAGACACACAATTCTTTAATAGTCTCGTATATCTAGTGATTGATAGGTACCTTTTTAAAAATAACCTGTGGGGTAAGCAAGTTGCCAGCATTTGGTTGGCCATTTAACAGGATGCCAGGTTAAATCTTTCTCCTGTTATAGGTGATGGAAAGCAACAAATGTTGCTTTTATTAGAGACAGTGTGTCACTATATGTTCACGTTTGGTAGTTCTTAGAACAGTCCAACTTTTTGAATTACTTTCTTAAACATTTAATAAGGATTCAATATTTTATTTAGTCTGGATCTCCCCATAATCCCTACCACAACATTAACACAGAACCATTTTTAATTAACTTACTCATTTGCATTTGGCGGATAAACGTAGTGGTCATAATTACATCAGACAGAGCCAGAATAACTTATGAAGTTTAAAATTCACAGCACATTGTAGTGGTGGCGTTGGTGCACCAGGATATATTACAGGGTTCCTTCAAAGTCCGAAAGAGGCCCAGTCTGTCCCAAGTTATAGCCTGGTCACAGCCAGTGCGCTGCTCATCAGCATCGGAGGCTGCGGGGGAGGAGGGAGGATCTCTGGTGTTGTCAGAGAATTACTAAGCTTGTCTATTAGACACAAGAGGCGTCACTTAGTTATACTGTCATTGGCCAACTTTTGAATTGAACCTCAAACTGTTTGCATACTGGGATATAGAAAGATGGACTCCTAGGAGATTTGAACTGGGATAAGGACTCATTAATTGGTGGTTGAACTTTGGGTTTTGTATTGAGCGCTTACTGTATAACACACTGTGGTGAGTTAGTTTTTCTTGTGGTCTGTAGGTAGGCAGACCTGATGCTATTATATCTGCCATGATTTGACTCTCAAATTATCTTTCTAATATTATTAAAATTTGATATTTCTTCTCCACCATTGCTCATAATAATTCATGCAATTCATAAATCACCTAATTTCAACATAACACAGGCCTGACCTACAAGAACAGTGTATGTTTAATCTATCCAATATTGTGTTGGTCATGCTATACACTGATTTACTGCTTGTCTGTTCTGAATACAGAAGTTAAAGAACTTAAAAATGAATCGCATATTAAATTGCAATGTTGGTAAAAAAAATATCACAATTAGATTATTTTCCAAAATCCAGCCCTACTGGATATGTATGGAATAAAAAAACATATTAGTGTTTCCAGACTATTGCCCCTATTCTGTTTTTTTTTTTAAATATAAAATTCAGAATTTCTTAAAGTAAAATAATCCTACAAGCAGTCGAGTGTTTTTCATGGTGTTTGGAGCAGGGAGTCAATGCTGCCAATTTGTTTACCACTGTGTGAGCGTGCCGCAGTGAGCTTGATGTATGGTGTGCAACTGAACGCACAGCTACATTATTATTATTATTACTATTATTATTTTTTTGGTGCCATGGCCAAGTTCAGCCACGACAAAACGTAGCAAAACGTTTATTTCAACTGAATTGATGGTGCCTGGAACACCCTGTCGCTGCCGATTGGGTAACGCCTCTGACATCCACCAAACAAGAGAAAACATACATCAAAGCCTATTGCGCACCTTTGCTCACAACCTTCTTGCTGTGAGGCGACAGTGCTAACCAGTGCACCACCGCGCCGCCCGCAAACAAAATCATTTAAATAAATCCAATATAAATATAATATAGGTATTTAGCTGCTATTAAGCAGAAATGAGGATAAACTATGAATTGTGTTAGCCTAACTGCAAAAAAATATTTATACATAAATGATACTTGTGAACATCAAATGTAGTTTTTATAATGTGAATAATTGAATAAATAGCAAACTTCACATCATGCAATCATTAAATCTTTGAACACGTGCATTTAACATAAGCTTACTTTAGTTTTTAGTGTCACGTGCCAGCCTGTGAACCATTTTTGGAAGTTCAACTTCCTTCATGTTTTGCAGCGGCCGTTTATTTAAAAGGACAGTGGCGGTACCTCAAACTCTGTTGTGTACGCAAGTGCACTGCACTTCACTGCCTTTTTAATATGGCCGTGTTACATACAAGTCACTGCTGATTGGGTAAACCCTCTGACACCACCACCAAACAAGGAAAAACATACCTCAAAGCACTATTTCGAGGAAACATGTTTTACCCGGAAATGGTAGCAAAACGGTGCTCACCGTTTTCAGATTGAACATGCCCCTAGTGGGGGGGAAATAGTACGGTAGCACCAGTTAGTTTACTTCCTCTCTGGACAGAAATGTTTGACAGTGGAACTGCCCAACCTTCTGTGTGGGAGTGTGGATTGAACGGCCACAAAATTGATTGAATGAGTTACGGTATCTAACTACACCGTTCTGTCTATTATTTTGCATCATAATAGCATAAAAAGTCAGAATTAGATTTTAAAACCATTTATTTACATTGCAAACATCTAGCTATTTGTGCTCAAATGCCAAATATAGTCTGAAGTCTTGAAATTTGAGTCTGGAAAAGTATGGAGTTTTGAAATGGAAAATGACTTCTGTTACAGTACGTGTACTTTCACAGTCTAATATGAGGGTATGAGTACATGCTGAGACATAGCTTTAGGGACAATAAGACCTTGCACTGGGCCAGCAGTGTGCCCTGTTATCTGAGACTGTGTTATTTTTGGCGTTTCCTGGAGCTCTCACGCCAGTGTTGTAAACATTTTTATCTAATACCTGTGGTCTTAAGTCAAGAGGAAGTCTCAGCCCTCCTCCCTCCCGTCTGAACCTCAGCATTAGTAGATCAAAGATGTCACCCCATGTCTACTTCCTCTAAATCCACCCAACAGCTGATAACTGCTCTGTGGCCAGAATGTTCGGGAGAGTCAGCGCCATGGCACTGTGGTTTTAGTCCACGGAGCGGAGACAATGGGCTGTCAACACCAGCTTGGCTCGCCGTCCGCCGTGTAATCTGCAGGATGAGTGTGAGTGCTGAGTCTAGCCCTGTGTAGTGGGGGAGGGGTGCATCGTTTGGGTAGGGGGGTATAACTGGCCTGAATCCTGAACTTAGAAATTTTATTCCCTGGAAGCTCATGTGAACATGTTTACTTATCATTATGGGGTCATCTGACTTGCTCAGAATGGCTTCCTCTTTTTTATTTTTTTATTTTAAGTACAGAAGGAGAAAGTGCTTTCATAGCTGCATGACAAGGGGTATTGGAGCCCCCCTACCCCCATTATTTTAATTATTGCCCTAGATAACCAGCCCCTTCCATGTATTTGTAACTCAGCTCTGACACGCTGTACCCCCCTCAGCTGTCAGTCCATGGCAAAGCTCTCGTACACGCAGGGAGAGTGCCATATATCACAGTCAAGGTCTACATGATACCATAGCACATACACAGGCATTTACTGCCCTTTCATCACACAGTAGTAAATAGAGTTTTACTCTTGAACTTGTTTGACTGACAGGCTCAGTCGTTCGATCTTGGAACACCCTGTACTAGTCAAAGAGAAGTAGATAATTGACATATAGCATAGCAGGATGGTTGCAAACCTGCCAAGCTTGCTCAGCTGGGCATTAAAATTGTAAAGAGGCACCGTTAATCTGATAAGTTACACCTGTGCTTGTCCTGCTGTGAAAAAGGTCAACTAAAACTTTCTCCCAGAGCCCAAACCGTACTGGCAGCCCGATCCCTATCTGCACATGCGCAGAAGTGGTCCTGTCAGTCAAAGAGGGTTACCACAAATGTGTCTGTTCACAATTACTCGTGTGTCTGTGGTCTGTTCTCATCTCAGGGCGTCAAATACCGATGCTTTCAGAAAGGATGCAGAAGTTACCCTTCAGCGTCTGTATGAGATGCCCTCGTGCGCCCCTGTATGAGTCGCACTGCCTAGACTGGAAGCACTAGTAGCTAGCTAAGAAGCTAGCTATGTTAGTGTAAAAGGCACTGACAGCTCCCCAAAGCCCCTTACCCTATCACAGAGGTGTGTGCCTAAACCTAAGTCAGCGATTGCATGCATGTTGACTGGCTAACCATAGCAGCTAACACATCGGTCGCCAGGCTCCTTTGAATAGGTAGGCAGCACATTGTCTCCTGCTATAGGCACAAACAGGTTGTTAGACCTATTTGGGGAATGTTACCAAAGGTTGGTAATATGCATTATAGACACAGTTCATTATCATCAAGGACACAGTTAAATGACGCCACTCATTTGCACACTAATGGATTTTATTGGCAAAAATAAGCAAAAGGCCTGCTGCTTGGGTCATGTCAGATCTTGCACTAAGCAGGATATTGGCGTATTAGTTTACTGACATGACTTTACACTGGCTGGTCTTATCAGGCGATCCTGCCACTTGTATTCGTACATATGGAGAAACTCTTTAAAAAGCAGTGCAAAATGCAGTGATGTCTAATATTTATGTTGACGTACTTATGCTGGCCAGCTCGTTTACATAAATTCAAGTGAAGCGCTACTTTGTAGAATAGTTGGCTGCCGTGCCAAATACTTAAGAGTTTGTGTCAGTACCTAAGTTATACCTTAATATCATCTGATAATTGTTCTCTATCACAATAAAGTGGGGTTTTCTTTGTGTGTGATTTGCTGTTTTTTATCCAAAGTGCCTAGCAGGTTTTACAGCTTAATATTATACTAATTTAAAATCCAGGTGGAAATAGAATTTTTAAACCACTTGGAATATAAGCATCGCTGACAGGTGAGTGAAGGAAAGTTGCATGATGGTCTGTTTCTTTCCACAGGGTCCTGGGTGGAGTTGGAGATGAACCGAGGCACAGTCGCATCAGTCCAGTTGTCCTCCACAGACGGCCCGGCCCCAGGCCTGCTGCCCCTCCCTCAGGTGGAGGAAGAGGAAGCAGAAGCCATGGTTGGGGGGCTGGAGCACGTTCCGTCATCATCCTCGATCCACAACGGAGACATGGAGAAGATCCTGCTGGACGCCCAGCACGAATCAAGCCGCAGCAACTCCTCCTGTGACAGGTATTGTTAAGTTTTACCAAGCTGGAACCTCCATGGCCAGCGGGGGGCTCTGATCGCAATAATCAGTCCGATTGCATTGGACTTAATGGTAAAATTGACCTAACTTCTCACTTGATTTATAACCTCAGTAAACACTTTCCTTTTATGGTTTGAGTCTTTAGTTTCACGTTTCTTCAAAGCTTATGAGTCAGCTGTTTTTCCAGTAAGTACATTTTGCTTTAAGCTTGTTTTTTGCTAGCCAGAATTAGCATCTATCACAGATGCTAACCAAGCTCTTTTTTTTTTTTAAGAAACTTTATTATAAATTACAAAAATAGTCAGATGCATACAAAAACACAGAGTAAAGTCAGAGAGCCAATACATTTCCCATATCACAAATATATATGCTTAAAAGAAATCTGCATAATCACAATAAAGATTTTCATTTATCCTTATCAGATAGCTAACAGTGTGTGTGTGGGGGGGGGGGATAACCAAATAAAAAAAAAAAAATTATATTTCAGAATAGAAAATAAAAGAATACATGTAAGAAATATCCCGCTACGGGATACAAAAAGGGTAAACTCGCCATACACTAACAATACATAAAGGATAAATTAATCGCTATAATATCAGGGATATCAATCCTGCCCTGCTGAAGGGTCCTTGTGAAGACGAACGCTGCGGTTGAAAAGTCTTTATTGCTTAGGAAGGTTCCTAACTGAGTGAAGTGAACTGGAAGCATTTAAATGGCATTCATCATAAGAGCTGGTCACCTTTTGCAAAGGGTACACTGGACCATCCATTACGAAAGAAAAGGAGATTTCTCTCTTATGCCATATCTTGCTAATATGCATTGGCCCTATGTCTTGAACTGTCAACAATAACTGAGACCCATGCGAGCTATGTTACTAGTCTTGTAAAATGATCTAAGTGAGGATAATGTTGCAGCGTGTAGACACCCTTAATGCCTTTAGAAACTGCTATATTCAAGCTGGATAACCTCTTCAGTAAATATAATGTATTATTTCAGTGTTTGATTTATTTGTGGCGGCCTACCACATTATCAACATCGACAGCCACATAGTGATTTTTTTTTGTGTTTTACTAATTGAAATGGGGAAAATTGTATGTGAAGACAACGCATATATTTGCTCAGTACCTCTTTCTCCTTCACATCTTTCCTTTAAAAAGTGGTTAGGAAAGGAGATTTTTTTTTTTTTTTTGACTTTTCGACCGCACACACTGGTCTGTGTGTGCTGTTTTGTTTGTTTTTCTGACCTCCCTGTAGTTAAACCTTTTATTGGGGATTTTTCACCATATGTACACTTGTCTTTCTTTACCTCTGAAAGGTTTTGGTCAAAAGGCTGTTATATACTTCCTAATCTCCTTAACATTTCCTACACAAGAGGGCACAGGAATGTCCGCCATGACTGAAAAGTTAAAAGAAAGTCACGAGTTCTTGGGTTCAAACAAGACTATGTTTATAGTTGTTGCATATTTAGACCACGTGGTCAACTTGGTTCCTGTCTAATGCTTCTCCTGACCTAGAGCACCCTGCTTCAGAAGTTGCATTTGATTTTTAAAGCCAAAATAGTGTCACTTCTGTCCTTGGTTTAGTTGTTGTACTAACGTAACGTTACACGTTATTTTTCTTTTACCTGGTGACTGTTCCATCAAGGTAGATAAAGTAAACTCCTGACTTATTTTGATGCTTCATAGCAGGCAACTGTCAAGCTTAATTTAACTTTGGCTCAAAGAATTTCCAGTGGACGGAAACAGAATCCCAAAAGACCAGTCTCTTTTCACACTCGCGTCACTTATGTCGTGTTTGGAAACACAAGTTCTGACCTTTTTCTCACAATGTGAACAAGCATGAATTTACGTGTTCAAAGACCATATTAATAAAAAATAAGTTATGAAAATCATGAGTGAGCACAGTTTATTTGAAAGCTTAGCGTGTATAAGTTGCGTTGAAGATATTTATTATTTCACTAACTTTCAATGCCGATGAGCTTGTACATGTACTAAATTACATCCTGTGAAAGAGAATGTGTCAAAGGCTAACTGATTATGAAGAGTTACTTCATTCCTTTCTGACACATTTCTTGTTCTAGTCACGTCCTGCCAGTTGGATGGTCATACATAATTTGTAGAATGTCCAAAACATTTCACATTTGTCTTACTCTTACCTCTGGCATTTGTCACTGCAGACATAGGGTGCTTCTCAAGTCTCCTAATTGCATCCACGTTTCCCTCACTTGCGTCTTTTCCTAAAAACTAAGCATGAGACATGAGACGTCCTTTCCTGCAAAGCATCACATGAAGCGACGTCCGTTTCTGATGATTGCAGCACATGATCACAGCTGGATCAGCTGTCAGTCGGCTCTAACAGCTGTAGAGACTTTTCATGGAGTTTGTGTACTGTACATGTGCACGGTGTTGGTACTAATAAAGTCTCTCAGTTATCAGTGCAGAAAGGCATGATTCTCTTTGCATCATTTCTACTGGCACAATGCTGATATTATCTGCATTTATATTTATTAATTCTGATTGTGAATTTGTTATTGAATAACCCAGAATATGATCATGGTGTATTGGGATTTATTAGGCTAAATGTTTCAGGGAAATTGAAATGATGTTACTCATATCAAAGTGGATGCACAGTTTTAGGCTTTCCGTTTATTTCCTCTTCTGATATCCTTTAACACTACTGCATACGTTTTATTTGCAAGTCCCATCACTCGCAAGTCGATCACTGCTTTCCATCAAATCAATATAACGATTTTTATTTGCGCAGCAGCTTTCATTCACACTGTCATAAGCTGATTTTACTCGCTAAGCCGCCGGCTGCTTTCATCAGATGCAGTCTGAGATGGCTGGATGTGCAGGCTGTATTTTCCTTTACTTGCTTCATTAGAGACTTTAGTGCAGTTTAGTGGCTTGTCCGACTCCTTAATGACGATAAATTATGATAAACGTGTTTCTTGCTGACAGACTCTCCGACTCTCTCTGACTTTAATTTTCTCCATAATAAAATTTGATGGGAGAAATAAAATCTTTCTAATAAGGTGTGTGTGTGTGTGTGGGGGGGGGCGGCTTCTGTTGTTCAGACCTACAATAAACTCAGATTTTAACTAGACGGTGAATCATAAAACAAATCAAATCAAGACTTTGCAGTGATACAGTTGAGCTTAATGTTTCTGTCGTGATGTATCAGATCAGTCCGATCAGCTGCAGCATCCAATCAAAATAACGGCTACCCAATAAAGGGGCGTGTCGGTCCTGCTCCTCGATCCTTGCTCTTCGGAGCGCAAATAAGAGCTTTGGGACAGTCTGCAAGATGGCGGAGCGGAACAACTTCTGGTTGGAGTGAGGAAACGACAAATAAGAGACTTGAGAAGCACCCCTTGTCTCCTCATCAAGAGCCCCAGACATGTTGGTGCAATTTCTCTGCGAATAGAAGAACACTGAAGTTTGTCAAGCAAAAGAAGAAAGAATTGCATTAGATGAACTGAAAGATATAGGGCTACTATTAGCTATTACCCATTTAAGGAAAAGCAGTAGACAATATCTTGTACATACTGAGGAGGTCTATCCCTGTATTAGTGGGTGCCCCCAGTTGCAGCTCAGCGTTGATGGAATGCCCCTCTGGTGTGTAGTCAGCAACTCATTAGCCTTCCCTTCCGGCTGTTGTTCACTTTCCTTTGCTGTTAAACGACAGTAAAACATGTCGTCTTGCAGCAAGAAACTCAACAACATCTGCTCGTGTAAAACAATCTTGGTGTTCTCTGGTGAAATCAGTGATAAGCAATGTTTGTTGGATAGTTCAGATGTTGAGAAAACTGCCATCTTGACTGAAATATAACTTTCCAGTGTAGAGGCGGTTTATGTGCTAAGCCCTGAGGGTGCAACTGGGTGTACACTTGACAAAGAGTTTGTCACGATCAGCCTTGTTTTTTGTTCACTTTCGGCGTCAGGCACCACCGTGCACCTGGAATGCTTTGAGGTTAAGTCTGATATTTCAACTCTGACATTTCCCAGTTCTGAGCAATCTGGAGCACGGCATCAGATAAGGGGCATGATGATACACTTTGGTCATGAGACATGACAATGCTCAAAAACAAGATTAGAAGATTTTTAACACTATTTTGATGTAATATGAAATGCTGAAATGGGGGATGATTTTGAATATCATTTCCTGCATTGTGCTCCAATTTTGGGTGGAAATGTCTTCATTTATAAAAAGAGAAACAAAAAATTCAGCTGGCAGGTGACAATTCACAAATAGAAAAATACAACAGAATATAATGCAGTAATCAGCAGCCTGTTACTTTTTTTTGACAATGCACATTTGTTGCATTTTCATTTGTAAGTTTACATTTTTTGCCGCAAGGCATTTTTAGAAGTTTTTAAGAAATGCTTTCAAAAAGTGACGGGGACAAAATCATCCATTTCAAAATGTGGTTGGGACAGTGTCCCTAGTGTCCCCACCTATGGTCACTTAGCTTCTAAACGTTCCTTAATATTGCAGTGGAAAACTGAAGTCAGCCCATAAATATGTAAATTTGCCCTCTCAACATGTTGGGTCAGCTTTGACTATGACGTGACACCTGCTCAGAAGTTGAGTTGGTTTCCGAAAATAAAATGACATCATCTTGCGTCCCATTTTACTGAGCACATTAGAAAAATCCTGACTCTTCCAAATCCCAGCCACATCATGTGCTTGTGCGTAATCCTCGAGTCCGCGATACAGCAGAGCTTATCAGAGAGCCGGCAGTCAGCTGTCAACGAATCACCTGAGGATGTTTGAGTATTTGATCCAAGAACACTGTATCAGCAGTGCAATGTTTTACCAATTTTAGAACAATCAAGGTGTCATGTTACGCAGGATTAATTAGAATTTTTTTTATTTCCTTCAGTACAGGAGCAACAGGACTTTACTGCTGGGTAAACCACTGGTTCGCATTACATACTGTACCATTCAAGATGTTGTTGTAACATCAAGTAGACAGCAAGAAAACTCCTTTTCAACAACCACACGAGTCCAGATATAGCTTTCTTGCTCAATGTGCGTGAAGTCAAACAGGGGTGGAACAATACAAAACTACTGTCAAGTCTTCTACATACGGGTTACTGTAGATGCATAACAAACCAGTGTGAGAGAGTGTAGGGAAAAGAGAACTGAAGGGAAAAGCAAGCTGAGCAGACTCAAGTAGTGAGTAAACACTATGACAACAATTTCCAGGAAGGTGCGAAGGTCACGAGGAGTCACGAGGAGTCATGAGTTCACCACTTTGCTAATAACGAGGCCTCTTGATGTCGTTTTTTGACTCTGCTCACAGCCCTCCGCGGCCCCACAGTCCCCAGGATGACGGACAGATCATCTTTGACGTGGACGTGACTGGCAGAAGAGACAGTCAAGTAAGGGCTTGTGCACCTCTCAGGTTCTCAGTCTGTTTCCATGGGAACCTCCACCACCTGCCCTGAAGTGGGGTGTGTGTGTGTGTGTGTGTGTGTGTGTGTGCGCGTACACGAGAATGACAACTGCTGCCTGGCTTTTAGTTTCCATGGAAATGGCTGCCACTCCCAGTGTGGATTTCTTTCTTTTGCATTGTCACTATTACTTTCACTGTTGTTCACTCTTTATCTCTTTTTGTCTGTGAGGGCACTCTGGAAACAAAACTCTTAATAAATACACAATCTTGTTTGTCTTGAAAGGCTAAATTAAATGTCTTTCTTTAGTCAGAAGAAGATGTCTTGGACAAGGAGAGGGACATGGACATCCTGATGAAGGACGCAGATTGGGTTGCTGACTGGTCTAGTCGACCGGAAAACATTCCCCCCAAGTAAGTCTCAAACTCAGTAAACATCAACCTAATGTTTCCATGGCAACCAAATCACAGCTCCTTGTTTGTCCTGAGTAAGTGGATTACTCATTATGGCAATAAAGTTGGTCTAAAAGCACAAATATAAAGCCAGCTGCCAGAATTTGTGTATGAAACTCTGACGCTCACGTTACAATTGGAAAAGCTGAAGGTTAATTGATATGCAAGTTAAACCTCTCTTCCAATAATTTAAAGAAAGCTATTTAAATAATGCATAAATGTACAGAACTTACAACAATTTTAGCTGGCGCACAATCATATTTTTTATATATATACACACACACACACACACACACACACACACACACACACACACACACACCTTATTACAAAGATTTTATTTCTCCCATCAAATTTTATTATGGAGAAAATTAAAGTCAGAGAGAGTCAGAGAGTCTATCAGCAAGAAACGTGTGTGTGTGTGTGTGTGTGTGTATGTGTGTGTGTGTGTATATATATATATATATAATATACTCCCACAAAATAATTTAAGAATCAATTTTATATGAAAATGGGGAGGGGGGGGGCCGATGACTTTTATTGCTGTATAACCTATTAAACCTACAGCTTTTTCGAAGCCAGTCTACTTTATCAGCCACAAAAACTTGGTTCAGATGTTTGTATTTGTGTTTCAGTCCTCTAAAGATGAAGCTGAACCAAGTTGTCTCATTTGAGAGCTCTAAACTTCAATGAATGACTAACAATGAATGACTTAAGCAAATTATAGGGGGGTGCATTTACCAAGATTGACAGGTATCAGGTTGTCAATCAGCAGTGCTGTGTCTAAAGCGACTGTGATTTATGCAGGGAGTTTCACTTCCGTCACCCTCGACGCTCTGTAACACTCAGCATGAGGAAGACCGGGGCCATGAAGAAAGGAGGCATCTTCTCCGCAGAGTTCCTCAAAGTCTTCATCCCCTCGCTGCTACTATCACACGTCCTGGCTCTGGGGCTGGGGTAAGCAAAAACTGCCACAGGTCTTTGAAGGGTCACACTGAAATTAATGCCTTTTTGTAGTCAAAAGCTCATTAAAATTTTTATGCCAAAATATAACAGATTTTATTTGTTGCTCCCAGAAATGTTTTCTTATCAGGGTGGGAAAACCAGCGCTTATGCCATCACAGAACACTGAAACGGTCCACTGAAGCCAAAGGTCACTTAAGGGCAGAACACCCAGAATTTAGTGTTGTTAAAGGTTTGGGTATTGATATCAGTTCAAGTTTGTGCTCAGATATTAGTGTATAGGTGTTTCACAATCATTTTATAAAACATTATTTGTGCATTTTCTTAATTTGTAAATATTTCCCAGTTGTACATGAAGCCCAGTAGGGGGAGCTGTACAGCTGCACACAGCAGTCAGCTGTGTCCCTCCCCTCATGACAAACAGGGAGAGCAGCTGCCGACTGAAAGGCTGCTCACCTGCTGCCTCGTAGTGAGCCCCCGACGCTCCCAGTGGCACTCTCTGGTTGTGATAGCACATGTTACAGTAATCCTGGCTCCTCAATCAGATAATGTCACAGCGAGGATTCCTCAGGCAGCAGTCTTTTCTTGGACATGACGTGGTATGCAAGGAGTGTCATTAACAAACCTGTGATAATCACAACATCCCTCTTGGCTATTCTGGGGTTTATATGGTTAGATAATAAATCTCTATGGTCTCACTGAATGGTAGCTGTTGTTTATGAAGAACTGTATGAGAAAAAGGGCTAATTGTTTTATTTTTGGTATTTCTGTTCATTTAAATATTTCATAATCCTCCTCAAGTTACATGTTAGTCTATAGTGCTGGGTTTGGTTGTTTTTAGTTTCTGTGTAGAGATAACAGCTATATTGGCACCAGTTTAGCTGACATTAGCTGTCAAAAGCTGTATTTATAATATTCCAATATCAGTCCTACTCACAAATATTGATACTGGATTTATCTAATTGCAAAAACAGCATTTTGGAGACCTGTTTTTCTATTAAGTGCCCTAATAGCACTGTTAAATTACACAAACATTCAATGAAGAAAACACTTAAGATGTCTGAGAAACGTTCTGGATATGCACACCAATTTGTTCTTTGCTTAAAAATGTATAGTGCTATAAAAAGAAAGTCCCTGTTGGATCACATCAGTATTATGGGTGAGCTACTGGTATATGGCATCGACTTAAAAAACTATGTATCCCTGTCTGCATGTCTGGCTGCAAGATGGTGTAATATAAAATAACAAAAAATATATATGTATAAATATATATTTTTTCATGAACAAATTTAACGCCCCATGGCCGTACTGATAGTGAAGAGCAAGACACTAGCTTTGACTGATATGTTTGCTTGATTAGTGTTGACAGTTTTTCTTTTCTTCCCTATCAAAGTTGTGTCCGTCTTGTACTTAACATGTGGTTTTGCTTTCTGGATAAATGTTGCTAACTCTTGTTAGCCTTGCCAACGTTAGAGCCCTCTTGTTCTTCCCCTTTATTGTTTCCAAGTGAACCAGGTTCAAAGACCTTACAGATCTTTTTCACAGCAGACATTTTGAAAGCAGAAAGTGCACAGGTGGCATTAATGATTTTTATTGTTGTTGAATTCTATTTTGGTGAGGCAAGTCCAGGGACTGGCACTGTACATGCTATACTCACTCACTAGAGAGGCTTCCTGGGAACATAGCCATCATTAATGGTAGTAGTTCATCTCTCCTTTTCCTGCTATGACAAATGTCAAAATATCTGCTGGGAAAAATGTCTATTTTACATCTGTATCCACCTTTTTTATGTAGATTTTCAGTTTGCACATAAATGAAATCTCAGCGACAACACAGGAAATTTGAAGAGTTATTATAATTTGCTGCAATGGAAGCAGATTTACTAACCACGACGTACAGGAAGCATGTGACTGAAACGTCACTGAAGCTTCCGCTCCACTTGGCGGATTAAAAATAACGGCAGACGAAAAGGGTTAGGGTTAGAAAACAGAAATGACATGTTTCCATCACGTTTTTCACCTTTGTCATTCACTTTTTTAATTACATCCTCTTGTTGCGCCCTCTTCTGCAATGGTTTAGTGGCACCTGAATGGATGCACTCAACTCCTAATATTCACATAACGATAGTGGATGGAAACGCACATTCATCTGCATTTTTTTTTTTTAATGGAAATGAGTTAAAATTTTGTGCTGAATGTGGATGGAAACTTGACTATTGTGACTTCACCATAGCAGGAAAAGTACAGGTAGAACTAATAACATTAATGGTGACTCTGTTCCAGCAATTGTTACAACAAAGCAATAAGTGTTACTTGTTACGGCTGTGTAGGACAAGTCAAAATGCAGTGAAAAAGGTCTGTCCAACTAAAGTTTCACGCCACAATTTTTACCCTTTTCATGCGTGACCCCTTGCAGTGTCCCCCTAGTTAAGCTCCTAATTAAGCCAGTGATTCCCAAACTTAACATCCTGTTTTCTAGGAATGCATTGAAGGTGAAGACAGAAAATGAATGTAGTCAGTTGAAAAGTGATTCCTGACATCAGATCGGGGTGTTGACAAGGGGTTAAGCTTTTCCTTGCATGTCTAGTCAATACACCACCACAGCTGGTTGTTTTTCACAGTGATATTTTTACCGGTCACATTCCCATGCTGCAGTGAGTATGGTTTGTAACCTGCTCCTTGTCTACCTTCTGCTCAACAGAGTCTACATTGGAAAGAGGTTGATCACACCACCTGCCAGCTCTTTCTGAACCTGGAACTGAAGAAAAGTGCCTGAGAAAGTGTTGCTGTCATGAGAAGAACGCCCTCCTCTCCTCCCTCTGTCCCGCCTGCCCCCCCCTCCTCGTCCCTGAGATATGACTTGTTCTCAGATGAAATGCATCTACCTTTTCCTCTCTCTCCCCTCCTTCCCCCCCCTTTTTTTCTTGATTGCTGTTCTCTGACTATCTGTAGATATTCCCTCTCTCCCTCCTCATAACCTTCACTCATTTGTATAAGCTTTTCAAAGGATGAATAAGGTCATATTTCCTGTTCCCCAGCGATTGGGTTTGATTGTTTATTACGGGTGGGTTTTCAGGGAGGGTCACAGCATCAAACCAAACTCTTCTACTTCATACGTTATCCCAGTGCCCTTTGATCATCTGATAACGAGGGAGGGCTGTCCAGTTTTAGTTTAGTTTTAACTGACCACAGATTGTGCCACCTACGTGAGTAGCCCAACACTCGATCTCGAAAGAGTGCGACCAGATTCAGAGTCAGCTACGCAAACTGAAAAAGTGTTCATGCCTTTTTTGAAAGAAGCCATTTTGTTTACTTTCCATAGGCTACATAGTTTAAAAAATATATATAATTTTACAACAGCGGTGATTAAGTAGTTTTGATGAAAGGAGTTTCAATAGTGGCCATCATGAATTGCACCGGGGGAGTCTCTGGCTCTGTCTGCCAGACGAGGGAGAGATTTATGGGACATTTCTTCACCTTTTCTGTGATGAAAACGAGAAATTAAAATCATTTGAAATCTGCATCTGAATGAATATTTTTGCAAAGTTACAGTAACAGGAAACCAGGGTGTAGAAGTGTGTTGTGCGGGCAGGCAGTGTGGCCCTCTCAGTGTGTACACCAACAGTATTTTGTGGTTCAGTCTTCTGTCCATACGGTCTGTGTCGGCTGGTTTGGTCCTGACCTGTCAGTTCCCACTTTTATTCCAGATTGGGCTGGATATGACATGGTACATGGTGCTGATTTGTTTCTAATTTTTGTGGATTTTAAGTGATTCAAAAAGGTATCAAAAAAGTGAGATTTGAATTAAAGAGATATATTGACATTTGTTATTAGGATGTCTGAGTAATTTCATTTGAAAAGTGTTATATGAAAGATAAATGTAAACTTTCAGAGTTGGTTGGTTGGCTTCAGATAATTGTTATTAAAGGCCATTTCTTATGAGCAAAAATGTCTAGAAATACTTCCATCAAGCTGCACATGAAGGGAACTGATTCCAGGGTCTGTCTTAGTTTGCGTTCACTTCATGCGTAAACACAAGGACTTGGCTAGCATGTTCAGTAACATCTGCAACATGTTTGAAAAGCCGAATCAGACATCTGCTTCACTGGAGTATCTCTGAGGTTGGTCTGTGGTCAGTTTTGTCCCAAGTGGACCAGACCTGGTTCAAATAATATTTCATTTAGAAGTTCAGTTCTTAGTTTTTCTTCCACTAATTGGCTTGTTGCGGACTACTTTGTTGACAGACGTACAGCTTTTCACCTGAGTTTAAAGATAAATATTATACTACCTTTTTATTTTATTTTTTTTACATGAAACCTGTGGGGTGAGCTTTCTGACAGAATCAGCCTGTTGCTCGATGACCGACAAAAATGGATGTTGCTTTGTTGCCTTTTCAAAAAAATGTTAAATGATTTTGTGACTACTGCATTTCAGTGTGCAATTTCACAGAGCAAGAAAAGCATAGACACAAAACAAAGTAACTTCTTCGAGCTCTGACATTTTTTGAAAAGCATCGTAACAAGCGTATGTGAAGTTTTAGTTTGTGGGTCTTTCATCGACCCCACTAGAGGGCATAGATGTGAAAGTATTTGGAAAAACTACTACTTTTTTTCTGCTTTTGACAGCTCCTTGAAGTAAAGGTAGAACAAGCCTCTCCATGAAATAGTTTTGCTACATATATTATATGATCCAGCAGGTCAACCTGTCTTTTTGCTTTACCTCTTATGATAGGCTCATTAACTACCAGCAGTGACTGGGGTACTGTCTCCATTTCAGCCACAGAGGTACTGCACACGACATGCATGTCTCTTGTGTTTTACGTGCAGCGTTTGGCTGCAATATTTTGGATTGTTCTTTACTGTTTGTTTTGTTTTGAGTTGTCTGTTTTGTTTTTTTGTGAGTGGCAGTGGCAGTAAGGTTGTGAACGCACAAAGCGGGAGTCAAGTTTGACACGGTGTGTGAAGATGAAACTCCCATTGTTGATGGCAGGGCCTGATGTGAATAGGAAATGGAAGTGTGGCAAGAGATTTCCCTCAGACTGCGGTGGTCTAACAGTAGTTATTGTAATGATGCATTTGCTTTGATTTTTCTTTTTCCCACTACATTGGAAAAAAATGATAAACATTTTGTCATTAAAGATGACGTGAATAAAACTTCACTGAATGGGCCTTTTTAATTGTGAATAAAATGAACTTGTTTTATACTTGCATCCCACAGGAAACCTTCAGTCTTTGAAAGATACTTATAAACGGACTGTATTTTCTACTTGCCATAAAATGTATCCCCCCTTTATAATGCACAGATGATGGCCAACTGTCAAGTATTTAATTTTGTGTATACTTCACATCATGACTAATAACAGGGGTGAATATGGAAATGTTTCTATTTCCCTAGCAAAAGTTATTGTGGGATACAAATTATTTCAGACTGTATTTTCAACTTGCCAGAAAATGTATCCGCCATCCATAACGAGGTTGCTAGGCCATCTGAAATCATTTGTATCCCACCAGAGGCGAGCAAAGTGTTAAACTGATGACAGTGATGTTGATACAGTATCGATGGCGTATGTGGAGCAGCTTACTTTAAAAAGGTGACAGTCTGTCTGAATCTAGCTTCTAAACAGTAACATGGATGAAAAAGTGATCGACTACGTGGTCAGTTATAACATCACCAGACTATCGCGAAATAAAAATTCAATAAATTCATCTGAGTGCAATGAATAATACGAAGTTTGGTAACGCATAACGTAAGCCTATAAAAACGTTTATAAGTGCTAGCTTGCTCTACACAAACCTCGTTAATAAAACAATACTAAAACGATAAATTAAACAATCGGTATATTTTTCATTCACTTTGATGAAGTCGAAGGTCCGTCTTCACCGCTGAATGCACGCGCGCTCCCGCGGCAGGGGAAACACTTTCTGACGGGGATAACTACCTTAGCGCGACACCTGCAACTTGGGAGAAGTCCCGGTACGCAAGAAAATGTCCCGGTACTGCAAAGAGTAAAATGTCGAGGTGCCGGTGCGTTCCGGCCCACTTCAAGCACTGGTTTTATCTATTTGAATCTGCTCTCCCCACTGTGTGCGGTCTCTCACAGAAGACAACAGTAAAGTGGCTCTACGTCGCGGACTGAGGAAGCACTGCACTCCAGTGGCAGACACACTGCAGTGCTGACTGTCTCTGGCATTTTCAGTTATTTCCTTTAAAATGTTTCCCAAAAACTACAATGAACTTTGTTTTCCTCTCATTTACAACCGTGCCATATTTTTTTACAACAGGCTTCACAGTGCCATGTTGGAAGCTGTCTTCTCCACATTCTTGTTTAAGCATTCCTGTCAGCACAATAGCGCAATGAGGAAGCATAAAGTAGTAGACCCAAGTTGCCACACACGCATACTGTAGATGAAATTATGGATCACATCATTGGGATTTGTTTGCAGGCTTTCCTGTGGGGATATTCAAGACATCTTACATATATCATCAATCTGATGTCTTTGCTGTCTAGGCTGCTTTGGCCCTCCACCACCCTACTTTTTGACCCCATCTGTAACTCTCCCTCTCTAAATTGATAGTATTAATCAGATTTTACTTATTCAAATTAAGCATCTGCATTTTGATAACTTGTTGTCATTCCTGATTTAAATATACTCCTGGTCCTCTGCAGTTTAGAGAAAAATTGTATACTTTGTACTCCAACAATATGCTTATCAAGCTACCCTAATTAATATAAAGTAGTTTATAGCTTAACTGATTCTTTTTCCCCACCAGCTTTCCTACGCCTCTGACTGGCTAATACTTGTTCCCTCTGTTAAACTGGCATTACATACAGTAACATAATTGTACTGTATACTGTACATTCACACAGATGCACTTCAGCAGGTTATCTTGGTTTTGTTCAAATCCCTGACTAAAACATCTCTTAGAGAAGTAATTTTTTCCCTTCTGGTGCTCTAAATACAGATCCAAAACACGATGAAATCAGACAGAGGATCAAGCAGAATAAAGACTCTTTACAGATTCTGAAGTGGCTGCAACGTATTCCTTCAGGGCAATTGTGCCCGTCAAAATTACATCCACAAAAAGTGCTTCTTTAAGATGTCTAACAACATCACGGAAAGGATCCCTACGAGTGTCTCCCGGTGATCACCTTTCGCTCGAGAACCATTCTAACTCTGAAATCTTGTGAGAGGAGAATTGTTGCAGAAAAGCCACGGTACATACTGCATACTGTACAGACATGAGAAAGGTGTCTGTTTTCTCATCTAATACTCGACAAGAAAGCAAATAAGTGTATTTCCCAAAATGTCCAACTTTTCCTAAGTTGTGCAACAGGGCTGATGGAAACAATGTTCTTTGTAAAGAATTCTTAAGCTTCTTGTTATTCACAATCAACAATGGTTGTAGCTATGGTTGTAGACTTTCCTTGATAGCAGTGTATTAAGTCTGAATGAATGGAATCATCTTTGACAGCAACATCAGTTTTCAACATCACATAACCCAGATCACCAGGACTGCCTTCTAGCACCTCAAAAAAATTGCCCGTCTCCGTCCATCATTCAACTTCTCTGCTGCTAAAACTTTGATCCATGCATTTATTACATCCACAATTGACACCGTCCTATATAGTTCATCTGCCAAAGCAATAAATAATTTTCAATAGATCCAAAACTCTGCTGCCCGCCTCTTCACCCACACCTGTGACCACCTCACCCCCGTCCTCCACAATCTCCACTGGCTCCCTGTTACCTAACTCATTCAGAACAAAATCCTCCTCCTCACCCACTCTGCTCCTCGGACACAAACCTCCTCTTCCCACGTCTCAGGATGACACTACTCCTTGGGTGACCTGAGTTTTCACTATCGCAGCCCCCTCCCTCTGGAACTCCCTCCCCATACACATCCATGACTGACCTGGACACATTCAGATCACTTATCAAAACCTACCTCTTTAGATTAGCCTTCAAACTCCCAATAATATTTCACCTACTGCTATTTGCAAGTTTTATAGTCTCCCCTGCCTTTATGAATTTTGCATAAATAGGCCTATTCTAAGTATCTATTTTTAATGTGCTAAATGTACTGGTTTTATTATAAAGTGTCTCTTTGTGTGTCCTGAAAAGTACTATGGAAAAAAAAGTATAATTATTGTGAATAAATAAAGGAAAAATCTGCAAAGCTAGAAAATGTCAACCCCTCCCTTCATGTTCAATTGATTGACATTCAGGTTGATGTGCCAAATTGACATTTTAGTTAACCTAATTAATACAAAAGATATAGATATCAGAAGATCAGATAATAGGTAGGTCAATGCACAGTTAATAATTATGCACAGTTTTAATCAGGTAAACAAGAACTGATCTGAAAGTAACCCCTTCTTGATCCCTGCTTCCTCTTCAACAACGCCTCTTCCAGTCCTTCTCCATCTTCCCTATATGGAACCTCAGAACACCTGTTCCTGGCCAATCCAGACACAGAGAGACACGTGGCTCCTCCCACTGCAGCTGATGGCGTTACCATGGGTTACAGGGTGGTGGCCAGCTCCGTCTCCAGCCCTCTGGTGAGGAGACTTTCCTCCTCATCTCCTCAGGATTCAGCAGAACTATGCTGCAGCAGCCTTCACTGCCAGACAAAGACACACTGTGTGATGAAGAAATCAGAATCTTGATGTTCTGACAATTTCATCATTAATTAGTAATAATTCAGTGTATTCAGAGAGATCATGAGACAGATTTGGCTCTTTGGGTGCTGTGTCTGCAAATCAAGACAGCTGTTGTGTGTTGTAAATGTGAAACATAGGCTGTGTTCATGTTTTATTTATAAAGTATTTAAACAGCTGATCAAACAGCTAAGGCAAACTGTAGACACATGAAGCCATGAAATACAGCAGAAGCAGTTTAAAATGGCTCATATTTATTTATAAAACAAATTCAGTGACATGCAGCGTTTGACAGAAATGCCTATTCCTGTTTGTTGTTTGTCTTTCCGCCTGCCTGAACCTCTCCTCACTCACTTCCACTTGTCTGTGGTAAAGGTAAAGTGCTTAAAGTCCTACTCAGATCACTTCACTCACTTTTTTTGCAGTTAAAGATCAGTGTCAAAGTGATGAGTTCAAATGTAAAGTTTGTTTTTGAAATTACTGAACGAAAGAAAAGCGATTTGGGTATTAATTAGAAATTCCCCTTTAATCTCTAAGACTCTGAGTGGGATTGACAGCAGAGCCAACTGGCGCACCGAGACTCCAACAAGCAGTTGTGTTGAAGTGTCCTTAGCTATCTAGCAGTGGACCTCAGGTGGAGGTTGGTTTGGTCACTTGTTTGGCAAGCCAAGGAGCAGCATGGCACATTAACTTTCAACGTGGGCTTTAAACTCTGAGCCTTTTGTGCTGTGTCTCATGGCTGCTGTCTGGCTGACCCAGCGACACAGCAGTGATGTTGCTAATTACACAAAATGTTATTATTTGACTGATTATATGAAATACATTCTTCTGTCTACATTGAGAAACAACTGCTTTCAAACCACGTGACAGACAGACAGACAGCAGGCTTAGCATAAAACTCGGTATGCTAGCAGGTCTGTCAGATATCCAGCTTAGGCAGTGCTGCTTTTAGCTAAACGCTAATGTCAGCATGCTAGCATACTGTGCACTGCAGCAATGACTGAATGCTAATGTTTAGCTGTAAATTTTTTGATCCTGTTTGAATAGTGCTCTGAATTACACATATGATGATGGACAATTTAAAATGTACATTTAAAAGTCAAGAAAGTTGCAGCTTGATGTAAAACTGTTGAGGTATAAGACTGTGAAATCTTATTATTAAGACTTATCCAATCCATATCTTTTTGTCAAATTCATTCAATATCTCTTCTGGGTCCGCTAGCCGTCCGTTCAGTGTGTTTATCTCCTTCTCTCTGCATGTTAGCTTCTCAGCAGCAACTGTGGCGACACTTTGCTAACCCACAACGTAGCTAACAGTAGTTACATAACTTGCTGTGTTGTTGTTTGCTCTATATCATGATATTTGCCATAATATTGGATTTTTCCAGAATCATACCTTTTAAAGGGGACCTATTGTGCGTTTTCATATTTTCTGGCATTTGTTCCCCCGATGAAATCCCTGTGAGCCAAAACCTCAGATATCCCCCTGTTCTGAATGCTCTGTTTTAAACTGTTTTTTTTTTTTTACTACTTTTCTATATATGGTCATTTGCTCCAGGCAGATAATGCTCTCCACGCCCACAAAGGAACAGAGGACGGGGCCTTAAAAAAACAGGAGAGTCTACAACTTGTTTCAGACAGATGCTGAAATGAGGGCCTGCATGAAGAGTCAGAATAAGATGGAAATTCTTTTTTTTGAACTTTGAATCATACAAAGCTGCCATAGGGGAGTGTCAGAACAACAATATAGGGCTGGAAAAGCAGTATAATAAGTCTCCTATAATCAGGCTGTTTTCAGGGAAGTAAAGGAAACAGCAGAGTGAGGGAGGGCAGACTGTAGTGATTGCTATTCTATTTTATTTTATTCTATCAAATCTGTACTTTTCATAGTTTTGACCTCTAATGCTTACTGATTGGTTTCAATTTCTTTTATGTTTGGATCTGCTTTTTGCAGAATCCCACAAATATTAAATTGACGTCATTCCAACTGACCAACTGCTGTGTAAAGTTAACTGAACAGAACCAATAATAAGTCAGTAAAGCAGTTCCAGTATGTTTTCACATAGAGCAGCAGATCAGAGAGTTCAGTTATACTGCTGATCTCACTACTTGTCCTACATCTGTCGCTGCATGCCAGGACCGTGCCCTTCCTGTCCAGAGACCAGACCCTCCCCTCGCCTCCTCCAACTGTTTATCGGGCACGCTGCCAACTTCCCCCTCTAATTATCTAACACTCCTCTTAGCGAGGGCATTTGTTTTGTTTTCTGTAAGGACAGTTCAGCAAGAACTGGGGTGGGGAGGGGTCACTTTTTTAGAATCCACCTCTGACATTCAGACATCAGACTATCCTCCTCTCCTGCAGAGATGACCACCCACACACACACACACACACACACACACACACACACACACACACACACACACACACAGCGGCCCTCGCAGCCCTCTGGGAGAGGAAATAGTAGCAGCAAAGCCATTTGCTGCCCACCACGTTGTTATGGAAACTGGGCCAACATGGACTCAGTGCTAAAATGTTTTTCATGGCCACTTGTGTAGGAGGAGGTTTTGTCTGTTATAATGTGAGTCAGGAATTAACAATGTGTGTTAGAGTAAGCTGTTGCTGCCTGCTCTTATTGATCACCATGCAGCACTGATTTATTTATACCTCACAGCCATCTGTTCTCTGTGAAGCTAAACTAAACTAAAAATGGAAAAATGTACATTAGAAACCATAATTAATGTAGATACATATTGCTTACAATTACAATCTAACTTCCTTCTGATCAAAATTACAAGTTCATGTTAGTAAAATCCACATCTGTATGATATTATAGTCCTAGTTGCCATGGATCTTTTCCTTTGACTTTACATGGAACCTTAAAGGGATAGTGAGTGAAAAGAAAATCTGGTTTTCCTACACAGCCTTGGCTCAGTAAATGGAAAACAAAGAAAGTGGTGTGGACCTTGCCACACAACATTGTTCCAGCCAATCACCAAACAGGTGGCGTTAGTGGTTGAGCACAGGAGCAGTAACAGAGAGAGTTCTACACACCATCAGCAATCATTTAAATTGTGGCACTTCAGTAAGATTTTCCACAATGAATAATGTATAAACCCAAAATATCACAATGTTATATACAGGTTCCAGTGATTAACACAAGACTTTTAACATCTGGATAACCTCAGCACACCTGATTTATGCTCTTGTGCGCTGTGTGATATGATGATGATGATGATGATGATCATGACATGTTTTTTCTTTATAGTAAAATTTTTATTTTGCTGTCATATAAAACATTTGTTTCTGGCATACTTTTAAAATATGCTTTTTGAGAATTCGGACTAAGGACACATGAGAGGAGACACACCACACCCACTCTAACATAAAGATATCATTGATTGTAACAATACAATGGTTAAAGGTCAGTGGAACCCACATTATTGACACTAGTAAAATATTCATATCTCAATCTACATACTGAATACATTCAGCATTCATACTGTGTGTTTACAGATGCAAGAAGTGTACTGAGTGACCCACATGGTGCATTACTCTGCTATACGACAGCAGAGAGTAAAATGCATCCAATGAATTATAACCTTGTGGGAGAAGACAGGCTTAAAAGTGTCACGTTTGCAAAGTCTGAAAACACTGGTCTAAGCAGAAGTTTGCAGTGCTAACAATCAATAATAGGAGTGCAGTGAGATTTACAGTTTTATTGGATAGTGAGAAATTCTAGTTGTTGTCATTGGTGGTGCTCTCAGTTCTAAAACCCAGTAAGTGGGGTGGATATTAAACAAAGAAAAAAATAAGGCAGTAATGGCCCCAATACACTACCACTGATATATCGCCCATTGGAGGAAGGTTTTTAGAACAGAGGTTTCCAGGCAGAATATTTCAATTTAGCGCCGTCTTAGCTCAGCCCGTGGGGACTTGACTTGAGAACTGTAAGCTTACCAGTTCGAGTGCCACTACGGAAAGTGCCTGTGAGCAAGGCCCTGGACCCCTAACTGCTGCCCTGGCACTGCTCAATGGCTGCCCACTGCTCCTAATTAGGATGGGTATGGGATGGAAGACTGACGAAATGACATCGTCAGGGTTACATTGATGAAAATGTTTCCACAATCTCAGTATCTCTTTCAATGATGAGAAACTTCACGACAAGTTACTGTTACATATCTTGGTTTAATGTTACTCTTAGATACTATACCTTTTGAAAATGACAACTGGTCACTGTCATTCTGCACTCTGTTTTCTGTCCATTATAATCATATGTCAGTATCCCTAGATATGATCTGTTTGTGATTCAGCATTTTCTATATCTGTCCTATTCTTCCCAGGTGAAGATACCAACGATGGTCGTTTAGACTTGGCCTCAGATGGCTCTAACCACCATAACGACTGTCGTTACAACAACAGCCAGGAGCACTAACAAACCAGCGGTATTAATGTTCCTGGCAAACGACTCCACAGAGGTTAAATAGCTGAGTTTCCCATACAAGTCAGTCAGAACTGAAGAAGTCTCTTTGATGAGGGGCGAAATTTCTTCTAGTATCTTCAAGTCCAATTGCCCTTGATTTTAACCTATGACCTGGATGACTGAGAACCTCCACAGACGTCCTATTCTTCATGTGTGCTATGTGGCTGCTGAGACACTTGAGTTTTCCAATTAAGATCAACATGATATCATCCAATCCTACAGTAAAGTGGTCTAACACTGAACATGTGGCACAGCACATAATAATAATATAATAATAATTGCAGTTTATAACAAGGCCTTTTTATAAACCCATCACGGCAATTTATTAAAGGCTTTGAAAACCTTTTTTTCTCTTCACATTTTTACTTTGAGTGATGGGGTCCTACATGAGTGCACTATTTTCAGACAAAGTTAGAACAGTTATTTGTGTATGAAAATATTAGTTTAAGTAGTATTTCTTATCTTTTTTTTCCTCTTCCATGCTTTACTGCTGGTTTGAAGTGGACAGGGCTCAGGTGGAAAAATGGGCTCTCCACATCAGAATTTATCAGCATTTTAAATAAAAATTTGATGACAGTTGGTGGGTTGTTTATTTACTTTCAGTCCTGTCAGTCACCCACGCAATTCTGACACAGTGAAACTCTTAATAGATACTGATTTTTTTTAAAAACCTAGATTGTTTCTCATTTGGTCCTAAATATTTCATGCCATCCAGAAATAATGACTGACATTTGTAACTGCAGATGTGATGTCGTAGCCTATTAGAATTGGTAGAAATAAACTAAATATGATGGTAGAATAAAATAGGTTCAGCACAACTCACTTATAGTCTTGCAAAGTTGAAACATCACTGTCCTTTCCCACTATGTACCCTAAAAGAATAAAACGTGTGATTTAACGTCCTGGTCTGTGTTGGTATGTGTCCAGTGAGAGCTGCCAGTAAGACGTGCAGCTGACACACACTCAGTGAGCAAACTAAACATGTTGAGGTATGCGAGTGTGGGAGTGCAGGGTGTGGTGCTGAAGGGACAGCGCCCTTCATTGTTGGCATGGGCGTGACTTTGGGGAACTCTCCATGGTGCTGATCGCTCCTTGACCTCAAACTTGGTGTCAAAAATATCCATCCATCAGAGACACACAGGCTACACACAAATCCGAATGACTGAATGTTTTACTTATTAGATTACGTGTAGACTCACTGGCAGGCAGTCAGGTCACTGTACCCTGATGGATTAGAGCTCTAAAGAACAAGTCTTTACTTTGGACAAGAAAGCACCGATCATTTCCGGAGAGTCACATCTGATGCGCTCCTGCCGCCACCAGTCTCTGGGTTCACACAGGCTACAGGTAATCCCTCATCGGGAGATATCCTCCTCCTGTATCCTATTGGATCTTCATTTTGACAAAGCCGGACTGTAGGGTCTTTCCCTCTTATGCTGACTTACATCTCGTGAAATCGCGCAAGGATATTTGGCTGCAGGCTAGAAGCTAATTTAGACTCATGAGTAAGCAATTCAAAACTGTTTGCTGATCTGTAGGGGGGATCATAGACGAGGCAAACAGCGGGTATCTTATAATATTACATTGATTCATGGTACATTTCTCTCTCCCTCTCTACAGTGGGAGTGTTTTCGTGCAGCATTAGCCTTACAGATTTTTTTTGTGTTTTGTTTGCGCTTTTGTCACAGTGCGACCACCTGCGCTTGAAAACCGGCAAAAGGCGGTGGCTGTCCAGGCGTGCTGATCTGAAGAGAAAAAATACAAGAAGCTGAGATTCTGAGCATCTGTGCAGCTACTCCCCGAGAAACCTCACAGCCTCACAGCCTCACCCCGTCTGCCAGGCATGTCGACCGCCGGGGAAGTACCAGCCTTCTTCAAGAGCATGGGCTCTGACAGCCCCGCCAGGCCGAGGCAGAAATTCTGTGGCGTGTTCTGCCCAGTGGAAGGCTCCTCGGACAGCAAGACGCTCGACTTTGATACACCCCCCTCGTGCAGGGGCCGGAGTGACGGTCGAGTCATTGACCGGCAGACCGACATCTCCCAGCCGAGGAAGGTGCAGATAAGGGAGAGCACGGGCAAAGAAGCTCTGCAGAATCTGGATGATAAAAGGGTAAGTTTCTTGTATTTTGCATGCTTACTGTGTATGTTTTCTCTCTCTCTCAATCTTTCGTTTTGTCTTTCTTTCTCTCCAGCTCTAATCTCTGTCATGATCCAACATTCAAATCTTTGCATGAACCTGCGCCATCCCTATCTAAAAGTGCTCCACTTACAGCCTCTGCCACTCATTTGAGTTTATTCAAGCTTACAGCCAATGTATAGCCAGACAACTTGCCCTGACTACATTTCCCAGAAAGCACTGTGATGTAGAGTTAGGATGGAGGGCCCACCATGCAGAGCTGCCAGAGGGAGTGGCTCCTGTCAGTTCCAGCTCACAGGAGTATTCATTTTTATCCCCTCTGCTGCACAGTGCAGTTTTCTGACTGATAATGAAACGATGTAGAGTGTGTGTTCACCAACTGCACATGAATAAAGTGTCCTTGAGTGAAACAGCAAAACATCTGCATACTCAGTGTGATCAGGTCTGACTGAAAGAAAACACAGGTATAAAAGGGGCACACTTTGGCTGAAGCGTTACTGTGCCGGTGCATTTAGCAGCAGACGTGAGGGTGTGGAGCTTAAGGAAAAGAGATGGCTGTTCCGACGCCCATGACTTGCAGGAAAACCTGTCAACTTTTCTACCGCAGCTTCAAAGTGACTAACTAGGTTTTAAGGTTGGGTGGTAAACCGTGGCACTAACAGCATCAGTGCTTCCTTTACTTAATATTTAAACACTCAGGATGCTGTTAAAAGCTTGTGGTAGTGGTGTTGCGCCCTGGTATCATGTTACATATTGATTGGAAGCATTAGCCACACAATACACTCTTTACCCACTCTCTCTTATATCTATTCAAGTCTTCCATGTGAAGTAGTTTGCCCTACCCTCCTCCAAGAATATAGATTTGACATGATATGTTCCTGTATATGAATAAGAGATCAAATTAAACGATGGGAAGTTTAAAAGATAGCCTACATCTTGAGACGGTGCTTGATAAAAAAGCTGTGACATAAGCAGACTGCAGTGGTGGAAAGTAACTAAGTACATTTACTCAAGTACTGCACATAAGTACAATTGCAATTTACATGAGTTTTTCCACTTTTCAGGGGCAAATATTGTACATTTACTTGACAACTTAAGTCACAAGTTTTTATTAAAATTCACATTATTAATGATATGATCAACAAATGAATGCTGATGTATTATCATAGGCTAAGATAAGACTATATTGACCCTCAGGGGGAAAATTACATGCTGCCCAGCATATTAATTAATCAAAATAAGCACTATCTTTACACATTAATGCATTGTTTTAATAATAATCCAATGATTCAGAAATGGGCCATTTTGCATGAGTACTTGTGGTACTTTAAGTATATTTTGATGCTAATACTTTTGTGCTTTTAGTCAAATATTGACTGCATGAATTTTATTTTATTTTATTTCTACACTGCGGTACAGTATTACTATGTTTTTACCCAAGTAAAAGATATTCTCCCACCACTGAAGACTATTAAAATAGGAGAAGTCAGGCCAGAAACACATTCTTCCTCTTGCAAATGAAAAGTTGAATACATAAGAAATAAAATGGAGCCTTTCTTAATTCAACACACTCAATGGTTCTGTAGTTACAGCCTTACTTGGACTGGTATGACTAATATTAGCAAGCTTTCTCTCGCTGTGTAAATAACTTTACTGAGTCACTTTGCTGACTTAATGACTCTTCTCTGCTTGTCCACTGTAATTCAAAAGTACTTAATCTCACTTTAAATTTAAAAAAATGCAATGCGATGGGAGCAGAGACTGAGTCCGTTAAGCATTAGGATATTTAATTTAAATTCATTCCAACCGTTCTGTTATTGAACACAAACCAAATATCAGAGGCTTCTGCTCTGGCTTCTGTGGTGCATGGACAATCATTTCCATCAGTGCAAGTCATTTTTATTTGATATTTTTATGTTAAAATCTCATTTCCGGTTTCTAGTCACATCTTGAAACTATCTTGGGACTGTTTAAATCAACAATATCAATAGTGATTCAAGAAAACTTAAATTCAGCTTCGTTAGAGCTGTAAACTGAGCTGGGAATGTCCTCAACCTGTGCACTGGCTGAGACCGGACCTGCTCTGATAAAATTCTGATTTTGGAGACACAACACATGAAGGGAAGTGCAGTTAAGATGGCTGCTGGGTGTTTCTTCATTTGTTCAGATGGTGCACTCTCTGCCTTCACTAATCCAAGGAGAGCAATTGATGGCATTAGTGGCTCTCTCCTGTCAATGGAGCAGGGCGAGGCTCTGCGCATGCTCCGTGGGGTTCTTTTATGGGAAGAGTCTCTGAAGCGGTCCCTCCCTCCCCTCTTGTCTGACTCCGTCTGGGAAGGAAAGGTTTGGTGCATCGGCGGAGACCGGGAGGCTGCCAGGACGCGATCCGGAGTTGAGAGAGAGTTTGATTCTGTACGTTTGTGGCCTCCCGAGGATCAACTGCGGCCATCCAGGC
The DNA here is from genome assembly GCF_014851395.1 of Micropterus salmoides. Lineage (NCBI taxonomy): Eukaryota > Metazoa > Chordata > Actinopteri > Centrarchiformes > Centrarchidae > Micropterus > Micropterus salmoides. The sequence goes on along the minus strand of NW_024041151.1, from coordinate 25,085,014 downwards.
TTCTCCTACATCATCATCCTCGTTTCAACCCGGCGAGCAGCAGTAATCCGTTCATCCCGTCGCATTGATTGCGGTTCACGGCGCAGCGCAAGAAGAAGAACCGGTGAAGATGTCTGGCTATCAGGGCAAGAAGAACATCCCCCGCATCACAGTGAGTGTTGGGATGTTTTTAATGTTGAAGTAGCTCAGAATAAATCCAGCCGGCCGGGTGTCCAGTGTCTGGTCGTGTGGGCCTGCTGGTGTGGGTGCAGGATGTCAACGGGGCGGCATGGTTCCCTTCCCCGCTGCGCTCCTCGAAAAATCTGAGCTCGGAACTGAAGGAAATGCCTGCACGAGTTGCTTTCTTGAATGCATTTTGCAGATGCATATCGGTTGTATTGTGGAATCTGCTTTCACGGAGGCCAAACGCGCGTTAGGATCGATAAATTAATGAGGCCACCGATAGTGTGGTGGGGCTGAAAAAATTAGATTTTTGCAGCATCTTTGCGACAAGTGCTCATCTCCGGGTAAACCTGAGCTACCAATTAGCCTTAGAATGATCATTTGTGTTGCAGATCCCCCCTCAGTGTACCAGTCTTTGTGCATGGTATGCATGACAGTTGAGATTTCACGCCGGTGGTCTTTGTTACACGGTGTGTCTAGTGGCCGGGTATCACTGCACACCAACTGGTGGGGCAAATGCTTCGCTGCACCCGCTGTAACGCTCAGTCTATGTACCCGACTGGATTTTTTCAAGCTGTCCTTTCACTTTGGAAAAAATAGCTTCGATTTTTAATTGTATTTGTAGAGCCACAGAAGCATTTAAGGGCACATTAATGGTGTCACCGTGGGGCAGATTATTTCCCTGAATTCATAGCGGAGCCGCAGGGATGGTGGTGGTGGTTGAATGGAAAGTGTAGAGAATAGGGAGGGGAAGGGAGGGGAGCCAGTGGAAGGGAGGGGACAGAGGGTCCTATTTCCTTCCATGTTCCTCTCTCAGCTGGGTGAGGAAGGGAAGATGCATATAGACCGAGCTGATCAGGAAGGAGGTCACTCTCTTTACATGCTGTTAGTGAAGAGAAATAATTGGGTTTAAACGGGATAAATGGCTCAGAACATGCAGAACAAAAGCCATATGGAGGAGCTGTGTGTCTTATTTTGGGCTTTCAATACAAATGCGAGTAAATGCTTTGTGCATATAACAAGATGCATTCGCCTACTAAATTAATCATTTGTCTTATACTCATTATCTAACAGGCCTACTAGGAACAGGCCTAGGGAACCCACTAGGTGGCCCCTAAGCTATGACCTCTGTGTAACTGGTGTTAACACTTCAGTCAGAAGTCCTTTTGAGAACATCAAATTCACATTGAAAATTCATAACAAAGAAACTATAATCAGGGCAATGATATGACAGGTGGGGTAACAGCCACCATGTAGGACAAGGGTACTTTAAGACATCTGTGCCCATTGTCTCAAAATCCCTTCATCCTTAATTACACTCCATGAGAAGAGGCCTAAACCTCCACCTATCCTGCACCTGGTGGACATCATGTAGACGGTGCAGCCAAAGTCAAACCATAACTGAGGTGACCTACAACGGTGTTCAGGTAGATGTCCTCAGTTGGATTTTTCCCTGTGGATCAACCCAGAGAAAGGTGTTATGGGTAACTGTAGGTTGCGCAGACTCACTAAAGAACTGATGTGCACGCTTCCCAAATTGCAACAATGTGTCCTGCAGCCTTGCACATCAAACAGGCTGACTGGTTGATCCAACTGTTTGTCAGGGGGTGAAAAGTAAAAGAAATAAACTCGCATCATATCCAAAGGTATCTGAACAACACCCATACACTTTTGCTTATATGCGGATCCCGGGGATACATGTTCCAACCTTTATGGTACACTTGTGCTTGAAAGGATTAGTCGATTGATTGAAAATGATTCATTATGAAAATTGGTTAATTGTTTGGTCAAGAAAATTGTCCAAACATTCTGGTTTTCTGTTTTTGAAATGTGAGGCTTTGCTACTTTTCTCTGTTTTTACATCAGTGTAAATAAAATACATTTGGGTTTTGGACAAATCAAGCAATTTGAAGACAGCATCTCTGGTAACTTTGACATTTTCTGACACTTCACAGACTAAACAAGAAGTCAGTTAATTGAGAAAAGAATGAACTGATACACTGATGATGAAAGTAGTGGTTAATTGCAGCCCTGCTATGCACACTGCTAGGAGAAGAGATGTTGAAACACAATCTGAGATTTGTCTAAATGATGTTTGTATGATATGAATCGAGCTTTAAATCACGCCGAAACTATTTCATATTTTCACATGGTCAAAACAAGTCATCTGTGAGACTAACAGAGAGTAACAACACATTTTGGACTGTGATGATGTGGTATCCCTGGTGAACACCTCCCAGGTGAATTGTTGTCCTCTAACTGTAACTCTCTGGAGAGTGCTTGGGCCGCAGCAGCCAGTTGGTGGAGAGATCAGGGGATTAGTAAGGGTTGTAGTCCCAACCGTGATTAAGTCAGACCTAAATGGATAGACTGCCTATTCTTGAACAGTATATGAAAGAAAAAAAGGAGGTCAGAGACACATTGGGTTTCTTCAGTGTGGATTTTTTTCTTAAGAATTGAGCATGATAAATGTGTTGCACGGGACTGTAGCTGCTGAACAGGATGGTGTCTTAGTTACTTCATGGATTTCAATTTTTCCAGCTGGTTCCGTGTTCTGGTAACAAACCCACTTCTGTAACCACTGGGCTTCTTCACTGAACAGGCATCAGCATGAAGGGTGGATGAGCTTATTAAACCAAACAGAGGCTGGAGAGGAAATGAACAAGGTTAAATTGAATAAAAACAGGAAAGGCTGCAGCAGTGACAAAGGCACTCTCTGTGTCCCGTGCCTTTCTGTATAAGACAATCAAATTAGGAGTTTAGATCATACATAAATTGCTGAATTTGAATGTTTCATCCATCCATTCCCAGTCATCAAGGGTGGAGTGCTGGCGTTCATATAACAGTAGAGCTGGCTGCTTTGTGTCGGCCAGATGGAGTCGGGTCAGCTGCACAGGCAGGGACGTACTTAAGGCAGCTCTCATCAAATATGAATGAATCTCCACAAGTTGACCACCTGGGTTTGGAGCTTCTGTGACTCATGTCTATTCTCAAAATATCTGATCCACACAGCTAAACCAGAGCAGAGTCAAAAGGTGTTTGATAGAAATGAACATCAGTAGGTCTGCAGTTAATTGTTATTTTTGCGAGTAGTTGTTTGGTTAAAAAGTGAAAAATCCAAGGTGACGTCTTCAAATGACTTGTTTTGTCCGTCCACAACCTAAACATATTTCCAGCTTCCAGTTCAACAGTCCTGATCATCACAGTAAATTGAATATATTTGGGTTTTGGACTGTTGGACAAGTCTGGAAACTTGTGATGGTCATTTTTCACATTGTTTTGCACATTTTAAAGACTAAGCAGCTGAAAAATATATATTAAATATATATCTACTTGCAGCCCTAGATGACTTTAAAGAGCAAATCTTCACTTTCTGCTTTGTGTAGCTGGAAACGGAGAACGTTTGGCATTTTTGATCGTTAAAAAATCTAAACGAGCAGTGACTTGCTTTGCAGCACAGAGAATGATATAAATACAAATGAAAGCAAAGTAAAAAGCAAGAACAAAAATAATGTTTTAGTAAAGTAAATGGACCTCTAATGTCCATGTTGAGGGAAGGTAAAAATAGACAGAGGCTATAATAAGACTGTCCCGGATTAAAGTCTCTGTGACTACAATCCTCAAAGGATGAGAGATCATTAGGCAGTCTGCTCGTATACTTGTAGTACAGTAGTTGTCCCCAGTGGTAGCTCGGTGTGTACTGTTAAGGTTGCTTCAGCCTGTTCATGCTGTTATCTCACAGTGCACAGCAGCCCGGGGCACTGTCTGTTCACACATCACACACAGCATGCTGCTCCCTAAATCACACACCCACCGACTCAGCCTCATTTTTTCACACTCAGTTAAATCCAGAATTCCCTCATTCAGAAAGCCAGAAGTTAGAAAAAATACAGTGTGTGTATTAACTTTTTCATTAATCATCACCTGAACAAACACTGTTGAGTCAAATCTGAAACGGGATTGCGGTGCCTCCAGCTGCAAACAGACTGCAGAGGTAGACTTTTCAAAGTTAAATGAGAGAATGGACGGGACTTTGGAGAGAATTTGTGTGAATTTGTCATATGAAAGGAAATAATTTTCTGAATCTTTCAGTTAAAGAGATTATTTTACGTGAATCTTTGGATCAAAGAGAACGTAAGTGAAATTTCACTGTTAAAGAGTGAATTTAAGAGATTTTTTCTTTGTCAAAGACATTTGCATTTATTCATTTAGCTGACGCTTTTATCCAAAGCGACTTAGAATTGCGATATATGTCAGAGGTCGCACGCCTCTGGAGCATCTAGTTCAGGGGTATTCAATTAGATTTCAAAGAGGTCTAGTTAGAGAAAATTTCCTGAAGCAAAGGTCCGGAACATCAAAACGACGAACTTGCGTTATCATTCAGTACTATAACCTATAGTTGTATCAACACATGTTTTTAGTCAACAACGGACTGTCAAATCAAATAATATTTCAGTCAGTTTTCACATCAAACTGGAAGGATAATAAATAATAACTATTCAAATAATAAATTCTAAATTTAAGTCAACTAAATTAAAGTGCCTGATTTTTAGAAAAAATGTAATAAAAAGTGTAGCTTGAAGTGATGAAGTGTAGTCTTAACCAATTTTATAATAAACACTCATAACAAATGAACAGCTGTAATGCCTCCTCTTCTCTTTCATTTCCTCTTACAGAGCTACCACTTTCCTACTTTCTGTTGTTCAGTGAGAAACGTGAGCTCCAGCTAGCATATTGAAGATCTATGAGATATTCTGGTTTTGAACTGCCCGTGGTGGGTCCGGATCCGGACCGCGGTCCGCCTATTAGTGACCTCTGATCTAGGGGTTAAGTGTCTTGCTCGAGGACACATTCGTGTTTCACAGTGGATTCGAACGCAGGTCTCTCGCCCCAAAGGCATGTGTCTTATCCACTGTATCATCACCACTCCAAAGAGACAATATAAGAAGAATTTTAAACAATAAAGAGATAATTTAAGTAAAAATTCATAGTTAAAGAGAGAAATTAAGAGATTTTTTCAATGTATAAAAAGATTTTGAGGTTGATTTTCCATCGATAAAGAGAGAATTTAGGTGAATTTCTCAATCAAAGACAGAATTTGAGGCAATATTTCATTGTATAAGTAAAGCCCATACTCCAAAGGGAATTTTAAGTGAAATATTCTCACAAGAGAGAATATTACCAGTAGGTACAGTAAATATCCAGTTTGTCTCCCAATATCTGTTTGATAAACACACACACAAGATCACTGTTCACACAGATTTTTGTAACCAGTCTGGACTCTATTTTGCAACCCAAGGTGTTAAGTTACACAATTCTCCCTCTAGGAATTGGTTGCATTCCTGTTTTGCCAGTCAGTCAGCAAGTGTTCTGTTTTAAATTAAAGAAAAAAAAGTCAAGTGTGTTTTTTTTACAGCAGTTGTCTGAACATGTATGGAGATGGTTTTCTTAGCAGGCTGGTTTTTGAACAATCCGGGACACACATAAATCATAGCACTGAATGTCTGACCTGGCAGCATTCTCCACCTGACTTCACAAATGTTCCCAGGATATTTTCCATTTGGACAACAACACTCAACGTTGCTGGGTTACATCTGACACTGGCAGACGTTTTCATAGCGCTCAAACGTATTCTGTCCAGTCACCAGGCGTCTGTTTCTTCTGTTAAGTGTTTTAGTTTCCACCTGTGTGGTGCTGCAGCTTTACACACAACATATTTTAATAATGTATAATAAACTTCAGTAGTCATATCATACAACAGATTGATCTGACTGCCTGTAATAGAGAAATAATCAATATTCCCAGACTTCATCATCAGTATCCTGTTTCTTTCACACTCCTTTAGCATTAGGATCACTTGTATAAATATGGTTGTTTAAAGCTGCTATAATCATTTTTATATATATTATATAAAGATATATAAAGATGGGTCATGTGACCATGTCTAGTGTGATAGTGGTCACTTGTAATGCTGAACCCACAGAGAATTATCACTTGAAACTGCAGTTCTCCTCAGGTTCTACAGTGTGTTTTAACGTCTTTGGGATCATTGTTTCGGTTTTACAGCCCACAACTGACTCTCACGGTCTCACCACTCTTGTCAGTGTTGTTTTCAGATGCAGCATGCAGCTGATTTTAGCAAAAAATCAAAATAAATAACCCTCTGATAAACCCACTGCTGACTTAGCCCAGCACCAAATGGAGACCGATAAAGTTTGCGACTAGCTGGTGAAGAAAGAGGAGCATTTAGCAGCTAAAGAGCGATATATTCTTGCATTTCACAGTGACAGAGCTAAAAAGAGAGGGAATATTGGACTTATATTCACCAGGTCATCTGAAACACAGCTCTGAATGAATGATAATGTTTCTCTGTGTCTGCTGGATGTGTAGCAGACAGTAGGCAACTTTTTGCTAACGTAATAGGGTGATATCATGTCAATGTTGTGTTCACAGCTTGTTGGAAAAAATAAGTTAACGTAGTTTAGGATTACAGCAGTGCTTCTTCAACTGTTGCCCTTTAAAACAGCTCATTATCAGTAACCACAAAACTAGAAACAAAACGAGCTAAATCGAATGCTACTTGATTAAAATCACATTATGAAGATGCAAGTTAAGCTGCCATCTGCCTAAACAAATGCTAACTTCAATCTTGCTACCTTTGCTAGCATCAGAGCACACTTTATCTATTGATCCCACATTCATTCAGCTTTATTTCCACTCCACATTTTTCCTTGTGGTCATGCAGACCGCCCCTTCTAGGTCACCACTTGGGGGACCTAGACCCTCCCCCCAGTTTTAGAAGAACCAGGATGTTTTCTTCAAGGAAACGGGTGCAGAAGGAAAGTTATTGTCTTCTACAAAATCATCCATGAACAATTAAACATTCTGCGAATGGCTTTGAAAAAGTGTTTTCTTAATATATTCTAGCCTAATTGCATTTTGCTTGTGTGATATTTACATTAGCAGGTTTAAGTATTGTAGTCTGGAATGAAAACACCACCGTATAACAACAGTGAACCCATTGAATGTTGGCCACATCCTGTTTGTGAGGCCCTAAGAGGTTCCCACGAAGGAAAGGTCACTGTCATGTTTGGCTCTGATCCAGTACAACCAGACACTCTCTCCAAACCCTGTGAGCTCTAAAACAATTAGACGATTATGCAGTACAAGTCTGGATTCAGGCAAGTAATCTGTTTGCTAATTTTCCATATTCTGTTCTACAGCAAACGCTAAACCTTATAAGACAATCAGATCCTTTTCAGAATCGTCTCCCTGGGCCTCATGGAATAACCCATACAAAAGTTCTTCTTTATGGATAAAAAATGAGTAATTGTTTGTGAAAAGATAATTTGGTCCCTCAGTCTTGGCTAGCTCAGCTTTTGGTCTGTGTGAAAATGTGTCGACTCCAGAACTGAAGTCTCCTGGCGAACTCCAATAGTTAATGTGATAATGACAGTCATGATGAGGCTCATGATGTAACGGCATATTTCAAAGCAGTTGTTGGGATGAAAGCAGGCCTCGCTCCAGCCCAGTGCAGTCAGAGCAGTCTGCTCCGCATAGATTGAAGATTACAGCATGATCTATTTGCATTAGTTCCATCAGTGCTGTCAGACTGTTGCCACACCTTACAGATGACAACTGCAAGGCATTTTCCAGACCTGCTGCAGTCAGCTGAAGTCCTCAAGTGTGTGTCTGTACTGCATGTGTTTGTGTGTGTCTTCCTCACGTCATTGAACATAACAGTTTCTCTACAAAAGCAAAGAGGAATAAAGCTAAATGACACATGTCTGTATGTGTGTGTGTGTGTGTGTGTGTGTGTGTGTGTGTGTGTGTGTGTATATATATAGGGTTACACTATTTAATACACTTTTTTTTTAACACTTTCTCTTTTAAAATAACCTGCAAAACGTGAGTAAAACGAATACAGTACAAAATATAATAAAAATAAATATAAAATGCTGTACATGAAGTCTACTATAGAAAAATTGCTCAATCTGGTTCCTAAAAACATCTAGAGTACATGTTTTGTTTCAAAAACTGATATTAAGAGCTTTGGATGGATTTGAATATACATATCTATTCACATGACAAACCTATGCTTTCATGGCTTTAAAGGGTCCAAGGGAAAGTGTGCAGATTTTTAAAGGTCTCGGGGACTACTGCATATGTGGGGAAAAAGTAGTTTAAATCCTTTTGTGGCTCCAGAGGGAACTGGATGAAGTCTGATATACTGTGTGATGCCTTTTGAGTCGGCGTCAGTTGGGGCTGAAGACTACGGGTGTGGAGGAAGGATCCTGGCTTCATTAGCCACTACTAGTATAACATGGGGTCATTCCTATGATCCCAGGGTCCTATGTTCCCCAGTTCTAGTATGAGGAGGTGAGGGGACTCGGGAACCTAGGAACACAGATACATGCCTGTGTAATAAAAAGAGATCTGGTTCTGCGCCCGTCATGAGTCCGACTAGTGGAGTACTCTTTTAAGATTGCTTCTGCAACTCAAAATTTTCATCATTATTGATTAATCTGTCGATTTATTTTTCTGAGTAATTGTTCAGTCGATAAAATGGCCATTACAAATATATTCAATCACAAATAACTTAGGAACAGATTTAAAGATGTTCATATGTTGGCCTGGCTGCTGTACAGTATCTGTACTGTATGAAGCAGAATTGGCAAAAATAAACTAATTCCACCTGCTCCTGGTTGTGCATGCAAAGACTTATTTTATTCTACATCTGAAGCCATTCAGAACTCTGATTGGGAGGCGTCTTGAAAGAATTTTTATTTTTTTAAAGTAATATTTAAAAAAACTAAATTCTGCAGCAGAGAGTTGTGCATGTGCTGGTTCAGACGCAGGGCGGGGCTCTGCCTGGGAGCCTTTGCAGAACAGCAGTTGTGTTTGGGGCCAGAGCTGCTGGCCGGGCAGCAGCTAGTGGCAGCGGCTCGAACAGAGCAGCCTTTGTTAGCCGGGGATGCTGGAGTCCTTGTGACCAGAGCTGCCACTCCCTTTTTGGACAGTAGACCCAAGCCGCCAGGGTGACTCGAGGGAGGGACGTGGGGGGCGGGGGTGGGGGGGCTCAGGGTGGGAGGCTGTGGAGGTGGCAGAACCAACACCCCCCCCCCCCCCCCCCCCCCCCCCCCCCCACCCCCTCTCTCCTGCACAGAGACAAGTGGCACAGCAGCAGGCATGGGTAATTGATTACACAGTCTGAATTCTGATTGGTCCACTGTCATGCCCTTTACTGTGATAGCTCAACCACATGAAGAGGACGGAGGGGTGTGTCTGGAGGTGGGCTTCTGTCTTCATTGTTGCAACAATGAATTCTTCCCCTCATTTTGTTGTTGAAGCAGAGCTGGAATTAACACCCTGAAACAGGAGCCGCAGTGAATATTTACTGCTTCTGTCACTGCTGTGAAACATGCTGAGCCTGCTCACTTTCTCCGAACAAGAGCGCTTAGAAGTTTCCCGATACTGTTTTGCATCTATACATTGCTTTAATTAGTTCCATATAATATATCCAAGCAACCATGCATATTTACATTTTTATATGTACTGAAGAACTGCACTGCTACACTGCTGCAGTTACTAAGCAATAAACACTTAAGTGACCATTTTTCTCTAAACCTAACATTTGTTTTAGACTACCTACCACCAGTAATTAGTTTATCCAGGTTTCTGCTAATAAAAGGTTAAAAATGATAAATCGTTTAAAGAGGCTCCCAACAAATTGCTTTATAAAGACAGAGAGAATATCAGAGACAACTACCGTAAAAGTACAAAAAGTTTCCACCACGAAGTGCAAGTAAAAGGTTTATTTTCTTCTATTCCCGTTTTATTTCTTAACAAAATAAAATGGTACACTGAGGTCATAATGTTAAGTGTTCTTTGTTTTTGGAGCGCTGCTATCTCAGTTCGTAAGCTGTTCCTTTATTTCCACTTTACTGTCAATTTGAAGCACATGTCTTGCATTTTACATAACAAATCAATTGGTAAATTACAAAACATATTTAGTCCTTCATCAAGCTTGTGCAGTAAAGTTCACAAATTAATAAATAAATACATTTAGTAGTGACTTTTTTAAATTTATGTAAAATTTAATTATGATAGGATGGAAAGGGGGAAAAAAACCTTTTTGTCCTTAGAGAGTCTGTATTTTATTTTCCATAATATTATTGCAATATACTGTTTAGAAGGGTGTGAATACAAAAATAAGGGAGGGATGATTTTAAAGAAAGTCAGAGGTGGATTGCACTTCAGTCACTGCGTGTGACCACAGTGCATTAACAGTGATACAGCTAAAATGCCAGACTTATCCAACTCCTTTCCTCCATCTTCTCTCTCTGCATCTCTCTTTTATTTTTTTAATCAATCTCTCGTTCTCTTTCTCTAATTCCCCCCTCACATTATGAAGGGTGTCATTGTTAAAACCTTCAAACAGAAACATGGTGCTGATCCAAACATCACAGCTCCCTGTTCTCTGTGTCATCGCCCTGATTCCCTCTCCATGTATAGCAGTATTTGTGTGTGTGTGTGTGTGTGTATTTGTGTGTGTGTGTGTGTGTGTGTGTGTGTGTGTGGAGATGAACAAAGCCAGTATCAGTTTAAAGCACAGCCATGTGTTCCTTATCAGAAGGCATCCTAAAAAGGCCAAGCAGAGGACTCTGTGTAAATTCAGAAGGTTCTGAGTGTTTATTTTTTCTTGCAAGTGCCAGGCCACTCTTTTATGTGACATTTTCCAAAACGTATTTCATCAAATGCACTTAATCTAGCGTCCTATTGAGCCAAATGGGATACTCGCCTTCATAAGCGTATTTTTATAGACGTCTATAAAACCCCAGAACGGTCTTTACGTGTTTGTGATCTGCAGTGTCTGGTTCCCACAGTTTTACTTGAGCATTTGCCGATGAAATAATTGCTGTGTTTAAATGTAGTTAAATGTGTAGCAACTGATCATCTTTATTGTTTTCCAGAGTGACCGTCTCCTGATCAAAGGAGGGAAGATTGTGAACGATGACCAGTCCTTCTGTGCTGACATCTATATGGAGGATGGAGTCATCAAGTGAGTTTTACTGGGGTTTTTTCAAGCTGCTGACAGTTAAATAAAGACCCAGATTTCATCATGTTTACATAGTTCTAATAGATCCCTGTCTGACTTTTCATAAAATGTAAGTAAAAAACAAAAAGGGTTAATAGTCTGCACATACAGTAAACTGGAAATGTAGATGTTTAACTTTCAGTTTTTCAGAGCACTTGTAGGACTTCTCATCCATGTTGGCTTAATAAATGGACCTTGTGGTGAGATTGTTTTGCCACCTGCCAACCTATTCTCACTCTAAGTTGTCACATATGGACGTATGGTCAGGACCCCTTGGTGTCACACTGGGAAACCCTGTAGCGAGAAGGTGTAGACTGAACACAACCTGTTTGGCATCAAGAACAACAGGAAACATCAGGAAAAAAATTACAATATCCCTACTTTAGAAATGCCGACATGCCAGTCTGATCATGTATTTGTTCATTCACTAGCAAGGACCACAATCAACAGATACGATTAAATGATTTAAAGCTATTATATAACCCTAGCGAAGAAGAGGAAGTATGTTGTGTGGGTATTTATGGAAATGCCGGGAGTGACATCATTGATGTGTGGTCCCGCTCCTGAAACTCTGCTGGTAGCACTACTTAAATGATTTTAAAGCAGTCTGCTCTGCTACATACTTTCATATTCAAAACAAAAAAGGAAAAAAAAAAGATTTTTTTTTTCTATTAATATGATTGACATTATATTATTGTTGTTGTCTGGATGATAATGTTGTGATTTATTAAATCTATGTTTTGTACTGTTTTGCTGTTTTCCTCAGACAAATTGGGGAAAATCTCATTGTGCCCGGCGGGGTAAAAACCATCGACGCCCACGGCCGCATGTTGATGCCGGGTGGCATCGACGTGCACACGCGTTTCCAGATGCCTGATCGAGGCATGACGTCCGCCGATGATTTCTATCAGGGAACCAAGGCTGCACTGGCCGGAGGCACCACCATGATCAGTAAGTCATCCAGCCAAAAGATCCTACTGTTTGTCATCGTTCAATGAATACATCAGTTTCCTTTCAAATCCTTCTGAAAGTGAATCAAAGCTGACTGCAGCGCGTCTTTCCCTGCACTGATTCCTCATTCACTGACTGGCTTTAATTGAAAATATCTTAATGAGAACAGGAAGGGTGCCAGGCTGGTTCATGGCCAAGTCCAAAATGTAAAAACAGTCCATCTGCTGTGAGGACTCTACAAGCCACAAGCTGCTGACTGCTGTTCTTGATTGAGCCAGAAAGTCAATTCACTTTCAGATATTTAACATAGTTATTTTACAAACCTTGTATGGGTGCTGTTTTAGCCTTCTTATTCTTGTAGTTCTATTTTCATTTGCATTATGTTTCATATGCACGTAAAATTGGGTTCTTCAGTTTCAAGTTCTTCTAAATATGTGTATATCTCTGAGTATTACGTTAAATAATTCAGTTATTTATGACTTAAAATTGAAAAACTAAGAATATTTTGGTTCAACAGTCAGTAATCTCTCACTAGATTTTATCTACATACTATTAATCCCTAACTCTAACAGTGTCATCTTTATGTGATTTAAAAGAGAAACAAGACTGTAAGGGTAAAACAAAAGAAGAAGTAATGTAAAATGATAACACTGGCCCTCCCTCTGCTGCCTCAGCAGCTAAACTCTCCTCTCCCTCACAGCAAACACTCCCAGGCAACTCGTGTGTTGTTGTCACCTCGGGCAAAACGCTGACTGCTGCAGGGTTAGACAGGTCTGGAACTGGGACCTAATGTTTGGCAGCCTGGTGACTGGAATGTCAGTGGAGTGCACATCACTAGATGTGATGGCACCAAAAATGGAAAGTTACAAGGGGACAGTTTGAGAGGCCGGCCAGAGACTAATCTTTTGAATACCTCAGTTGAATGTGAGAAAATAAATTTGCGTTTAAAAGACAGAAGATTAGTATAAAGTATAGTTACCTTTTATAATCACTTCAGCTGGACCAGAAGTTGAAATATGAAAAAATATTATATACATGATTATAGAAACAGAACACGGACGGATCCTCTGTAGATAACTACAAGGGTTGTTTTGGTTTTCTTTCTTTAATTCTTTTTTACTTTTTCTTTTTTCAATTAATTGTTTTATTTTTTTCTGTTGGTAAGACAGTACACTATTCTGTGTATATGTAAATGTATCATTCTAAATTCTATATTGTGTGTGGCCTCATGTGGACAGTGGGGAGATGTGGAGTTGTGTTTTACCAAGTTTCCAAGGTTAAAAGCACAATAAAAACAGTGTTAAAAAAAAAGAATGTGTTTAAGATCTGCTTAAACACATAGTAAAGCACAACATGAATTAGTTCTGAAATGACTTACTGATTTTTTTTTTTTTTTAATCAATACAAAATTAACCAGCAAAAAATCTAAAAAGGTACTGATATTAGCTCAAATATAAGAATTTGCCAGATTGTAAATTTAAAATCTTTGAGTTTTAGACTACTGATCGGACAAAATAAGCAATTTGAAGATGTCATGTAATTTTCATTTTGAACTACTTTCTGACATTTTACTAAATAACACTTAAATAATTTGAAAGATGATGAATGAAAATAGTTTATTGCATGTGGTGGAAACCATGAGCAGATGATGGTTTGCATAGACGCAACAGGGTCTCAGTCAGTGTATTTGTGTTTGAAGGTCTCTCTCTCTCTCTCTCTCTCTCTCTCTCTCTCTCCCCGTCTCTGTCCAGTTGACCATGTGGTTCCTGAGCCTGGCGTCAGCCTCATCTCATCCTTCGAGCAGTGGCGCGAATGGGCCGACAGCAAGTCCTGCTGCGACTACTCGCTGCATGTTGACATCACCGAGTGGCACAGGGGCATGCAGGAGGAGATGGAGGCGCTCGTGAAGGATCACGGTACGACCACGCCCGACGTCACATTTCATTCATCAAATCAATATGTTTTTTCCATTTTCACAGAGACACATGCTTTAAAAAAAACAAACAAACATATTATTTAAAGCTGCTGAAAGCAACTTTGGTCAAATGGCAGCAAGAGGTTGACAATTTTGATTATCAATTCTCTGTCATGTAACCTTAAGACCACGTTTATGCTTAACAACCCAATTTATTTGAAAGACTCCCACTGGGATGAGAGAAACATGACGATGAGCTCTGCTAGCACCCTCTAGAAGCTGCAGTCTTCACTACACCTCACAAGACCAGATAACCAAATCTTTAGAGGGGTTGGGGACTGTATGCTTCACCGTTGCAGCCTCACTTTGGAAGATTGACTACAAAAAGTTTAGTACCGCTTTAAAATTGTATTTGTCTGCAACTTACTTAGCCTTAACATCTTGTGTTTTTAGGTGTCAACTCTTTCCTGGTGTACCTGGCCTATAAGGATATTTTCCAGCTTACCGACGCTCAGGTGAGGCTTCTTCTCTTCTCCTTGCAACAATAAAGCATTTTTAGAGATGGCAAATACTGTATAAAAGTAAAAATTAAATATCATGGGCACTCCTTAGTCTATTTGGCTGAAAACCTCGAGCATGTCTGGCATATTGTGCCACTGTATTCTACTGTTAACAGTGACACTGGTGACACAGAGATGCAGCTTCTCCCACACTAAATCTAATTAAATTGGAATTATCCTTTAACACCAAACTTGCTGCTGCACATAAATCCAAATCAAAGCAACACAAATTACTGTTAGCCTAATGGTCATTAGTGATGAGAAATTAGACGTGACAGCACAAAAATTGAAACCACAGACCGAGATTTGTCTTTGGATTAGCCAAAATAACAACTAAATCATAACTTGTTTACTGTTGCCTTCATCCAGACTGAAAACATGTTGTTTGTTTCGAGGCAACAGTGGTATGAAGTCATTTCTTGAACAGGCAGGCAGAGAGATTGGTAGCCTACAATCAGCCTGACATTATAATATCATACATGTCACACCACAGCCTTGAGTTTGGCTCTTGCCCTCATCCTACAAGTGAGAGTTACAGTGTGAGTCTATTTATCTTGGCCAGACATCATTTGGTACTGATTATCTGTGTGAATGGATAATGAAAGCCACATCTCCATCCAGGTCTCTGACATGGTTCAAATGATTTAATCTCACTTGAAAGCTGTTTCGGAACAGATCTGTGTTGGTCTTTGCACCTGTGTGAGGAATGCTCGCAGCCCAGTGCAGCCAAAGTTTATCATTTTTCTCTCCCATGTCAAACTTTGATCCCACTTTATTGTTGCATATCTGGCGGCCGGGAGGCGATGACTCATTCAACACGTCAGTTTTCCTTCAGTCTGTGAAGTTATCGCGTTGCTTAATAAACAATCAGAGTGTGGGAGACTCACATGCTGTGGGAAATACAGGGTCCATGTTTCATTTCACCACAAAAGTATTTGGAGTCACTGTGGTTATGATTATTGTCTGGGTGATTTTACTCGATTGTGCTCATGGCTCTGTGAGGCTGTACACAGCGTATTTTCACCAATGAGATTAAATACATTCTGTATTTTTCCTTCAGAAAAAACATTGGTAAAGATATTCTTTTGAAGGAAAAAAAGAAGGGAGAAAACACCCCCCTCAAAAAACACCCCATAGATACTTTATCATAAAACAGCCAGGGGCCAAACTATGCATATCTACTATATATATATATATATAGGCTGTTCTTTAGCTTAACTAGTCAGGGAGTTGTCACTGATACATAAGAAAGAAATTCTGTTGGGCTTATAAGGTGTATAGTACTGAACGTACAGTAAAGTGCAGTTGCGTTTGTGCATCAGAGATCATAACGGTGTCTTCCTCTGTAATGCAGGTGTACGAGGTGTTCAGTGTGATCCGCGATCTGGGTGCCATCGCCCAGGTGCACGCTGAGAATGGAGACATCGTAGCTGAGGTACGACATTTCACTCCGTAAGAGCCGGGATCTGGACATGAATAGACATGATTTTCTACTGGATGTTGACCATAATATAAAAACCCGAGCTTTGAGCGTCTCGGGGCTCTGCTCGTCGCCAACACGCTGACTGCCAAGGCTGGTCACGTGGAACATGCGTGCACCTGCACGTGACTCATCTCGCATTTCCACGGTGGTGTGTGTGTGTGTGTGTGTGTGTGTGTGTGTGTGTGTGCATACATGTGTGTATTTAGGAGCAGCGCAGGATCCTGGAGCAGGGGATCACTGGGCCTGAGGGACACGTGTTGAGCCGTCCTGAGGAGGTGAGACAGAGTGTCAGCAATGTGGATACTGACTGACCTGGTTTGACTTTGAGAAGTGATGAATTGGTTCATCTCCTAGTTCTATTTGCACAAGTCCTTTTTCTTGTTACAAGAGGATTGGACCATTCTGACCTTGACAGCTGTTGGTGTCGTGTTGTTTGACAGTTTTACAGTGAAGGCGTGGGTGTCTCACTGCCTTGGCAAATACTTTAAACATCCTCTTCAAACTCACCTTCATGTGTTAGATGTAAAAATTCCCGTTGGGGAATGCATAATAATAACACTTATGAATATCAGTATGTGGCAGGAAGGAGAAGTATGACTTAAGGCAGCTGTTTTTATTGTTAAAACTTCAGTTTTTCTTCTTAAAATCTTAAAGTAAGGGCGTCTGTCAGACATATATTTGTCCCACTGGATGATTTCTCACTACATTGCAGGAATTTGCCATGACCATGCTATTCCTCAGGTTAATCAAATCTTGATTGTAATCCAGTAGTGATTTATATCATTTTTAATAAAAATCTGAGAAAAAGGACACTCCAAAATGCCAAAAGAACAAAGCAGAGCAAGGCTCAGTATGATTCAAAGGGAATTACCGACAAGATGAATGATTTTGTTCTGTCTTCTCTCTTCTTGGAACATTTTTGTTAGTGTTTGTCATTCAAAAGTCACAATCCTGCCATCTCATTTTTCAAATTAAATTGCCATGGTTCTGTTAAGTGTTTTACCTTATTTTTGTTGCTATGGGTGCAAAACATTATTAAGGAAAATAAGGCAGCAGCACACTTGTAGAAATTGTTCGACACTTTGGGAAATGTGCTTCTTCTCTTTCTTTGCCGAGAGTTAGATGAGGAGACTGTCATATCTTAAATTGTCTTGTTTCCAGTCTTCATGCTAAGCTAAGCTAACCATCTGCTGGTTGGTAGTTTGATATTTAATGTACAGAGAAGAATGGTAGTCGTTTTCTCATTTAATTCTTAAAAAGATGCAAATAAGCTCACTGCCCAAAATAGTTAACAGTGTAAGGACTGTTTTGAAGATGATTTGTTCAACTGACTTTGATTGTTATTAACTTATTTCATTGGTCTGTAATTTATCTTGCCTATAGTTTTTTAACAATGTATGTGAGACCATTAGCTTTTATGTCATCGGAATAAGAGAAAAGTTATGTAGTAAGATAAGCATGAAGTAGGGCATCTCACTTAGTGTGGAAAAAGAAACTTATGTCATTCCTCCACTTTCAATTGCCCCACCTTGGTCACTCATATGAAAACTTTTCTCTTCCCTCAGGTGGAGGCGGAGGCTGTAAACCGCTCTGTGACTGTGGCCAATCAGACCAACTGCCCCCTCTATGTCACCAAGGTGATGAGCAAGAGCGCTGCCGATGTCATCGCTCAAGCCAGGAAGAAGGGTGAGACTCAAACAGAATATTTGTCTGATCTTGCGCTAATAAAATCAACATTTCCTGCACAGTAATATGCTCATTGTCATGCCTTTCCTCTGGCTCTCAGGCACCCCGGCTCATTGAGCCCACTTGTTTGCGACTGACACATCATTAAACAGTCTACATGACATGCATAAAACAAACCCCAGGAGCGTAGTATGTGGTGTAACAATGCGATTTGAATTTCAGGCACTGTCGTCTACGGAGAGCCAATCACTGCAAGCCTGGGAACAGATGGTTCCCACTATTGGAGCAAGAACTGGGCCAAGGCAGCTGCCTACGTCACCTCCCCTCCCCTGAGCCCCGACCCAACTACACCAGACTATCTCAACTCCCTGCTCTCCTGGTAAGAGGATGATCTAAACATTCAAACAGGACACAAAGCAAAACATACCATACTTTGTTACAACCAACTTAATTTTCTCTAATATGAAGAATGAGCACAATGTCGCTTCTACACTTTGACCTTCTGTACAGTGGTGACCTTCAGGTGACAGGAAGCGCGCACTGTCCCTTCAACACTGCCCAGCGTGCTGTGGGCAAAGATGACTTTAGCTTGATTCCTGAAGGCGTCAATGGCACCGAGGAGAGGATGTCAATCATCTGGGACAAGTGTGTGGTAAGTGTATACATATACTTCAATTTTGAAATTTGGCACAAAAATTTATGGTGTTCAGGGGATGAAACTTGAATGTCATCGCTCTCATCCCCAGACTTTTCCTTTAGTGCCACCATGAGGTTGATATTTTTGGTGAAATATTTTGACAACTATTGGTTGGGTTGCTTGGATATTTCCTACATATATTCAAGTTCCATAGAGGATAAATCCTAATCACTTAAGTGATCGCTTTCCTCAGTTTTCATCACACTTTAGATTTGTCCAGTACTTTGGATTATGACCAAATACTCGTCTCAACTGTACTATGTGTTTAGTGCTAAATAGCATATGTTAGTTAACTAAGATGGTGATATGGTCATATTACATAACCCACACAAAAGGATAATTAAAAGGCATGTCCAATATAACAATATAACAACATACACACATTATCAAAATCATGTAACTGTAAAAGACACAGCAGTTCACACTGAGCAGGACTGATTGAATAAACTTGCAAGAAAAGGAGCGGGCACAGAGAAAATCAGGACAAGCGAGAGCAAATAAAAACGTGATAGTGACCACGGCACCATTTTCACTCTCAGCTCTGATTCATTTCAGGTGACGGGTAAGATGGACGAAAACCAGTTTGTGGCAGTGACCAGCACCAACGCCGCCAAGATCTTCAACCTGTATCCCCGCAAGGGTCGTATCGCCGTGGGTTCAGATGCTGACCTGGTGCTGTGGGACCCAGACGTCACGAAGATTATCTCTGCCAAGACCCACAACTCGGTATGAACTTCATAGTAAGGCCTTCTAACATGAAATGTTAAAGCTACTATGTGTAAAATTTCTGCGTGATTGGTGCTGTGTCTTGATATTACTTCTGGGGAGTACCAAAGTAAGACATGGCAAATTCTGCACATAGTGGCTTTAACATTCTGTTTAAGGCCACTTAGGATGCTAGTGTTGTAAACGCAGACTGTAATAGCTCCAAGAATGGGCAATTAGCTGCAATAGAAATAATAATAACTTAATTTAAATACCACCTTTGATGCTGAGTTGCAGCTCAAAGTGCTTCACAAAACAGATTTAAATGAGGACAGAAGGTTACACAGAACACTAGAACAATGATGAAGAAGAATAAATTAAACATTTTGTAACAATCAAAAGGATCTTCAAACGGTTATGGTGATATGGTAAAAAAAAATGTCCATCCCTTCAAATCGCATGTCTATACCTGATTTCTAAAAACATTATTTTCTTTAAACAAGTGAAACAATTTAACATTTAGAAGCCAACTTGTTTCAGATATAGGAATAACTGTCTGTGTCTTAAGGTACATACAAAAATGTCTTTATGGATCTGGCTTTGTGTGCAGGGGCCATAGTCATGTTAAAACACAAAAGGGTCGGTCCTCAAACTGCTGCCACAAAGTTGGAATCACACTATTGTCTAAAATACAATTGTATGACGTAGCATTACCATTTCCCTTCATCAAAATTAAGGAACACAAACCATGAAACACAACCCCAGACAGCAACGGTCAAAAGTATGTGAACAGGGTTGTCCTCAGATTGTTGCTATACAGTGTAAGGTAACAATACTGCTAATTAAGTCTAGTTAAAAAGAGGGGTTTTACTTTACATTCCAACATCTACATTAAATACACCGTAGATTCATACAATAACACAAAATATTCTACTATGCAATAATAATTAATGATGAGAGGGCAGTTAATGTAATTTATGACAGCCAGAGCAACTGGTTTATTAATTCACTGTTTTGTCGTATGGCCGTCTGACTGTTAAACAGGGTGTGGGCCTCACACAGTGTCAAGGGAGTGATGTCATACTTAAAATCAGCCAGAGAACTGGAACATATCGTTTCTGATTGTTAGCAGGCAGATCACTGTGTGTGTGTGTGAGAGAGAGAGAGAGAGAGAGAGAGACTATTGCCGTGTATGTTCTTGGAATCTGTTTGCTTAAGCCTGTCATGTTCTCTGGTTTCTTTTTATTCCGCTTGGTCAGAAAATGATGGTGTGTGTGTGTGTGTGTATGTGTCATAGGATAGCCCAGCCTACTGGTGATCTCATTTCAGGCTCTCAGAGTCCATCATATTGCCATGACCTCAGCCTTAGCTCCAGGAGCTTTTAGGAGAGAGTAGTCACCATTCGTCACACAACACCCCCTCCCCCAAACCACTTATACAACATCTTCTTCTTCTTCTTCTTCTTCTTCTTCTTCCTCCTCCTGTAGCCTGAGAACTGAGGCCTCTGTGCCACATCAGCTGGTTTCCCCCAGCGATTAGCTTTGCTTTCTTTATTGGCATTAGAAGCCAGAGGGAACTCAAATCGGTTAAGCTCCTTTCACAAGTGCACTTTAATCCATAAACATTCTGGCAATTTTACACAGTGGCATCATGTGTGAACTCAAACTGGAAGCCCATCGCCATTGCTCTGGCAATTTTTCAAATAAAGACTGAATGACATTTTCATAAATCTGTGAACTAAAGTATTCCCATGAACAGCATGTGCTACAGCGAGGTTACATCATGCTTATGATTGAGGGTAAAAGAAGCTTGAGGAGATGAATCACTGTATCTCTGCTTTGAAGGTATTTCTGTCATGAGTTAATATATCGCCAATGGTGTTATGAGATACAAGCAGCAGCTGTAATAAAACATCACAGGAGCACATCTTTCGGCTGTCAGACACAAAACACAAACAAATCATCAGACAACTCAGTCTTTAGGATTGGATATAGGATATAAGTTACTGAGTAAAGTTGAGGCCAAAAACTGTGTATCTGATTGTCAAAGTCTCTAAGTAGCTTCAAACATGGATGTATTTCTGTGTTTCTTCAAAATGAATTTCATCAAAACTTTTAAGATGTCAAATTTGACAGTTCATTAGAGACAGTAATTCAATTCATTTGTGAAATCTATGAGGATTTTGGTGGAATTGGCAGCTATGGTGGACTTACAACAGCCTAATACAGTCTCTCACAAAAGTACAACCCTCACATTTTGTGGCCAAGCATGTCTCCAGACCTAAACCCTGTTGAGCATCTATGGGGCATCATCAAACGGAAGGTGGAGGAACGCAAGGTCTCTAACATCCACCAGCTCTGTGATGTCGTCATGGAGGAGTGGAAAAGGACTCTAGTGGCGACCTGAGAAGCTCTGGTGTACTCCATGCCCAAGAGGGTTAAGGCAGTGCTAGAAAATAATGGCTACACAAAATATTGACACTTTCACTTAGGGGTGTACTCACTTTTGTTGACATCGGTTTAGACATTAATGGCTGTGTGATATGTTTTTTGAGGGGACAGCAAATTTACAAGCTGTACACTCACTACTTTACATTGTTGCATTTGTTGTCATTTCTTCAGTGTTGTCACATGAAAAGATATAATCAAATATTTATAACAATGTGAGGGGTGTACTCACTTTTGTGAGATACTGTATACTGTATTTGTTACATAACATATAAAACTGGTGAAAATTGACAAAAGCACCATAAGCAGTAAATAACACGCTTAACTATTGAAGTCTTTACAGCCTCTTCCCCCATTAGGCACTGTAGAATGGGATACAACCAAAACATGACATGGAATTTTCTCTGTTTGAGACCTTTAAACACAAAACTATGACTTACTTAGATTATCAATCTCACCAATGATGAGCGTGTGAATGGGGTTTTAGTCACTCCAGTGAATCTGTAGCAGCTACAGAGTGCAGCCAATGAGAGAAGTCACTCACGAGGCACTAAACATGTTGAAACTGGAGAAAGAAACCTGAGCATTATAAATATAATCAAAGATCCTATGTGTACCTGGGATGAATAATAAACCGATTTTACTCACCTTTTCATTATAAAATGAATACTATTTGTTGACTTTTATATCATTGCTCTCCTCTACAGACTGTGGAGTACAACATCTTTGAAGGCACAGAGGTGCGCGGCGGGCCTCTGGTGGTGATCAGCCAGGGCAAGATCGTCTTGGAGGAAGGGAACCTCCACACCACTGAGGGCTCGGGACGCTTTGTGGCCCGAAAACCTTTCCCTGACTATGTCTACAAGAGGATAAAAGCTCGCAGCAGGGTACAATACTGCTTTTTTCTGCTACTACCTGTGTTTAATAATTCCATCTGATTTGATATTGATAATGCATTAAACAGCTACTTATCAATTTTGTACAAACCTTTTGAGGCTGTGGTTGTTGTTGTTGGAGGAAGCAACAGGCACAGAGTCAGTCAGACATAAAGGTGGCGCCACACGCCCAGCAGTTTTCATAATGATTGTTTTATGGAAAGCCGGAGCAGTGATGCAGCTTGTTAGAGACCCGCCCCAATACAGCCTGCATCCCTTTTGGGGCATGGAATATTTCCTTGTTCTCTTTCACTGCCATGACAGTTGTGTCTGTTTCCTTAAACTGCAGCTGGCTGAACTGAGGGGTGTACCCAGAGGACTGTATGACGGTCCTGTCTGCGAGGTGTCAGTCACCCCGAAAACCATGACTCCTGCCTCCTCCGCCAAGACCTCACCTGCCAAGCAGCCCAACCAGCCCGTCCGTAACCTGCATCAGTCTGGATTCAGCCTATCTGGTCAGTGCAGACAATAGCCCGTAATCACTGTTATTTTTATGACTTGATTTGGACAACACATTAAATGAGTGGTTTCTTTTTTCTTTTCTATACCCAGAAATATAATAGTAGGCATAAGTTCCAAGCAAAATGAATCACAAATTCTTATAATTTGTACAAAGCACGACATCTTCGGCATTGGCGGAGGTGTATTTATCTTCTCTTGAGATTTTGCTGCTTCCTTATTCCATAAACATCCATAAATTAAACAAAGCTATGCTAAGGTCCCCAGCACATCTTCAAGTTCCACGTAGACACATAAAAAGCAGCATTCATTAAATAGATCAAAGGGCCCGGCCACACCGCCATTTAGGAGTGAAATTTTGCACAAAATTCAATCCATTTGAACAGAGTCACCGCAAACAATTAGATTATCTCGTGGCATAGTAATATGGAATCCACGCAGAGTTCAATTTAGGTAAACCTTGACATGTGAATTCACACTGTTGATCACCTGCAGCCTACTGCACACACGTTAGTTCCTCTTTTCCTGTTTGGTCACAGACTTTACATTGAGATTTGGTCAAACACCCACAAAAATGGATCTGGGAAAGTTATTATTAAACATTTATGGATTAAGAATTCAAGGCACATTCAAAGTGTCCTATCACCTGTTTCACAGATGTTTATTTTGTAAGGGCGGGCAGGCTGTGTGGAAAATGTTTGTTAGGGAAAATTCTGTGACAATACAACTGTTATACAGAAATGGGGAAAGTAACTCGACATTGAAAGTTTTTAATTTTTAGTTTTGACCCTTGTGTGCTGGTCATTGTGGTCCCTGAAGTTTTTCCCGCAGTATCCACCTTATTATACATACATATACATATATACAGTACATCCATGATATTAATAGAGTTGACCTTTTAAAGTGGTTGCCACAAAGAGAGTCCACAATTTGGGAAGCTATTGTTTAAGCTAAAACTGTTTCATACACTACCTTTCAGTGCTCTCTTAAATGGGTTTTGTTTTTAGTTGGCAAGCTAGCGAGTTGGTGTCACAAGCAAGCCAACTGGCTTCTGGTACTGCCTTCCATTTCAGCAATACTAAAGATAATCTTTTGGTAGAACAAGAGACTGTGAGTCAGTTGGATAATATTCCCCCCAGAAAACTGATATATCAGTTTACTTTGGGTTTTTGCGGAGTATAAACACAACCCTGAATATCCAACTTTCCATTTGATCTCACAGGGGCTCAGGTTGACGACAACATTCCTCGCCGGAACACCCAGCGCATCGTGGCGCCACCGGGTGGAAGGGCCAACATCACCAGCCTGGGTTAGAGCTCTGCCCTCGGGCCGCTGAGGAGGACATGGAGATCTGAGGCCAACAGGAGCTGAGGGGTCGAGAAACCACGTCACGACAACGGGAGCCGAACGCTTCACAGCACCTGAACTGGGCCCTCCGTCAGCCTCGGTTATTCACCTCCTCCTTCGCTGCTTTTCACATACCCACTCTCCTCCTCCCCAAAACCTGATCCTAGAGGACACAGTTAGAAACAAAACAAAAAAAAACAACTAAAAAATGGTCTGCCTCATATGATGACAAAAGAGAAAAAATGAAAACACACCTTATTTGAGCACTTTTGACTGCATTGTTTTGTTTTTTTATACCGTACTTTCTCCCTGCCATGTATCCTTTTGATGTTTTACTGTTTTATTAGAGGGATCGTGAGGCTAAACTGAATTACTACAGTGATGCAGGATGTCCATTGTATTTCTATTCTTTCTTTTCATTTTGGGAGTAGTTTAAATGGAGCAACCAGTATAGCTATCCTCTTTTGTTGCTTTTGTTAAATAGGCCAAACAGTAGGTTGCTTGAAATTGAACAGTCTCACAGTTTATTCAGCCGACAAGAATCTAATACTTCCTTCGAGCTGTCGACTATCTGTAATTTGTATTATGTTGCATTTCAATCGCTTCACTTTCCAGTGCATTGCCATCTGTCACACACTGCTACAATCAATACCCAACTGATTATTCGCCAAGAGGACGGCCTCAAGATTTAAAAAATTGAACAACACAGCAGTGTTTTATTAGGGTTGTAGACTCTCGCAGCACTGGCCCTCATCATGTTTTCCTACCTGTGGCTTTGCTAAGGTACATAAGTAAAAAAACACTTTCCATATTTGGCAGCTGCCTTACAGCTTGTGAGTCCTGTGGAGCAGAAGGAGCTTTGGCAGGTAGTAAATAAAGCTTTATGCTGGTGTCAGGCCATCACTAAGTGGGAGAATCGATGGAAAGATTTAGAGAGGAAAGAGAAAGTTGTATTTCGCTGTCACTTCAAACTCAACCTTTCCTTGCCTTATTGTCTTTTAGAGAACTTTTAGAAGTGCGGGGAAGGCGGCATTCACTACGCAGCTACATATATTCCAGCTTCTTTGCATTCCTGTAAATCATAAAGCTCCAAATTTTTAAGTGACAGCTGGTGAAGCACCCGATAACCGTCCCATCACCAACCAGTGCATTTACATACAGAATGTTTTTCTCCTCCTCCAAAGGTGACTGTTTTATACTCATCAAAATTCCCTCTTTCCTTTCTACTCTTTATGTGCCTGAACCCACAGAAGTTGTACTGATAGTTTGATTTTTCTTGTTTTGTTATTCTTATTGAGGTAAGTGAAGGATGTAAGATAAAAAGATGTAAAATAGACAGGATTAACCGATTCAAAGGTGCCAGATTTTGCGCTTTCGTAGGGCCTATTCTGCTGGTAGAGCCCCTGTAAAGACGAAAAATGCTCGATATCTTGAAATGTTCTAATGTTTTAGAGTTTTTAACTTGTTGTCAAACTGCTTTTTAGTGTCATTCTGTAACTAGGTGCCTAAGGGCTGAGCACTATTGATTTACGCTTGAAAGTAGACATGAGCTAATGTACTTCTGACTAGTGTGCAGTGTTGATGTGTGAGGGATGGGACACGCGCAGCCGGCTCCTGTACAGCACTCCTCGCTGTTGTGACCATCGCTCCAGGCCGTGCTGGACGCTCATATGTTCTTGTTCCTTTTTTTATTTTGCATGATCTGGTTTTCATTAAGCCAAGCAACTGATGTCCCATGTTAGTCCTTATGCCAACGAGGTCTTGGTCGCCAGTCGCCATCTCTCTGCAGCCTCTTTCTTCCCCCCACGGTGCAACAAGCTCACTCAGACAAGGAGGTAGCCAGGGGCCAGTTACATAAATGTAGATTAAAACTAGCCTATGCTTTAGACTAGTCTAAAATTCTTTAGACTAGTATATTAACGCAGGCTTATTTTTGGCCAACAAACTGACTTAAGACCTACTTGTCACTATTGCAACACATGAGAGGTAGCTTTAGTTAGCTAGTGGGCACGTCTGTGTCACAAGTTTGTCATTTGGTGAAGTCATTTGAAGTCTGGGTTAACTAAGTATGCCTTTATGCAACTGGCCCCTGACTCACTCACACACACATACATACATGTATAATGTAGATAGACAAACGTACACCACCTGTGTTTGTGCTTTAAACCCCAGTTTTTCAGATGTCCTCCCCTCTTATCTAACTACAAGTCTATAGAAGGCAAAGTCTGTCAGCGTTATGGATGGTATATGTATTTAAAGAATCCAAAGCAGGGGGAATGTAACAAATGCATGTCTGAAGCATTCATAGATTAGACGAGGCAGGAATGGGAAATGGAAACTCGAACTCCGTGGCAACTTAGGCGTCACACAACAAGGCTTTTGTAAGTCAAGAGGTGGGAATGTAACCGTCTGTCTGACAAATTTTTCGCTCATTCACAGTGGTCTACTGTTGTCTCTTTTCCTTAACTTTTTTTAATCATCGTATTGACACTTACACTTATTTGAGCTTCCCTCTATCTACACTATGCGACCCACCCCAGCTACACCATTACTTTAGGCGGGAGGGTGTGTGGGTGAAGTCCTCAAACAGTAATATGCTTCTTGTATTTTCCATGTCGTTCCTTCCTTTCAGTTTGTCTTTATGTCTTCTCCCCTTTCTTTCGTCCTCCCTCCCTCCCTCCGTCCGTCCCCGGCTCTTTTGTTGTTTCTGGCTGTTGCCGTGGCGACAGGCCCCTCCACTCTCACGGGGTTCTGCTTTTTGTTTGTCATGGTAACGCTTGTCAGATTGGAGGTTGCCATAAGCAACCCGTCCTGACCCGGTGCTATTAGTACAGCTTTACACACACACGCGCACACACGCGCACACACACACACACACACACACACACACACACACACACACACACACACACACACGCAGACACGTTTTTATAATTATTCTGTGACAGTGTTGCTCCATTTCTACATAATCCCGTGCTGAGTTATGTGGAATTCAGAGCTTAAAAAGAATCTATTAGAGTTGAAAGCACACTACAGACTATAGCATTAACACGTACACACACATGCAAACACATTAAACAGAGACTGCTGTGATGCAGCACCCAAGCCTGAAGAATTGACTGCAGTTAACGCTGGCGTCCTCGCCGTGTCCCATGCCTCCTCGATTTACACACACTAAACACACACTTATACTCCTTTTAGTGCTCTGTCAGCTTGGATGCTTTTTCTATGCCATATTATGCTAATGATATATGAGTGATATGTATGTACGCAACGTGCTGCAGACTGAGAGGGAGCTTCCTTCCATTCTGAGGTTGTTGATGCTGTCGAACACCTTCTTGCCCCCCTGATCCTCTCGTCCCCCTCTGTAAGCCTTTCCCCTTTGTGAAAGTGAAACTGTGTGATGGTATTTGTCTCGGTGGCTGTGGGGTTTCTGGGATGCTTGCTCACTATGGAAAGTGTCAGATCCCATGGATGGTGATGTAAAAAAAACAACAAAAAAACCCAACAACAACAAGGACTTCAAAGAATAAAAAAGAAAAGGACAAAAAAGGAATAAAGTCACTGTTTCTTTTGTGTTTGACTTTTATGTTTTGTGTTAGAAGCTGTCTGTACGTCATTAAATATTGACAAAAGGATACAAGCACACAGGCAAAAAACAAAACAAAACATAACATAACAACAAGCTTTTTTAAGATGACTTTCTGTTTGGTTTTGCCTGTAGATGGTACCAAAGTAGCGACAGACACTGTAATTTGACAAAGGTTGTGGTCCCGGAGGTTGCAGTTACACGATATCTGGTATGGACCTTTTAATTATTGAAGGAAATGTAAATTAGTGTGGAGTGTGTAGAATACAGTACATATACAAACAAATCTTTCAACAACAAGCCCTCAATCTGATTCGGTTTTTGCAGTGCGCTTCACTGAAAACGCCACCGCAGCTCAACTGTGTAAGTATTTTACTTCATGGTTGAAAGCCTACTGCAAATCCACGAAAGCCTGAACATGTAGCATGTTTATAGCAGATAGGTCTTTGCAAAACTAACCTCATGAACATTGCTTACAGTGCATAGGCTTAAGGCCTTAGTATGCCTCAGTCGAACTTTGTTGTAGTGTAGTATGTAATGCATGTTCAATCACATGTAAGAGTTTTCACCCAATGTTTTCACACAATGAATTATACAGTAAAAATGCCAGTAACATGCTGTGTATAGTGTTCAGAGAGGGGTTTTCAGACACTTTTAGACAATAAAACAAGCACTTCTTCTAAAGCATACCTGAGGCCTTTATTTTTGCACTGAACTGAATGACGGTTCAGACAACTTTCTGCAGAACTGATGACCGTGAGAAGCAGTCCTGTGAAAGGTAATAACATCGCTTAGATAAGGGGAAAAAATAAACGACCTACATAGTTCAGTAACAATGAATGAATGACTGAATGAACGCTAAATTGCGTAAGTGTGGATGTGTTTCATTTTTCGTCTGTTAGCCCCGTGATAGACCGAGCCATGGAGACTGGATAACCAGGTCACAAAACACCGGCCATTTTAATGAACACACTTCAGCAGGGTGGTAACATCCCATGAACCTCTTTATTACTGCAGCCTGCATGCAGCAAATCACTACCAGGAGGATACAGGATTAAATGTTTCCACACTAGGTGGCAGTGCTGTCATCTTGTTCACCACTCCTCGTTTGCTCCACCACTGTCTTCTGGGATTTCCCCCTTTTCAGCTTTTAAATAATAATAATAAAAAAATCAGTATTATATAAAATACAATTTCATAATGTCCATGCACAAATGAGTAAGTGTTAACCAACTATCAGCCTGTCAGGCCTGTTCACGAGAGCAGTGAAGTGAAAATCCGCCATTTCCTGCGTTGTAATGACTGTAACGAATAACTATTTTCCACATAAAAGCGTTCTTTGACTTCAGACACACTTTCATGTGCCCTCCTCAGAGAAACATGAAAAAAATTGTGATAAAATATACACCAACTGAATGAACTGGTTGAGATTTAAATGAGTGTGATTTGTATTTTCTCCATTGGCAAAGGCCAAACTAACTTAACTGTAACTTCACCCATTTTTCATCAGAAGAGCTCAACCATATTTCTCATCCATGAAGTGATTAAATAAACTGCCCATTATGTTTATCGGGTGTATTCTCTGCCCACCCTTAGACTTTCACAAAAAGTGGGTTTACAGCAATTTAATGTGTTTTTTTGTTTCACAGAAGCTTCAGTAAATCATCCTTCAGGTGTACACTAATACCATACAGAGCCCTCTAGTGGTCCCTTCATGTAAAGTCAGGGATCTTTATTGTGTGGTGATGGTGGGCTGGTCAGCCATGATCTCAGCACATATTTAGGTGAGAGGTGGGGATACTCTATGCTTACTAAGACAGAACAGGTCTGTCACAGCCAACCACTCAAAACAATTTAAAGTCTGTAATTTACCTGGGCTAAATGTCTTTGGAACTGTGGGAGGAAACCGGAGCACCAGGAGGGAACCCACACAGGCCCGGGGAGAACATGTCACAGTTGTTTCTCACACTCTTAGATCTAAAAGAGATGAAACAGAGGGCATGGCAACGGTCCCTCACCACAGTGTCTCCTACGTATTACATTCATTCGCATATGTAGCAATTACTGAGGAAACATAATTACGTGTAAAAAGTAAGTTATGGTTAAGCTAGGCTACTTGGTTCCCTGGGTTAAGGTCATGGAAGGTCCATGCTATGCCTAGCAGTCTCATTTCTGAGGAGGCTGAGGCCAGGAAAATGATGAGAATGTTTTATGTGTCGCCAGTGCTATCCTGTTTACAGTTGTATGCTGGGGCAGCAGGTTGAGGATAGCAGATGCCAAGAGATCCGCTAGGCCAGTGACGTTGTTAGGGTGGAGCTGGACTCTCTATTGATGGTGTCAGAGAGGAGGATGCTGTCCAAGTCTCCCACCTACTCCATGATGTGCTGGTCAAACACAGGAGCACTTTCAGTGCATGACTCATCCCCCCAAAATGCACAGCAGAGTGCAATTTCTAAGGATTTGTAATACATTTCACCTCAACACTATCTGCACTTATTATTATTACTACTTTTCATCACGCTCTTATTGATATTCATTTTTTAGATTATATACTTCACAATGTCCCACGACCCTGTACACAGGATAAGCGGTTGACGATGGATGGATGGATACTTCACAATGTTCTACTTATCAACTTTTATTATTCCTTCCTTTATACCTTGATGTGCAATGTGAGCTACTGTGACACAAGAATATCCTGTAATCCTAGTATTTCCGATTCTGATTCTGATCCTGATGGAAAGATTGTGGTTAAAGTGACAGTCCACCCAAAATCTATAGTTTAAGTAGCTTGATCATTCGCTAAGATGATCATCTTATATTTGTGGTTCAGATTCCAATAGTGACACACACATTTCAAACCGATCAAGCAGCCTAATTCATCTCCTTATCCATTCTTATGCCAAAAATGTTCCAAAGACTTGTGTTTTTGCTAAATGCACTCCTGTTCCTGCTGGCTGAATGGGGGAAGTCTTAGATTAAATTGTCTCCTATGCTATACCAAAACTAGTTTTGTCAGGACAATAAATAAATTAATAAACAAACTGAGAAGTCAGTTACTGCTGATTGACTTTGTATGACACAGTGGATTAAACAAACATTGTTGAATTTTTGACATTCTAATATTAAGTAAATTAATAAATACTACATACTAAATAATTCAATCCATGCCTCCCACATTGGCCTTTACACTTAAGTTAACCTTAAAATTTGAGACTTGATTTTATGAGGAGTGAAAAGGTCTGCACAAAGTGCTAATTATTTTCACACAATGTTGACATGAACTTTATACACAAACCTCCCAGACTGTTAGCGTAGTGTTTCTTTAAGTGGAACACTTAAGCTGTCATGATTCTGTGTGAACTATAAGACAAGATGGGACCACTGATCGGACAAGTGCACAACTGACCTTTTAAAGCCCAGTCTGCCCTTTAGAAGTGAGTCCCAACATGGCTTGTGCTTGTTTGCTGCCTGAAGACAAAATATGGCTACAATACAGACCACAGCATAATCTTTTCCTCCATAAGCTTTTATGATAGGACCGTCACTTTGATTCTGAAGAAAGTCACTCAGCTCAGTTACTGTGAAATAATGTTGTTTAAAATTTGACATCTGCAAAATTTGAGACAAAATAAAAATATTATATGCCCAGGCACTATGTGAATTAATGAATTGTAAAAGGTGTCTTGATGAAGTCAGGAGCAAGTTGAATGAACCAGGAAAGAGAACTCAATGTGCCAGATGGCAGCTGACTGTAATTAAAACAAATGTTCAGTGACATGAGTATTAAATGCATCTTACATGGTATTACCTCCTTTCCTAGGCTTTAAGTCCATCCTAATTAATTTTCATTCATGGCTGTCAACATTCAAATCAGTTATTTCAAGTCCATGCACACACACAATCAGCTTTAATAATTCCAAATGCCAGCACTAATAAGGTGTTAGGAAGAGGCCAGTTATCTGAATCAATTATACAGTGAATTTGTGTAATCATTCAAATATTTTTTTGGTTGTTATTTGGGTTACTTTTGTGTGCTTTGATTTGTTCAGACGTAAAACATAAATGGCAGAAAGCTTAATTTGAGCTACTGCAATAAACAGAGTGTGTTTCGTAACAGAAAACTTGTTGGTATTCCGGTCCGGTTTGGTTCTGGCGCTGAACCTGCAGATGCAGTGTCTGCTTCACTATCAATGGAACAACTGCAGGATTTGTTCTTCTTTAAGAGCTTCAAGGACTTGCACACCCAAGGTTGAAGTTTGGAGGAGCTGTGTAGCCTACCAACAACAATAATAAAGATACATTTTGAGACTGCACACCTGTGTAGGTGTTCATTTTTGAATAATGTCAGTAATGTTCACAAATTAGCCCATCCATGATACCTTACGTGAATTATGGACGTAACTTAGTTCCTCTCGCTGAACCTTTTCTTAAGAACTTCTTTGTTCTAAATGACGTGGGAACACAGCCTCTCACTCCTTAAATAAGATAAGTGGATCATATCTGCCTTTATAGTTGTATTTAGTAGCTAAAGTAGCAATATATTTACGTTAGCATGTTATCCTTATTGATTCTGAACTGGAAAAGGTCTGAGGCTTATCAGTACTTTGGGCGTGTCTTGTTAAGGAGTTCGGACACAACCTTCTCTACATAAAAGCAAACATCAAGCGAAGTCAGTTCTTTTTGATTTGTCTGTGTTTTATATGTAATGGAAACTGTAACAGTGATTGATTGATTGAACATCCTTTTTTGTGTTTGGGTAAATGTTCAACATAATGTACTGTAGCTACAGTTAGCTTTAGCTTGATTGGGCAGTCAGGACGTGCACAACATGTCCCTGAACTTTTTGTAATTTTTGCTAACACTAAGCTAACCTATTTTGTTACTAATATCTGGGAACACTAAACTGTCCTCCCAGCATTAGTAGAAAGTTGAGGTACAATCACATTATCCTGTTTAAGGTGTGACAGGTTGCGTTCGTACACTATTTCATGGTTCAGTGAAAGCAATAACTGCAGGTCGCACACATAATAATGATTGCTAACATGTTAGCAAAGACTTTGCACACTCAGCAGACATGAAGCAACATTAGCATCAGTTGGGTCTGTGTCCACCTCGAGCTTAAGTCCAGTATTCACTCTCCGTTTATTTCTGTTTTTGACTCCACTAACTTCTGGAAAAAAAATATGGCTTCCCAGCTGCTAAATTTTCAACTTTCTTTGCCAGCTAGTTACTAACTTTGTCTGTCTGTTTGGTGCTCGGCAGGTGTACAGAGGGAATATCAGACAGCAGACTAAACCATAAGGTATGCTGTAAAACTAAAACTAAAAGCTGCGTAGTTTGTGATAATTATCTTTGGGTTAATTTTGCATCTCCTTTGACCTCCAGTTGTTTGAGTTATTAAATATTATTGATAAATGATATAAATGAAATATCCATATTTCCTACAGTTGTTAAAGATGGGAGGACATTACATTGCATATGGTCCAACAAATGAAACTGCTGAGTTTATTCATTGTTCTCATATAAAAATTTCAGTGCATCTTTTGTCCAATCCATCCAACTGACTAAATATTTAAATCTGCTCTTTAGGAAGACATTTTAAAATACCATTTGACCTTTGCCCAAAACTTTACAAGCACCTGGAACAAATAATACAAGAACCTCAAAATAAAACAAACATGTCCAATTTCATTTCCGCTGGCAGACAGGAATTCGTCACCTCTTAACATATCATTTAAACATTCAATGAGACAGAAAATAATTCAGGTAAACAACACAGTGGGCAATTTTCGTCAACTTTAACAGAAACACTAATGCCAGGAGTTGCATTTGCAAGTAGGTGACTCCATTTAGCACATTTGCAAAAAAATCAGTTCAAACACCTGCGTTACGATTGTTATACCAGAGACCATTTTACACATGAGAGCGTTTCATTAAGTACTTAAGCAGTGGATGCATTTGGTGTAGTTACAAAACTTTTCCATGGCTTTCCCACTTACTTGTATTAGCTATCAATGCAATGAGAGTGCCAATAAAATGCCAGATTTATGCTCGGATCCCAAACTAAAGAGAGGAGAAGACTCTCAGAAGAAACAAACCATATTTTCTTCATAGAAATAACTAGGTCTGTCTTTGACGTCCTGATGCAGATAACGTTGTTGTCATCTGCTTTACTTGCTGCTCAAAAGCGTTATTAATCATGATCGCCATTTGTAATGAAACATCACTTTGCTATGTCAATTGATTTGGTTGCACGTTAGTCTATCCAGTAATGGGAGCCAGGATCCATTTATCACAGCAGTCTTTGCCTTCATATGGCAGCTGCTGCAACACGGTTTGAATCCTGTGTTGCTTTTTGAATATGAGAGCTGCATGTTTAATAGGTTTCAGATGCATTTATTTCCATAAATAATATCGGAACTGATGGAGGCAGACACAACGCTGCTCGACTACTTGTCACGCACACATGCACACCCCAACTCTGTCTGAATGCATAAAACTTCTCAAACACATACCGTATATGGATGGACACAAATTCACTTGAGCATGGATGTGCACACAGGCAAAAAGCAAGCAGTGGTTTGATGATTCTTCCTCTCCTAGTGTTCCCCTAGCACTGATATTGTGTTATGACTCATTAGTTTTCAAGGTTACTGTTTTTCTTTTCTCTTTGGAAGCCAAAAGAAGGCAGCATCTGCTGTGTAAAGCTGTGAGTTTTAGCAAAACAGGATGGCTTGTGTATGTTGATCTGACATTCAGACTTTCAGAGATATATACGTCTAAGCATGAAATGTCATTGTGTGTGTCATTGTGTAAATATATATACATTTACTTTCAGTCATTCCTCCTTAATGAAAAATCAACACGTCTCCTGCTACTTGTTGCCTAATGCACTGTAACATTGAGTTCTTGGCTGCATAATCTCAGAAAACGAGAGCTGCATGTTTATTAGTTATCCAAGACAGTTTAACGGCTACAATGATGTTGAGTGTTGGAGCTTACAGTGTTAACAAGAGACATTATCCTCCTGAACGGTCCCATAATACCGCTGTTTAAGTAAAAAAATCCCATGCAGCAATACAGGTTCAAGGAAACTCTTATTATTATTCCCTAACCTTAAGTAACTGTAAAATGACAAATTACTTGTCTTCTAGAAATTCTTTCAACATCCTGCATTTCTCAGATAAGCATTCCCAGGTATTCATCACAGTTATGATGGCTGTAGGGTTGGAAAATTCTTTTAATCCAAAGGAAAAACAACTCCGTTTGCAACAGGAGGAAGTGAAGGATTTATAGCTAAGACGAAACGTGTGACAGCTTCTTCAAACAGATAAGACACCCAAAACATGTTTTTTTCTAAAAAGGTTTTAAGCAATGTTCATTACATGTTTTTTAATAAAGCACTCATGCATTACACTGATTTGTGTGATATGGTGGGCTTTGTTTTCATTTCATTTCATTCATAAAATATAATGCAATTCAATACATTCACCCTGCAAGAAAAACTTTTTAAAGCCTTCAATTTTTGTTGTGTCTGGTCAGAGAGATTTGAATTTCTTGAGAGTCTCCAATGTTGATGGAGGACATACTTGTGTGTTGGCATATGTTATGATAATCTTACCCTTTTGTTAGCTTACAGTAATATATTTTTGTAGCTTCCATGCAGTAGTGATTTAGTTTATTCAAAGTTTATTTCCTTTTCATGATGTCACAGTTTTTATTTTATTTTGTCCACCTCTGTACATCACAAATGTGGTCATACTGGGATTCTGTGAACTGAATACCAACAGCCCCACCGTAACGTCCTCCCATCATGAACAAGTAGAAATTAATTCCCAGCCTTGGATACTAAAAGAAGCCCCATTAACGGCAGGAAGACAAACGACTAGCTTATTGATGGTTTAGAGACAACATACAGAGGCAAGTTACAGAAGAACAAAGACATCGGACAGGCCCTGCTTAAAGTGCACATGCATCAGCTTCAAACAACAGTGAATGCATTGGGAAAACAGCTCTGCAGACCTAGCAGAAAACCAGTAACAACAAATAGTCCTTCACCAAGGCCGAGAGAAAAACATCGGACACCTCTTGTTTTATTTAACACCGCAAGCTTTGATGTCAAATACTAAAAGTTGATTCAACACATTTGATACAGCTTCAGCAAAACCAAAAACTGAACATGAAAAGCTTCACAGGGGTAGAATCAAACGCTTTTGTTTGTGACTTTAGTGTTGTTTTTATGTCACACCCAAATGTCAACTGGTATTTCTCCTTCCCCAACTAACTTTCTTTTGTCTCTGTGACAGATTTTTCTAAATCAAAGCCTGTGAGTGTCAAGTCCCTTTAAAACAGAGGTCCCACACGTAATACACACACTCTTACAGCAGCGTCCTCCTTCTCAGAGCTGCTGGTGAATGCTAATTTAGTTTACCAGCTTTTCCTTAAGGGCTTCTGTGCAATCTGCAGAAATAGCACTAATGTTTAAAGAAATTATGTCTCGGGAGTTCTTTTCACGTCATTTCAATAAGATCATATTATCTCTTTTATTCCTTGCCAAGGACTGATGGTTATCTCTACTAACCCAGTGTCCATACAAAAAGCATTTTTTAAACAAAGAAGTTTGTATTTTTCTTGTTGTGCATTCATACTTCTGAGTCTTCTATTTTCTGGCCACTGAGCAGCTCCTCTGGACCGTTTTGACATGTAGTGCTCTGTGCTCAGTCAGTACTGGCTGCTGAGTGCAGACAAAATGTTATTCATTCACTTTCCCAAATCATATTTTATTTAACACTCCGGACATTTACACCGGCATAAAGCCTTTAGGCAATAAAGTCACCTTCTTCCTACTCTGGAGGCAAGTCATCGTTTGGCTTCTGATGCCTCTGAGGAGTTTAAATATACATGTAAAAGTTGTACATACGTTTTCCCCAGAGGCAAAACTGAAACATTCCTACATTGCCTCAACATGCCAATCAAACAGCCTCTCCTGTAACCCCAAGAGAAAGACATAAAACTTTAGGTGATCCGTGACTGGAGGGGTTCTGTGGCACCGGCGTTTGACTTGCTGAGAAACACCATGCTTTTAGCAGACCCTTACTCTGGATTTGTGCACTTTGAGCCTGATCTGGACAACCGGAAGATGACGAGGACGCTGACAGAGCCCTGCAGCAGCACCACGACGAAGCAGTGACACAGTCTTGGGATGAGAGATCAGACGTAGTAGACGTGGGGCCTGGACTGGAAGAATGAGGGGTGATGTGTCCTTGTGATTTAGCCGGAGCCCCAGTTCTCAGGCAGCGACCACGGAGCACATTGTGGAAGGCTTTCTTGAACTCCTGGCTGAAGCATGGGTAGATAATGGGGTTAATGCAGCTGTTGAGATAACCCAGCCAGAAGGTTATCTTAAAGATGGTTTCAGAAGGCTTACAGGATGGGAAGATGGACCCTAGGGAACACATACAAACAGACACAAATCAAAATATGAATGGAAACAGACACTAACTAAATTAATGATTACTTGTCATACAAAGATGTAATTGTCTTTTTTTCTGTTCATTTTACGCCACTATTAGAGTGTAATGCTCAAATAAAAGCCAGTATTAAAAAAAAGGCCAGCCCCAAGTACAGGCTGGGGGGGGGGGGGCTATAATGTGTGTACCGTGATATACATTTTCATTGTTTTCATTTGATAAATTAAAACAATATATTCATGCTTTCATTTCAAGTTATTGTCAGATGTCACTGCAGATGTACAGTGTGTGTGTGTGTTAATGTCCCAGCCAAAAACGGTATAATACAGTATCATCTTATTTCATTATGTGCCAAATTTTAACTTTAGAAAATGTGCAGGATTGGTACACAGGAATCCAGAGGGGGGAAAAAACTGCTTCTCCACCTCATGGTTCTGAATGCAAGGATTATTACTGTTACAAATGAGGATTAAAGCCCCGAAAATAAAACCCAAGACATAATAAACTACAATTATCCTTTCTGAATGATAACATTTGGTGCTTTACAAATGGCCACTTAATGCATTTTTTGAGATATACAGTAGAAGACCGAAAACTGCCTCCTTGGTGGAGACGGTAAAAGCAGTTAAATTCCAGTTTGCCATTTTTCTAAAAGCAATGCTTCACGGCAGCAATATATATGGTGCCACTGATGAGCAGCAGTTACTACATATGTTGAGCTTGGTAAGCATACTGTACTGTGCAGCAGCCAAAGGCGGCCACCAAGTGCTTTGGCACAAAACAGTTTTTCCATCTGAAGTGCTTGGGAAAAGTACAAAATAAAAAAATCAGTGATTGTTCAAATCCTTGAGAGCCTCAGAGCTTGAATGAGCGCTGCGCTGTGAGCTGTGAAGGTCTGTCTCAATTGAAATGCATAACTATTCTCTGATGACTGGCTGCCTTGGGAGGCTGCAGGGTGACTGCGGATACCTCCTAGCATTACAGCCCATTAAGCCTCATGCTTGTTATCTATAATAGCTTTCATAGGAGGGAGCAATAGTTTGGTTCATTCCATTTCATCTCACAGCAGAAGCCCATTCTACTCCAATGTGGTGTTTTATTTGGTCTATTTGGTTGCTTGTAATTGAATTTCTTGATGTCCCTTCTGAGAAACTCGAACAGTAGAGTTGAGCGAGGAAGGTCTTGCCTGTCGTGTTCATAGAGCAAAACATATCATCAAGCAACATTATACAAATGATTCAGGCCTCAACTGCTTTTACGTTATAATAGATGTTGCTGTAGTGCTAAACTACAGGAGGGTTGCTATTAGATCTGCATGCTTAGGACATACAGCGGCACAACTCTATAGATGGAAATTTTAGTCTGTTGGCCCATCTGTCAGTCAGTCAGATAGTCAGTTGGTCAACTACCATACTGAATTTGGTGACCCCTTGAGTTTTCCTCTAGCGCCACCATTAGACTGACATATGTGGTTTTTAGTGAAATGTCTTGATAACTTTTAGGTGATTAGGCCATGAAATTTGGTACAGATAGCTCCAGAGGATGAATCCTAATTACTTTAGTGATCCCTTTACTTTTCCTATAGCACCACCGGCAGTTAAAGTTTTCTATTATTGAGTCAAACATCTCCTGGATCTATCTACTAGATGGACTGGCAAAAAGAATTGCACAGACATACATGGTTCCTAGAATCCTACTGACTTTGATCACTTGACTTTTCCTCTAGCTCAACCAAGAGGCTGACATTTGTGTTTCTGAGTGATGTCTCTACAACTATTAAATGGATTGTTATGAAATTTGGTACAACATTCATGTTCCCCACAGAATTAGCTGTAATAACTTTGGTTATCATTTCACTTTTCACCTATTGCTTTCATAGGGTCAAAATTTTTCTGACACTTTGGTTTATGACCAAGTAACTGCTAGCTAATGACATTTCCATCAGCGTCGGCTGCTCTTTGTGTTTAATGCTAATTAGCAAATGTTAGCATGCTAAACTGAGATGAATTAACATTAACTAGGAAACACTAGCATGTTAGCATTGTCACTGTGAGCATGTTAGCACGCTGATGTTAGCATTTAGCTAAGTACCCCACTGTGCCTAAGTCCATCCTGACATAGCCACTAGCATGGCTGTGGACAGTTAGTGTTGTTTAAGCGAATACAATTGAGGTGTTTTCAAACATAATTTTAAGTTATGTTATGTAAGTTTGATTAGACATACCCAGGATATCTTTTCGTTATCTGGCTTCACTAACCCTAACCATCACGATCGGGATAAGAGTTCACACGAAGCTGGTAATCAACTCGATAAGTCAACACAGGGTCTCCCAGTCCAGCCATGAGGCCTTCACTTAAAAGAGGCAGTGTTAGCAGCAGATGACCAATTGCAAACAAGTTCGTTGGCGGCAGCAGAGTGTCAAAACGTAGAGCTATAATAAAGAACTAATATTAGACAAATAGATGTAGTAGTAAATAATAAAATAGGTGGTTGTTCCAAATCACTTTTAACAACTTCTCGTCACTTCAAAAATCAGATTAATTATTTAACACACTCAAAAGTGTTTTTCTAAATTAACTTCATAAAGCAACAAAACAAAAATCCATTCATGCCATTAAAGATGCTCACATAGCAAAAGTTGAGGTGGTACCAGTCTCTTTAATGTAAGATAGCTACTAACTTAAAATAAACACATTCATATTAAACTTATTTCAATATCCCTACAAAATTATTTGCTCGTAATATTCAGCCTCACAGTAGAAAAATGAAGCCTATTTATTTATATATATATTATTTATATTTTTAGCTGTCTGAAACTGACTTGGTAACAAATTTTAAATATAAAACACATTTCAAAGCAGTTCTTAAATCTTATATCTTATATCATAAAGTAAAACAAGTACAAGGCCTTAGTGCTTCAATTAGTCTCTGTAGGATTATATTGCTATTCCAAAGTTAAAGCAGCCTATAAAACAGTCTGGGATCTCCTACAGATGGTGATGTCCTTTTTTCAAGAGAACTGATTGGTCAGTGGTCGGAGTTTTTAGAGCTGATCTCTTATTTCAACCGTAACCTGCTATAGAGCATGTTAGCCGTTAAGTTACCATGGCGATCTACACCGGTAAGAAGTGAACCACCACCTTGGTACTGAAAACCCAGGGTTAACCATGAAGTTACCTCGCTAAGCTCAAATCCTGCTTCATAGTACAGGCTCCTGTTTCTCCCCTGTGTTTACCAATATTACAATTGTAAAGTAGGGCTATATGTAAAGATTATAGTCTGTAAAATGTCAGGAAATAGCCTAGTAAAAAAACAACAAACACAATCACAGAGCACCAGGGGTCTCTAAATTGTTTGTTTTGTCTAAGCAAAACCCCCAAATACACAATGACATACAATGTGCAAAGCATAAAATCGTCACATCAGAGGCCTTGAGCCAAACAAATATTAGATTAATATGCCTTTTTTACAGGAACACATTGACTTGCCATAAAAGGAAAAGCACAGACTGTGTTACTAATAATATTACTGATGGCTCAGTTCCATTCAAGTGTCCCAGTAAGCCATGACAGTGTGACAATGAGCCAGCATGTTCAATACCAAGACCCTGGAACTGAAGCAGCTTTATTCAGCCATCATTTTTTTAATCATTTACACCTGAGCTTTTCCCACTGTGACATGTCAAAATGTCTTCTGTGAATAAAGGGCCGATGGCAAAATTTTTCAGCACAAATGTAGACATATTTTTAACAGAACATCAGAAAAATTATGACAAAACCATAAAGATTTACCTTGACCTTGTAAATGTTATTGATAATATTATTTGAGAGAACATTCTGCAATTGAGGTCTGCTACCTATTTCTGGTGCTTTCAACACAAAAGAAAAGTCCTCTAAGTGAGATGGATGAAATCATGACTGCTACTAAGCTTGCACATAAACAGATCCATGTCCATGACAACTGAGCCAGCTCCATCTGCTGCAGCTGAATGCGCCGGGTAAAAGCTAGCAAATGGACCATGAGTCGGTATTGTTTTGTCAGACTGTATAACTTAGATTTTGTTACTGTGCTGTGTTAATCCCTGTATTTAAAGACCTGTTTATCAATTTAAGACAGACAAGAGCTTCTAGTTTTTGGTAGAGTGACCCTTTTGTTTACATTTGGATTACACATTGAGCCTTTAATATTGCTTGTTATGAATGCACACTGGCAAATAAAAGAGAAAAAAGATAACACTGTTTGTCCAGATGATGTGTTTCATCCACGTCTCCTCCATCCTGCATAATATACGGTTTCCTCCTTCAATAAGATTACAGTTTGTGTCACCGAATACACGTGTCAGCGATAATCTCACCATCTGTGACCTTGGAGGTAACTGCTGACAAACTATTACCCTTAAATACACACTGACAATCACTTATCTCAGTCAAACTATAAGAGTTATTTCAGAAGCAATTAAGATTTTAGATTAGGCTTCACAATGGTTGGCTTCTGTCCTCTCTTACATCTATGATAACATCACCTTCTTGACAAAATGTCGGTATAATTTCTTAAAGATAATGTTGGTGGACATTTACTTTTTCTTGAGCTCCTGATATTGTTAATAGAAGCTCATATCTACAGTGATGTTCAGAGTATGGTCTAGACCTGCTCTTTTATGAAAAGCGCTGTGAGATAACTATTGTTGTGATTTGGCGCTATATAAATAAAATTGAATTGAATTGAATGTTTGACTGCAACAGCAGAATAATCCTTAATTAGCTCATTTCGATGCAGTTTTACTTAGGCTAAATTTTTAATCAACATTTTATATATTCTTCAGAATAAAGCAGGGCTCTATAAGAAAAAGCATCAAAGAAATAATTAATGCTCTCATTATGACATCAATTAATTTCTGAATCATTGAAATCCCTTTTTAGATTCAGAGAATACATTATTTCGTCATAAATTGTACAGCGGATAAATTTTAAGGTTCTCTTTTTGTCATGTTCCCTCAAGTTCTGCCACATTATATGCCTCTCACCTAATGCAAGAACCACTTGAAACATATTTGAATTTTTTAGAAGAACTTGCTACAATTTTTTTTGTCTTATTTTGAATTTTATATTAAGCACGCACACAATTTTGTGGTCCAGACCTGCAGTAGGATGTGCAATTAGTCTACTGTAATCACAACTCAAGTTCTTCACTTATGGATTGTCTAATTTATTACTCTGAAGCAATTTTGAGTCCTATGTAAATCACACTTCATAATTATGTTGACATTATCCTGTTTGACGCTGCAATTTGAATTATAATATGATTCTTAATGTATTGCTAGAATTTACCCTACAGGGGATTAATAAAGAAATATCTTATATTACATAGCCCAATGATATAATTTATTCATATCATTCATTTAAATTGGCTATTGATGCTGCTGTATACTACTACAAAATCAATTTGAACATCTCAAACTGCAAAAAGACTTACATGATGCACTATTTGAAGGTTAAATTGTCTCTGTATATAATAAGTTCAGCTGGAAGTGTAATATTTTGGATGCAGTAGGCCCTTAGGAGAGAGTGACAGCATGCTGATATATTGGCAGACAGATGAATGGTTGTTGTCGCGGTTTAGATTACCACGGGCTGTGCTTCAGCAAATGTGAAACTTGTTTAAGATGCAACTCTGCAGACAGGAACGCCAATCCAAGCCGATTCTCCCTTAATTCCACTTCTGACCCTATGAAAAATTATAGTCTTCCCTTTATAGCAGGTCATTTACACTGTTATCTGAGGTTGGGAACGTTTGCTAAATCTGAAATGGCACATATTTAGGAGCCCGCAGTGAAAAAAAAAAAGTAAGAGGAAGTTAAGACAAGAACAAGAACATGTTCTAGAATAAGGCCAATGTCTCATTATCATTTAAAAGTCATTGTAAACGCATGTTTTTCTGAAAGATTAATCTGTGGTAACCTGTTTTTTTCCCCAGAAGTCTCTTCTGTCCA
Source organism: Micropterus salmoides (assembly GCF_014851395.1). Taxonomy (NCBI): domain Eukaryota; kingdom Metazoa; phylum Chordata; class Actinopteri; order Centrarchiformes; family Centrarchidae; genus Micropterus; species Micropterus salmoides. The sequence continues at coordinate 25,041,517 of NW_024041151.1, read as the reverse complement.
TTAAAAAATCATTAAAGTTGCTGCACTATATAAAACATAATTTCCAGCTACACAAAGATGGCTGGAAGTGAAATGACTCCTGATCAATTTGTATGAGGCATCAACAAAATGAAGATGTTTTATTATTAGGTACATTTATCGTTATTTATGTTAGTTCTATCAAGCTAAACTGCTAGAGGTCAACAAAAACAAGATTTTCAACTGGTTTTAAACTCTTCAATCAAAGTATCATATTTATTTCTTGTGTATAAATACATAAAATAATTGAATAATTACACTTTTTAAATTTTGTTTCCTATAAAACAGTTAGTTTGTGCTTATTGTAACCCTCTTTAATTTCATTAAAGCTGCTATAGGCTAATCACATTTTTATAATAACAAAGTATCAAATGACAGTGTGTGTGTGACACTGTGAAAGTTGTTGCTTGTAGTGATGGACCTTCGGAATCTGCAGCTCCTGGCTTTAAGCAGCTTTATAGTGGGTTTCAGCTCATTCTCACTCTCACAGCTCTCATAGTGTTGCTTTCAGCCACAGCAGGCAGCTGTTTTCAGCTAAAAAGCTCCAAAACCTGCTGCACACGACCTGCTCAGCACCAATCTGCAGACTTGCACAGCTAGCGATTAGCTGGCGAACATGGTGTAGCATTTAGCAAATACAGAGCAAGATATTTCATTCAGTGAGAAAAGCTGAGTGGAAAAGCTGACTTACATTCAGCTGATGCCAGAAACAAACTCCAGATGAATGATAATAATGCTCTGAGACTACTGTAAGTGTAAATAATAATAAAATAATAATAAATAACTGTTGCTTATCAAAAGTGTCAATGCCAGGTGCATTCGAGATGACAGCGGATGACTTTTGCTGACTTGATAGTGAAACGTGAGCTGCAGGCGACTACAGGGGAAGGGTATGAAAACAGCAAGTCGGACACATTCTACCTGTGTGAGGTTACATACTGTGAGCTTTGAACAATGGCAAAAGGTGGTTTCAACTTTGTGCCGCTGTTGAAAATCAACTGCGGTCGCCGGACCCAGCGACTGCAGCCGCCTTGCTCCTGCAAGGTTTTAATGTCACGTGACATGGTAAACTTTGGACACAATTTCTAACCAGCATGCCTTATGTGGAGTCCGGCGTGCATCGCGTTAAGTCAGTGCTGTGTTGCGCCACATGAAGTCAAATGCACCTAATGTTTGGTTCACAACTCGTTTCCGCGGTCCCCAAATGAGGAAAAACTAGTCATTGCAGGTATAAGAACAGAGTTGCAATCCAGGAAACAGGTTAAAAATCTTTTTTATTGTTCTGCATACTTTTTATTCAGATGGGCAGGGGAGTCTTTGAGGATTCTGGTAATACATTCAAAACAGCAGTAAGTGGTTTTAAATGACCTTTTTGGTTTTTGAAAAATCTTTCAGAGAAACAGACCTTTAGCTTTGTGACTTGAATGTAATAATGATATATGAAAAAGCACAAATTGGGTCAAGTTAAAAGCAGATGAAGTTGGGAGGTACCTACCGATGGGTAAAACCAGGAAAAAAGGGAGCCAGCACAGAATGAAGCACCCGACAACAATGCCAAGAGTCTTGGCTGCCTTTTCTTCTCTTGAGAACTTCAGCAGCCTCGGCAGGGAAAAAGTGGTGCGTTTATGCCTCACGGTCCCCTCCTCATCCTCCTGCTTCCCTGTCTGAGCAGCATTCCCTCTGTGTATCCTCAGCATCACCCCCTCTGTTTCAACCCCATCTCCCTTACTGCCCCTTGTCTCTCTCTTTGCCACAGTATACACACGGCAGTACATGGCCAGGATGACGGCCAGAGGTATATAGAAAGATCCTAGTGCTGAGAACACAGCATAGCCGGGCTCCTCAGTTATTCTGCACACTGTCTCATCTTCTGGGTCGGGCTCCTTCCAGCCAAACAGTGGGCCCACAGATATAGCCGCCGAGAGCCCCCAAAGAGCAGCCACTGCGGTCAGGCCTCGTCGCCCCGTAGCAATGGCAGGGTAGCGCAGAGGGTAGCTGACAGCCAGGTAGCGGTCGACAGAGATCACACACAGGCTGAGGATGGAGGCGGTGCAGCAGAGGACATCCAGGGCGGCCCAGACATTGCAGAAGGACCGACCAAACACCCATCTGCCCAGAGCCTCCGAGGTGGCGGAGAAGGGCAGGACGGCGGAGCTGAGCAGCAGGTCGGCTGCTGCCAGGTTGGCGATGAAGTAGTGTGTCACAGAGCGCCAGTGGTGATGGAACAACACTGACAGGATGACCAGGACGTTGCCAAGAACCCCGAACACTACAAACACCACCAGCACCATCCCCAAAATCACAGCCTTGGCTACATCCACTTCTGGGTGAGCAGAGGAGCTGCAGTTGGGACAGCGATCTGCAGAGAAAAGACTTGTGTTCTCAGAAGGAACCATTGTTATCTGTTGGATGTATTAAGTTCATGGCACATCTGTTCCTCAATTACTACAGCTTCAACCCTCTGCCTTTTTTCCCTCCTCCGAATGCAGAATATTAAAGCTTTTCCTGCTGCATAAACTGCTCTTCCAGTTAATTTATAGATGCAGCGTCTCTTTCCAGCGCGCCACTGATCATGTGGCCTTGGCAAGGGTTCCTTGGCAGAATGCCATATTTAGTAAGAGAAACACTGCCACAGTTGGTCATATTTAGTCCAGAGTAGCTTAATAGAAATGACAAATATTCATGTTTTAAGTGGCAGTCATCGATGGATTTGGAATGTCATGTTCAGCCATGCTGAAAGGCTTTGTTGCAGCAAACCTGTTAAAACAACAAAAGAGATATATTTGACAGCACATTCAGAATCCAAGGCTTTTAAAAAAAACCTAAAACAGGCTCGTTACTTCTTAATTACTGTTCTTTCTTTGGCAGCAATGGAACAAATCAAACATAAAAAAAATCACCCATAAAATAGAACACATTAAAGGTAAATTGCTAAAAAAAATTCATCACACAGCACCCAGTCATGATTAAAGGGGTAAAAATATCACTACATAGTCTCTTTTCAGAGCACACAGTATATCTGTTTGCGAATTATTCAGCCTTCATTACAGATGCATTAGAGAAAACAGGGGTTATGCTTGAGTGAACTAAGTGCCATTCACAATTTCCTTTTCATCCAAAAAACATTACAGCCTACTTATCTTTTTGCCTCTGCAAGCAAACAAGTGACAACCATAAAATATCCCATTGTGAATATCTGATTTTTGATTAACCTTTATTTAACCAGGCAGATCGATTAAAGGAAACTTGACTGTGAGGAGATTATAGAGCTTGTGAGCAGTACGGGTGGGGGTTTAATAGAAAGGGAAAAAAGAAACAAGATATAATCAAAAACAAAAGGGGTAAAGACAAGGACACCACAGCGCCAATAATAAGCCTTAGGGCAAAAAGAAAATCATCTGTGACATGAGAAAACCAGCCAGCCATGCAGTGAGTAAAGATTAATGAAAGCATAGATTTTTTTCCTTTAAGAACAGACGTTCAGCTGGAGCATGTGGTGGCTTCCTTGAAGTTCTTGTGTCTGCAAGCCGTGCTCTAACTCAACCGCCGGGTGACAGGCCAGGAATTGAACCTTGAGGAGGGCACTATATAACCGCGGCAAAGGCACCCGCCGCTGATAGTCCCACTCAGTACCACTCTCAGTGTATGTGTTGGAGATCCGGGATGTCACTGAGCGAGATAAACGCCAGCGAGGACAACAGAATGAAAAAGCAGCCGTGATAAAGCCTTCGGAGAGCAGAGTAATGCTTGTCACATGTTTGTGCAGGATCAAAGGCTTTCGCTCAATGCACATCCCACCATGAGGCGGAACAAAATTCACGCATCTAAACACTTGATGCTGGGATCAGTAGCCAGAGGGGGAATTGAAATGAAACTGTCAGTGAATGATCTCCTGGATTGTTTCAGCAGAATAGCTACACACAGTCATATTTGGAATACATTTTCAGTTGTAATGGGATTTCTCGGTGGGGTGAAGTGTCTGCGCAAAGAGATTGGCCGCATCTAAAAAGTTTATTTACTTAGCCTACCTGTGTTTGAGGACTACTGTTGCTGGGGAAGCGTCAGGAAGCAGGAAATAAATTTACGCTGACCTGAGGTAATGTAGTAGAAACATTTGAACACAGGTAAAACAGTATGCAGGGAAATGCAATATGTCATGCAGTATCCCTAAGTTCTGCAGCGCTGTGTTGAATGTCTCAAGGCAGTGCAAACTGTATTCTAAGACAAGTATGTCTTTCCTGAAGTTACAAACCACAGCAGCAAGTCTGGGACATGTGACACATGTCTTGAAGATGCTTAGCTGACACATTACATTTTATTTGCACGTGCAGTGTGTTGGTGCACAAGGCTGAAGAAAAGTAGCTCACTCTCTAAAGTAAAAACTCCTCCATATGTTTTTTCTGTTTCATGTATTAGCACGGAAGGGGCAGGGTGATAGCAGCGGTGTGACAAAGTGATGAAGTGGTGTAAGATGCGTTAAATGACCTTTTCGGTCTGCTGCATTATTGACTGCCTTCCCACCCTTTCCAGCTCCATCCTGTGAGTTTGTGGTGTTATTTATTTATAATTTTCTTGATCCCGGGGAAAGGAGGATTGCCAGACAAAATGGAAATGTTGTTGAGCGGGAGAAAAAATCAGCAATGGAAATGTTGTTGTGTTCTGGCAAAAGGGAAAGGGCAGTCATGAGATCCCAAAAACAAATGCAAAAGCAGCATGACATGTTCTCACATTGAAACAGTAGAGGAATTATCATGCCTGTGCATTTCTCCGCATATGAAACCGAGGTATGGTCATTTGTATTTGACAATACTTGCTAAGTGAGTCAACTGACCTACCCAAGTGGAGTAAGAATAAATAGAAATGTCACAAATCGAAAAGATGCAATGACCCATGTCCTATAGGAGAGCATCAAAATGTCAAGGTGTTCATTCAAGGCGATCGTTTGACCTTTTTAGAGCGTTCATAATTGACTCATTGTTTAAGATATATATTAAGTAAAAATACCAAATATTTGTATATGATTGTAAATTGAAAAAAAAAACAAGCAAGTTGGAGACATTACCTTGACCTCTGAGAACTTGTTTGGCTTATAATACGTTTACTTAATTCAGATGAAAAGAAAATAACGTATGGATTATTAAAATAGTGATAGTCATCACTGCACGCATCCCTAAAGTCATTTTCTTTCAGCTGACCATCATACATCTCCCATTCTCTGTAGATAATATTTGATTAAAAGCTATCGGCGAACATCATTACACTCCAATTTACATCTGGAAGGTCCACAGCTCATCTTGTGGCATTAGTGGACCTCATGGAAAGATAGTGCTTTGCCCTTGAAGAAACCTCAGTCTGAGTGGTCATTACAGAATTAAAACAAGTCAGCCAATTAAATCTATGATTAGGATTTTGTTTTAGGAGAGATAATATTAGCGGGCATATTAAATGGCTTAATGTAGCCTGACCAAGGGCATATTTAATCACAACTGCAGTTCACTTGCATAGAACCACATTATAATGACATGGGTAATATGCACAACGTTAACATAAGGCTTCCTTACACCCTTTCATCCCTGCAGCAGATCAGGATGCCCTGTTCTTTTTAAAGCATGTGTGTTCTGTAACATAAGGAAACTTATCTGCCTTACATTACACAAATAATAATAATAATAATATTTACTGTCCACTAATGTTCACAGGTTGGCTATAACAATAACCATAGTAAATCAAAGCACATCCAAGAATAACTAACACAACATGCACAGTACAGACAACAATAACGGAGATGGTTTCAGTGCGAATGGCGTTTACGACAGACTTCAGCGGATTGTCTTCTCAAGTGCAGTTTTATGAATTATTTTAAAAAAGGGGGGATGAACAGGATCAGACACAGTTTGTTGGGATTTTTTTTTTTACCTGCATTTTATATGTACATCCCAGTGTTTTTGCTCTAATTGTAATTCTGGACAGTCCCCAGGTGACCATACTGTGTACACATATTCCAAGTTAAAACACGGTTGTTTCCAACAAGGCTTCTGTTAACAGAAGTGCTGTTCCTAATTAAATTGCTATAGTAAATCTAATGGTAGCCTATATGCAGCTTCCTGATTAGATACAAACTACATTGCTTTTAAAAAAATATATTCTGTGTTGGCTGCAAAACTTATGTGCAATCAAAAAAGGTTTAAAAGTATTTAAATGACTTCACACCACTTAGTAAGCTTACTAATATGGTGATAATATGTAGACTGATTGTTGGGAATCTGGTAGGCTTTAGTGGCAAATATCCAGGATATTTAAATGAAGGGTAAATGGTCTGTACTTGTATAGCCTCTTTCTTGTCTTCTGACCATTCAACGCGCTTTTACGCTACATCACATTCACTCCATTTGCACACATGCATACATACACAGAGCCTAACTGCTCACAACAGAAACTAAGGGGTGGGGGGAGGATCGAAACGCCGATTAAATGGCAACCATCTACCTCCTGAGCCAAAGTTGACTCTATTTATTAATATTAATAAATTCATTAATATTACTAAAATGATTAAAATAGATGAATAATTATGGGGTACCTCACTGGGATTAAGATCCAATATCCAAAACATGAAAACAGTCTCAAAAAGGGGGTTGCCCTCCCAGAAATGGTAATATTTAATATTTTACATTAATAAGGTGGAGTAAAGGGTGACTGAGCACTGACTGTCACAACCAGCTGTTATTACAACACATACACAACCATAGGCAACTCCTCTTTAAGGTACAATAGACTTTATTTAACTTTTAACAATTAATAATAACTTCAGTGGCTCCGATAAACCACTATTATCTACTCTAAGCACAAATAAAAGCATACAACAATCAGCAATAGGTGTGGGAATCTCTGGGCACCTCATGATTCAATTCGATTACAATTCAGAGAGCTGCAATGCAATTATAAAACCATTATCGATGTATCTTGATGCATGATTTTTTTCTATACAGGATATCTGGATAATTACTAAGAATTTAATTTGATACATTTATTCCTCATTTCTTTAACAACCAGTTGTCAGACTTTTCTGAAAACTGAAATATAATTATCAGGATGTACAGTATACAGGACAGAGCTGTACACCAATTAAGCTAAGCTTGTACCTGATGTTCTCAACCCTTGACAAGTAGGTAAGTTAGTACTAATGACATACAGCTGAGCTGTTACTAATTTAGCTAACGTTACATAACAGCTATAAAACGTGCTGTACAGGGGAGATGTTAGCTTGTGCTAACAGCCTTCACTTTTCCAGCAGTTGGGGAAACCACACTTTTAAACTAGACTTTTGGTCACAATGTGACCTACACTGCCAGGCTGAAACTTACATTTTTCCTTGCTAACTTTCACTGTCACTGTTCTGCCGCTTGCTCTCTCTCATATTCGCTCAGCCTCACTCTTAGGGGCTGCCAAGTGTTGAGAGTCACCAAGCTAGCACAGTGTGCAAGTTAAAATCATCACTTGCACATTGATATTAATGATTGTGTGACATTTTAGTAGGGTGGTTATTCATTCCGCAACAGTGGTGTCCTGAACACAGGGGGGAACAGTGGTCTCACTGCTATGTGCACGCCACAGACGGTCTGGGCGCTGCACTTCAAGCAAGTTCCGCCTTTTGCGTTCTGTCAGCATTACGTTATCATTTAACATAAATAATCGATTTTTTGACATTTGTTAATCGAGTCAGAATCTTACACATCCACATCGCAATGCATCAAAGAATTGAGTTTTTCTCCCAGCCCTAATCAGCAAGCATTTGATGCAGTTTTGTGTGAGTGTATGGGAGTGTGGGACAATAGAGGGGGGAGAGTGAAACAGATGGCAGAGGTGACCCTGTGGGTGGCGCAGAACACAACTTGAGCAAGGCTATGCTATCTGTGGGTTCCAGGTGTATATGTGTGTGGATGTCCAAAGGAGTGTAGGTGTTTGGGTGGATTAGCAATAAAGAAAAGAGGAAAAGGCACACAAAGCAAGGTACAAAATTATACTAAGTATAACTGTTCGTTTATCACACAGGAACCCAGCAAACTATTTTGTAGCCATGTCCTCTCAGGCTAGGATACTGACGGTGGCCGGATTTGGATTCAAATCACGTGCACGCTAGGAAACGAGATTGGTGTAGTTGGATTGTTGTCCGGGTGGAAATAATAGAGAGTGAGAGAGAGTTGTAGGGTTATATGCGATGTACAGTGCCAGAAACATGTTGTGGTAATGAAAAGGACAAAAAGTAAGGAATATTTGTCATAAATCAGGAGAAATACAGGAGAATTGTGACTCCAGGAGGACACCGGAGGAGAGCAGAGAAAATCGTAAGCGTGCAAGGATTAACTGTGTCCCCCGTCTGCATAAGACCAACTAACACCATATTATCAACATATTTTTACAATTGGCAGGTTGAATTCATAATTTGCCTTCCCTTTATAGGGAAAACAGGTAAGAGCACAGAGCCTTGAGGTACTCCTGTATTCAAGATAACCGTATAAGAGGTTATACCACGGGTGCATAACGTCAATGTTACAAAGCTTTTAATACAATACTATACTATACTATAAATACATGTCTGGAAAAACTCTGCTGTAGATGTTTAGTAAAACTATTCATCAGTTATAATGTTGCGTCTCCAGTGTCTCTGCCCTTCTTGTATGCAAACTGAGGTGGGTCAAACCATTTACTGAGAGCTGTTGAAAGATGACTGACTATGCCCCTCTCCATACATTTACATGGGATGCTGGTCCGCACTCTGGGCTTTTTTTGGACAGGAATGATATTGGAGAGTTTTCATATTTTGGGAACAGAATGTTCATTCAATAAAAGCTAGAACAAACTGAGTAAAAACTGCTGTGAGCTGAAACCTAAACAATTTTATCACCCTGACCCCTTAAGCCATCATGTCCAGGTGTTTTACTAGGTTTGATTCTAGCTAGGCTGGGTGCTACGTATGCCTCTCTCAGTACAACTATGGAGTGATCACTGGCGTTAGTGAATATGTCAAAATTATCAAAACAGGTGAGGCTTATCACACCTAGAATAAAACTGATCATAACATTGAGTCCATTCCAGGCTTCCCTGGCACTGTCAGAACAAAGCTGACTCTATCTTTTCTTTATAATTCTTCTTATTCTTCTTTAAAGTTGATTTCAGTTCCTTTCTCTTTCGCTTCGGGCTCAAATCTCTATCGATAAAAGCAGTTCTCCTCACCTTAATACACTGTCACATTTCTGCAGAAGCCTCTGTTTTGTTATTAGGGTACACTCTAATGGTTTTCTTGGTAGAGACAATAGCCCCAGAAATCTTGTGTCCTCAGTTATGGTCTCTGTTAATTCATTAGTATCACAACAGCAATTGAGGAACATTTGCCAGCCTGTGTCTTTGAAGCAATCATGCAGCATCTACTCTCTCGTTGCATCCTATGTCCTTAATAATAGGTTGCACTTGTTTTACTTCAACTCTGTATTTCGGGAGCAGGTGGATGACATTGTGATCAGACTTCCCGAGTGGCGCACGACATAGCACTCTAAAAGCATCTCGTATGTTGCCAAAACACTGATCAAGAATTCTTGTGTGTCTCGTCCAACAGTCAATGCACTGATGGAGAGAGGGAATATGTTGGGCTGGATCTCAGTTGTTAAAACCCAGAGAATGAACATGGTGAGCGTGAGAGTGCAGTGTTACAGCTATCCTACCGACGGCCTCATCTGTTGTTCTATAAATTTACATAGTCCTTTGACAGGTGGTCATCTCTGTCTGCTCTTATCATTGTATATCCGTTGCTTCTGGCTTTAGCCATATCTCTATTAGACAGATGAGATTACACACTCAGATTGGTTTTCTTATTTTTATCCGTTGTGTTTTTTCATTTGTGTCCCTAGATCTCTGTACAGTCAATGGTAATGTGGTGTTTGAAAGTCCCGACTTGAGCTTGAAGCTTCAAAATCTGATCTCTGGTGTAGGTAAGTGAGGCGTTATGTCCACTGGTTGAGACACCACTCGACAAAAACAACTGTGAATTTCCATTTTCAGAAACTGGTTGCTCTGTTATTCTCAAGAGGTAAAACACATCAACATGCTAGACAAGTTTAAAAAAGATATACAAACAAACAAAGCACCAACGTGAAGCACTGGGTCAGTGGCACCCATTGGAAGCAACAACCTCATGCATTAATTATATTTTGACAGTCATCATGAAGGTTTTAAAAGATTTTAACACTTTGTCTGATCTGCTTACCCGAAAAACATGTGATTTATCTCCCTTGTGCACACGAGCTCGGGGTGTGGATCTAACAATTATTTATCTATCAATTACTTGTAAAATGTACTAATTTGTGTCAAAGTGTCAAACGCCTCTCATGTTTTTGTGATGTTTTCTATGTGTAGCCCAAGACAAATTTCCTCTCAGGGACAATACATTTTCTGTTTAATTAATGGGCTGATATACAATGCCAGAAAATACTTAAAAATGCCAATCACAAGTTCCTAGAGCCCATGTAGCCTACAGCAGACATTCAAATTGCTTGTTTTGTACGACCAACAGTATAATCCTCCAATATAATTTAAAATTATAAAAAAGAGAAAAAAAACAAAAATCCTCACAATTAGAGAAGCTGGTACCAGAAAAAGAGATGACATCCTGGATTTTCATTGTTGACTATAATAGATTTCCTCACATTACATTAAACAAATGAAATCTAACAGCCTTTTCACACACATGAATCTCTTCATCATGGTAATCTATTCTGCTGCCAGTGTAGGCCACTGAAGAGTTCACAAATCATTTCTTTCTACAAACACTGTAATATAACACTTTCTGTCAGGTCTCTGGAGCAGTGGACTATCATGATGAATTACTGTGCATTTGAAGTCCATTTCTAAAAGCTGTACTCTCCGCGGGGGGGGGGGGAGGAGTCATTACTTGAACTTCATAATTCAAAACCTCCATGGCATTAATCATTATGTTTTATCAACCTTGAACACTAGCTGCAGTACACACTGCCCTACAGAAAGGACAGTTAAGTGTTTTGTCTTGTGCTTTCATACCTTCATTGAGGGTCTAAGATCGTACAGATCGTAAAGCCCCTTGAGGCCAATTTGTGATTTTTCATATAAATAAAATTGACATGACTTCAATCCATCTGAAAAGGTTGTTGTTAGTTTGTCTTACGATTGTTTGTGCTGCAAACAAGCCTTTGCAGCCTCCTTAAACTATAATCCTTTCTTCATATTCATAAAATATTTATATTTACGTCTCATTCCCAATCTGTGTTTTTAAATAAATGTGGCCTACCTGTTGAGGGGAAATGCTCTGAAAATAAAAAAAATAAAAAATGAGACTGTAAAGGTAAACAGCCTATTGTTTTTGCTCATTAGAGATATTAAACATTGCTCTTTACTCTTATCATGTTTGAATGCTTTTGAAATATGCAAGGAATAAACAAACACTGAACATATAGCCTGCATACAAACAACTGGTGGTTTTCACAATGTGCTCACTGAGAAAAAAAACATTCACCACACACTCCACTTGATTAAAAATAATTCAAAATAATCATCCATTCGTCCATTATGGAGATCAAGAAGTCAGTCAGCCTGTGAAGTAAGCCCTGAGATGATGAGAAAAGAAAAGAGCAGAAGTGTCTTACCTTCTTCAGACATCTGCACTGCACCGAGTTTTTAAAAAATGGAAACAGTTCATTTCTCTGAAAGCAGTCATGCGCATACTGTCTGCCTCAGACAGCACAGAGAGCTTCCCTCCCTCCTGCCATTCTCCTGCCTCCTCTAATGCGAAGTCTCACTGGATCACCCGACATGATCCTCCTAGGCCCCACCCCCTGCCCGATCGGTTCACACCTTTTAATTAGCGGGCCCTGCTCATTTATTGTTTACTGTGTGTGACCGGTAAGAACCAACTGTCAGAGTTATTGTCACACTCTTGCTGTAGGGGAGAGCGGGGTATGTTGTCACACTTTTCAGTCTGTCTGGCATTTACTGGGCACCAATGGTACAAATGTCACACCAAATGAAAGAATGAAGTCTTGGCCACATATTTTGTCACGTTTATATCTTATCTCATTATGGAGTTGTGGACTGTTGAATTGAGAGTGTACACTTGTGACAATTTGCCCCATTGGAAGGCAAGTTTCTATTTTATTAAGGTTGCCATGCTGGGGCCAGTTGTTTTGTAAGTATAATCTGGGACAAAAAAGACTAAGGCAATGTTTAAGCTCTCAAAATGTCTTGTTTAGTGTATAATGTAATGTTTTAATATGTTTTAGTAGCTTACAGTTAGTATCCGCAACACTTCTTTGTAAGGCTTAATGAACAGTTTAAGCTCTAGTGTTCTAGACATTCTCTGGATCCCAGTTTGTTTTTTGTATCCCACTTTAAGTTTTGCTAGGAAAATAGAAACGTCTCCATATTCACCCCTGTTATTAGCCCTGATGTGAAGTATACACAAAATAAAATACTTGACGGTAGGCCATCATCTTTGTATTATGGAGTGGAATACATATTTTGGCAGACTGCATGTCCAGGTAGGACCAGTAGGCTACTGCTATCGCTTTCTGTGTATGAAAAGTTCTGTTTAAATGTAATGCATTATTAAATTGTCATGATAATAATTTACCCTTTAAGGAGGGGAACTATTTCCAGCAATATCCAAAGGCTGTCCATGCAGTGGAAACATGGATTACAAGGAAAAAATCTTGTCTACAATGCTGCTTACAGTTTAATGTACATTTCATCGCAAGGAAGATATGATTACTGTAGACCAGGGCTATTCAATTACAAATTCAGTTGGGCCGGATTTTAAAACCAGGACACAGAGATGGGCCGGAAATTTTATTTACACACTTGTATTGGTAATCCTTCCGTTCTTTATCGATGCTCTTATCAGTCCTATTTATTACTAAATAACTGAATATATTTAAAAAATAATGTAACATTTTTTATTCTAGAGCAGCAACAGGATTTGGTTAATGCGCGTAAAACCAACGCCAAATCCCACACAAATCACCGGCCTGTGCCTCCGCACCCTCCTAAGGAAACGCTTCACCAGGGGGTGGGAGAACACAGTCCTGTCACCGAAGCCCCTGTGACAGGAAGAAATGGTGGCAGAGTGGGTTTTAACTTTACTGAACGCCAGCCCCGTCCATGAGCAACTGGAGGAACGAAAGCATCGCCGGCAGCGGACAGGCTACTGGGTCTGTCCCCTGGTCCAGACACTAGCGTTGGAAAGCCGACCACTTAGAGGAGTAAGAGGACTGAGTGGAGGAGGCCCTCGACCCCTGGATGGTGCAAATCACCTCCCGATAGAGACCTAAGCCCTCCAGGCGTCGCCTCTCAGAGAGGCTGGCTGAGGACCAGCTAACTTCTGATCGCACCCCACCCGGGGGAGTTTCCACGGGCCGCCCTGCCAGCAACCGCTGGAGACAGGGAAACCAAGACGTGCTGGTGCGCTCCGGGGCCAACAGAATCAATGCCAAGGTTGAAAACTGCAGGCAATCTTGAAGGCGTGGGATCAGCCGCACCGGCGGAAAAGCATACAGCAGCCAGGGAGGCCGAAGGGGGTGCGTGAAGGTTTCCACTCCCGGATCAACCACTGCTGCAGCCTCGCAAGGGGACCACCACTTGAGCCGCCGACATGAGGCCCAGAAGCCTCATGACCAACAGAGCTGCCACCGCCACTTGAGGGACAACATGGTGGAGCAGCTCCATCAGAGCATCCACCCTCTCCTGAGAGAGCCACAATCCCCGGAGAGAGGACTCCAGTACCACGCCAAGGTAGATGTGTCTCTAGGAGGGAAGAGGGGCACTCTGCTTCCAGTTCACTGTGAAGCCCAGGTAAGACAGGTGTGAGACTAGCTGGGCCATCTCCATAAACCGCTTCGTCTCGGGACGGCGCCAGCAGCAGCAGGTCGTCCAGATAAAACAGGACCCTGATGCTCGACTGCTGCAGCAGTTGCGAGCTGCATGAAGGCCGTCTGGCCAGCTGGTGGAGGTTTCGCCCGGGAGTGGCAACAGGACAACACCCCACAAAGGGGTTGAGTGTGTGTGTACCGCGTCCACACCAAGCGTAATATCCGCATTATATAGCCAGTCGTCTGCTCTGAGCGACGAGTGTCGGCCAGCAGCAAGCAATCCGGTTGCTAGATGTCATTAGCCAATTCGGAGCAACGTGGGCACACGGGGTCTCCCTGGTCGGCTGATGCAGGCAGACCGCATGTGAGCATCAAGTTAGCTATCCATTAGCTCAATGTTAGCTCCCTGTTAGCTTGCCTCGCCGCGGCAACCTAGTAGCGTCGAGGCCGGCGTCATCGGAGGTCAGAACGGGGGAAGCGAGGAGCCACTCCAACTCCCGCTCTTCCGTCAACAGCAGATCGAGGGCTTCGTCCAGAGAGCGGGTGGACCGCCACACAAATCTGTCCTTTCAGTCAAAACAAAATTGCTGGCAGAGTACACAGTAAGTGGCACGGCCACTTTACTTTGAATTTTAAAATCATATGTTCTCTGGAGTACAAATAGAACTATGGTAATTGAATGGAATACTGCAGATAACTTAAATGTAAAGTGTTAAAGCTTAAATGTTTATAGGGGACCTATTATGCTTGTCTGTATTTTCTGTCACATCTATCATCTTATAATCTATTATGTTACAATGTCAGATCTTCATGTTAAATGTGGCTTTCAAATGATGAGGTAAACATATTAAAATAAATCCCTGTGAGCCAAAACCTCAGATTTCCCATTGCCCTGAATGCTCCGGTTTTTCAGTTTTTTCTACTCTCAGTTACTTATGATGTCATACGGATCCGGTTTTTCATATTTGGTCATTGGTGCACAGCCCCATCTTGTCCCATGTAAGTAACGTTGGCTAAAGCAGAAAGGCGTCTTACCGGCCGGCGATCGGTGTGTCTGGTCTGTGTCTGCGTAATTCATAATTTAAATTTTGGAGGACAAAGATGCGGAGATCACCAAGGAGGAGAACGTAACGTGGACCTGTTTCTGGTCCAAAGCTGCCCTGACTGACAGGCGAATTGACCGACTGACTGATGCTTTGTTCATGTGTGTTTGCCGCACCGCAGGTACTACTTTTTTTGTCAGAATTTAGTCGCAGTTTAGTGGAACAGCGTTTGGTTGAACTGCATTATTTGATTAACCTTTGGTGCTGGAGTGAGCTCTTGCTGGATGTTTTGTTTTCTCCCTCCTTGATTGTGCAAAGAGCTGAACTTATTAAGCACAACTATTCCCAATGGACTGAGTGTTTTTGTTTGTTTCTGATTGTTTTGTGGACTGTTGGATTTATTTTTTGTTGAAACCACGCCCTGCTTTTGTTGAAATATTGTTGACAAGTTGTCACATGTGACGTCTTGCCCCAAAGTCATTGAGACAACTTTCCCCAAACTGACATGTGTGCTCTCAACCTCAAATCTCAAGGTTAGCTTAACATAGCACTTCAGCTGAAGTATCAAAAGACACGTTATTGTCAATTTACCCCGCTCTCCCCTACATTAATAACCATCAACAACTTAAGCACACTTATTAAATGTTTGACATGCATATTAGAAGTGGGAGGGGGTATTTTCTTAGCAGGAAATATAAAAATCATTGGAATTATAAAATGCTTAATGTAAATCTTAAGAAAGGTTATGTGCAAATTATATCTGTATTTTCTATTGTCAACAAATTTGACCCAGAACCAGCAAAAAAAAAAATAGCAGATAGGCTATTATTCCTCTGTCCCACAGAGCTTCACTGTTCAAAAAACAAACAAAAACACATGAGTTAGCCACACTGGCTGACATGTACATGTATTATGATGAACGCGTACGCTAGTTTTATTTTGAGTTGATCCCATGTACATACACATGTCCTGCTGCTATAAATATTTACCAGAGCGCCAAAAAAAAGTGTATTAATCTGCAGCTGATAATAGTCCCCAACAAACATACCATTTTCTCCTCCTCATTTTTAAAGTAAAAACAAATGGGCTTGGGACTGGGTGCCAAAGACGGGACAGGGAAGTCAGACTAACTATTGTTAGACCCTTTCTATTGGTAAAGTTATAAGAATTGTGATATTATCAGTGGACAAACTCACACCGATTTACAATGGTTGAACATGTAATTCCAAAACCATGTGCGTTAATCTGCTGCTATAACAGGCTTCGCTCCTCATTTTAGGCTTTCACCAGATTTTGGGACCTGGCTGAGGGATTCCGCCACAAGAGCATTAGTGAGGTCCACACTGATGCTGGGTGATAAGGTCTGGCTCTCAGTGTGTGTTCCAGTTTATCCCAAAGGAGATGGATGGGGTTGAGGTCAGGGTGCTGTGCAGAACAGTTAAGATCCTGGCTTTGTGCACAGGAGCATTGTCTTACCCAAACTGGTGCCACAAAGTTGGAAGCATGCTGTTACGAGGACTTTTAGTCAGTTAAAAGATAAAGGACGTGCAGCTCCATGGGCTAAAAGGAATGGTTCAGTTTGGTGGTGCTTATCTTTACTTTGCAGAGTGACACCAAATGGACTGAGGCAGAAGGTTGGGAGGGGTCCAGTGCATCACTAAAACACCAAGGATGACAAATAGGCTATTTCTTCTCTCAGGTTATTGTTTCAGGTTGAGTTATTTATTGCTTCTGCGACGGCTCTGTGACCTGACCACAGGTGTCTCAGATGTTGCCGAGGGCCCTGACTGCAGTGTTCACTTTGAGATTTTTTTCTTAAATCTGTCCCGAATGCCAGGGTGATGCATTCATCTTCAAACTGCAGAGTTGTCTCATAAATCGGCTGCCTCTGGGTGTATTGATCTAGTGTATGGATATTTTAAGTCTATGGGTTTATATTGCAACTTTCGCTGTTCATTTGGGGCTGTCCTCAAATTGCCCTTAAACTGGCCTCCTTCTTGTTGTCTTGAGTATTAAAAGTGTTAGAATATACATTTATTATAAAAAACCTTAAAATTGGTGAAATTTCTTTGATCTAATTAAGAGGCAGAGGGAAGCACACAATGTTGAGCCCATGAAAATTTGGATCGCTGTGTTGGAAACTCACAAAAATGGAAACAAATGCCTTGAACAAAGAGACAGCACCAAAATACGCCTGTGTGATAAGGTGAATCCTAATCCTGGATTTCTACGCATCCAACACGCTATCAATAGTGATCTAAAGTAAGAGACTTGTGTTATTGTAACCTGAGCTTCATTGTTGGGATTTTTGCTTGGGGATAATAAGGGGCAGTTTGTTTCCACGCCGCTGGGCCATTACTTATGTTGTCATTGACACTCTGTGTCACTCCCTCACACGGTGCAGCCGATAACTGCGGCAGAAACACGACGCCTGTGTGATAAAGAACAATGTATTGTCTAAGGTTAGTAGCCTTGCCTTTTGTGGCTTTTTCTTCTTCTTTTTCTCTGTCTCTTAAATGTACATCACCTTTCTAGTCTTTTCAACCACTCAAAGTGCTTTTACACTCATCTACATTCCCCATTCACACAGCTTAAGTGCTCAAAGAGAAACTAACATCCACACACTGGCGGAACAGCCATCAGAGGCAATTCAGGATACTTTGACATGCAGCCTGGAGAGGACGGGGATTGAACCTCCAACCTTCTAGTTAATGGGCAACCCGCTATGTCTCCTGAGCCACAGCCACCCTCTTACATTGCTAACCTATACAGACACACACTTACAGAACTTACGTGCCTACATACACATCTGGAACCCACAGATAGTGTGGGAGCCAAACTCATGATGTGCTCTACACCATCTTGGTGAGGACAGGGACAGTGCGTCCTCCATTTTGGTTCCTCTGCCTTTGTTTAAGCACACATACCTACACACATGTCCCACACATACCTACACACATGTCCCACACATACCTACACACACGCACGCACGCACACACACACACACACACACACACACACGCACGCAGACTTGTATCACATGGTTGCTGATAGTTGTATGCTTTAAAGAGGTGGTGTTATGCTTTTTTGCTTTTTCCCTCTCCTTTATTGAGTTATATATCTTTTTTGTGCATAGGTTTGCAAAGTGAAAAAGCCCAAAGGGAGTTCCCATCTCCCACAGAAAACTCTGCTTTGAACTGCCTGAAAACAGCTTGTTTGTAAATGAAACACCACAAATATTTTAATAATGGCAACCATACGATCCTGCTTGGATCTTCGTCAGGTTCGAATGTTTGAAAAATGGAAAGCACACCAATATTTATACAAAATGCACACCAATAGGCTGACAAGCTCAATGATGACAGGAGTGGTTAACCGTCCTTAAATTCATGTGCAGAAATTGGGTCTTTCATGAAACATTTGCTAGATCAAGTCATATCAAAAGGCAAACACAAGCCTGTTGTACTTTGTAAATTAAACATTTTTAAAGTAATAAATTAAAAAAAAAAAATTCTTTTTCTTTTTAACAAATATGTGTGTTGGGGTCTATATGTATATATATACAAATATGGTGCGAGCTGTCATGATATTACCACCATTTGTACTTTTATTTTAAAAACAACAAATCAACAGGCCCTGCTAAGGGTTCCCGTCCCAGACACTTTATTAAAGCCTTTTAAACATATAAATTGAATATCCGCATTGTCTGTTTAAGAAATAGTGATTGATGACAAAACATAAAAACAAGACTCTCAAGACACACAATTCAAAGTATATGTCAAGCTGCTCTGTGTGAAGATCTAAGAGGTGTTAACGCTGAGAGGCCTGAGGCAGTGTTTATGGGATGAAGCGTTTGTCTTCCTCTTTCTGAACCCCTCCGGTCTTTTGCATAGGTCGTGCTAAGTTCTGTCAGGTATAGGTTATAAGGAGCTGTGTTGGAAAACCCTGTGTTCCTCCCCTGAAATGACAGGTTGTCAGTTGTTTTTTTTTCTTTTAACAAAACACGCAAGAACTCAAACTGCACTTTGGTCCTCAATAAGTGTTTCTTCCTCTTCTTGCTATTTCCAACTTTAGCGTACCTTCATCTGTGCGATTATTGAAGGTAAGCCAGCTTGCTAATGCATGATTTGCTGCTTGCTAAAAGGAAACTGACATTGGTGCTCATGTAATAACAATAATGTAATAAGAATATGACTTTATTGCCTTGAAATTGATCAAAAAAGAAACCTTCTGGTCAGTAATTTATTCCTTGGGCAGGAATGTTTCTGTTTGTGGTGTTCCACTCCCATGTTTTTTTCTTGTTTAACCTGTGTTACCTTTCTCAAAAAAAGAAAAGAAAGAATAAACTCTTTCACTTTAAAGGTCAGGCTCCTCACCTTGGGCATTGAAGCGCTCTGGGCATCCTCTCATAACTGATGTTCTCGCACATTGGCCGACTTCAGACATCAAACCGATTACATTTTGGGAGAATCCTACTCTCTCCTTTCGTTGCCGGGGGAGTGCAAACACGTGCAGCTCTAGCCTCCGCTTGGCAGAGGGAAATACATTTCGTTGTTATCAGCTTCAGTTGGTTAAATGCTAAATTATTCATAGGGAGGTAAAGGCTTGCCCTCATGAGATTAGCACGTCTAATTGTTCATCCAGTTTGCTGCTCAAATGCAGGAGCGAGGCTGGCTGAACACCAGCATCCTGGATGATTTCTTTAATGAGAAAAAGAGACATGACATTCAGAAACTATTTACACACACCTCTAAACTTTTAATAGATTCAGCTAAGCAATAATAGCAACTTTGCAGGTTTGGAAATTTAAAGAGAAATTAGACATCAAGTTGGGGCATCACTTTTAACACAAAACACAGAATCTAGAGTGGGTTCACCCTCATAACATTTTAGTGATATTTAAGAAAATTATCTTAAATTATCTTATTATCTTATTATAAATTATCTTATTTTCTGTGTAAATAAACTTCATAGCCCCCAAAAGCTTTTAAAACGACTTTATAGCCATTGAATCTCTAATTCTAATGAAGATCTCCTGCATATTCAATCAGTATTGATGCACCTTTCCTTAATGTCTCAGTCATGCGGTTCAAATCTTATTCCTTTGTTCTGTCTGACTGTCCTACGTATTGGACTGTTTTCAAGCTCCAGCAGACACATGATGATCCTATTAAACTCCTCCACAATATGCAGATTTGTTGCTTGCTTTTCATTAGCAAAGATACCATGGCCCACTCTCTAATATGGTGTTCCAATCTTTCTGCTGATATGTCACATAACAAAGTCCTGTGGCATGCTACTGTCCACAGCATTATACAATTTCTAAACATCTGTCACATCTGAAATATTACAAAAATGTCACAGCTGTGTTAATTACTTCTTTCTTTCAGTGTGAAGATGAATCTTTTTGGATAAACATAAAACTGGTATCCTGGCTGCACGTGATGACAAGCACATATGGACTTGGTTAGGTGCTCTGAGGCTTTTTTTCGTTTTTGTCAGTCTACAAAAGCTCTGTGCCCAAGGTTGTGGAAAGGGGGAGCGATAGTGCAGTTGTACTACTGTCTGCAGTGGATGGATTTTTGTTTCAACTCCACAGAAATCCAAAATGTTTGCTGAATTATATGCTAATTATGTTCCTACTTATTGCCATATTCCTGCAAGACAACGTGCTACTCGAAGAAGAAGACCTAACACCATCCAAGTGTTCTTGTTTAGATATTGTGGCAAACATGTAGCAACTAGCTAGTGAAGAAAGTGGCACATTTAGCAGCTAAAGAGCCAGGTATTTTTCTCAGGAGTTGGTGGCTGGCAAACCAGAGCTAGAAATTTCTAGGAGAGTGACCATTAGACTTCCACCAGGGAGCGGGGGCCACACCCCTCGGGGGCCCGGCAAACAACAGGCCCAATGGTGTGCCAGTGGTGGTATATCATAACTTAAAACGATGTTTTCAGGAAAGTATTGAGACCGATACCAGTGGACGTCATAATAAGCTATCTGCTATTGAAATCAGTTTGAACAGATGCACTCAGTCTCTCTCTCTATCACAACTCAACAGACTAGTGGTCATAGCTGAATACACAACTATGACAATAATAAACATAGGCGAACAATGTGTGACAGTGAGACCACAAGAAAAGTGGATGTGAACTGTATTTTATTAACTTATTAAATCAACATGTCCATAACTTATGATCTAAAAATAGACTAAAACAAATGCTTTGATCTGATTTGATTGAAAAGACTTTTGAAAAGGATTTTTTTATGAACATCAGTGGACCAAAAGTAGCCTTGTGTGCAGTATTGGAGCATGCTAGGCCTACTTCCTTTTATAAATGATTTCTTGTCAGAAGTACAGTACTCGCGTAGCACTGAGTAGCTCTGCTACAGTAAAACTATGAACAGAAAAAGCTCACTGCTAATGAGATCCACAGAGCACCTGTTCTTGCTGAGAAATTGCTAATGAACTTGAGTAATTGTAAAGGGTGGTGTGAACACTCATTGTTTGCAGTAATACTATCCAAACAATGAAACCACACATAAATAATCTATCTACAGTCATTAACACCATTTTTATGATTGGTCAGCAAATATATTTATGTATTTATTTTATCAGTTTTTATTCAGCCTATTGTTAATTCTATAGTATTGAATCATGCAATTCTATAGATTGGTTAAGTGTAACACACAGTTGTTTATATTCTTCACATAGGCACTATATTTTGATAATTAAATGTGTATTTAATAGCCTATATCTCTCTTATTTCTTCTTAAATTAATGCTTATGTGTGATATCTCAACCTTAAAAAACAAATCATTCCATAATGTAGACATGTGCTTCGTTTACATTGTAACAATATTTCTTAACAAACAGGCAGCATATGAAATCCATCGTGATCTATCAGAAAATTACTATGTTTTTATTAAATCATTACACTCTGTCTGTTTTTCACACGTCTCACCGTGCACCACACAGAACACTGGCTGACAAATTGTGCAGTTTGCTAGGCCTCAGCTAGGCCCTATTTGATTTCTCCCACTCTTGCCATCGTCAGTACTTTTGCATCCGCTTTCGTTTCAGAGGGGACGTGGGGGATTTCTCAAGCTTCCACCGCCGTTGTTTCAACTTGACTCCCTGCCAGGAGACCTGCCCTTATCTGACTCCTATTGGCCCTGAACCTGATGGTATTAATTAAACCAACAATGGCAGCGAATATTGCCGATCAGAGGTAGAAAAGGATAAGTCTTCACAGAATGCAGGTGGGATGATTTGCATGGAATGCTGCATTAAAGACAACTCAGAAATATGGGACAAACTGCGTCTGTACTGATTCAAAATGGGACGCGCTATTTAGTTCTCTAATTTTGTATCTTAAGGGACGGGTGGCAACCAGGTGGACACAAACACAACTCCAAATAAATGCTAATGTTCTGTGTCTTCTGGGTGTGTATATAGACTATATGTTTGCCATGTTTGCTATGACAACTTTACACGGTGATCATGAGTCAGGGCTGTCTGTCAGCTTATTTTAAAGTTTTCTGGCCCCCTAGAGGCCAAATCTCAAATAATGCAGTCCACCAAAGAACCAAGAGCAAAAACAACACAGACTAATGGACTGGCAACGATCTCCATAGAACATCAACTTGCACAGAGAATCGAATTAGAGGATGCAGTTAAGATGAAGTTCTGCTGTGTAATCTTCATAAAGGTAGGCTCTATGTGCTCTCTAGTCATTGTTTGTGCACATTTCTGCAGGCAGCAGAAGCTTGAGCTGTGATATTTGAGCAAGGAAACTCATCCCTGTGTAGCATTCTTAGACCACAGTTCATTTTAAAAGACAGACTGATGCTGCACTTGCATCCATGAAATGTATGACACACCGTTTTCCCTCCCTGCGTAGACACAGTAAGGTAGGCGTTTCAAAGAAATGATATCAATCCTAATTTGATTTCCTGTGCTGGGCAGGGCTCTGCAGAGATGTTAGTGGATGCCTGTGATACCAGGGTACTTGTTTGGGAAAAAGATATGGTGGATGCAATTAATCATGGAATGCACTTAGAGATGGGCAAATGGAATTTGAAATGAGCACTTGTGTTTGATTAACTTATAAACCCTCTGGGGTTGACAAAAGAAGGATAGATGCATCAACAGTTGGGGCAAGAAGGGGAGAAAACTCAAAAGGAAATGAAATGGAAAGACAGCCCATGGCAAGCAATCAATAGCAGGGACTTGGCTAGGCCAACATGAGGAATGTCCTCTTGATTGCTTCAAACATTTTGTGGTTGCTACATTTATTTGAACAAGAGGTAACTAGTTCTTTTAATCTGTACATGTCTACTATGATCATTGTATTGATCTGAATTTTTTTTCACTTTCACATTAATTAGAGGTTTAGCTTTGAGGTGTGATGATGATTAGGATTACTTATTCTAGCAACATTTCTTTAAGAATCCTAAATTCCTTAAAGAGGTGGTATTTGACTTTTTTCCTCTCCTTTATTGAGTTATACAGTATATCTTTTTGTGCATGTAATAGGTTTGCAATCGGGCTGACCTAAAATAGTCGAAGATTCGATGCTTCAATGGGCGGAGCCGGATTCGACTGTCAATCTCACAGTTGGAGCTTTGCAGCGAAACAAGGATCATGCCATTTTGACGATACGGGGGTGCTCAACATCTGATTTTACATGGAACTACCAGTTTTCTCCCAATAAGTTAATATACAGCCCATTACAATATACATTTCAACGTTTAATGCTGTAAATAAACATGTAAAAAGAATAAAATTTTCAATAAATGTTTTTAAAGTGCCAAAATTGTAACCCTAACCCTGGGTCGTCAGTGTGCATGTGTAGGCGTAGCATGTATGTGTGTAGTGGCGGCAGAGGAACACTTGTTGAAGAGATGGAGATAATTTATCACCGCTGATGAACCACACAAAGAATATTTTATCATTTTTAAATAGCCGGCTACTTGAAATTGACCCGCGAGGAACTGCGATGTGCATGCAGTTGTCAGCAGCACAGAATGCACTCAAAACTCTGCACGAGACCGGTGAATACCAGGCGAGAGAAAAAAGGGTGTTCAAAAAGCCTCGGTTTAGCTGGAAATCTACAGTGTAAGTTGAATGAATATAGACTGCAGCTCTGCAGCTTCTCAAGATTAAAGCGGAGCTACCGTGTGTAACCCCCCACCCCAACCCCCGCTTGCAATCGCTGCGTACCCATACATACGATTCGACTATCAGTCGACTACAGGCAGGACTTCACGATTCTGATTCGACTACGTAAATCCTTAGTCAGGGACAGCCCTAGTTTGCACAGAAAACTCTGCTCTGAACTGCCTGAAAACAGTTCATTTGTAGTCCAGCCGCTTCCCTTTCATCATTGTGACGTCACAGGAAAGAAAGCTAAATAAGCCTCATGCTCGCCAAGCGGCTAGTCCGACACGCCCTCAAAAACACTGGTGGAAAAACACTGAGCTGCAACCCACACCTCTCCTCCCCTTCCAAACACTAGCTACCCTCTAGGCAATCAATGGACATAAAGTTGTTACTGTGATGTAGAGACAGAGCTCAGTTAAAACTTTATGGATGAAAGAGACTTTTGTTACAGATTAATAACTCACCACTCTGAAACTCTTGCTCCAGTCTATATTGCTAAGTTGGTAAGTGGAACATGTATAGCTGAACTGAAGCCGTGTTTCTGTTCTGATTGGCTAATAGTCCTTCACTAGGAACTGTGCATGTGCAACTCCCAACAAAGATCATTTAGAGACGTATCACTCCACAGCTAAAACGAAGCGTACAACACATTGGGTGAAAAGAGGAGCTGCAGCAATGTGCAGTATGAAAAAAATATGGTGTTTTTTGAAAATTAAACCATGTAAACCTGTTCTGGTACAACCCCTAAATGTGATTTTGAACCCGAAAATGAGCATAATACCACCTCTTTAAAGGGGGCATGTCTCAGATTGCAACCACTACCTTTCCAAGATTGTGCTTGTGCATGTGCTCAAACTAATGAGTGAGCACTCGGCATAGGCCAAAACAGAGATAAAACAAACAAAAAAACAACATAATACAGTATAAATGAGATTGTTGCCACCCTTTACATAAGAGTTAGACTGTGGTAAGTAACATTACTGTACTGAATGGGTTGGGAAACGTGTTGAGACATGATAATCCAGATTTAACGTGCATTATAAACAATATAATAGTAGTGGGATGACTAATGTTAGACAGGAGATAAAGCACGTAAAATAAAAATAACGTTCTAAAGAACCTATTTTTTGGAATTATCCTGGAAGATAGTCTTTTAATCATCATTTCACATACCATTGTAGTTTACTTTGTTATATCATTACAGTTTGCAATTGTTTAATTCAGCATAACTAAAAATATACATTACATCATTTTTTGCAGGCTAAAATCAAAACTTTGACATAATAACGTTACCTGGGAGAGTAATATGGATTGCATTAGCTGGTGAAGTAATGTGGAAAGCCATAACATTGCAACTATAGTATTTTGTAACAGATAACATTAGCGAGCAAGCAAGCTAAGGTTGGCCAGTGATATGGGTCTGCAATTTACCATATTTTTTTTTACTATATTATACTTTACCAGTGGGTTTATATGAATTAGCTGACATTATCCACTGGACAGTTATGTAATGCTAGGTATCTGGTCTGTGTTAGCAGGCAAGCTAACGGTATTTAACTTAAGAGAAAACCCAAATTGCCTGTCCAGTAGGATGAAACAGTCCACAACAATAGACGAACACAGTCATGTTTTTATTAAACACCGTAAACCACACGACTCTAGCAGGTGTATTTTCTTCTGCTGAAGCCATTCTGTTGTTGATTTACTTCTCTCTTTTGGGTTGTTGTCCTGTTGCATCACCCGTCTTCTGTTGAGCTTCAATTGGCGGACAGATGATCTTAAGTCCTCCTGCAAAATTTCTTTAAAAACTGTGGAATTCATTTCTCCGTCAATGATAGCAACCCCTCCAGGCCCTGAGGCAGCAAAGCAACCCCAAACCACGAATTCCCATCCACCATACTTCACAGTTGGGATGAGGTTTTGATGTTGGTGTGCTATGCCTTTTTCCCATTGGTTTTATGTGTCCACAGAATATTTTGCCAGTAGCAGTGGAACATCCAGGTACTGGTGTTTTTATTGGACAGATAAAGCCTCCTCCGTGATGTCCTCCCATGGCCACTCTTAGGGAGAGTAACAGTGCTGAACTTTCTCAATTTATAGACAATTTGTCTTACCGTGGACTGATGAACATCAAGGCTTTTAGAGATACTTTTGTAACCTTTTCCAACTTCATGCAAGTCAAAAATTCTTAATCTTAGGCAGGGTCTGAAATTAACTTTTTTCAACGCCTGCCGTTGTGTTTTGCCACTGCAAGTATTTTTTTTGTCTGCCACTCAGAAATTTTCACTTTTAAAATGTATGCACTAAATGAAGGAATGACATTCAGCTCATTTATAATTAAATGTTAATAATGTCATTCACTGTTCAACATATTTATGTTTGCATGCATAAAGGCCTCATCTCTTTTATCTCTCCACCTTACTTAATAACCAGGTATTTCAATTGAAGATGCACAATCAAAATATATTATTACTCTATATGTCAGCCATGATCAGAAGGAAGCACAATAGAAAGTGACAGAATAAAATAGGTTGCTTGATGAGCAGTGGAGAAGTATCACATTATACAGAAAGATAATTTGAGAGTCAAGTCATGGCATTAAGTACTATCATATAATATCAAAGTTCACCACAGTGTGTTAGTCAGTCAGTACTCAATTCAATATATATAGACAAGCTTAGTAATTCTCTGACAACACCGGAGTTACCTCACGTAGTTCGGCCGGTCTGGCTGTCACTGAGGACAGACAGGCTGTCTTCCAGACTGGTGAGACCGATACTCCCTGAGCTGACTGGGCTGTGTGCGTGTGTGACGCAGGCGCTTGTGCTAATCGCCACAATACGCTAACCTTACATGTGTCTTTCCATTGTGCATTTTCCTTGTCTGCCTAAGTGGCAGATAGCCTGACGATTTCACTTGCCACTGCCAAAATTTACCCGCATTTAGCGGGTGGTGGGTGCCAATTTAATTCCCTGATCTTAGGTCTTCTGAGAGGTCTTTTGTTCGAGGCATGGTTCACAGAAGGCAATGCTTCACGAGAATTGCAAAATTTTAATTGGTATGTGTTTTTTCCAATCTTGTCTCATTGATTGGACTCCAGGTTGGCTGACTCCTGACTCCAACTACCTTTTGGAGAAGTCATTAGCCTAGATTCACATACTTTTTCCACCCTGGTATTAGTTTAAGCAGACTGTGTTTACCTATTATTGCAAGCAATGCTTTGTGCTTTGCATTTGGTGCCTCTACTGTTGACCTCTGAGAGGTTGGGTGTGGGAAACCTAATTATTTTTGATGCAGTGTGAGTGACACTGATGAGCGTTTTTTTATTGATGACAGCATATTGTAGCAATAGTAGAGGAGGATGGGTTGGATAATGCTCTTGTACAATAATAGAAAGTGACAGGGGGCGATGGAGAGTACGTTTTTCAGATGGCAGCAATGCACCAACCGGAATCAATTACAAATACACACATGCACATATTTTCATAAATTTACATTGTCTGCATAAATGCAACCAAAAATAAACCCTTACAATCCTTGCACATCCTGTACACACCAGACTATGTAGATACATAAATCCATTATCAGCACATACACTTACCAGTTAAGCTATTACTCCCAGCTCTAAGGTATGTGATATCTAACACAACAGCAAGAAATCAAGAAACGAAGATTATAATATTGAATGTTTTTGTTGAAACTGTTTAAGAGAATTATTGACTTCATGGTCATTTTGGTGGCTTTGAATATTATTGTGTTATACTCAAATGGGTTTCTAATATTTAGTTTACCTTCGTTTATGTGAAATGTGGTGAACTGCTAGTGTGTACGGGTATATACAAGAACAACTGAAAGCCTTGGAAGAAGAGAAAAAAAAAAGTAGATTTTGTGACTCAAACATCATTTTGAAAGTCTCAAATGCAAAACAGTGATGACATGAAAGGCATAAAAATGAGGGAAATGTTAACTTTAGAGTTAAAGGAAAAAACTATACAATACACAGCAGGTACATTATGGGCCTGTCGATGCGAACAGTATGTCCTGCCAGCTCTGCCACAGCAGGCGAGGCCCTGTGTGCATCTCAGGGAGTTCTTTTTTATGACTGCTGGAGCAACAGCAGAAGTGAACATATTGTGAACATAAAGAATAGGATAGCGCAGGGGATATATTTATAGTTAATATTTTCCATGGTCACAGGTGAACCTTGGCGTCAATTCTGGTATTAATTTTCAGCAGCAACTTTCAGCATTTTCTGATGATCGAGACTGAAACAGGTTTTTGCATTATTAAAGTGCCATTGTGCCTTTTGATAGATGGTTCACTGCATGTGTACCTCAAGCCTTTTTGTTCATTTGATTGTATCTATTTTATTAAATGTGTCTGGTTGGCTATTAAATAATAAAGAAAGTTTGTGACTGTCAGATATGTTTGTTTAATAGTTGACCAGAGGTGTGTGTAAAAGGCTGTAAAAGGTTCTGAGAAAAGTGTTTACCTGAAGTTCTTTGGTGAGTGGTGATGAGTTTCTTGAATTTTAGTTTGCTCCCTGAATTTAATATTCTTCATACATTTCTTGGTTGCGGAGGGGTCTTGGAATGTGCTTTTTGATTTATTCTAGAAAGAAAGAAAAATGGAAGAAATTTAATTTGGAGTGCACATGGGATTTATTTCTGTTAGTAATGGCTTGGATGAAGGTTATATAACCTGCTGTTAACTTTTTCAGGATGACAATGATCAAAGTAGCGTAGTCTTAACTGTGTTGTCTTATTTATGATAGTAGAGTTCATTTTTGAACACAGCAAGTTCTCAGCAAAGGTCCCTGGTTTCCTGCCATTAATAGAAAATGACAGTCAGTTCCAGACTCAAAGTGTTTGTTCCCTCCAGTCATATACTTTTCACTGTTATTACTTCGGTTTCCCAGAATGGTGTGGATGTAAAGAAGTTATAAATGAAGTTCACACTGATTCAGATTGTACTGAATTCAAGAATGGTGCTAGTGCTGTATTCATTTGGAGCGTGGCTTTTTGGATCGCAATTGATTTTTCCACCACTTTGGTCCAGAGTGAAATATCTCAACAAATGTTGGAAGGATTTCCATGAAACTCTGTACAGGCATTTATGGTCCATGCTGCCTAATCAATTTTGTTTTTTGAGTGGAATATCTCAACACCTATTCGATGGTTTGCCATTAACTCCACAGATATTCATGGTGCCCAGAGGATGAAGCATACTGACTGTGGTGATCCCTTGACTTTTCCTCTAGTGGCCCCATGAGGTCTCAACAACTCCTGAATGGATTCACAAACATTTGGTCAGCAATTTCTCAACAAAACCTGAACAATATCAGCCTTTGAAAGTGCATATCAGTTTAACACTAATAATGTGACTGACATGTCATGACAGGCAATCCACTTTGTAGAAAGCTTTTCCTGAAAGTACAGTACCATTTACTTTCCATGTAACCAAACAGCTGCAGAGTCAATCAGCAAATAGACTGGAATGTGATTACAGACGGGAGAACGAGAGATAAAACAGTTCACGGTAAAAGCATAGAAATGAACCTATAAATAAAGTAATGGAAATTTAACAAAAAGAAAGTTAGCATTGAGAAACCCAAAGAGGATGAATATTTTTGAAGACTGTATGCCTGGAATTTTGAGTGAAGGGTGACGATGCCAAACCTTCAGTTGTTTGGCTTAAAATAGTCGGCACATATTTGGGCTCACATCTATCTTAAACACTGAAACACACAGCAAGCTAGGACACCATGTAACACTTAATAGTGCTTCTTCTTTGCTGATAATTCTGTCACTTTTTTGTAATTCACTGAAGGACATGTGAAGCTGGCATTGTTTTTCAAAAGGCATTCAGGAAAAAAAAAAAAGGAGAGGAATGTGGCCAAGGTAAGGACAGAGAAAATGATTGTTGGAGAGTGGGCAACATTTCAGAGTATTTCAACAGGTAGACTGTTTTTTCTGTATTATTCTTGTAGTTTTGGACTAAAGTAAAATAAAGTGACTTTAGCAAAGTGTTTCCATACCTAATCTGATTAATACTTCACTACTACTCCATTAGTTCAGTGGGAAAGATGGATTTTACTCCATTATAGCCTATTAATTTAACAGCTATTTTTAACATATACTTTTCAGATGAATACTTTAAATGCTAAATATGATCATATTATATTAAGATTTGTTATAGATTAAACTACCCAACAGTCTATATATTTATTAAAATCAGCCTGCTATATATTAAATTAATTCTTACACAGTAATGCATCATTAACAATAATAATCAGTATAATAATGTATACATTAACAAAATAATAGTAAAAGAGGTTAGCCTTATGTAAAACTTT
Source organism: Micropterus salmoides (assembly GCF_014851395.1). NCBI lineage: Eukaryota > Metazoa > Chordata > Actinopteri > Centrarchiformes > Centrarchidae > Micropterus > Micropterus salmoides. The sequence goes on along the minus strand of NW_024041151.1, from coordinate 25,011,051 downwards.
TAATGTGTGTGATTTTTAATGTGTACTGTGGTACATTTAGCTGATGAAAACTTTGAATGAAAAACTTCATTTGAGTTGTAAGTGAACATTTCTACACTGTAGGAGAGCTATTAACATCTGGATTCCTTTCCCAACACACGGCTGTTAGGTAGCTGTAATCAGAGATCTCTGTAAAGGGCTCTGGCTGTAAGCAGACAGGACATGAAGGGACAACCTGGACAGCTCAAGAAACAGGGACGCTTAGCGCGCAGGCGCACTACTTGAAAATAGGAAGTTGATGCAGATTTTCTTTCCAGTGAAAACAAAGTAGATGTGACACCGCAGTCTGCTAAACAACAACATCTACGGTGTTTATTGTAGCTCAAGTGAAGGTAAGAGAGCAACGAGGAGAACAATTAAATTCATATATTCGTGCATGTCAGGTTACGTTAATTAGCTTTTGATAGCTTAACTTCTAAATAGCTAACGTTATATCAGCTAACGTGACAGCTAACTTAATTAGCTACGAGTGATTATTACACGTCAAAGCAAGATAGCTTAGCAGTTCACTCAGCGAACATCTTCATTTTTTACTTGTTTGCTGGGCAAAAGCCTCAGCGACATCATGTTATTAATGCACAGGAGCTAATTTATTCTCGTAAGTAATTAGCCATAATAACGTAACAGTAATTAAAAGTTAGACAATGGGTAAGTGGAGGGTAGTGAATTTAAACTAACACTTCTGGGGATGATACACTACTACTACTACTACTACTGTATTAAGTAACGGTGTGAGTACCACATATAAACAACTGTCATATAGAAAACCTGTGAATCATAACGTTACATGAAACCTGTTATAAGGGAACCAGGATTTAGTTTAGATTATATACCGCGTCCAAATTCCCCCAGCACGACCCCACATTTCAATATAACATTTAAAGACTAAAGTCTATCAGCATCAGTCTTGAAAACACAACATATAATGAGTGTGTAAACTCTACCGCAGGTTGTCAAAACCCTTCAATTCCTAGATACTATACCGAGGACATGACCCCAGTGTCTGCAGTCCTGAAGGGAACCTTTAAGAAAGTATAGAAAAATATATGACACGTGTTTATGCAAATTCAAGACAGGTGACAAATCACAGTAAAAACCTGAATGTAAGAGTGGAGCTTCCCTACAGAGCATGAGAGCTCACTGAAAGCTTTAATGAGGATGACAATTATGTTACCAGATCTCAACCTGATCTCAATTGAACACCTGTGGGAGATTTTGGAGCAGCATGTTAGTCAGCGCCACCATCATCAGCAACAGATTAGGGAATATCTTTTGGAAGAATGCTGTTCATCCCTACAGTCTAAGGAGCACTGAAAATGTTGTGGTGGCTCTTGGTGGACCAATACCTTACTATGATGCTTAATGAGGATATTTCCTGTAATTTATCACCCATCTGCTCACAGTAGCTTTTTTTTTTTTATATGTTAAAATCAGAAGACAAAGGAAAAGATGCTGCAAGATCAGTTATGGTTCTGCCTCTCCCTCTGAAACCACTCCAGATGAATACTAATAAATACTCCCACATATTTGTAGGTATAGCTCGCATGTAAATCTGCATATGTTTATTTCACGTGATGTAGAACGTAAAACACTTTACTCCATTTTTTGCTAAATCCACAGTATTGCCTTGCTAAGTGCTGTAACTTCACAGGAGATATAACCTGGGGCTTTCCTCATCACAGAGGCTCTGTGGCGAGCTGGTGTGACAGCTGCCAGCAAAATAAGGGAATGTTTCTGAAAGCTCCTCCATACTTTTTCAAGAAGGAACAGCATTTGTTATTCGTGGATTTAGTACTCCTTGGGGGGTGGGGGAGCACGGAAGCAAAGAGCCACAATCTCCAACACAAACAAAACTTATGCTTTGAGGAAGATCGGGTCACATGTACAGTATAGTCACGCTTGTCTCGGGTCCCTCTGGGGCAGGTAAGCTTTGTGGTATTTTTTCTTGTTTCTTTCTCTGTGTGGATGCCACATCAGATGAAGCAGTGATAACGATGCATGAGTAAATTGTCTTTATTAACGCTGACTGGCCTGTGCGTAACAAATACAAGAAAATGTTGGGAAATAAGATTACTGAGGAGATCTTATGGATGATTACCTCTTTGCATCTCTCTTTCCCAACAGCTCCTATGCCATAATGAAGGCAGCCAGAAGCAATATGTTGGGTGCTGCAACATCCAACAACGCGGTCAAGTATTCACGACTGGCGGTTGACGAGGACGGTTACATAGACTTACAAGTGAGAGATTTTTCTTCTTTTGTAACTCTACAAACCTGACATTATCTCTAATTAATACTTTACCACACAGGGTTGTACAATGAAATGAAAATGTGTAGTCCATTCAGTGCTACACACACATACTGTACATACTCAGGAAATCATTGTGAAAGTGCATTTTTTTTAAATGTGCATGTGGGAGAATTTAAACAGCACCAACAAGATAGTGATGGTAGTATTCATCTCGTGCTGCTCTGTGCATTGTTCAGGAGCCTGCTAATTAGTAAACCTTTTGCTACCACAGGCAATTCACTTGAGGTAAATCTCAAATAATGACTTTTTGGAAGTGTGTCTAAGCCTTCTGTGTTTATGTCAGAGATCTGATAAACTTTTTGGTTAAAAGTTGTTTTATATCTGTTTATAGTCTTGTATTTTGTCCAATAATTGAACTCTTTACAGTTTAAGAAAAGCCCGCCAAAGGTCCCATACAAGGCGATTGCACTGGCAATATTCCTGTTTTTGATTGGCTCCTTACTGATTATCTTCGGGGCTCTTCTTCTGTCAGGAACCTTAAAGGTCGAGGTGAGTTTGGCCAGTTAATGTAATAAAATCTGTTCAAACGGCAAATTACATTGATGGATATCAGGTCAAGACTTTGGAGTCAATATAGTTGGAACTGTTGTTGACATGTTTCCCTACTATATAAACTGAAATACAATTTCTTGTTCTGTTGCCAAAATGCATATTGTTTAGCGTGTCACATTCTCCCATAATGTAAGTACCCTGTAAACACTCTGTTAGCCTTGTTCCCAGAACACTTGGAAATCCATTTTTGACAAAAAGGTCTTTCTGATCTGTCTTTCTTTTTTAAATTAAGTTTTAAATGATCAAATGTTAAATGTCGTCTAAGCACAAGCAGCCATCCAAGAAAATAGCCTCAATTAAATATCCTAAATCTGCAACATTTTGATTTATATCAGGAACTATGTATGTAAACAACACCGTTAATCAGACCAGATATTTAGTGCCAGCTTTCGGTACTTGACAGTTTTTGACACTTGGTGCTGCAGTACGAAAACATTTCAGTCAGTATCAAAAAAGTATTGCGGTCTTATACCCAGCCCATTTTTGACACATCTAGAGAGCCGACACAGCCTCCAACATTTCAACTCAAGCAGTAAAATTAACACACTCACGCTGCAATTAATCGTGTCTTTAAATAGCTGTAATTGAACACTTGTCCTGACATTTTATTGCCTTACTGCCAGTTTTCTGCTGCGCTCTCACTCTTCCTGGCCTTGATAGTTTTGTTTGTGTTTGAAATATAACTAATTTTGATATTTTATACCTTGGAATGCCAAATTTGGTGGAGCTCCTGCTGTGGTTTCTGCTTTCCTAATTCATGACTCCATGTGGGAGATAACAGGGCCTTGCACATATTATATTTGTAATTATCAGTAGGAGGTTAATGTTAATGTTTTTTCCAATCTGCAGAGTGTGTTTGCAGAAAATGTAATCTGACAGGAAAGCAGTGTTTGAGCAGTCTACTTGCCAGTTAGCCCACGCGAGTTAAAATAGCATCTCTAATACCACAAATTACACAGGGTTCAAGCAATGGATAATGGAAAAATGCTATGCAGGCAGGTTCTATTGCAAGAAGTTGTAGGATATTTGGGTTGAAATAATGTGCTTTAATAGTTTTTTCTTTTGTTTCAACTGTAGAGAGTGAGTGCATGGTTATTGCACAACAGTGTTTCTGGTGAACAAGAGCAATGTCAAAAAAGTAAAAAATAAAATGTGAAAAGGTCAACCATCACGGTGGCAAAAGGAAAATTGGGCCCATATTGAAACTAGTTAACCCTTTACTATACTTTACTATAACTACTTTTTAATAGTGCTATAAGACTGCAGGTATTAATGAACAGTCATATTTTAATCTAAAGAGTGAAGGGTCGGTAATTTTCCATTTGGGGGGGGGATCTTAACACAAGGTCCACTTACTTGCCTTTTCTGGAGCTTTCATCTGCATCACCTGGTTTTCATTAGTGGAAGGAGTGTGCTCAGTCCTCCTGTTGATAGCTCCGTTTGCATCTCATGGCCTCAGGATGGAACATCAGTCAAGTGAAGACAACTGAGCCAACTCTCACGTTTGAGTGTATTTTTTTTTGTAATTTGGGTGAATTGACCCTTTAAGAAAACACTACACATACATCTCAATAGATACTGCACATGACGCAGACAAACTTTGTGTTTAAAATGCGTACAGCTGCAATACAATGATACCCATTGCCATGGCTCATGCAACAATGCATCTTAAAAAAAGAAGAAGTTGAGAGGGCTACAGTAACTCAGTGCACAATACTGCCATCTGGTGGTGAAATGAAACACTTCTCTTGGCGTTAATAGAGACTGCCTGTGCCTCCTGGTGGTTAGCTGTTCTGTAAAATGAAATGATTTACATGAAACCAGATCTGAGACAGATGAAGTCATCATGTCTGTGTGCTTCCCTCACACCCTTTTCAGTCAGAGGGCGTTTAACTCCTGCTGGCAGGCGACGTGATGAGTACATTATTCTCCACTCTGTGGTGCTTTTTGCAACACCTCATTACAAGTATAGTTTTCCGGTATGTGATGTCTGTGAGTAAATAGTGGGTCTGACACACACACACACTAAAGTAGATCAATGGTTCCAAAGAAATGTCTGCGTGTAACCCCTCATCAAAGTTTCTGACTACAGAGTCCATTTTCTGCTTTTCTTTGTTATGTTTTCAGCATCCAGACCGCACCATTCCTGTCATCATTATAGGGCTACTCGTTTTCCTTCCTGGATTTTACCATTTGAGAATAGCCTACTACGCCGCTAAGGGTTACCGGGGTTACTCCTATGATGACATCCCAGATTTTGGCGACTGAGCCAGCTGCTGGTTGGTGGAGAATCCCTTCCTTTTGCCACACTGTATCCTGAGACTGCTGCCTGCTGTTTACTTTTAATGTATATAGAAAATAAGGCAAAACTTTATCACTGTTCTGCCATGGAGACAGTTGTTAGTTCACAGGATTTTAACTGTTTTGCTTATTGGAATTTTTTTAAATTCTGTGTTGTTTATTCGCCAGTAACAGCTGCATGATGCTGGTGGACAATACTCAGCACTCATTCAAGAAATTATAACAAACCCTGGATGAGTGGTGAAGCACTCCGCAGATGCCTTTAACTTACGACCGCTTGAAAGTCCATGACTTGGATGACTGAGAATGTTTGCACAGTTGCACAGCTGTTTCATATCTCCAACAAATATTTAATTGTGACTGTAGTCTGTATGTCATGAAAAGCTCAGATTATATTTGCAGTACAATCCAAAGAGTGATTACTTTGTTGAAGTACAGTATATTTTTGAATTATTATATATTCCTTTCTGTATGAAGTATTGTTGTTTGTGTATATTCATTTGGTTGTGAATATCAAAGAAAGATGTATTTTTACATACATTTGCTTGATTTAAAAAAAGGAAATAAAAGTATGAATCTCATCAAGAATCTGAAGTTTTGTTACTGTGAGTGTTGTTTGCAGTCAGGCCCATTCTCTGCAAAATACTTTGAGACATTGTGATGGCAGACTGTGGAGAACACCAAAAGTTATTAAAAAAATAGAAACATGTCAATGTACAAATAAATATATCCAGAACTTCCTTCCTGTGTTGTAATATTATTTTAAAAACAAAGTTATCTGTTGCGCAGTCTGTTTTAAAAGCTTTTTTGATCAGAGAAGATTTTCTGACATCACAAAAAAAAAAAGACAGATTAGTTTAGTACACACAAAAAGGCTATCACTGTTATCACAAAACAGAATGATAGTCACAATAAGCAGTGTTCATTGCCATTCTTGAATCATTTTAAGAGGGTGACCTCTGTGAATACCATTAGAACACACCTCAAACAAGTCTTTGTCTGCGTGTAATGAATTTTTTTCCTGTTTTGGCCACCAACAGCAGGTAAAGGACACCCTCTTGTGGTTACCTTTAACCTGGGTGCCACCAGGGGATTAAGACTTGAATCGAAACGCCTCTTCATCCTCTCCCTGCGCAAACAAACTATTTTATTAAAGCTGCACTGGCTTCAACACTAAAGGACTGTGATAGGAACTTTAGTTTAATGTGGTTTGAGTCGCTTCAACACAACAAAAGAACAGCAGGAGCCAGAGGAGGAGGGGTTGAGGGGGGAGGTTGGACTCCCGGGAGCTCAGCAAGGAGGGCGCAGCAAAGTCCGTCGATGCTTCACTGTCACCTGTACATGAAATGAACACCTGTTGCCGGCGGCTTTAAAAAAAGAAAAGAAAACGCTCATATTTCAGGTATTTTGCAACGCCACAAAGGGACAGGTCCCACTTTTAGTTTGCCAGAGAGTGACTTGGTGTCCACACGGAACAAACTGACGCAGAAGTTGGACTAAGAGACACGAAGGATGTGTATTTAAAAGGAAGTTTCACAGCAGCTGCCAGTAACCGAGCTACAGGTAGGATAAGTGGGAAAAAAAAAAAATTAAAAACCCAGGAGTTAATGATTCTGAAAGTGTTTCTGACTTCCAGCAGCTTTGAAAGGATGAGAAATTAATGCTCTGCGCTCGTGCTGGGGAGTGCTAAATTTTCTCTCAAGCCTCTGAACTGTGTCATGCATTTAAACGTCAGTAATGAAGTTTCTATGGGGGCCTTTCATTATGATGTGAAATGTGAAACTGGCAGAAAGTTTGTGGAGCTCAGCAAAAGTAACTTCCCACAACCAACTGAAGTCCTCGGATGGCAGCTAGGTCTGTGTCAATCATTTATACTATAATTTATATTTCCCCCCTCTGGCATTTATAGTTTTAATTGGGTTAATAGTGGCCCAGTAGTCTTTTAGAACAGATTTTAGAACCCATTTGAACTGTGGTTAAACAGGGATAAGGTTGTGGATGCCTGGAAAACTGAAAAGTGCTTCAAAAAGCATTTTCAATAAACATTACTGCTGCATCTCTCCCATCCATTCAAATCATGTTCAGGGCTTAAAAATGCAAGATTACAAACTACAGTTTTGTGTGAAGTTATTAAAACCATAAAGGTGTTTTGAAATACTTTTTATTTCAGATGAATGTACTTCAAATGCTTCCTGGTTCAAAGAGTAGCAGAGTCTGAGACGTTCACTCTTCATCTTTTATCATTTAGTGCATTTAACAAGAAGATTGTAAGACAGAATGTGAAATGTCATCTTTTTGTGCTGACTTTGTAATGAAACAAGAGTCTATCTTTATTTCACAGATTATGAGGGAAATATTGGCATAACTGAAACCAGACTTTAATCAGTTCACATTATTCACAGTACTTCTGGTTTGATTGAGTTGTCTGTTAAGGTGCGAGATGGGTGCAGTTTTTCCACAGTATGCTATGATCTTTGAAGTTTACATCGTCAGGGTGATGTGAGTGGAAATTAACACACACTTTCCTGCCGCCACCTGAATTGTATGGATGCAGTAAATACGTCAAATCTAAAACTGAAGAAGATGCAAATTATTATGTGCAAAACACTACTGAGCCCAGGCCAGAGTTTTTGCATGCTTTTGCTAAGCATGGCACAAAAGCCATTACCTTGGACATTCTTCCCTGAGCTCAACAATAATGTAACTTTGACAAAAATCAAAGGAGACATTATGATCACTGTGATGAATTATCCATGTCCAGAAAGTCTCTGCCACTCTGTACTGATATGAATAGAAACCAACAACTATCAGAATGTTGAAAAAATCCAGGGGGAACCTCTTGAATATTGAAGCCAATGCCAAAGTGCCTTCCACCTGCATTCTTTCTAATGGGCAGCAGGGAGCGACTCCACTGGTTGCGAAAATACGTCAATGATGACCGAACTTCTCACTTGATTTATTACCTCAGTGACTACTTTCCTAACGGGTTTATGGTGCTAATCGCTAGTTTCAAGTCTTCTTCAATACAGCATGATGTTCATTTAGTAAATTATTGTCCCATTTAGAGTAAAATGTCCTTACCCAGCTCTACCCTCTCACCCAAATATGGACACTTCTGTTTCGAAATAACAAAGATGGCGATGGCCAATGTGCCAGACTCAAAGCTTTAAAACTGTAGTGCACAAACCAATGGGTGACATCACAGTGGTTAGATCCACTTCTTTTATACAGTCTGAGATAAACACAATTGAAAGTGGCAGGAACGTAAAACCAACTGGGGTTGTCCTTTTAAAGTTGAAGAATTTCTTAATAACACTGATAGTAGAACAAAAAAAAACACTGACAAATTACCAAAACAACAAAATCTGAGCAAGTCAGTAAAATCAGGCAGGCAAAACGCTTTGCTTTTGAAATGTGGGGTAGGAAGCTGTGTAGAGGACGGAACAAAACCAGCCAGAACGCGACACAGCCGTGCCTGTTGGAATCCAGCTGTTAGTTAGTAAATTTAAAAAAACTTTATTTTATATTAAGCGTTGTCAGCAGACCGACCGTCATCAGATTCTGATTCAAATGTTGCTAAATGCCGATTGGCTCGCATGTGTGTGACATCACCCTTTGTTTTAGCGGAGGCCCCACCCGTTTCAAATTAGCAAGAATATCTTAAAAAAAAGGCAGACAGAATTCTCTCATGTGAAATAACCCAACACTTTTAAACCTTTGGCAGAAAAGAGTGTGCTCACGTAGCACCCCCTCACTCACAGTAAGAAGCTGCTTGAGAGAAGAGGTGTTCATGGCCTCTAAGGTGAAGAATTACTTCTGTTTGACCAAAAGTCTATAGTAGTTTAATGGAAGTAAATACTCACTAATAGTCTGTTTAAAAAGTGGCATTCAATTTGTTGAAGGGTTTGTAATAACTTGTTTAGGACTTGAAACTTGAAACTTGTAAATGAATGAAGAATATCTAATGGATTAAATGAACAAAAAGATTGTGGTGTTCATCTGGATTTTCCAGCCTGCTTTCTGATTCATAGAAAAGATACCTAATGTTTGTACTCTGAGCATAGAGATGCAATACACACACAGCGGAAACCTCTTTATTTTTTATTTTTTCTCTCCCCTTTTCAATCTGTCCTATTTTCTCTTAAGTGCACATCAAACCAAACCACGCAGCAGGTTCCTATTGTGGTGGAAAGCTTGTGTTAGAATTGGAAAATAGGCTTTTTTAAGCCATGTGCAAGCTATGAAAAAATAAAATGGACACTTACAGGGGGCACAAAAAATAATGTAATCACCTCGTGGAGAAGGTTGCACTGAAGTAACTAAATCACAATAACAATTACTGCTGCAGAGGTGGGTTACAGCAGGTTGAATGCCAATGAGCAGCATTTTTCAGCTGTGATAGGCGATCAGCACTCTAATGTGAGAAAGCACATCAGCTCCAAAGAGCTGGTGTAAAAATGAAAAATGGCTATTATGTCAACAAGAACCGTCTCAAAAATGTATATGAAATGAGATTGGTAAGGACGAACTGTGTGTGTAAGTTGAAATGATCACAAAATGGTGGACATATAGGTGAGGTTTATCGGAACGCAGCACTGTCAGTCTCTTAAAGTCTTCGGAAGTAAATTTCAAGTAAATTTCTAATTTTAGCCTAGTTGAGAACATTTTTTCATTTTTCATCAGTCTTACTTATTCAAAGCCTGTATGTTATTGCAATCCTTACTTTTTATTGTTCTGAGTTCTTTAACACTGACTTGAAGTCTTCAGGGAGCTAATCCAAAGCAAATCTAGTCTCATGGCAGTCAGGTCCAAGACTCAAATCCTCATTTTTGTGACTGAACATGAGATAACAGTCTAATAAACTGTTGGTTGCAATCTGTGCCAGGCTAGTTAAGCTTAAATGCTTAGTCAACTGATTTATTAATCTGCAATAATATTTGATAGTTTTATCAAGAAAAAATGCAAAACACACTATGGTTTCAGCGTCTCTAATGGGAAGATTTGATTCTTTTCTTTGTCGTATGTGATTATAAACTGAAAATCTGAGTATAAGAGTGTTGGTCGGACAAACCGAGCAATTTCAATCAAAATCATGATAAACATTTTTCACAATTTTATGATATTTATTTGTCCAAATAATCAATCAGTTAGTCTAAAAACAAAGTATCTGGAGATTAATCGGCGATTAAAACATTAGTTTGTTGTAGCCGTACTGTGCTATTGCTATTTTGAGGCGTTTGATGTTATGCGATGATGGAAATAGTAAAAATAAAATGCAAGGATTTTTTAAAAACAAAGAAAAGAAATTCCGAAATGGTGTGTCATATAGATGTATACATGTTATATACGGAATATGCGTCTGTGTATATGGGTACTTTGATGGCAGTATTGGCAGGTGTACTCTGTGTCATTCTATGCTGCATTCTGAATGGTTGTGCACATGAGTCATAGTAAATTTGGTCCTAACCTTTTGACAGAAGAATGATGCAGGCTGTCTTTGCGATAAAAGGTCTAAAAGGGCCATTGTTAGGCTTGTCTCACAGTGAGATCTAGGACCGTCTCTTTAGAGTAACGTCTGACAATTTCACTACATTACTCTCACACTTCAGTCAGCCTTTTTATTTGACAGCCCCATCAGACAGTAGAGGGGCCTTTGAGCCCGACTGAAGTCCATGGCTGAAGTCTCAACTCTGTAGCAGAACACCCACGTTTTCAACCAAAGTTTTGACTGTCAGGTTGCATTGTGGGTTATGTAGGCACCAGGTTTTGATGAGGAAGAATGTGTGGAATAAAAAAGATGATATCTCTGGTTCTGCTGCATCAATTTTGATTCTTTTTTTTTTAACTGTCCAGTTTTAGTGTTTTGGTAGCATCTTTGGAGAAATGTGATTTTGTTAGTTGAAAGTGAAAAACACCATTGTCTGTGGTGTTTACATTGTTTTATCTATTCTCTTTACGTTTCAGCACATGTCTCACCCCCCTCCCCTTTACTCTCACTCTGGTCAGAGGTTAATGTCCAATTTAACTTGCTGGCAGATAAAACAGCCTTCAATCCATCCTAACCTAAAGAGCCAATATCCTGTGTTTCACATTCCATAAGGTCAACAGTACCTCTAACTGTCTAAATCAAAACCTGGGAGATTATAAAAATGGTAAGTTTTGAACATAGACACAAACAAACATAGACCACAGCAACACTCAGGCAAAGGAAATTTAATTGGAAAACAAATGTGCAGGAGCCCATGTATCTTTTGGTTTCAAGTGTGGTGGGGCAAGAGGAGGCAGAACTGCTGATAAATCTGTTACTGTGCCTCGGTCGCGATTAATCAGCTGGTCCCCATTTCTCTCCTTGGTGGGATTAAAACGGCAACAACACAGAATTTCAACAGCATGCCTTTCGCAGACATTTCTATTTCTGTCAGCTGATAAATCTGCGTGAGACAGGGCGCTTTCTTGTGTGAGCTACTGGCTCATTTATTATAGCCTTACACATTTTCCAGAGTGCTGTGCTGTCGCCGTGCTTATGCTTATGCATGTCCTCAATGTCAGAGGAAGGAAGAATACGTCGGTGGGAAATGTCTAGAGACCATCTGTGTTACCATGGCTGAGTGTTTCACCTGTGCAGGCCGCTTTGTTTGGCAGCTCTGTGAGTTTTTTGTTGAGACTTAACGACAGAAAATGTCCTGCAGCTTAACGAGATTTTTCTTTTGCCTCTCATCTTTCTTCTTGCTGTGTTTGCCACACTTTCCCTGCTCTCTTTCTTTCCTCTACAGATTTGTTTTTTATCACTGTTGTTTCAATTTATTGCCTTGCTATTGTGACACACACACACACATGCGCGCACACACACACACACACACACACACACACACACACACACACACACACACACACAAATAAGTCTAAGTTTTTTAGAGCAATAAAACTAGAAACAACATTTTTATCATCTGTAGCTGTCTGTATTTAGAAGCCAAATGCAGAGTCGAAGTGTCTGCTTATCTTTCTTAAATCAGTGAGATGATGGACGTCATTACAGGGTATTCAGTCCTTATCATCTCCAGTCTTCTCCTTTTTAACAAGAGGCAGTCAATGAAAAACGAGGAGAAGATACTGAGCATCTGTTCATTATGTGCCAAACAGGGAAGCGTCGCCGTTGCTTAGTCATGGCAACAGGCAGTCTTATTTTGTGCATGGATGTGTGTGTTTGTGCGTGCTGTTCTTTCATCCTCGCACACTGTGCGCGGGTGAGAAGCAACAGAATCATAATGATGAAGTTTTAGCTAGGCTTACCTGGCTCAGTCTCAGCAAACACTCAATGCCTAATTCAAATGTAATAAGTTCAGGAGAAACTCTCTGCTGCGCTGCTTTGCATGAAGCCACGCGGGTGAAGGGCAGAGGGGTAGAAGCCTGTTGGTGTTCCAATAGACGGCGAACAGCAGACGCGCCGCAGATTGAGGATTTTTCTTGACTTTCACTTTGATTTTGTGGAAAATCTGTGTGTGCTGTGCTGTTTGCTGAAGCATGGGAGTGTGTTGGAACAAGCACTGCAGTTGTTGACAGGCTGGGTAATTGTTTTTCACCGGTTCAGACTTTGCCCCAGCCATGAAATGAAAGCCCATAAAAGCCTTATGGTTAGGGAGAGCAGATAATATGGGCTGTGCTGCTGCTGGGACGAGGGTGTGTTCACTGCTCATACTCAGGAAGTATAGAGACATCCTTCATTTGACCATACAAAGCTATTAAAGTCAACCTTATCATTTATAGTGGACCTTTTATCCTGTATATAGAAGGTTTTAAACAATGTAACCATAGATAGATAGAAACTATGCACAAGAAACTTATAATTTATGAAGAATATGTGACAAATATGTGACCCTCAATTTCACTTTTAGGAACAATACCATTTTCCCCCCAAATCCAAACCAACACTATACAGTATACTATAAAGTAAGTAAGTATAAAGTATAAACAGTGTTGGGATGGTTACTTTAGAAAAGTAATAGGTTACCGATAATAAGTTACCCTGTTTAAATGTAATAGTAATATAGTAATAATCTAACTATTTTAATTACTTTATCAAAGAAATGTAACTTATTACATTTAATTACTTTTTGATTACTTTTATAAATTTCTATTGAATGTTTTCAACTGTTAACCATTTCCAAAAGACAGCTTGAGAGGCATTTTAACTGGCAGACGGGTGGCGCTGCAAACAGGAGAACCAATCAGAAGCATCAGAATAGCATCAAACTTTACTAAACGGCTGTGGAAGGAAATGGCAAAGGAACATTGTGCACATGAAAAACATGCAAAGCAACAAAATGAATAGTATTCAATATAGCTTAGCTTTTTACAGAAAATATTCAGATGTAACCCCAATGTAATCTTGAATATTTTCACAAGCAACTGTAATTTAATTACAATATATTACAGTTACATTTATTTTGTAATTAAATTACATAACTAAATTACATGTAGGTAGTTACTTCCCAACGCTCAGTGTAAAGCACTGTTTAGTACTACTTGTGTGGCTTTACATGTAGATATGTCATTCATAGCTTAGGTGACATAATTGCTTTACATGCTGATGTTGACAATGTGTCATGACTTAATGTTGCAAGGTTTTATTCTGCAAAAGTGTAGCCAAGGAGAGATTTCCACGATGGTGGACAATAAAGTGGCATTGTATTGTACTCTATGTGCTAGTGTTGACATTGCACTTTGTGGCAGGTACCTTTCAAGAAATTAAAGCATTAATGTATAATGTAACAGCCAGAAATAATAAAAGCCACGTGATATAAATCACTCAAACTGTAACTGCCAATTTCAGTGAGAGAAGTCGTCACTAATAGTTTTTTTTCCCCTTTGGTTCTTTTTTTATAAGATTTCATTGGAGCTTGTGCACCTCTGCCAACAATGTTTTTACTTATTTTGCGCTTCTTTTCTGTCGTGCCTAGCATTGAGGGACAAACATGTCCATCAACAACACAATCAAGAACTGAACAATTGGAAATGTGAAGTACACGATTTAGTCAGCATGCCGAGACACTTTCCAGCAATACACGGACAGCAGCACTTTTATTGAAAACATTTTTAAAGGTTTTTACAGTGCTTTTCCAGTCAACTACATTTCAGAGGAAAATGTTATACTTCATTACATTTATTTATTCTCTTAATATTATTCACTTTTACACAAAGAACCTGATTAATTGCCAGTGTGAATGAACCACATACTCAAAACTCATCACTTACCAGGCACACATATTGATGTTTGCCTATGAGAGAGTATTGTTAACACATGCCTTCAGTATTTGTGTGTGGCATTGGAACCAAATGCTATAGAGCTGATACCAGCTCATTTCCTGTCATGCCTGACTTTAACCAGCTGAAGCTGTGGCGTACTGTAAATATATAGATGAGAAGACCTCGCATGTTAACCATGTGTGGCGTTTGCTAGTTTAGAGAGTGATTTCATACAGTAGCTGGTAACTTCTACCATGGGAGGTGACTGACGGTAGCAATGATGGATTCCTTTGGGTGTGTCTGTTTAAATCTGACCTGTCATGTTGATTTCCTCACTCTGGTTTACACCTTTCATAAAAAGAAAGCAGGGGTTGTTTTGACCTAATTGAATCAGTTCCTGCATCTTGACTTACGTTACACTCCTTGATGCCTTGATTCAGCCTTCGCTCCCATCATCTCACCTTATCTCTGTCCTTGAGTGCTGAGTCTCCTGGCTGCTCCAGCCAAACATCTTCATTGATGTGCTCTAAATAAAACACTTAGATGTCGCTCCACACGTGACTCTCAAAAGATTTATGTGACATTTATGACATTTACTTTCAGAAAAGGATATAGGGCCAGAGAGTTTTCTGGCAGCAGAGGTAGCTCTGCCCATTTGTGTAATGATATGGGATGAATTCCAGTTATTGGAAAGCTGTATAAAAATCTAAACGGTCCTCTCCCCCTGTCTGTAAAATTATGACAGAAGTGGCAGCTCTGCTATAGCCCTTTTAGTTTGGAAATCTGTCACAGATGGCTGTCTTCTTGCATGCAGCCAAGGAAGTAATGTGATTGTGTGACAATTGTGTCTCTTTTGCCAACAGACTGAACATGATGCAGGTTGTGTGAGTGACAGATATGGGGTCAGCAAGATCATCTTTGCAGACTTTCACTGTGGTGGCCGTTTTTTGCCTATTTTGTAAGTATCATCATCACTTGATTAGAAAGATATTTTGCATCCCACTGTCCTTTCAGCCAATCTTTGCTATTATATGTGAACACTATTGTCCATATTATTCATTTTATTTAATTACATGTAATGGTAAACTAACTTAAAGTGATTTGTCATTTTGCTTCTGACAAACCCAACAGTGAGCACTGAAGGTGCGAGGCCAGAGGTGCGTGGAAAGGCTGGAGGTGTGGTGGATTTGGAGTGTAGTTTTCCTCCATCAGACCCAGCTGCCGTGTCCGCAGCGTCCCTGCATGTGGTGGAATGGGTTCGACAGGGACTCGACATCCCCGTCCTGATCAAATTTGGATCCTATGCGCCTCGCGTCCATCCACAATATGAGGGTGAGCATCTATGGAAATAATCACAATATGGAATCCAGCTTTAAAATTGTAATGTTACAGGCATCCCTACTGTTCGCTGTGATTGTTATGATTGTCTGAAGCAGCACATTATGGTATTATACATTCCTGCTCTACATGTACAGTATAATTGTAGTTTCTAACCTGGGCTTTGTTTAATATGGCTTGATAACATTTGATTATCATCAAACGTCTGTACATGTGGTACTGTTATGCACTGGTGATGCGCTAATTTATTTTAAGTAGATATATCAGAAATCTCTAAGGGTAATGGGCAGTGACGTGCAAGTTCACACTTCATAAGAGGTAGCTCAAAGTGCAGTTCACACACATATTAAAAGATACTAGTTTACGTACTAGTTCACGTTAATTTCTTCCGTTTTTTTTTTTTTTTTTATAGAATGCGGGCTCGTGGTCTTACCCTTTTTGTTAATGATTTCTTGTGATCATCAGTCACTCGCATATATTTCCCAAAACTGGTCGGATGCTTCAACTCTATATGTTGTTTCAAATTCGTTGCCGATTGTCCGGTATGCCAGGTCCCTTAAAACATAGCGCATTAATTCTCACCTGAAGTTAACCACACTCACGTTCATCATTAGCAAACAAATACGATCAGTACATCAGAAACATGAGCATGAGGTCAATGAGCCCGTTCTTTTAGCACGTTTATATACTTACTTACTTTTTAGCTATTCTAGCTTCAGGGCTTTATGGATGGCAATGTTGGTCGGTGAGTTCACCACTTTGGTCCTGAAATATCTCAAAAACAATTGGATGGCTGTCCAAAAAGATCTTTATATATTTCTTGTTGACATGTTGACGAAAGTAAAACCTCACTAAATATCCCACAATAAATAAAATATCAGGTGAAATATCAGGTGAAAAGATGTGCTTTAATACATTTTTGGCTGGTTTAGATTAGAATAAAGAGTCTAATGACATAATCTTTTTCTTTTTTTTTTACCAAAAAAAAACAGAATTCACTAAAACAGAATTTAGGAATTTAAGGCCCAGGTTGAAAGTAATCAAAATGAAGATGTTTATGACATGCTTAAATCCCAGTTTCCTCCACTGAAAGAATGTAACCAGTATCTCAGTCTCAAGTGTGTATTCGGTGCCACACCTTCATGGCCTTTCAATCTAGCCTTACTGGGAACTACTTTTTAAAGGAGCTGTAACTCTCACATGGCATCATCATCTATTGTGCACACAGCTCCGAGAACAAAAAGAGTCTGTGGGGAAAATGATCCTCAATGGACCAAGAATACCTACGTGTAGCTCCTGTTATCCTTTAAAGTCACAAACAATGGGACTAGTGTGGACAAAAGGAACGCATGTCTCATTGGCTCAGATCTTCCTTTTGTCAGAGACGTTTTCTTTTCCATAGAGCTGCCTGAAGAGAAATTCAACTTATCGACCTTTCCAAAGGCTATTTGAATTTCTGCTGGAGCGTCATGTGGGGTTTTGACTAAAGTGCAGTTTCAGAAAGAAACTGCCCGAGCATGATATCACTTCAAAGAGTGAAATTAATTCTTACTGTTTAACATTCAGGTGGGAGCAGATGGCAGACAGTTAACTACCACTTGTCATTTATTTTCAGCAAGTTGAGTACCGGCACATAGTAGATATAAACATACGACACAATTAGAAATGTAACCTCTTAAACCCGACTTACCTGCTGTTGCATCAGTCATTACAAACCCATGCTGCGCAGCAAACACTGTTCAAACCCACAGAACTTAATCTTAAATCCCCGCGGAGATCCCAAAGTTTCCAAAGTTACCAAATATGCATTTGAATTTTGGGTAAATGTCTAGAACATGATGTAATCATGCTAGAATATTTCCATTTGATGAAGGAAATGAATAAACCCATTAGTCATTCAGCAGAGAATTAATCCACAATTTAAATAACAAAATAATAATTTTAAGGTAATTTATGAAATAACAATGTTGCACATTTATAGATTAAGGCCTTTCTAATGTGAATATTTGGGACTTAATACATTTAGTCGTTTTCAAAATAATTCCCTGTCAGACTGTAAATGTAGTCCTTGTACAATGTATTTTGATTGGATAAATCAAAAATTATAATAATCATTTGTTGCAGCCCTAATAATAATATTGGTACAAGATCATTTTGTTATTGTCAACAAATTTTATGAAAAGACCAAAACCAACAATGCATTACTCCGTCTCTTAATCCTTTCCTTCTTCCCTTTCCTGGATAGACTGTCACTCTCAGCCTCAGCCAGCTACTGAAGATGTAAATCTTTTTTTTTTTTTTTAAAGTCTCACAAAAACAGCTGGGCACTGCAATTTTTTTTGCAAACGTTACTTAAACTTATCAGGCTTTAGCTAAACCGAAAATACTCTGGGCTTTGGAATTAGTTGACATTTAAAAAAGTATATAACATTACCAGCCTTATATATTTATACAATCTAGAAAAACCTTTGGCAGCCTATCACAGATATTGTACTGACTTAAAGCACTAATTATTGTATTTAGGTATGTGTTTGTCAAAGGAGCAGAACATACTTTCAGCTGAGCCAAAGCCTTTCTCATTTGAGTTGGATGCCACTCCCTCACGCCACCCCAAGCAGGAAATATGATACAGACATTTACATAGCAATAAAGTCAGGGTGGACCTTGACTGATGAATTATCGTAAGTGGGAGCGGGGCAGACTTTAATTCCAGCCCGGGCTCATAAAAGACAGTAGCCTTTTGTCGCTGACTCTGAAGACGATCTTTCAACGTACACTGATGTCACACTTCATTACACTGGATGTCAATTTCAGAGGCAGGACAGTACACTGGTAGTAAAAAACCCTAACGTTTGCCTACCCTTTGGCCCATTAATTACACTTCTTGTACATTTCACTCAACCATAAAGCATCCTTCACAGAAAAGCACCTTCTTTAAAAAGACAGGTATTCTAATCGCATGCCTTTCCGGTAACAAACAGAGAGCTGCTGTTCTTTGTGGGTACAAAAGGTTTGAAAAAGAAGCTTTGTCCATTCTGGTGCTGATCCTCAGGCTTTCTCACAGGTTACTGGCTGGTGTTGGAGTGACAGGTGCAGCATGGGAAACCTAACGCTTTAGACATGGAGCAACTGGTGTGGATTGCACCTCCTCAGGCCATGAGAGCCAACAGTTGGGCTTCAGGAGTCCAACAGTTGGTTAGCTGTTGTGATTCTTATGGCTACCCAAGTGATTCACTCTGCTGAGGCTTAATTTATTTCCACCATTCCTTCCTTTTCGCCACCTCAAAAGGATACAAATTTTCTGTTTGCAGGTCACCTCCATCATCAGTATTCTGTGTGTTTGACCGTGTGTGTAGCTTCAGAGTGTGAGATACATTAGACTTCCTTCAGATTGCTCCCCTGACAGTGTTAAGACCTGTAAGGGTTTAAATGTATTTGTTGTAATAGAGCAGAAAAGATCAAAGGATTAGTGTCAGCTCAATACAGCTGCTGACTCTATAAAAATACAGCTGTATAAATACACTGTTGGCAAGCTCTTCCCATGTAAACCCCATCACAATCAGCAGGAGCAGACTGTGTGCAGGCGTAACATATTACACACAGCTAACATGGCTAATATGCTTCCTTCCCCACATGGAGTTTTGCACTGGGATTACTCCTGTTTGTTTTCGCAGCGAGTAGTTCTGCCTCAGACAGCGAGAAAGCTCTAAATTCAAATTTCAAACGATCACACAGTAGAGGTTAATAGAGCAACAAGCAGCGAGGAGCGAAACCTTATCTGCCTCTTTCTCCAACCGAAACCTGAACGCCTCATGGCGGCTCGCCAAGAGCTGACGCCATCTCTCTCCCCGATGGTTCCCCGAAAGACTTTTTTATCATTTAAAAACTTCATTTCCAAAATGTTACATATCCATTTTGGAAGAAAGAAAATCAATATCTCTGGTGCATCTTTCACTCTGAATGAAAATGAGAAAAAACACACCCACTTCGTGGCCTTTTAAAGTTTTACTTGTTTCATTTCACGAGAATAGCTGATTTTGTTTGAAGTGTGTGGTTTTTTTTTTTTTTTTTTTGTTGAAAGCATGATCCACTGCACAGCTCTCAGTGCTTTACATAGAAAAACAAACTAAATATGGGGAATAAAATCAACTACACACAACGCTGCTAAAGCAGTTATATCATAACAATCGAATCAGTATAAAACAAAATGTAAACACATTTTTATTGAAATTATTAATTAAGGCCAATTGCCTAAAAATTAGTTTGAAGATGTGTCTTCAATGATTTTGTGAAGGATCACTTCAAAACACTTCTTGATCCATCTCAAATGACTTCACGCAGTGTTTTTAATTAGTATTTCAGTTGAATGCAGATCATTTTTAATTTCTCCTTGGAGAGCAGTTGTCTTAGGAAAGATGATGGCCGCATTTAATCATCTATTCTACTGTGAAACCAGCAGAGTCCGCAGACATTTCAATTCAGACTGAGCCCTTTCATTTGTAAAGAGTTGTGTTTTGTCACGACACTGAATGGTTTTATGTTTCTCTGTCACCTGAGACTGTATTGAGGGACGAAGCCTTCGGGGGATGTCAGTTGGAAGCAGTTTGTTGGAAAATAAATGCTAATGGGCATTCATTGTATGTGTGCGTGAGTGAGTGTGGTGTATCGATGAGGGTGCATCAGTGTGTTTCTGCATGAACTGGACTGATAATGCTTAGCTTGGACTAGTCAAAAAGCTGCTCGTTGGCTAATTTAATGGATTCAGTGGGGGGGGGGGCGGTGGGGTAATGAGCATTGAAGAGGAGGAGGAGGAGGAGGAGGAGAAGGAGAAGAAGGAGGAGGAGGGAGTGTTGTCAATGCCGTGGGGCTTCTCTTGTCAGTATCATTTTTCAGTCCCTGTTGCAGCTCTCTTATCTGGTTACATGCATCATAGTCTATGGGATTATTTTAGTCTCAGTTTCAGCAGAGCTTTTAGTTATTTCTTTTTATCATTTATATTATTTTGAAGCAAATTTGTAAAGATGCCTACTGACTGAATGTTGGAGAAGCACTGGGGAGTTTGTTTTTCTGTATTTATCTGGATCTGTACTTGTCAGTGCATGCAAGGGACCCCTGTAGTTGTGCAGTTGCGTCTTCCTCTTACTCTCAACAGCAATAATAATCGTTCTTGCTGGGCAGTTTTAATACAAAGTACAAATTCACTACACGGCTTAATGTTGGTGGCACTGAACTTTTACACCCGTATGTGATTGTTGAACACCTCATTCCAAAACCATGGGCATTGATCTGTTGCTGTGACAGCCTCCACGTGTTTGCTGGTTGTCTGTCCTTCCTATTCTTGTGAACGCGATATCTCAGGAGCGCCTTGGCACAAACATCCACTTGGACTCAAGGATGAACTGAATGGAATTTGGTTGTCAAAGGTCGGGGTCACTATGACCTCACAAAAGACATTTCAGGTGTAACTCAGGAATTGATGATCATATTTCGTAGTTGGTTGGAGAATGAACACTTTTGACTCAAAGGTCAATGTGACCTCAAAATGACCTTGACAAACACGTTTTTGGCCATAACTTAAGAACTGATGCGAAATTAGGACAACATTTTACACAGATGTTTAATAGGATACAATGAAAACAATGAAAGCATGACATATTTTTCTCAAAAGGTCAAAGGTCCACTTCCCTGTGACATCATCATGTCTTGGAATAAGGGACAGAAGGCGAGATTGTGACAATATTTCACAGTAGGTTGGACACTGAATAGGTGTCCGACCACTAGGTCAAAGGCCATTGTGAACTCAAAATAGGTGTTTAGCCATAATTTAAGAATGAATCGGAGATTTCACTCACATGTTGACTGGGACGACCTTTCACCTCCTGCATCAGTCAGAATTTCTAGCGATTCAAATACAGGCTATACAATAGTTAAAACATAAAAACAAACAGGTAAAACAAAAACAAAACACATTTGAGGATAGAAGTAATTTCCAAAATTATACTTCAAATAAAATCATGTAAAATCAGGGAAGGCTCTTTGATAGCAGTATGTTTTAACAAAGGATTTAAGAGTTCACTGATTCAGCCAACACAATTTCCTCAGGTAGATTGCTCCAGAGCCTCGTGCCCTGGCTGCCAACGTTCTGTCCCCTCTCAATTTCAGCCAGGTCTCTACATGTACACGTGTCCCTGATTAGCCAGCACATCCGATAATCCTTCAATAATCAGTTCAACAATGTATATTCACTGAAATCATACATATGTATTATCAATATAGTGATAACTTCCATTTAGCTAAAAAATACAATTTGTACATTTTTATTCAGTTCCTTCCAATTATTTACTACATATGTGAGTCTGAACAGACATGCATGTAAACTGTAACTTGACTCATTGGCGGTGGTAAATCTAGTCTTTTTGTTTTCTTTGGTTGCTAGGAGTGAGTTTAGATTGAAAGAAGAAAAGAGAAATGTTGTTTTATATACATCAACAAGTCAACACTAAATTTACCCAATTTAGCAGTCTTGATTTGTTTTCACACCAACTAAAGCTTATGTTGAATCCATGCTTATGCTTGTGTTTTACATACTCAGACATTCACAGCACCAACACAGAGACGTAGATTACAAGTGGTGAGAGTCTAAATATCCCTTGTCTGGTTCTTTATTTCTTTCCTCTGCTCTCCCTCTCATCTGGCCTCACACTCGATTTACCTCGCATTCAAATCTCTCGCGACCATGCATTTTTCAAATGGCAGCAGCTGTGGCGTCGAGTCACGCTCTTGCTTCACCTCCACCCTTTCCTTCCCTTTTATCGGACGACTCCCAGGCGCAGTACCACAACATCCCCGCCTCAGCACAACCTTTCCTCCAAGGTGTTATAGTGACCTATATCACACTCCGCTAGTAAACATGAGAGAGGGGGAAAAAACTGCCAGGGGTCAAAGGGTAGGATTTTGAAATGCACTAATCCTTTGAGTGTATGCTGATGTGTATTTTGCTCCGCTTTAACCCTCCCTCCCCCTTTCCCCTGTGGATTTAGTCCCCTTTGGCAGCATGGAAAAGTAAATAAGGCGTGTTATCGCTGCCAACATACCTAACTCCAACTTCCTGATTCTTTTTGACTGCCATGACTCTCCCTCCCTGCCACAGTCATCAGAAATCAGAGCCTCTGTTAATAATTACCACCACAGCACATCATCCCAGTGGTGCTGAGGCTTCCACGCTGCAGTGTGATTCCAGTTTACATGTTTTTATTTCTGAGATGCTGCAGTGTATCTTACATAATGCTTTCATTGACAGTTTCTCTTCAGCCGTGCTGTTAGGTCACTGGACAATGGTCTGCTTGATAAATTGTGAAAACTAGATGGACACAGAAAGATGTGGGCTGCAGACTGGAAAAGAGAAAGGGTTGATGTGGCAAGTCACACTCCGGCTCGAGGGAGCCGTCACCTGGCAACCAGAAGATCACATTTCTCAGTTGTGTGTGCATGTGTTAGCTGTTGTTGGTATGTATGTGTGCATGTGTTGTTGTGGCATTTGGGGCAACGTTTGAGGACAATGTTCCTGACAATGTTCCTAACCCTAATGTTTTTTTTTTCAGCACAACAAAGCTTCACTCTCACACAGTTACACACAGCCCAGACCTGGAAGATGACCATTGAAATCAGCGTCATGTGCAGTTGGTCTTTCTCATTCCCCTCACGCCTGCCCTCTCACCTTTTTTAAATGCACACTGTTTCCGCAGGGCGGGTGTCTCTGGTACGAATCACTGCCCTGAGGCTGGAGGGCCTGAAGCTGGATGACCAGGGCACGTACGAGTGTCGAATCCTCTTACTGGATGAACCCACAGATGAGCTGCAAAATGGCACCTGGACTCTGCTTTCTGTAACCGGTGAGTTTTATGTTTTTGTGTTTTTGTTTTTTTCTTTGGCTTCATGCCTATATGGCTGAAAGGTGATTATTATTTAGCTCCATGAGGCAAAATCAGTAATCCACATGTTAAACAAAGAACAGGATTGGTCTGCTTATAAGAGGACCCTCGCCTGGTATGCCAATAGAAACACAGGAAGTTAGAATGGATTCTCTTCAGTCTAAATTCCACAACATCAGAAAAAAGCCAGCCTCATGTAGGAATGTTTATGTGCTATAGGACTGGGTATTGAACCTCAATACGCACCCATCCACACATTCAGTCTGTTTTGACCACTCTGCTCATAGGACTTTCTCTAGCGGTACATTGGAGTGTAGAGATAGTTCCGGCTAGGGCTGGGTATCGTTCAAAGATTTTCGAAATGAATATGATACCTCGACTTCGATACCGGTTCCTGAACGATACTTTTTTTCGATACCAATTTTATTCTCAAAAAACTTAGAACCATTGTTGTTTGTATAAAGTAACTATTATTCGTTACTTTTGTTCGTTACTTTAATAATTGTTCCTTTGAAAAATTCTACTGCTTGTCAAAAAGACATATTTTCAATGTAACATAGACCTATATTGTGTTTTTGTTGTTTCTATTCCTCTTTCTTTAGTTTTTATAATTTAATTTCATTGTTTATTAATTATGTATTTTTTATTGTTTATATGTGAATTTGTGCTCTGGCAACATTGCAACCTAAACAACCTAAACATTCATGGCAATAGGCCTGAGAGAAAGAGAGAGAGAGAAATCTCTCATCTCATTTCTGCCGCTACATATCAAATTCTCACTAGAGGAAGAGGTGGCCAGGCAACTATCACAATAGAAAGTAAACTCAATCGCGCGTGTCTTTATTCCACTGCAGCTAAGTCGCAGACATCAGCCCAAGGATCGGCACGTGATGTCACCGTCACACGGAAGCGCTTCCACCGGCTGCACATACAGGTCTGTGTATGGCAGTGGTGTCACTTAGTGATCCTTCAGAAATGCTTGGGAAAATGTAGTGTGTGGGGGCGCTACTCGGTCAATAAAAGAGCTTTGATTTGATTCAGAAAAACAGCGACGCTACCACGAAGCTACTGAGAAATGTAGTTAAAGTAGTAACAGAACTACTTGTAGTGACGCTGCTGCCCAACACTGCTCGTATGGTGGGCATGTTGAAGCAGCTCGGTGGCAGTAGAGCGCTGAGACGATGGCTCTGTCATGTTGCAGTCAAAGACGGAGCAACTTTCTGTTCTGAAGTTTAATTCCACGCACAGTCAAGGGCTTCACCAGGTTTGTCGTGTCGCCGCTCTTGGCAGCAATTATCTTACGTTGCAAATAATCTATTCTATTCTATAATATTCTTCGCTGTTGCATCACGTCTGGTGCAATTTAGCCACACTTTTGATTTTCTCCACGTCTTTTACATCCACAAGCCATGTCTCTGTGCGTAACCACCGTGAACTAGTGTTTTCATCACCACAGCCAATTACAATCACTTTTAGATCTGGGACGTCAGAGCCCGGGCTGAAAACCTCCTCCTTCTGGCGGTCTGCTAGCAGTGTAAACATGCTCAAGCTCCCAGCGGTTAGTTTAAAGCTATGGGTCCATCTAGAAACTTTGTAAATATCCAGTTTCACCAAAATCAGAATTTTTAAAAGTTGTGTTTTTTTGTACAGTGACGCCACGAGCAGATCAGCCAGGCTGAGCATGGGAAAAAAAAAAAGTTTTTCAACCTTTATAAAGAGTAAATTCATCTTCATCATATTGCTTTATTCTAACGTTAACTAACTTTAAAGTTCAACTGAAATTTTAAGTCTCCTCTCTTTTTGTTTCAGGAAATATAAACTGTAGGCCTAATGATACTGCAGCTTTTGTGCATAATTTTCACCCTCTGGGTGGGTGTTTTCCACGGCAGTGTTTGACTGACATTTGAGGGCCCGCTGTTGCTAGGAGACTCTCCCATGGTGCACTTCTGACTGAAGCACGACATATTGTCTATTAATTTTCAACGTTCAACATTTAAAGGACCCATTGTGCTATTAAGTTTATGTTTCACTCTAAAAGCGAAAGCTGGCTAGGCTGGTGGCAGCACGAGATGGCCTTAGACATCTTTATTATCCAGAAATCACGCAACAGACATTATGTCCATAGTCCTTCATTTTGGAATCCAGCTTTCCCTGGAGGAGCCACTCTGCCCTCCAGCAAGCATTTTGTAGATCTTACATTTCTTTGTTACTTTCTACTATGTCCAGTTTATTTGAATGTGTTCTTTTAACTTAAAATCTTCCATATCATCTAATGCAAATGTTGACTTTATTTCATTCATTCTGTAAAGCACGTCTGAAACACCATGTTTTGACAGGCGCTGTGTGTGTGTGTGTGTGTGTGTGTGTGTGTGTCTCTATATCTATATATATAACACTTCAAAAGTAAACTTTTGAAAAAGTTGACAAAACAACTTTTAAAAAAGCTTCTCTTTTTTAAAACTTTCCAGACAGATCAGGTAATTTGGTTAACGTTTGACTTTCTTCACAAAGGTTTTGGAAAGAATCATCTCTGACTTCAGTTATCATCATACTTATTGATAGGTTTAAATAATGAATCTAAATATGAAATATGCATCATTATTTTTTGTGCTTTGAAGTTTATCTGTATTTGGGAAAACCTTTGCTATGATTCTCCTCACAAACATACAGAACAAAGCATCAGCGCACGGCATGCTGTAGATCAAAGCGAGGTGAGACAGTTTCACCGAGTTGGTCTGTGTGAGCGTCAGGTTAGAGATGAGAATTGTAATAGATCATGACTGTGATACAGGCCTTGGATGTAACTTCACTGATGTGCCCTGCAGGCATGCTCCTCACAACCTATTGTTTGCACACTGCCTCAACATTTGAACATGATAGCAGCCTTCACAGGATGGGTGTGCAGACCTAAAATAACTCTGTGGTTTCTATATAACTGTTTAAAATACAAAGGTACGATAAGGGTATGAGTCCCAAGAAGTTGAAACTGTTGAAGTTGCAAGTGGTTTGTTGATGTTTGGAGTGCTTGCAGACGTTAAAAGAAAAGGTTCTCTGATGAGATCTGAAACTTAAAGTGGAAGCAAAACGTTCACATTAGCAGATCTAAAAGGCAGCATAACTGACATTTTCACTTCTTTATGTGAAATATTAATGGTCTTTTATTCCAGTAAACTGCACACAGGCTGCTGCTGTTTAACAAACAAGGCAGAGCGGCTGTCACACTGTATATACATTGATGGACGAGGGAGACAAAAGAGTAACAATCTGCTAGTCCAGCTCTTTGCAGTTTTTCTCTTATTGCTGCTGCTTGGCAGACAGAGTGGATCTTGCTTTAGATTTCTCTTTTAGTGTAAATAGTGAGTGTCGACATCTTACATTACAGTTTTATTCACCTTAATGGGGTGAATCTATTTGAATATGAAAAGGTTTGATTTAGGTGTATTTTATAGAAAATCTTGTGTTGTGTATCTTTAACATTAGGTGGTTTATTCATATTAAAAGTTCAGTATGTAATATTTAGGATGATCTATTAACAGAAATGCAATCTAATATACATATGCACTGCTGTCTCAGAAGGTGTCTAACAGTGCTGTTCCAAAGTGCTCGAACAATCTCTTCCTGTCTCGTAAGATGCCTTCAAACTGCCCCCGTAACAGATTGAGGCACCTCATGAAACAAGCCGAATTTGTATACGAATATACATTTTTAAAAGGTAGTTTTCTCGCTTTGATTTGTTTTTGAAAAGTTAGCGAGAACTAAACACTGAACTGTCATATTAGCCCGTGACTGTAACCAACCAAGTTTGTTCAGTATGATTTCTGAGGCGTCTGTTAGCCATTTGCTTTTTCAATAGCTAACTAGCTTTCATCAGCTAGTTAGCTGATGCCAAGGCTAGCGTCTCTTTGGACAGCCAGTGCTGACGTCACACATTGCCGTAAGTGCTGCCCTAGAAGGCTGTTCGAAACCAATGTTAACAGAAATGCCTTCACTTGAAAGTGATGCCTACTGAGGCAGCTTACGGTATCGAGGCACTGAGGCAACTGCCTTCCATTTCAAACACAGCCATAATGAAACGTTATGTTTTTATTACCTTAGAATGAGCCATTTCTATCTACATACACTGCGGGTCCCTTTACATGGAAGTTGCCATGTTGTGTTGTTTCTACAGTAGTCCAAAGCGGACGAAAGTCTCCACAAAGTGTGTTTCGTCACTATGTTGAATATGTACAAAGTAGAAGAAGTAGTAGTTGTGGTCTGGTTTGTTAGAAGTAAGAAGAGAAGTGAAATTTGGGCAAATAGAGTACCACATGTAGTATTATTATTATTATTATTATTATTATTATTATTGGAGCGTGTCAGCTACCATAGCTTTTCCTGCATGCTTGAAAAGGAAGGGGTGAGCGGTGAGGCGTTGGTTGCAATTCACAACCCCTTAACAATAAATGCCACTAAAACCTACACACTGAACCATTAAGATGAAAAGATTTGTTTAGTTAAACGTTCACCTTAATGTTTTGTTCCATAGCTCCACCCACATTCGCTGAAGCCCCACCTCCTGTGGTGGAGGCACTGGTTGGAAATCACCTCACTCTTGCCTGTGTTGCTAATGGCAACCCTACTCCAACCATCACCTGGCTAAAAGATGGCAGTGTGATTCAAACAATAAATGATCAGGTATGTTTATACAATTGTGTATGCATTATTGTGTGGAATATGTTTTTTTTTTTTTTATGTGTCTCTAGCTTTCTATATCATCGATCAATCTATCTAAACAGGAAGATGCCTTATCTCTCAGAGCAGTGAGCATGCAGTCAGCAGGACAGTACACCTGCCACGCCTCCAACTCTGAGGGATACGTGACTCGCTTGACGAAAGTAAAGATCAAAGGTCAGTTGTTGTCTGTCTGCCTGCCAATTCCTTCAGTCTCTGTGATGTCTGTCTGCCTGACTGGCTGGGAGCCACCGTAATTTACATTTCTGTTTCTCCCTCTTGCATCATATGACAGATTGGTAACAGAAACACATACTAAATTCAGCTCTTATTTTGTGCCTGTGTAGTTAATATTAATATCATGATAGGAGACAGGTTTATCATCTGGGGTTTTGAGACGTTGCTTTATCGCGATACAGCTTTATGTTTTACTCAATATAAAGGCTGAGACGTGACGTGTTTTCTTTGTCTGCTGTAGCTGAAATGAGTAGAGTGAAATGAGCAAATATCTCTGTTTGGGCATCAAATTCACATCCAATATATTTTTTCTATATAAGAAAAATCTAAATGTCTGTTGAGGTACGTGATCAAAAATATATCACAAAGTTTTGACAGATTCACAGGATTTCAGGCTACAGATGAACCAAATTTACAGTCCAGTTTAAGGACAAATACATGTAGAATATGCAAATATGCCGCTGTGTATCATTGGATTACACCGACACAGCATTGCATAATACATTTTGGATTTTATTTCTGACTTTTTCCTCTACTCCTACTCCTACTCCTACTGCTGATTTTCTCCGGAGAACCAGGACGTGTCTGGAGTGCGGTGCATGGGGAAATATTTTGTTATCGCATAATGTCTCCATGAGGTTTCACTTCAATTTGGAATCTCACAGTCGCAGTGGTCACATTTTCAATAATAATCTACATGATCCTAATACTGTTCATTTTAAGTCACATTATGTGAGCTTTGGATGCGTTTTCCCATTGCGTTGCCACATGGATGGATTATAGCAGACTAATGGCTGACCTGGATGACTAAAACCCTAAGTATCCTCTAAACTGTCACTCATGCATATACCCATCGAGCATTTATAGACCTAGGTAATAGACCTGATCAACAAGGACTGCTGTAGAGTTCATGTGCTTATTTATACATGAGACATGTATAAATAATGTGTATTAGCTCTTTGCAAATAGCACACGTGTTGGAGGTTGGTGCGGTAGATGAAATAGATAAATTAGACATTGTAGCACCAAGCTGTAGTAGCTGTATGTGATTAGTTTCCAGGGAAATTACATATTTACAAAAATGTGAGGAGTGCACGCACTTTTGTGAGATACTGTATATTTAAAGATATACTGTCATGTGTACGAGACAGCTGCATCTTACCAAAAGATTTTTGGTGTATTTTACTTTTAGGGCAGGTATCACATAAACAATGGTGTGACCAGGCAGGTAGACAGAGTTGGGATCGCCAGTGAGGTGTTTAGGAGGATTTACATATTTATATGTATGAATTAGTTGTATTTGATATTTGACATAACAACTGTTGAGTGTGAGTGGTTGTTTGTATTTGTGATGTGATGGACTGGCAAACTGTCCAGGGGTGTACCCCCCCTTTTGCCCAATATAAGCTGGGATTGGCTCCAGCCCCCCGCGACCCTGTGTGCAGGATAAGCGGTTGACGATGGATGGATTTGTTGTTAATGTACTTTAGTTTTGTGTATGTTTTTTTCTTTTCTTTTTATTATTCATTTTTCTTCCCTATAACCTGTGTATTTCACCCCCATTACGTTACCCAACTCCATCTTGCACAGCTTTTACATTTAAGCTTAAGTTTTAAATTTAATTTTACTTTTTACCTACTTTATCTCATATATTTACTTTAACCCCTAACTTACATCAGTTGCGGTAATGTTTCGTATAACAGAACCCCACATTTTCCTGAGCATTTCCATCTTCCCGTTCATGATGTTCTCTAAGATACAGCATGATAAGAGTTCATTCCACCACCACTGTTCTGTGGTTGGTAAGTCAGACTTGCATCTTGGACATTTTCAAGATACTAAAAGGTAGTGTTGATGAAACTGAAAAGGAGCGTAATACGTACAATGTAAGACATTAAACTGGACTAATCTATGTCTTGTATGTATGAGTGGATTGTGAGACTTTCAGTATTTTCCCATTTTCCCAGCTGTGCAGCTCTTACCAAGATATTCTGCCTCTTAAATGTCATGAGCCATGTTAGCAAGAAAGGTGAACACTGACAGTGATAAACACATGAATAGATGTTGAAACAGGTGTATAACATGAGTTTATTCAGTTATTTCGTGACTGTATTTGCATCATTATTGGGTCTTTGTGTTAAATTCTGACTAAGAAATTACAAAGAAACACAGTTTTAGTGATTCAGACATTTGCCTGTCATGACTTAAGCTATGATAAAAAGAAATATAACGCACCCAAAGATGACATTACGTTTTGAGTGAGCACCTTTTGCAGGAAAAATAACATTTTGTGCTCTCTGGTGGTTGCTTCTAATGTTTGAGACCTGCAACAGTGTTTCCGAAAATGTGCTTATGGATGATGGAATTGCGATGGACATTTTTGAGCTATTTTCTATAGTTCTATAGATAATAGTTAATTCTAACCCTTTTGTGAATATACCCATGTAAAGTCTTTCATAACCCCCCTTCCACTAGGTCCGCCTGTCATTGTCGTCCCTCCCGAAAGCACCTCTCTCAACATGTCCCAGAATGCGCTTCTCCGGTGTCAGGCGGTGGCCGATCCCCCCAACATGACCTACGTGTGGCAGAGAGGTGGAGAAAACGTCTATCACATAGAGTGAGTGCAATCTTTATTCTTTGTTCCTGAGCAGTCCATTTTCACCCTTATTGATGTTTGATGTAGCGTGTTTGAGCAGGCAGAGTAAAAGGTACCTCTGTGGGTTATTTCTTATTTTTTGTTTTATTCTTAACGTTCTAGGAGCACAAGAATGGTTGTAACATCTAATTAAAAGCCAATGTTGTGCTTTTGATGGAACTTGGATGTTTCACCGAGAAGTCAAAAAGACAAAAGAACAGAAATAAAAACATAATGAAATGCACCACAATTGACCCTTTGCTAAGCCACGCCTCTTAGTTACTGTTGCTAAGTCCAACCAAACTGTCAGACTGCCACTGTCTATTACTGCACTCCCCGCAGAAATATTGTCAAATTTTTGGAAAAAGCGATCTCAGAAAGAAGCAGACAGTTTTGCATTGTGTATTTAAAGGTTTTATTGAGGCTGTCAAACTGACATGAAAAAAACTGAAAGACAGAAGCTAAAGCCTATCGATCACATAGTAAAAGTGAACCACCGTATTATCTGACAATTGAGAAAGAAGACAAAGATATTAAGGATCAACACTGTTCCTGTACAGCTGGGTAGGTCTCTGTTCACTATTACCATCATTACAAAGCAGATCGGTAGGGCTTTATAATGTTACATTCAGTAGTAAGTTAGCTAGAATTAGCTTACTACCATTACATTAGGAACAATCCACAGCCTACATTTTTCTGAATTTATTTTAGGTTTTGGAAAGGGAATAAATCTTACTTCTACTTTTGATCTCTCTGGGTAGCAAATGTAATTATTATAAGTGCCCCAGGAACAGCTTTGACCATAACTCAGAACAATACAGCGAAAAAAAACCTAGAAAACAACTCCTTTTGCATGACAGTCAATGGAGCGCAGCCATGAAAGTGTCGGACCTCAGTTAGAGCGAGTCCTATACTGCTCTGTGATTGGCCAGCTGTGTATTTGGGGCATGGCTTAGCGAAGGGTCAATTAAAATAAAACAAAGATCAATGAGTATGATCAATGAGTAAGATCAATGAGTAAGATCAGATAAAAAAAGATCCTAACATTTTGCTTGAAAATGAAAATCACCTTACTCTTTAGTCCTCTGTACGAGGTAAGATCTATAGGGCCTAAAATGTCCTCCTTTATGTCCACAGATTCAAAAATCTGCTTTTCTGTGAATAGAACCTAAAATCTGCCTCTCCACAGGTCTTAGTTGTGGCCCATGGAGCAACAGTACATAAAAGCCAGTAAGAGGAACTCAGACAAATCTACAAGCGACATTTCTTAAAAGCCTTTTTGACATGTGCTCATGTAGCGGTTCGCTGAATGATTTCATGACAAACGTTGGATTTTCTTCTAAAACTGCCAGGGAGTAAGTGGAGTGATTTTAAAAACAAGTGCAATACCTGCTTTGCTTTAGGTCTTTCACATGTTGCTATATTCTAAAAAGCATTCTCAGTTCTTTGATGACTGAGGGACAATTTAGAGATCCTGCCTCTCACATTAGATGGAGGTAGACATGAGAATGCATAATGCACTCATGAAATTTACAGTCATTTGAATAAAAGATCATCAATTTTATATGTTGTATGTTAATCAATAATTTATTACGCACTCAGAACCCCTGCCCGTCAGGTATTAAAGTCAGCTTATGAGACTCTCAACTCGGATGCTGACTTATAAAGTGAAACCGCAGGCACTCAAAAATATAAGAAAAAATAAGAATGGGGAAGGCAATATTGAAAAGCCTTTATTTGAGTGGCTAAATTATTAAAAATATGTCATGTCAACATGCTTCGACCACTGTATGTTAGGGCTTTAAACAAAACCTATGCATTTTGGAAGTCCCTCAATGGATGATTTTTTTTTTTCTCAGCTATGAGTTTGCTAACTATAGCTTGCACTAAAATAGCAACACTTAGGTAGCAACTGTAAAATCAAAAAGACGGCTCCTTGGAATAATACACACCACTACATATGTTTTTGTTATTTACAAAGACAGAGTCCCCCCCCCACCGGGAGTGTCTATGGTGATTCCTGCTTTGGTTGCCACGGTATGTAGGTACAAGTAACTTTTTCTTTTCACTTGGAGATAACTTTGGCTGCACAATATGTTTTTCACTGGCCAACACACATCTAAGGGTCACATTGGAGCACTTAAAACTGAGAGCTTTGCAGTAATCAAACCTGCTAGGGATGAAAGAATGCTGTGTTCCTCCAGTATCTGCCCAGGAGAGAGAGAGAGAGAGCTGTACGTCGGCAATATTCCTGAGATGATAAATGGTGGATTTTTCTCCAATTCAGATGTGAAATTCAAATCAGCATCAAGAAAAGCACACCAAGGTTACTAGCTTGGGGCTTGACATTTTGTGCCAGGGATTTTAAGGTAGAGAACAGCTTTTTTTTGGCGGGGGGGGGGGGGGTTCAGTTGCAAGATATACGGTAACATCCATAAGTTGTAAGTTCAACATCATATCATATAGAGGTATCACCTGTTACGAAATCACACCAATGCAAGAGCAGAGCTTGGTGTACTGTACAAGTAGGTGTGGGTGATATGAACACAATTCACTATCATAAATATCGTAAAGTTGCTGGAAAATCTATGGATCAAAATTACCAGACAGGAATGTCTGTTTTTTGGCTAATTTGGCAAATTAAATACCTGAAAAGTCAAGTCAAGGTACATCACTACATTAATGAAAGAAATCCAATATTGCCATATAGCAGTCCTGCTCATTAATCTGCAACATTGCCCAGAAATACCAGTACAGTCAGAGAGTCAAAGATGTCAAGGTGTAACTTATCATCAGCTTAACGCCTTGTTTTTGCAGATCTCCAGGGGTAGTAGTTGCCACCTTACTGCAGTGAATTGTACTTAGTGGTAAATGTGGATATAGGTGCAATCAGGAGAAACGTATTCAGCTTGGTATTAAAGATGCACTGTGGAGTTTTCTTGCAAAGAAACAAAGTAATGTTTATAGTCATTAGCCATGTTTCCATCCAATTGTCATGCAAATTTTAACCGTACTTTTGAGATGTCGCAAAGAAGAAAAAAAATAAGTAATTGCGAAATGGGTGCATTTCCATCAGCTGGATTTGAGTGAATAAACCAGGCTACGGCAAGCGTAGTTACGTCAGTAGTTGATGTTACACATGGCTGTAATAAACAAGACATATGGGTTCCAAACCAGAAACAAAACCAGTCGCATGAACCTGATGGCCAGTGATCTCCAGAAAAATGGAGAGAGGGCCTCAGAAATGTGTTTCAAGCGGGCAAGTTGCCAGCTATGTCTCTGTACGTTATGGGAACCTCGAGTGTTGTGCAGAGTTTTGTATGCCTGCCGAGATTTGCATCCACCTGTTTTCTCAGCACAAATGAGCGTTACCAGCCGCGAGGTGCATGAAATTCTCGGCAGGCATGCAGAACTCTGCACAACCGGGAAAAAAGACGACAGCAGAAACATCTGATCAGACGTGAGTTACAAGTTCGCTTCATCAGAACTTATTCAGACACTTCAAAAGTGTTTCAATCCCCCATGTAGCGCATTTACTCTTTTTCGACAAAGGCAAAAACCACCTCAAGCGAGCATAAATTTTTATTTGCGAAATTGAGGATTTTTTGCGAATTTTGCTGTTTCCATCAACCTTTTCTAATGAGATACTTGAAAAACGCTGATGGAAATACGGCTAGTGTTTCTTACCTAACGTCATTGTGTGTGCATTGTTTATGATTTATGACTGCTATCTAGTGGTCTTCTTCTCTGCGCTTGTAGGCGCATTACTACATTTCTTTGCACTTCACTGTAGGGAAGCTACCTGCTCAACACCAAATGGCACAGAAAGTTAGGGAATAGCTCGTGAAGAAAGCTGAACAGCGGAAGAGCCAGATGTTTTTAGTGGAGACAAAAAAAAAAAGAATATTAGACATTCATCTGGTCTACCTGACTGCTAATGTTGTTGCTCTGTGTCTGCTGCATAGTAAAACACATTAGGCAGAATAACTTTATAAGGCAATATAGACTTCAGGCGTGTGTGTCATCTTGTTTTTGGCTTCTTATTCTCCCAAAAGGCCAAAAAAATAAATCAATGCAGACTTAATGAAAACAGTATGTAAACAGTACGTAATAGTGTCTGCACGAAAAGACACATTAAATACAAAATACATATATAAATAAAATACAAGAAGGGGGAAAAACTGCTTCAGTCGTGTTACTTTAAAAGAAAAAATTAAAATGGCCTGAAGCTGCAGCACTGAATGAGCTTTTCTGTAGGAGAGGTTTCACAATAGCCGCGCTCAGTGGCATGGAGAAGATCCGAGTGAGCAGAGAGGCGGTTCATGATTGCCAGCGCATCATCCACCAGACAATTGAACACTCTTTTAAAATACGTTGGCTGGGATAGGGTCAGTTGAGCAGGTGGAGGGCTTCATTTGCATTACTTCTCCTCCTGAGCATTTCTCTATCACACATATCATTATTCATTACAGTTACACTCAGGTTAATACTCAACCTGATTTTGATGAGGAAAAAAGTTTCAGAGAGGCTTTTTAGAGCTGATATATAATGCTGTTCACAGCGGAGTAGCGCACACGAGGATTATTCTGATTATCTCTTACTAATTTTGGGAAATAAGCTCCTTTGTAATTGCTTTGTTAAAAATAGTGAGGTGCTCTTTGAGAATGTCAGAATGGACTTTCAGTTTAGTTTTTCTCCATATACGCTGTGTGCAAAATTATAAGGCAAGTGAGTATTTTGACCATATCATAATTTTTATGCATATTTTCCATCTCCAAGCTGTATAAAGTTGAAGCTTATCAGGTAATGTATATTTGTGTAATGAGTGAGGGTGTGGCCTAAGGAGATCAACACCCTGTGTCAAGATGTGCATAATTATTAGGCTTCATGACCTCAGGTAAAATGGGCCAAAAAAGAATTTTAACTGACACTGAACAGTCAAAAATTATAAAATGCCTTTCAGACAGATGTAGCAAAATTTTTGAGACATGACTACTGGACAATCAAATGTTTTCTTGCTTATAATCAATTGGGGCGCAAAAAGCGCATGGAGAAGAAAAGGTGCATGCAGGCATGGATAGTTGTTGAGATATTTCAGTGTGGACCACAGTGGCAGACTGGCATCCATAGAGCCATATGGCTAGCTCTGCTAAAAATGTCAAATATTCTGTTTCCAGCAGCTCAAAAATGAGTAAACACCAATAATCTCTGTTTTGTATCATTGGAATTTGAATGTGTTTGGGTTTTAGACAGTTTGAGAGACATTTTTAAGGTGTCTTTTTGTGCTCTGGGAACTGATCTTTTACTTTTTGTTCTACACTTTATTGACTAAATGATGAATCAGTTAATAAAAAAAGGAAAAGGATGAATCCATAATGAAAACATCAGTTGCAGCCTAAATGTGTCAGCAAATAGTTACCTTTTTTCACACATCCAGCAGACAAGGAGCAACATTTGTTTAGAGTTGTGTTTGTGTCCACCTGGTAAACATACATCATATCTTCACTCTCCTTTGAGCTCTGGTTTGGTCTCCACGAAGTACTGAGAAGAATATCGGGCACTTTAGCTGCTAGATGCTCCACTTTTTTTCACCAGCCTTTGCGTGTCGACCGTTTGCTCCTGGGTAGGTAGTGTACAGTGAGTTTATTGGAGCTCTGTAGAGCTTCAGAGTTCTTGTTAATTCTTTGTGGGGTTTGTTACTGCATGTGACCTCTTTCACATTAGTCATTCAATTAATTGTTAATATAGAAATATTGGTAAGTGGAGCTTTAATAAATGCAGTGTTAAGTTGATGTTGATATAAATGCAAAGAGAGAGAGTAGCGATGACAAATATGCAGACCAGTTACAGTACATGAGTCATTTGACCTGTATGATAATTAGCCCAAATGTGTGACAATGGGGTCCTCTCACGATCACATAATGTCAGTGTGCATAGACAGTGTGTAAGTGTCGCAGCCTGGTAGAGGCCTGGATTCTCTGTAAATGTAAGAATGTACAACATGAGTGGACATGCTTCTTCCTACTCTAACTGAAATTAAATGACATTTTCTTAACCTCCATCTGTATACAGTGATAAATAACTCACAGGAAAAAACAAAAGCCTCCTATAGCCTACTGTTGATGCTCCGAGAGCCAGTTTTAATGGAAGAGCTGAATTACCACTCGCTGTTATTATGAAGTGGCTGTTTTGTTATTCATATGTTGAAGTATTCCCATGTGTTTTCTCTCAAGGTCTCTGAAGTCGCGAGTGAAGATCATGGTAGATGGAACTCTACTCATCTCCAGCGTCATCCCAGAGGATTCTGGGAACTACACCTGCATGCCGACTAATGGCCTGTTGACCCCGCCCACTGCCTCCGCCAACCTCACAGTGATGCGTGCGTTTTATATTCTGTAGTCATGAGACTTTTTTTTTTTATTTATTCAGAGTTTCAACACCTTATAACAACAGGAAACATTTGTAAAGGACCGTATGATATAATTCAGTGTTTCCCCTATATACATCTAGCCACTGCTGAAATCTGATTTTTACCTTCTTTTTTTTTTTTTGAGAGAGGAGAGGAGGAGAGGAGAGGGCTCTGTCTTATCTCTTTTGAAACTAGCAAATTAAATCTAAAATATAGCACCGTCAAGAATAAATAGTTGGAAGAAGGACTGACAGGTAGTTAGCCAAAAACTGACTCCACTGTTAACAGTTCCAGCTTTTTTATCCCCACTTCTGTGTCAGTTATAAAACATTTTTTTGGTATGTGGTACAATTTTATAAACCCACGTTTGTTTGCAACATGTGAGACATGTTGTATTGGTATTTTATATGCAGATATACACACTTGCGCGCTAAAATGATATAGTACATGATATAGACACTGCTGTGTTTTAGGATAGGTTAGATTCTACTAGATCTAAAATACTAAACAATAAAGAAATAAGGTATATGATGCTAAAAAGCAATGTTTCAATGCCCTTTTTGTATGTATGTATATAGCCCATTATCAAATAACTTATTCGCCTGAAAGGGTTATAATCTGTACATATATGACACCCTCTATCCCTAGACCCTAGATTCAGATAAGGGAAAACTCCCCCTAGAAAACCCTTTTAACAGGGCAAAATGGAAGAAATCTCAGGAAGAACAGCAGATACGGGGTAAAATCCCAATATGGACAATCACGATGACAAAATTATAGATAGATTGAGAACACATCTGGGGAAAATGGAAAACACGACCTTCTCTCCACCAGGGAGACCTACAAGAGGACAGACGACGCAAACACACAAGAGGCAAAGCTCAAGCAAACCATTCACACAGACGGGAGAGAAAGAAAGAGAGATAGAGAGAACAGGAAAGGCTAAATCTCTTGGAGGATGAATGTCCAAAACATCTGGAATGAGAGAGAGAGAGAGAGAGAGAGAGCATAACCACAACCATAAATTATGTCACAATGTGCTCACAATGATGATTTTCTAAAGCAGAGATTCTAGTGATAAACCTCTATGTACATTGTTGTATGTTGACCACCAATTATTGTGACCATATGAATTACAGGTATATTCACATATTTACAGTAATTGACAGTGACATACATGTGAGCATTTTTGTTTTTGGTTTGTGTCAACTAATCATAATTAAAAACATAAGCCTGTGTATCGTTTTAACCTTTTAACAGCATCGCAAAAAAAGCAAAAAAAATAACTGAGATTTAGTTACTGTTTATTGGTAATTTGTGTATTAAACGACCTGTTAATCCATTTGGGAGTGACAGCAGCAGGTTGCAATCATGTGTTCTGAATCTTGGTGTTGGCCTATTTTTATGTTCCTTTTTAAAGTAATGCACATTTTGTAATGTATTTGCTTATAAATGTTCCTGGAATAAATCATTAACAGTTAGAAATGACTTTTCCTCGGAACATTTTACTGTTTGTAGACCTGTAAAACCCTTCACATTCAGCCAGCTGTAAATACAAAGAGCAGCACTTGTGGTAAAAACATAGGCTGAAAGAAAATTTATTACAAAAAGGCCACCAGTACATATGGTTTCCAGAGTAAGGGGTATCTAAATAGTAGTTATTAAAAAGTAACAACTTTAATTTCTTTCCTCTGCTCAGACCCAGCCCAGGCTCTTCAAATGCCCCAGCAAACGTACCTTCCCACGGGTATGGATGGTGTAGTCACCTGTGCAGCGGCAGCTCAGCCTCCGCTGCTACGTGTGGATTGGACAAAAGATGGAGAACCACTTGACCTGTCCTTGGTAATAAAAATAATAATTTCCAGATGGAGGCGCAGTCAACACACTGCCCGACCTTTATTGTGTGCCAAAACTCAAATTTCTGTTCCTCGCTTTGTCAGGTCAACACTACTCTATTTATTAATTCCTGATGACTGCAAATATCACAGGGAACCGGCGGCTGAATCCATTCATTTTCTTTTAGCAGAGAAATGTGCTGACTACAGGCATGTATGAAGCGACAGCTGTCAGCAGCCGATCATGCAAAAGCACAGTCATCCCACTCAACTTGCCTACTGAAAAGCAGAGCAGCAATTTTTTCCTCAGTGTGAACACTGAGGTAGATGTTATGATATTTTTTTCAGACATTTCCTGTGTCCACTGATGGAATTATCCTTTTAGCTTTTCAATTGGGAAGTCATTCAATAACATACTGTATATCTTGATGGACATGGGTGATATGTTCAATCTTAAAAGCTTTTGAAGCAATCCCCAAGGAACTCCTTACTGCCCCTTGCTCTCTCATTTCCTTTTTTTGCTTCCACTTCAATCTATGGCTTTATCTAAGGGATGGGTCTAGGAACCTTTATAGATGACAGGCAGGGGGTGTGACTTTCCATTAGTTTTTTTTTTTACCTTTGTCTTTCAGATCGGAAAACCATATTTGCATGGGTTTTTTTTCTTTCAAAATAAGAGCTTTTAAAACCATTTTCTTTCTTTCGCAAAAGATCCACGCGCCGTCTTCTCCTCTCTCCGGCCTTCATTTGCCAAGTGACCCCACCCCCCTCAACACTTTGGTCTAAGTGATGGACATGCCTGTAGATGAGTCACACTGCAGGAAATGTGATAGATTCCTGTAGTGCAGGAAGCAGGCATTGGAGTCAGGCTGTTATTCGGCCAATTATTCCAATTCCACCCTGGATGTCACAAGCTTTTTGACTTCATTAAACTGAGTGGGAACGCGGTCAAAGCACAACACGAGCCTTAAAAGACAAAAAAAAAAAATACTTGAAAATTTTAAAGCCTTTAATGCAAATGCTTCAAAAAGCTCTCCAGAGCCATTCTTTTATGTGTGTTTGGATTCACCTCGTGGGAATATCCAAAAATTTGAATAAGATGTATAAGACAACCACTTTCTTTTAGATGTTTTTTAGAGATCATCTTTCTGGAGCGGTGACAACATTATACGCAATTTTTGAGAACTTTGGAAATAATCTGCCCAGTGTGGATTTGTGGACTTAACCACTGCAGGACCGTAACAGGCAGATATCAAACATATATTTCTTTAAATCCTTACAACACAGCTGAGGAGCTCACACAGGGCTTTGGAGTGGTTACAACTTTCCAGCCTTTTTGGATTTAAGTGCTCACTTCTTTTTTGCCATGAATGTTATGTATCATTCAAGACTGCATGTGCTAGTTCCTTCTCTGTCTAGCTGTCAGAGTGGTGTGAGCAGTGTGAATTTCTCCCAGTATCCAGGATGGACCTTGACACCAGAGGGCTCGTTGTTCATGGCCACAGTTAATGATGATACAGCAGGCGTGTACACATGTACCCCATACAACAACTACGGCACCATGGGTTCGTCTGGGCCGACGAACGTAATTCTACAGGTTAGTGTGCACTGTAGGCCACCTGAGTCACTCAGTGGATAGTCATTTAAAATAGTTAATGTAAGGTAGACTACATCCCTTGCAATTTAAACACCAAATTATTGGTCAGTCATGCTCAGGAAGCCCAGAAACTGCCACTGAATCTGTCCTTCTAGTTCTGCTAAACTGTCTATCTACACCCCCTTGCGTGTATTTTAATTAGCCACAATGGCATCTGCCACAGCAAATTAACAAACTTAACAGAAACGACATTTTACTGACCTTTTCACTCTGACATGTGAGCCCTCTGGCATTAATAGAAGTCAACTCAGACTCACTACAATGGCTCCACTATTGGGGAGTTAATTGTGTGGCTAATCCTTTTGTTATTAAGATAATCTTGTCCAAAGCGGCAGTAATCCAGTCTTAAAATCCATTGTTGGCATTGCCGCAATCTCCTTGATTCAGCTATATTGCTTTGGCAATTCACAGGACCCCCCATCATTTAGCATCACTCCAGAGAAGCAGTACAAACAGGAAGCTGGTAGAACCCTGCTCATCCCATGTCAAGGAAATGAGGACCCAACTATTAAAGTGACCTGGAGCAAGGTAAATAACCCAGTACAGGTCATTCAATAAGTAAGCAGTTCTGTTTTATTCATTGTACTGCGGTTGTTGTTTTTGTTCTTGTTTTATGTTTCATTGAAATGTACATAGTGGCTTGTAAAACACAAACATGCACTTTTACATATGTCCAAGAAAATAATGCGTACAGAAATGTGCACATGCTGAAACATAACGGTGCAGTCCTAACGTATTTGGACAGTGATACATTTTTTTTGTCTTTGGTTGTTCTGTAGCACTGTTCAAATCCAGGAGAGGAAATATGAACAAAATGGGTCTTAATTTCTACTGTATTCATCCATTATGGATGTTCACACAATCTAACACCGTTAAACGCAGTGAATTAAGAAATAATTTTCAAGCTTTGTCTTTTTGTTAATTGTTCAGTTATCTCTTGGTGTATATACCAAAAATATTTTCAAAAAGAAAACGTGTTTTTAATATCAAAATCCCTTTCTTTTCTCTTCCTGTAAAATGTGGAAATATTTTTGAGTCATCCTGCACTTGGGGGCGTATACATAAATGTATCCATTTAAATGTGATTTGGGGCGACGAGCTGTAAAAGTGCACTTGACTGTTAGCTTGTGGGTTATATTAGCGAGCAGAGAGATATGAGATGTCTGTCAGTTGGCAAAAACTTTGTTTAAATTTCTAAAGGCGATTTCTAATTTATTTATATAAAACTGATCCTCTGCCTCATGATGTCATGGCATGGGTTAGGGAGGTATGGATGGATGCAAACAGTCTGACAGTATGTTGCACTGTACAAGCCTTGTCAGGATCCAGTGAAATCAGAAGGATTTCCCCTTATTATACCTCGCCCACATATTTTATTCAACTTGGAAACTTGTCATTTCACTGTAACTTTAAGGACTAAAGGTGACTTTTTAACCTAATTTATTATTTTATTTCAAATGTAATCTGCTGGACTACAGAGCCAGAAAAACAAACAGAGAAAAACAAATGACTGAAAAACAAAACACTTTCTGACTGCACAGCATATTAGAGCTGGACAATATGAGCTAAATATAACATGATATAATATAATATTACATATCACGATACATTGTCAGATTTACCTCGATAAAAATAATTGAATTGAAATTTTTTAAATACATGAATTCTTTTTCCTTACTTGGAGCAGTTTTCAGTTACATTATGAGACTGAGTTAAAAAACAGTATATTAAGCTCAAGAAGAGATCCATTATGTTGGTTATTAGATTTTCTTTCCGGCCAGCTGTATATACTTTATATTTAGACAGATGCAGAGAGTTTTGTTCTTTGTCTTTGTGTGTTTCTGGTAGGTCGACTTGGCTCGTCGCACATCTTATTCCATAGAACCCAACGGTTCTCTGCTCCTACAGCCCCTCACTAAGGACCACCAGGGGGTGTGGGAGTGCAGCGTTGCTAACCGTGTAGCCTCGGTGAAAGCCAGCACACAAGTCTTTGTCCTGGGTGAGTACGAACAGAAGAATTCCTATCTGAACACAAGTTGGTTTTGCTGTTATGTTAGCTGGCCAAGTGAAAAAAAATTTCTTTTTCAAATTGTTTTCTTTTTACCTGTGTAAACCTCTATTATACCCAGCACAGGCCGGATGCCTGTGCCTCCACGCCGCCTTCAAATGATAAATGCAGTG
This sequence comes from Micropterus salmoides, assembly GCF_014851395.1. Taxonomy (NCBI): domain Eukaryota; kingdom Metazoa; phylum Chordata; class Actinopteri; order Centrarchiformes; family Centrarchidae; genus Micropterus; species Micropterus salmoides. The sequence continues at coordinate 24,967,672 of NW_024041151.1, read as the reverse complement.
CATCTAGAGATGGCCTCTAAACTTTAGTGGTATCAGATAGTTGAAGTTCTGGCCGATTTCCATCAACTCCTCTCTGTTCCCTACTTTACAGGAACCAGTCCCCATGCGGCTATCTCTCTGTCCGTCTCTCCAGGGGTGAAACAGGCCAACATATCCTGGGAGGCAGGCTTTGATGGAGGATCAGCACAGACATTTTCAGTTTGGTGGGTGTAAAGCCTCCCACTTTCTTCTTGGGCTGTAACCATGGCAGCCATCGACAGCTCTGGTATTACTCTATTGATCTCTGGGATGAGGAATTCATTTATCTGTTATCACTTCTTGGCAGCTACAATGCAAAACGCTGCTCCAGAGCATTGCTTTATAATGCAGCAGCTGTGCTAGCTACAATAGAAGGTTACTGACAAAGGTAGCGTAATACATTTATTTCTTGTGAATCAGCGCTTTTATATTGGCTCAGAAATCACAGATGAATGTCTTGTGTTTGCTTGTACGTGATGCACTAGAAGATACTGGTGGACGGAATAAATGGAGTGTAAAACTGCGGCGAGTTGGACAAAAATTCACCAGAACCATTAGGTTTGGAATGTGCAAAAAAAAAGTCCTTGTATTAAAGTTAGAATGTATGAGCATTATATCTTAGAAAGCAGGTTATTTTAGTTTGATTAAGTAAAAGTTTAAAAAACAGAGAATGCAAGTGATGGTATACATAAAACTTCTCCTAATGCTCATGTTTAATCACATAACTTGGGAGCGCTACATCAGATGAAGATAAGAGCTATCTTAATCCCTGAGAGGGAACTGGGTCATCACTGCATCAAGGAGCAGCATACAAAGAAATACAAATTACATCAAAAATATATAAAAATAGATCTCATCTACACATGCTACACCTCACCTGGCATGTAACAACCATAGATTGTGAAGGATGGTCAAAGTGAACACACGCTCTAAACTCTGTACTGTACAGAACATGCAGAATATAATGTTTTCCCTTTGACATTTCAACTGCAATCTTCATTTTTTCTTATAAAGGCGGAAATGATAGCCGATTTGGTTAGCACTTTTGTGACTTCCAACAGATAATATTAATTAATAATTACCAATTACCAATTGCATACCAATCGTGCAGTTGTGAAAGCTCTGTGGGCCAATATTCACACCATATACTTGTAAAATGAATTACTACAGGAGAGAAACCCACAAATCTCATGTTTTGCTCTTAGAAAGTAAACTAATCTCTGCTGTTGTATTTTGCTTTGTAAGTATGACCTGCTTCATGCTCCACAATAACATACATAATCTAGTCTACACTCGGGTGTCACAATCATGCGCGTCAATTAATATGTGAGTGATCTGCTGCCCTTTCTATTTTCTCATAAAAGAACATGCCACTTCTGTTGAGTCAAAGCCATCATCTTCAAAAACAAAAAAAGGGCCTCATTTTTAGACTGACATTAATAATTTTCAAAAGTTTCTCCAGTTTTGAATAGGTGATTATTTTTTTTTTGCCTCGGGTCAAGTAATCTGCTCTATAAAAAATAGACATGTACAGTACAATCTCAGCGCTGGTAGGAACATGAAAATCACCATAATTGGAGTTGCAAGCTCTCTGTGCAATTGCAGAGATACATCCAAGCTGTCTCTGCCACAAAATCTGGAACTGATGATGAGTATGAATGATTAATGAAACCTACTTTTCTGTCATGTTTCATAAAATCAGACGCCCAGAATTCCCCGCCGCTCTTTTGTTCTCACTTCTTTTCTCTCTGTCTCTCTCCCTCTGCAGGGTGAAGAAGATTTCAGTGAATGATAATGAAGGGAAGCAGGAATGGTTCTCTGTGCCCGTGCCCCCTTCCTCTGGCACCAGGTGGCAGGTGACAGGCCTGTCTCCTGTCACCGACTACCAGTTCAGCATCCTGTCTCACAATAAAATGGGCACTGGACCCTTCAGCGAGATCGCCACCGTCCGTACCTTGGGTCAGTACCATTCCGTAGTTCTCTATAAATTTGATGCAACTAATCAGTGTAAATAAAAGTCTCAGCTGCACCTCACTCTGATAGCCTGACATGTTATGACCATAGATTGTGAAGGATACTCAAAGTGCCCACATGCACTAAACTCTTTGTCTGTATTGTACAGAACGAATATATTATGTAAATGTTTTCTTATTGAAATTTCAACTGCAATCTTCATGTTTTCAGAATCAGAAACACTTTATTGTTCCCTGAGAGCAAATTCTGTCACAGTTACACAAAAGGCAAAAGGAATATAAATAAAGATAGAAAGTTGGTATATACCAACGTATAGTTGGTATTTCTCATAAAGGCTGAAATAATGACAGATTTTATTAGTACTTTTGTGACTTCCAACAGAAAAGTGCAGGAACTGCAGAAGCTGGTTACATGCTGGATCTCTTATCAAGTGTTATACTTCTCCTCGCTCTTTTTTGTTAGTAATGAACAATGCATAAAACATTTGACCATCAGCTGACCGTCACTTTCACAGGTTGAAATGGCGACCACTGCAGCAGCAGATTATATCTGCACAACTGTTGCTAATTAAAGTGAATTCCCCGAGTAACTCGCCCAAAGGCCGAAATGAAATTTGACTATTGTTGGTTGATTTTGCTAGCTAGAAGATGGTGTCTGCAAAAATAAAAAAACAATGTTTGTTGGTAAAGGAAACACCACTCTACTTTTTTTGCTGTTCAGGCAACCTCATCAGTTTCTTTAGTACTCTATTTATTGCTCCACCTTTTGGTCACATAGCATTCCCAATACAAACCTAAACTTACTTTTTAGGAATGGCAATGTTGGTCTGTCTGTCGGTCAGTCGGTCCACCACTTTGATCCAAACCTGAATCTTTCAATAACTTTGAATGCACCGCCATGACATTTTGTAGACATTCGTGTTCTTGTCAGGATGAACTGACATAACTCTCCGAATTGTACATCTGGCGATATCATGAGGTCTTAATTGTAATTTGTCCAGTACTTGCGAAACAAATGACATTCCCATCCCATTTTTTATTTATTGCTAATTAGCAAAGGCTGGCATGCTAACATGCTAAATTAAGATGAGGATATGGTAAACATTATACCTTTATAAAGATCAGCATGTTTGCAATGTGAGACCATGTTGGCATTTACCTAACAGAGCTGCTAGTTTGGCTGTATTACCTGTTATCCAGCAGCGGGATGCATCTTCAAAGGTGTTTAGTGATCTTACAGATACCTACAGTTCTCATGGGATGATCAAAAGTTCACCCGGGGGCGATTTCAACATTCAAATCCAATGTTTCCACACAATGTGCTGCTGCTCTTCTCTTCTTCTTAGCTGGATGTACGGTACATTTAGGTATGTTTATTCATCTGCCCTAGCCTATGGCAGGACAGGACAGTGGACGGCACACTCTGTGGAAATGTTGTGAGTTAAATGTTGATTTTGCCCCTGGAAACATTTTATCCGTCCCAGCAGAGAGTAGACACCCTTGAGACATCTGAGAAAACCTTTGAAGATGCAACCAGCTGCTGGATAAGAGGTAAAAAATTAACATTTGGATTAATTTCCCCAAAGGTTGTTTTTGGGAACAGAGCGAGGGGTCTTCTCTGATGAAACAATCTAGTTTATCATTTCAATTTCAGTTTCTCCCAATTCAATTTTTATACATAATCAATCGTTATCTGGATACCAAGCTTATCAACTTAATATTTGTGAACTGGGAACTTCAGTATTTGGTAACTTGTGAATAATGTATGCAAAGGAAGTCAGTTACACCTGTTATTTCAGTGTGGCAGTAGGGATGTGGCAGTATCAAATGTTCATGCTATGAATATCATGGTAGATAGTATAATTACAATATAAATCAAACTTTCTGAAATAATAATATTAGACCTGAAATATAGTAAATAAGCCTCACACTTTGTTTAATGTGGTTTGATCAAACTTAAGATACTGGTCAGTAATTTGTATATCGCAACATAAACCCAAACCCTTCTCTCCTCACAACCTCAAGGTTGAACATCTGTGGCAATAGCAATTTCCTCCCCTGTGATTAAATGTTTCCGCCAGGACGTATCTGGCTGATCAGCTGAATGTCTTTTTTATTCCTCTGCATCAGATCCTCCACAGAGGAGAAGTAAACTAAAGCCCCCTGCGTCGCTGTCTGCTAATCAGAGTTCAGAGGGTGTTGTTCTGCAGTGGTCCCCTCCTGAAGCTCAGCACCCTCCCATCACGGGCTTTGTTCTCCAATCCCGCACCGAGCAAGGGGAGTGGTTTAATTTGGACGAGGACATCAGTGCCAACACTAGTGAGATAGTCGTTCCGGGTCTGCACAAGGTAACAAGCCACTCACACACTGCTCCCTCGGAGACTAATCAGACTACTCTGCTTGTTGAATGCCTTGGAGATTTTTATCTAGGCTACACCTCCGTGGTTTTACTTGTGTACACTCTCAGTTATACACACATGGCAGCCATCATTTCTGTCGTCTTTCTGCGTGCGCTGCCTTTTCTTCTTTCTGCCTGTTTCATCCTTCTTTTTTCTCCTGTATAGGCCTACAGAAATTCAAATGAACTTCATTAGCATTGCAGGCACAGTCCCGTGTTGACAAAGTGTGGTTTTATCCTCTGTCCTCCCCGCTGTGTGTGTGTGCGTGCGTGCGTGGGTGCGTGCGTGCGGATGCTCGTCTTAGGACAGTGTGTACGAGCTGCGGCTGCTATCTCGTCGCGGGGAGTTGCTGAGCGAGCCCAGTCCATCAGTCAATGTCTCCACTATGGGTAGGTGTTCGAGAGCAACCTTGCCCCCTTTGCCTTCTCTCCCCACCCCCTGTTTCAACCCATCCTCCTCTCAGTCTCCTTTTCAAACTCTTTTCCTTATTTCTTCCCACGTCCCTCTGTTCCCAGAGTTGGACCAAAATTAGAGCAGTGCCTCGGGGAATGCTGTCCATTAGAAGCCTGAATGATAGAAATAGCTTCACTAATAACTTCTGAAAAGAGTTAGTGACAGAATTTGTACTGGCCTTTTTATTCTTAGTGAATGTAACATGAATGTTTCATTAGATATGGCACAGAGATACCAAACAGAGGGATTTAAAACCCCCGCTGGTATCACTGAAGGACTGTCGCAACAATCAGAGCCATAGATTATATATTGTTAACATAGCTCTGCTGATAATCTCAAATTTTGACATCTGACTGAGCAAATTTTGCAGAAACATCAAGTTTAAGATTTTCTGATAATGATTAGATCCACTTAAAACTGGGACTACCAAAGTTCATGGTATTATTAACAGACTGATGCAAGTGGCGTGAAATATGCATGTATTGGAGGTCAGCCACTATGATCAGATGACTGTACAGCTTCATGAACAAAACTTTCTAACAAACAAAGTTATAAATACATTTTTATCAATTTAAATTTTAGATGTTATAATATAAATTCTATATATATAAATATTTTTAATTAATGTAAAGACCGCACACCCAAACACAAGAAAAGCAATCTAGTGTATGCGGTCCAATGCAGTGAGGAATGCACAGACCTGTATATTGGGGAGACTAAACAACCACTACACAAACGCATGGCTCAACACAGAAGGGCCAACTCCTCAGGTCAAGACTCTGCTGTCTACTTACATCTGAAGGACAGAGGACACTCGTTTGAGGACCACCAGGTGCACATTTTAGACAGAGAAGATGGATGGTTTGAAAGAGGTGTCAAGGAAGCATCTACACCAGGGTTGAGAAGCCGTCATTGAACAGGGGAGGGGGTCTACGCCACCACTTATCCCCCACTTACAATGCTGTCCTTTCATCACTGCCCAGGAAACTCAACAAACGTAACCTATTGGCCTCAGGTGAAGATACCAACGATGGTCGTTCAGTCTTGGCCACAGGTAGTCTCAACGACTGTAACAACTGTCGTCACAGCAACAAGGAACACTAACGAACCAGCGGTATCGATGACCCGAGATAACGACCCCACTGAGGTTAAATAGCTGAGTTTCCCTGCCAGTCAGTCAGAACTGAAGAAGTCCTTTGGATAAGGGACGAAACGTCTTCCAGTAGCTTCAACCAAGTCCAGTTGCCCTTCATTTTAACCTTCGTTGGATAATTAATGTAAAATGTATACAAAAATTGGAAAATTACCTATGACCATTTATTTTGAAATAGGTATTTTGAAACTATAATATATATAATATTTTTTATTTCTGAAAAATCTTGTAATTGTTTTCAAGTGTGTGCTGCTACCACGGCAAGCAACTGTTATTTATTATGTATTTTTTTAATGGTTGCCTGCTGACTCTACAGTCACACTTAGCTTCCTTTTATTTTTCTACTAATATATATCACTCATGAAACAGGGATGGAGATATATCCCGCAACATCCCGACTCCTGGAGTTCGTCCCGGAACCATTACTGGCCGGCGTGCTGGGCGGGGTCGGCTTCATGTGCTTGGCACTGGTCTTGCTGCTGGGGTCTGCCTGTGTCATCAGCCACAAGAGGGACCAGCGCCGCAGAAAGGAGGATGGTAAAATGCCCCTCACCCCAGAGACTCAGCAGACACTCACTTTGATGAACTGCATCATGAATATCATCATTTATTCAATAAAATATTGAAGGCACTTTCAATCCATTATATAAATCATACCCCACTGCATAGATTTGGCGCTCCTCTTGTCCCCCGCTCATCCATTCAGTTGTAAAAGTTATTGATGTCATTTACATTACTTGCTAATTAGGGTAATTTCTCATTAGAGGCTGATAAATGTAAGTGTAATTAACTTTTTGGACAAGCCTGGGTGCCTCGGGCCCTTTAATGGGCTCTTATTAGGGTTGATTATGTTTTTACTTCTTGGTCAGTGTGGTTGTATCCTAATGAGTCAGATACCATCTTGCCCCTCTCCCTCACTTTCAGAGCCCCATCCTGCCATCTATAAATGCTCCCCATCAATGTAAGTACCCCCTTATCATTTCATTATAATACCTCCCATTGACCTTCCCCTCTGCTTCCATTACAAATATTTTGAAAATGCCAGCACTTCAGTTATTTTCTATTTCATATCTTATTTTTCTTGCTCATCTTCATTTTATTGTTGCCGCTGCTGTTTTGGTCTCTCTCTGTCTACATCTCTACCCGCCCCCTCTTTCACTCTCACTCACTCTCATATTCTTGGTCTCTTTTTTTCTCCCTCTTACACCTCCGGTTTTTCTTACAATTTTCTTCTTTCACCCCTCCCTCCCCCACTTTCTTCTTTCTCTCACAGAAAGACTTCAGGCACCAGCAGTCCAGACAGTGTGTTGAAGAAAAGCCTACTTCCAGCCAGCATCCTATATCCCACCACTTCCTCTAATACCACCTCCTCCTCCTCGCAGACAGACTGTTCCTCCTTTAGCACTGACAATCATCATCGGCAGAAGCTCCCATTGTCCAACTACAGCAGAGGCCGCCTTACTAGGACAACTTCTCTGTTTTCTCCTCAAATTGAGTTGATCGCTAGAGGTCCAGATGGGCGCTTTGTTCTTTCGCCGTATGACCATGACACGCTGAGTGTTAACAGCAAGAAAAGCGCAAGGTATGACCAACCTGGTAGAGTCCGAAGGTCTGTTTCACTGCACTCGGAGAGGGATGACAGGAAAGAGCCACCGTTTGTGCTCTCTGTTGATCTCCCACCTTGCAAAACCGCAAACCAGATTAGTGGCATGGCCCAGCGCCTGCCCTATCATGTCCCTTATATCTTTGATCAGAAGGCAAGCTACGATGTCTTTCCTGACCTCAGCAGCATGTGCTCAAACAGTAGTTTGGCTACCGTTCTTCATCCCAACAGAGAACGTACTCCCACATTTCCAGTGCTCCCACATATCCGATCCGGCCTAGGTCAGCCATCTACGACCGCCAGCACTCTGGTTCTGCAAATGGAGCACGAGCGGGAGAGAGGAAACCTGAGTCACTGCCTGAAACTGGCTCAGGAGAGGGAGGAGCTAGAGAGGGAGCTCCAGAAGTACACGCTGGAAAGGAGCTCCATGAGAGAAATGAGGAGGGAGCATTCAGACTCAGAGAGAAGAGAGGCTGGTGGTTATGAGCTTTTGTGGGAATATAAGAGCAGTACCTTGCCACACAGATACCCCCAGGGCAGCAAGGAGAGCTTCGGCCTGTCACCAAGCCATTTCTCTTCATCTTCTGTGGATTGGGAACCCCGTCCTCTAATCTCAGCCCGGACCTCATTTCAACCATTTCAATTGGGCAACCATCGTCCCACTCCATCCTTCACCGAACAGACACCACTCCAATCTGAGGAGGCAGGCAGTTTTTCCAAAGACAGATTAGCTCTCCCACATCTACCCTCAAAGCACCAGAGACATGAAAGGGTAGAGGCAGCACCAGAGGGCTATGATAATTTACCACAATACACACTCTTAGAAATGCATACGAATGATTCATGCTCTGAGGCACAGGGACAGAACAATCTTAGTCATGGCAGCCTTTCAACGTTGTCTTTCCATAGCAATAAATATAAAGAAAGATCTAATTTGGCTCTCGATTCAGTGCCAGACTCTTCAAAAGCGGAGGTAGCGTTCCCAAAGCCCACTGATGAAGTTGTGTGTGTTGAGATGAGTGTGGATGAGCCAGAGTTGGAGGTATGTGTAATGCGGCCTACAAAGCCCATGCTGCACCACAGAATCGCCTCTCATGTGCAACAAGGGCACTCGCTGACTCGCAGAGGCCGGTATGAAGACATGAGTATGAGCTTTGATTGCCGCAGCCCTGAATCTCTGGATAATATTATCCGGGTCTCAGCTTCTCCGCAACCACCAAAACTCAGGAGAGCTGTGACCAAAGGCTCCAAATTCTGGGACTCTAAGCAGCGAAGTCAGAGTCTTGACTCGAGGAGACGGAAAGAGAGCAATTTCCTGACTCCTGATGCATGGATAGACTCTCTCAGCCAAGAGAACTGCTCTGATACATCTTCCTGTCGTCCAGACTCTCTGTCCTGGGAATCCCAGAGCTCTCCTAGCAGGAAACTCTCCAAATCTTCTGCAAATTCTCCTTCTGCTATCCAAGCTGCCTCCCGTTCAGCTCCTGCTGTGCACTCTATATCTCCAAGGAGTAGTCCAGAGAGACCCATACCAAATCCTGCTGTGCCTTGCCACTATGGCTTCTTTCCCAATGCTGCCAAATGGTCATTTGCCTACCAGGAGGCCACAAAAGTTGCAGGAGATTCCTTGGAGGTCATGAGGGAAGCTTCTATATACTTACCGCCCAATAACAATGATGAAGAGGGACTAGAAGTGGAAGCAGGAAGCTACGATGGAGTGCCAGAGTCCGGGAACAGCTACAGCAGCTATGCCAGCAGTGGCCGAGGCAGCATGGAGCCCGCTAATAGACGTCTTTCCCTGTGTCACCTTTCCCCAACCCTCACCAGCTCACCTGAGACTGTAGAGGAGAGCCAGGGGAGCACAGAGGACAGGCACAGTCACCAAAAGGAACCAGGCCAAAGGTATTAAGGACATAATGAATGAGGGAAATTATGTTTACACTTTACACTTTTACTAAGTACTACATGTATTTGTATTACTGTTTTGAGCCACGTGGGTGTCATATTCTTTTGGTACATAATGCTATGATTGAAATTCAGTGTGAGCAATCTAATATAAATGAGAAAATATAAATATATATAAATATGTATGCTGTATGGTAACATGTCATATGTGCATTAAACATCCAAACTGAATTTATATACTAAATGGTGTTTTGTGACCTCTTCAGCAGGAAGGCCTCAGTTGACGAGAATTATGAGTGGGATGCTGTTGATTTCTGCTCGCAGCCTAGAGACCGTGACGGTGAGTATTTTTCTTTTCTTATTAATAATATGCAGTTCACATATTTTGGTACAAACACAGGTGAAAAACGAGACACATTTGTCTGCTTAGAATCATTAATCAATACAGTACAATGCTGAAGCAAAACGAGATGACACGCCGGGTGATTGTTGCAAAGTGAATCTCTATTGATCCTAACAGTATCTTCAGTTCAGTCGACAAATCCTCACCATTCAACCTGTAGAAATGCCACAACATCATAACGCTAACTTTTTTCTAAAGATGGAGAAAATGTCACTGGACAGGGGCTGGGGCTCACATTTGGTATAGTGGGGTCAGGGGTTTTAGCCTATTAGTTACTTGCACTGCCTTCAGTCATGCTTGATTTGGACCCACCATGCCTTCCTCTCAAAAAGAAGTTGAGAAATATGGGAGGAAAAACTTCTAATAGGCTGGTGGAACTAGTAGATCTGCCCATTAGTGTAAAAAATGTCATTCTGTGTGACTCTGATGTTTGAATGGATGCAAAGTGGAGAAGGAGAATATCCAGAGAATCTCCAAATTAGTGATGATCTGATGAGCGTTTTATGGTTCCTGATGATCCCTGCTTGCTTTGTTTTTATATTTTAAATATTGAAATAAATAGCCATTCCTTGTTCAAATGATTTTAGTGGCACCCACCGCTTGCTCACTTTGTGAATGAAGCTTTACACTCTTTGTAGCAGCTGCAAGGTTTTTGTTGGCCTGTTACACAAGAAAGTACAACCCGGGGGAGCAGAGACTTTTCTTACACCAGCAGTTATGGTTGAGGAACAAAATATAGAACCTGGTTCCTGAGAAAAGGTGCTGTGGTGGAAACAATTGATATATTTGGAATTTAATGTATATTTGATGATTTGCCTGCTGATATATAGTATACATATTGTGTATTTACTATGAAAAATTATATGATTTAGTTGTACTATAGTGTTCATTACTGAAATGTGTGCTCAAATGAATGTTCAAACAACTGGGCTTGCATACCTTGTCATGATTTATTTATTTTTATACAAGACCTTTAGATTTAATTTCAGTGGCAGTGTGGAGTGCATGTTAGAGAGCAACATATAACAGGCCATTACTGGAACACTTAGCAATTTCTAATCTGATCTAGGTGACATTTGTTACTGTATTTACGGAAAAATTAAGAGAAAGGTCAGACATGTTTTCACTCTTGGGCTCGTCTGAATTAACTCGCATTTGAACTCAGGAGCCAATACTTAATATCCAACATTTAACCTGTGAGTGTTTCATATCTGTGGAAGTTCAGGGTGAAGGGAATAAAACCAACAGGGTGCAGACATTTAATGAAATAACATCTGCGGCAAAATATCAGGAAACCTTAAAGATAATTTCACAAGTTTCTTTTTACCCACAGACCTGCTTCCTTCATTGAATCTACTGAAGTCTGCTCGGTGCTGTAGCCTTCCCAGCATGCAGTGCTCCACTAAGGCACTGAAAAATTGCACTCAGCTCTCTTTGCTCCCGGGCCATCAAAGCAGCTGCTCTGCTGAGCCAGAACCAGACACCGTGCTGTTCTGACAGCGCCAGCCTTCGGCTCATCTCACCTAGTGTGTCCTTTCACTTATTGACTCACAAGGCGACAAAAAGTGCATGTGGCAGAGAGTGAGCTTTTGACTGAACAATTCAATTCTCTCTTTTTAAAACCAAAAAAAAGGAATGAATTGCTTGTCTCTATGTTGAACTTCACTTGAAAAATAATGCTTTTCAAAAATACAGGTTTCCGCAAACGTAATGGAGACACAAAATCACATTTATCCATATGCAGAGCTTTAAAGGTTTGTTTCGCTTGGTGACCCATCACCATTATGCTCTTGACATTTTCTTTTGAGACAGTCTGCCAATCTGCCGATATCAAAGCGTTCCACTGTGCTGATGGATTCACTGCATTCTCTGTGTGCAGTTAGATATGCATTCATCATCCAGGGATGACTCAGTGGCCACACAAGGGACAAAACGATCTCCGTCATCATCAAGTGACTGGTTTAGGCTATGCTGGGGATGATTAAGTCTTTTGATATCATCAATCATCTTTGAGTTTAACAAAAGAGGTGTTTATGAAATGCCATTAAATAAGGAAGATAAATAGAAAATAAATGGTTATTCTGCTATAGTTTCTGTTTCTAAAAGTGTAATTTTCCAACAGAGATCATTATCTGCTTTCTTGCCCCTAAAATACTGTGGGTCTCTGGAAGCCAAGAATCTGCTCAGTCTGGAGGAAAGCCTTAGCTCACTCTCCAGGCCGTCTTGTTGTTCAGCGAAGCAAGACCTCTAATTATGTTCGGTAATTGAAGAGGGTCAAGTCAACTTGTAGGGTTTGTCTTTGTTTAATTTTTATGGACATGAAGGGAAATTAGCTTTTATTTTTTATTTTGGCTTTAATTGGCCATGGGTCAATTCACTGAAAGATGACTGCATTTTTCTCTCAGCAAAACCTGCATTATACTCACACAGCTGTTAACACTGACACCTTGGGAGCCAACAGTGGTGCTGAAAAGCAGCACCAGTTGAGTGGTTAAACGCCTTGTTTGAGGGCATGTCAACTGCAGGTACTAATCACATTCTCTTAGGGCTGGGCGATAATTCACCGTTACTGTTTATAGACATTCGAATTGCATAGCAATCTATTGTTTTACAAAATACTGTAGTCCATGAAGAGTTACAAGAAAGTTTTATTTGAGTGCTCAGTCACATCAGTATTCATAGTATTTATAACAGCAAAGTCTCAGCCCCAAATTAATTCATTTCAATGGAAACCATATGTTCAGCGGTTTCACTCGAAGTGGGGAAGTAAAATTGTGTGGTGCTTAATGCCATATTCTTTTTACAGTATACAAGAGTTACTGTAATTACAAGTTTCCGATGTGTAGAAAGTGTTGCTGTCAACATCAAGTTGTAATTATGTCTAGAAAGGATTTTTCTGAAAGCTCCAATATATCCAACTTGAAGTTGTGTGTGTGTGTGTGTTGCCAGCTGTTAAAAAGAAGTCAAGCTGAACTGACTCTAACTTGCTTTATCAGTAGCTATAATTATTTTTCAAGTTGCTCTCATCTCATAATATGAACCTAAATCTGTCGCTAATTTCAAAAATCTTTTTATGTAGGCTTTGGAGCTAAAAGTGTCATGAATAGAGAGCATCCACACACTGGAATAAATTCACTCTTATACACTCACCCTTGTATTTTGAGAGAAAACCTAACCTAAATAGTCAAGGTCAGACTTTTAGAGCAAAAACGAAGGAGGAGGTCGTCGGACAAACAGTGGGGATCAGTGATTGGTCGTTAGGTATGCACATTCACACTTCTGTCTGGCTGATGATTAGTTGACTGAAGGTTCTGTTGCTCTCCTCCGCTCACTGATCAGTCAGTCCACAGAGCCACTGCCACATGAGAGCACATCATCAGTAACAAATATTGGTGACTCTCTTTAAGGAACAACACTAAGGGAGGCCTACCCTTGCTTTATGTAAAAGTAGGCCACATGCACCAATACAATGAAAAAATAAGCACAATTTACAGCATGCATTTACAGAATTGCTCTTGTCAGAATATTATACAATTGGATTATACTTATTGCTGCATGTGTAAGCATCATTTCAGTGATGTAGCTGAATCTACAAATAACACATCATAATTTGTTAATTGATTATATTGTGTATCAATAAATGAATCTGCAACACAACTAGTAACTAAAGCTGTCAGATAAATGTAGTACCTTAAAATTGTCACAACTGTTTACTACTATGTAAGTACGTACATTTACTAAGTACTGTACTTAACAATAAATGTAAATGTGTAAATGTACTACCTCCTGCCAATGCCTTCAGCACCACCTGTTTGGCACCTGTCTGGTGTGACTGGGCACTCTCATGTGTAAAGATCTGTTGTAAGGAGTAACAGTGGAACACAGGTCATTACATCCAACATTAATTTGATGTTTTCATATGTGACATATCTGCAATGGACTGGTGACCTGTACAGGGTGTACCCCGCCTTTCGCCCGATGCCAGCTGGGATTGGCTCCAGCCCCCCGCAACCCTGTACACAGGATAAGCGGTTGATGATGGATGGATGGATATGTGACATATATCCTCTATTGCTGTGCATATTGATATTGGAAAACTGGACACACTAAAACCATTTATTTCACCAATCCCTACTTCCCAACATAGATTAAAATTGTTCCTGTTAGTTCCGGGGGATCAAAACCAGCGATTTGCCAGGCACTATCCCGCAACCGCTGCCTCTAAACCTGCTGAGAGAAACATACTTATGCCTCATGCTCTCTTTTCTTCGTGAACAATGGAGGAAAAAAGGAAAATTGGGTTTTGCTTGCTGCTCTAGCTCAAGGCCTTCACATTAGTCAACCAAATAATTAACTCTGAACTCCACAGTGTACCAGAGCATTGTGGGGTATCCATCCTATAATTGAAATTCACTCATAGAGGCAGCATTTACAGCAAATCAATGTTTCACTTCTGAAGAACATTTTCATTTTCTGGTGTACACATATTGTACCTCAATTCCATAAATGATCAAACCCCATGTGCTGCTCTGGGGATTTGTAGTCAGCACTACTTTTTTGCCTACGTTTTTGAAATTGAATCTAAATATTGTGCTTCCAATACATCAAACAAGAATATGTATGTGAAAATATTTTTTCGTATACTAGATATAATTAAAATAAAGAAAGTCTGTTAGTTGGGGGTTTTTTTTACATTCGGGGCTAACAAAAAGATAAAAAATGTTTGTGTTGTGCTCTGGAGGATTCAATCAACTATATTACACAATAGAACAGCACAAAAGAAACCTGTTCACAAAGAGACTCACAAACAACAATGAGGGCTCATAAACCTGATTGTTAGACTGCTACCTTTTCAGTTATTGTGTGTACTTACGGGGATTAGCTTTAAAGTGAGCAGTCTTTTATTATGCCCATTAAGTAGTGAATGAATTATTTGCAAATGCTAGGAAGTGACTGTTGAAGCTAGAAACCAATCAAGGTCCTATGAAATGAAATGTCATATATAAATTTCACTGTGTAACCAGATGCGCTCCCAGTACTTCTAAACTGGCTATAATTAGTGAGTAACTGAAGCATTTTTCGAAATACAAAGATTGTTAGAGCTCCAGTGACTATTGCTGTCTGTCACAGTGTGTTTTTTAAACTGAAGTAAAGTAGGTTCGTTTGCAACACTGACAGCTCAAATAATTGCTTCATATTATACGGTCCAGATAGAAATGGAGAAAAAAATGCTAATAAGCTGCTGATTATGAGTAAGAATTTATATAAATGATTAAATCAAAACAACTGTTAAAGATCAAAACATTTAAGCCGCAAATGATATTTTAAGAAACCAAATCTCATGCATGTTTAAGAAAAATCTTTTAAAGGTTCAGTGTGTAATTTTTCTGAGGATCTATTGACAGAAATGCAATATAAGATCCATAACTATGTTTTCAGAGGTGTATAAAGAGACCTTACATAATGAAACGTAATGTTTTTATTTCTTTAGAATGAGCCATTTCTATCTACATAACCGCGCTTACCCCCTTCCATGGACGTCGCCACTTTGCGCCGTCATATTTCTACAGTAGCTGAAAATGGCGCTACAGAGCCCCTTTTGTCACTACATTCTTCTTCTTGTTCTTCTTGTTGAATTCTGGCTGTGTAGAGCTCATCACAACGTTGAATGCGTACGTTCGCAGAAGTAGTAATAATATGCAGCAGGGGTTGGCAAATGTTTCAACCATTAGATGGTGGGTAAGACTATAAACAGGGCTGGACTGGTAATCTAGCATGCTGGGCAAATGCCCGGTGGGCCGACGCACATTTGGGGCCAGTGTAACGTAAATTATGTATTTATATAACTGTTTTTAAAAAATGAGCCAACAACGATCCCATAAAGCATGGACAGTGGACCATTGGTTCATTTTCTATACTGACACTGGGCCGGCCCAATCACATCTCATGCTTGCCCCCACCCCCTCTGCTCTCTCCGACGTAGAGCAGGCACAGGAACCTGAAGGAGTAATGGAGAGCTGTGGCTCCTGCCAGGCGTGTGTTTAGCGAGTGACAAAGTGACAGGGCCGAGTGAGAGAGAGCAGGAGGAGAGTGGAGGTGAAGAGGTAGGCATGAGTAGCTCAACCTGTAGGGAGGGGCAGGGAGGATGGGTCATTTACACTGAGGATGCTGGGGACACGTAGGCTACCCACCACTTTTTGAAAGCATTTGTTGGAAATGTTCTGAAAAATAGCTTGCACCAAGAAATGTTAATTAACAAATAAAAATGCTTTGAAAATGGTTTATTTGCAATACCATGTAAATATAGAAAAAAACTCTGTGTTGTCCAAAGAAAGTAACTTAAGTTAAAAGCAATAATAAGCTACATATTCTATTATATTTTTATATTCTGAATTATCAACTGCCACCTGAATTTTGTGCTTCCCTGGTGCAGAAAATGTCCCCAGATTGCAGGAAATTAAGTGTTTAATGCTCAAAATATTCAGGGGGATGACCCCCAGACCCCCCTATCATCTAATTCATTAATACTTTTTTTCCTCTAAATAATAGGCCTATTGATATATATTCTTGTCTTGTCATGGCCCCAATCTTGTGCAATGTTACATCTCATGGGCTAAGTATTTCGTCACACCCCTAATCTGAGCCCTTAAATGGAAGGATGGTGTGTTGGTGAGGGGCGTTGTGATTTTGGTTGGGCCGCCTGGGCCAAAAATGCCAAGGGCCGATTTTTTTGTCCCAGTCCAGCCCTGAATATAAGGCAAGGTAATAGTGCTAATTCTGAACATTATAATGTAAACGTTATAGGAAGTAATAATTACTGAATTTAAGTTAATTCTATGTTGTTGTACATTTTTTAGTTGAGAGCAAACATTTGGTGCTTGTCAGAGCTTCACTCTCCTCACTCTGCTCCGTTTCGGCAATGTAAACGAGAGAGGTAATCTGTGATGGTGTGCAGATATACAGCTTGATTGTGCTCTTTTGACACTGAGTGGGCAGCCGACTTCATTGACTGATAAAATACATGTCTTACATCTGAACCAGCTTCCAATTAAACTAATGGTATTAGTGCTGCAACACCAGATGACCCCCATTCAGAGAAAATTATCAGAGGTAATGTCACAGTCATCTTTTTTAATCCTCTGCAATTCCCTGTACTTAAACTTTTACAACACATTGACACCCAAGATTATGGGGTGGGACAAACACGTATTTCTTGTGTGTGGCTGTGGCATAGAGTTTTCACAATGCTGAGAGCAAACAAATAAAGCAGTAAAGAGTGTCTGCAAGTGCAGCCTGGGCACGGGTACTTCAACAGCTTATTTCAAAAGGCGAAACACTCAAAGCATTCAAACGACAAAACAGCAGTTCACACTGACAGGCAACATATTTTGTTTTTCAGTGCGTGTACATGGTGTGAATTTATTACCCATGTATTCACTGGCATCCGGGCCTTTTTTCGTAGCTCAATCTGTAGCTGTCAACCCACCAGTGACTTGTTGTTTATGAAGTGATATTTTTCATTGAAGACATTTATTTCATCCTGTGATTCCTTTTCTAAGCTTTCTATCTAATGTGTAAGACATTGACAGCTTAATATCAGCTTTATATAGAGGAGTTGCAAAAGGTATGATGCTATATATGGTTGGTGATCTCCATTGTGTTTATTGACCCTTAACACAAACTAGTGTATCTGTTTACAGTGCAACCAAACAAATTCATGTTGTTTTAGCGAATGGACCATAATAATTGGTCATTTTCCATTGTGTCATGAGCAATCTGAGTTCAAGTGGTACTTGTAGTTAAGTTTCTTGTTCCGTTACTCACTGCAATATTTAAAACTGATTACATGCATTTTTAATGAGAAATCAGTCAACGCTGACCTCACTGAGAAATACCTTGCATTTTATGTGACTGCTTCACAATAGAAGTCACCCAAAGTCACTTTGTGCAATATTTAAAAGTGATCAGATGCATTTTTAATGAGCAATCATAGTCAGTGCTAACCTCCCTGAGAAATACATTGTGTTTCATGTGTCTGCTTCACAATAAAAGTCACCTACTTTCGACATTTGAATGCTTTTATTGTGAAGCGCAGCAGTAGGAAATGTTTGGTTTACATTAACAACCACTTAAAGCTCTTATAGTACTGTAGTAGGAAAAAAGTAACACTGGCTTAAACACATGCATTTTTTCCAATGAACCCTTGGTTGTGGAGGCAATTTGAATGGTGGACACTAGCAATGAAAACCAATTAATTAAAGAGGTAATGATAGGAATGTTGATTGGGGTTAATTTCATGAAAATCTGAAGGATTATAACTAAAGTTCAGAAAGTACGTCCTCTTTTAAGTCATCTATAAGACAAACTCTGAATGTAAATTTGTTCCATTATCTCAAGTAATTCGCTCAAAGCAGGATTACTGACAGAAACTGGAAATGTTCTTCTGTTGTTTTACCTGGAGGCAAAACACGCGCTCAATTAAAAGTTGACAATCTGTACTTTTCTCTTCAGAGGAAACTTTGGTGTGTAAGTTAGATGAGTTTACAACTCATTCATTTTAAAGTCATTCACTCAATCCATGCTCATTTAATCATGACCCATGTCAACTAGAACTGTGACGATGAAAGTTAAGTTCATCTGCAGAAAATTAAGTGAGAGAAATTATAACAATGAATTGGTTAAGTTACTGAACAAGCAGAAAAGCAAAACATCCAAACTGAACCATGGTTTGGTTTGTTTCTAGGGTGTAGCGAGTAAGTTCGAGTGTGTTAAGTAATGCACTGAAATAAGGACACAATTATAAATCTCCTGTGACGCCTCATCTTTTTAAAACAGATGGCCACGATAGAAGCAAACTGGTACTCACCTCTTTGGTCTCTCCTCAAACGGAGGTGAAGAAGGATTGTTTGCACTCTTCTCCTCCTTTCCTGCCAGTGACGATATAATGTTCTCACGATAAGGACATTTATTTGGCGAATTTGAACGAGCCTCGAGTACAGTTGGTCTGCAGGTAGTAATGCCATAATAATAACAATATAGTGGCAACGATATGCATCTGTTCATTTTTCATTTATTCATTCTTGTCAAAGCTCCCCGTGGAACTGTTTAATAAACCAATCAATGTCAAGTATAGGTAGACGCAGCCCACATAGATGATGACAACATGACGCAGGTCTGTCATGTAAAGTCCTTTAGTGCGGTCGCAGAATTGCAGTGTGAAACCAAACCAAAACTAACCGAATGTTTCAAAATGTATCAAAACAGGAACTTTGGTTTGGACCTTGGTGCGGACTTTCAGGTGTGAAACCCCCCCATGTTCCTATATATAATTAAACATTTTATTGCAAAAAATGTTGATTTATAGATAATTAAGAAAAAGAGCCCTAATAGTCAACCCACGAGACATTTAGGATCTCTAACAAAGATCGACAAAACATTGCTCTGCAGTAAAAAAGCAAAGTAACATCTTTAATGTACACATGATCAGTTTCTAGTTGCAGTACAGTGACATTGTCCTATTGTGTTCCACTCTGATGAAGGCATTTATGTTCCATTTAACCTTGCAGACATAATTATTTTTGTGTTTTTCCATCTTCAAGTGGACTACATCAGGTATTTTATTTTGCGTGACAGAAAGAATGAGCATGGCAATTAGTGCTTGTTGCTCAGAATAAGCTGCGACTATTATCTCCTGCCAAGTGTAAAATTAGTGCGATTATCAGCAATAGTACTGTAGAAATATGGTCGGACGTGGATAATTTAAAGATTGAAACCTAAATGGGAGTTTTTCAATCAGTCTATCTGCACATCCAGCATTCCGTCTGAGAGGCGAGAATTCACAACATGTCAGTGAAGTTAATTACCTCACCGAATGCCTCCCAGCAGAGTGTGGAATAATAGCATCACGAGAGAGAATTACTTTTCTACTGTTGTATTGGTTTTATAGCACGGCAGAATCTTTTTTAACCTCAATTTCACATTAATTAGGCATTTGCCCAAGATACTTACTTTTTGAAAAGCATCTGTGTTCTTGTTATCCCCAAGGGCAATAACCTTGCAGTAAGTTCTTATTCTTTCATTGATTACAAAACATGTTCATCCAAACATTGATGATAGTACAGTATAATGTGTGGTTTTAGTGTGTCCGAGAGGATCCACCCGTACAACAACGATAAGTGAAACCATTCCTCACAGTGCCTGTTGACATTGTGAAGCACGTTGTTTCTGAATTTGACTGATATCATTTGGCTCTCCTTTAATTAACTAAAATAATTGTAAGTAAAACCTTTTAGCTTTTAACTTCATAATACTTGAAAAAGGACACATATAATATATACACTTAGATTATAAAAACAGGAAAACAGATTTATATTATTAGAATGAAGCATATTACGTTTATGTAGACATGCTTGCTTTTGTAAAGCAATTACAAAGTTGCTCTGTTCTCACTTCTATATTTATGGTTAATGAGTTTCTGTAAACTTTCTCAAACTTGCAGCCAAGGTTGCAACAATGTTTACAAGGAAAATATGAATTAATATTATAATATACAAAATAACTAATCAAGATGGAAATATATATATAAAGGAATTGTAGCTTTTAAGTATTGACTTACTTTTCAAGTTCTATTTTTTTCTGTCTCATTTAGATATGCATATGTACCTTTTGATTGGAAGATTTTTTTGTTTTGTGTATATGTGTGTCATGTAAAACGATACATTTGAGACAGTTGATGAATAAATACTACTTATATGCAACCCCTGAATCAGGGTTTCCATTGTTTCAAATAAAAATACAACATTTTGAGAATTCATGTACAGTGAAAGAAGCCTCTTTGTATCGTATATTTGTAACTCTCTTTGGTCCTCTGTATTTCATTGCTTCTTCAAACTTATCTATTTTTCCTACGTAAATCATAGTTTAAAGCCTAACAGGGCAGCACTGTATGTATTTAATTTTTGTATTAATAAATAAACCTGAATACTTTATCTTGCCCAGCCTCAGATTTTTCCCCCTGAGTAACGTCCAGGTTCTTTACATCACAGTGTTTATCAAGCACTGGAATAAAAGGTATTCACAAACATCGATTGGACACTTGTACCCCAGAGAAATAACGTGAATTCTTAAACTGATTGGTATTCCCCTTTGCTCATTTTGAGTGGTTTGCATACAGAAATACATTCAAAATCAATGGAAGTTTGTTGATCCAAACCCTTTGAAAAACTGTGGCTATTTTGGGAGAATGTATGTGCCCACTGGCATAGAAATTAACTACCAGAGTTTATTTTCAGACGATATAACAAGTGGATGTACGCTGTGAGAAAGTGCAACCTTCAGTTCGCAGTGCCCCTTCTGTTTGCAAAATATTTCCAAAGAAGTCTTGCCATCAAAGGAAAGAGATGGTTTTAAAGATGATGGTTTTCCTTTTTGACAGCTTCAGATGGCAGCTCCTTTTTCATCTGCCCTGTCTCCATCTCATTTGGATTGTGACCATGACTGGGTGTGATTATCATGGATCACTTTTGGAGATGGACTGAATTCACAGTAGTTTAACTATGTCAGCAGGTAAGCCTTTTAACTGGCATATTGAAAAAATATACTTTTAGTTCTTATCTAGTGAGACGTACAGAGCCTATCAAAGCTAATAAACACAAACACACAGACTTGTAACAATCCTTAGCAATAATGTTGTGACAAACGGTGACAAAGACAATTTATGTTAACATTAACACACTGAATGTTATATGGCAACTCTGTGGCTCCACAAACTAAAAATGCTTTGTGGATTAGTGAGATATAACCATCATTTCTACTCTGAACATGATTACTGACTTTTTTTTGCGATGCATAATAAGCCTCTGCAGGCATTGCTCAGCAGTTACTGTGCTTTATGTGTTGCCTGACAAAAACTCTTTGTTGTTTGAGAAATCTCTGTGAAGCTCTCTTAGTTTATAAAGTAATTCAAGAATTGAAAAGGCACAATATGAAAAGGATTATTTAGCCTGTAATTTTCACTTCATGAATTTGAAATGATACATTTCTAATGTGGACCACCATCCGACAACCATTTGCAGTAAATACAATTAAAAAGCAAACAATAAACAAACTTAATTGGTCATAAATACCTACACTACCAGTAGGGTTGAGTGGGTCAAACTGCCTTAGTAATAACGGCAATAAACATGGCAGATTTGTCTGTGTAATTATAGCTCTGTCAGAGAACAGCGAGGGGGACTGGCTGCTGTGTCTCCTTTGCAAAGAGAATATTTAAGTCAGGGTAACTAATTCTAAAAAGTACTATAAAATATGTTATATTTTTCCAAATACTTTTCAAAAATACTTTTTGGTGGTGACAGAACCACATTTGTAAGACTTTGTTGCATCTCCAGTGTACACTAGTTACAGAAAAAAGCCTGTAGTCGTTGGGCTGATTATAGGTTAGTGGGGCATCATAATCAATTGAACCAATTTTGACCAGGTCCATTTCAGCCAATATTTCTGTTGTTTAATGATCTGGTAGTTGCCTTCTGATCTACTCACTGACTGTCATTCTGATTATTTCAACTCTTAAAGATTTGTATTAGCAAATGCAATTTGTAACAATTGCCACTTAGATTATATATATATTTTTTTATCAGTATAATAAGGAACATTTATGATAAAGGTATCAGAAAAAGTCACTATACTTAATTTGTTTTCCTAAAATACCCACTACTGGAAACTAAAGCATGATTAATCTTTTTAGCCATGTTAGACAGACAGAAGAATCTCAAAAACTACAGATAGATTATCATGTCTTTTCTGGAATGAATTTTAATAACTTTGGTGATCGCCTGACTTTCTCTCTGGTGCCACCATGAGGTTTATATTATTTTATTATTTAACAACTATTGGATGGATTGTCATGAAATTTGGTACAAATATTCATCTCCTACTCAGGAAGAACTGCCAATACTTAGCACCATCACCGGGTCAAAATACTCATATGTCCAGTACAGATGATATACTTGCTAAACCTTATGACACATCAGCCTAAGTTGTACTTTGTAGTTAGTGCCAATATGCTGAACTAAGATGAACAAGGTGAACAAGTTTCAGAGAAACATTATCATTCATTTGGAGTCATGTTTCTTGAAAGATGGTGAACTTAAGTCCAATATTCACTCTGCTTTTAGCTCTATTTTTGGTGTCCACGAACTCCTGAGAGAAACATCTGGCTTTTTAGCTGCTAAAAGCTTTACTATGGTCATCTGTGGTCATGAGGTGATTACATTAGATTATGTGTATTTACGTTAATATATGCCAAAAAGGTTGGAAGTCACTAGCTGAATCTCAAACAATATATTTTAGAGGCCTATATGGTTTCATGCAACATCTGCCCTTGCAAAGTGACTAGTAACTATAAATTCTGAAGCTTTGAAATGAACTTAGTAATGTAAAAATTACAATATTTCTTGCTCTAATGTAGTTGTCTAGAAGTATAATGCAGCAGAAAATGAAAATACTCACACAATACACAAAAAAATGTACAGTACTTGAGACAATGTACTTAGTTACTTTTCACCACTGCTGCAGCATCTGAAAATGACAGTAAAGCTGACAGCTAAACAAAGAGCTGAAACTCACCTTAAAGCTCTGTAAAGCAGTGGAGAGCTGCAGATTCGTGTAATAATTCTCTGCGGGTTTTTCACATTGTCATTTGATACTTTGTTAATAATGAAAACAGTGGTTACAGCTGCTTTAACGTTGAGGAAGACCATCATTATTAATATTGAAGTGCAAGATGGGGCACAATGACTTTTTAAATATTAAACAAAATGTTGTCTCCCTAACCTTAAAGCTGGGTTCTCTCACCTTTGGGTCACAATGCCCCAAGCGTCCCAAGATTATTGTGAGGGGTCACAAATGGTTTAATGGTAAAGAAAGATAAACATATATGTTACCCAGAATTATGAGACATTTTGCCTTTGTCTTGGAAAAACTGTATACTTGGGGTTGCAATAAAATATCTGAAAAAGCAAAAAGTACACCTTGGTTGAACATGACCACACTAAGGCATAACCTGTGGATACTACTTGATCTGATGTCAAAATGGTTGGGAATCATCACCGGGTCTCAAGTGTAGCAACACAAAGAACACAGGACACACATACTGCTCTCCACTGCATGCCCAACAAGTACCGACCTCCTCCCTTTTATCTCTTTGCACTATTTTTTTTACTTTTCCCCAGTTTGTTTGTTGTTTCAGTATAAATTAACATGGCAGGCTTTGATGAATGTCCATTTCTGCACAGATGGACTTGAATACTGGTCAATACGCACTCCTCTCTGACTGTGAATACTAAAAAAAATCTGTATACTGGAAATAAATAGTCATATGGGATGGTGCCTGATATTCATAGGTTTCAATAAATCCTCTGGGATGTTTCCAGCTTAAGGTGTAACTGTGATCCCGTCTGACTTGTCACTCCCATGACAGTTTGCCCTCAATCAGATGAGATGGATGCCGCCTGCAGCTGTTCATATCATTCAGAGCAGCTGCACAACATCACATGTCCACACAATCTCCATATTGCACCTGTTGATTTGCTTCCAAATCTTTCAAAACACCTCCAACAGCAGAAGATGCCCACTAGTGAAGAGACTGTCCTTGAAATGTAGTTGAACTTTGCCTGTGATATCCATACTGTGTAATAAAATGGAGTTTGTCGGTTGCTAGCGGCGTCGCACAACAGCACACCTATACTTTCAAACAGACAAAACACTTCAAAGATAAGAATGCCAGATGTAAACTAAATGATGCCAAATGTGACGAAAAAAATAGGAGTGCAGCACTGTCAGTGTGAGCTGACATATAGACACTAACAAAAGCAAAATGTCCTGCAGGAATGCACAAAGGCACAGCTTGTTTGCTGCCTCATACTTTATAATTGCTAGTCTAGGGATGGGAATACATCAGAACCTAACATTTTCTCTGATTGAAGTATAGACTACGATGATGAGTTTTCACCTCCAAATATCGCTGTCAATAGGCTATTTTAAACAATGAATGTTCACTGTTTCAGGCAGATAGACTATTCCATTAGTCAAATTGATTACAAATGGGTTAGTGGGGTCGACTGTGTTGGCCAAACAACAAATTAGATAAAAAGTGAATGCAATCAGTCTGGTGTGCTGAGGTCTATTGAGTTTAATTCTTGCCAGCATAGTGTTGTTGTTGTTTTATGCCGTCTTTCTTTATGCAATATATTAGTGCTCATTTTCATCAGCATTTACACATTACTTTCCTTTGGTGTATTGTCTTGTTGTTTTGACATTTCTCACTGGCTGTTATTGACTGTGCTGTGTTACCTTTCAGTGGGGCTCACGTCTGTTTGAAGTGCTTTTTATTGAGGACTGACGTCCGTTGTCGTTTGCCTTCACTGAGTGTTCTGTCTTTCCAGCTGCCTGATTTTGTTTATTCTGTCCTTTGAGTTCATCCATCACTTCTGCCATTTGGGTTCATACATCATCCCTCACGTCTGTCTGTCACTTCTAACTTTCAGATCGCACATCACTTTGCACTTGTCTATAACTTCTGTCAAACATAAAAGACAACAGATGCCAGTCATTATTACACTACAGCTGAGGACATCTGGCAGATACAAAGACCACTTTCTAATATATGCTGTGAAATCTTAAATCAGATTACATTACCACTCTTTTGGAACAAATGTAATATCAAAGAGGAATTCTGAATGGAGACTGCTGTGACTAGCGCTAGTTTCCATGGTTGTCCTCATCTGCACTAGCTGGCACTGCTCCGCTGGCTGAAACAGGGACAAAAGCCATTTGGCACCACTGGTAGATAATTCATATGGTATAGTGCTGCAGGATTACACCAGGAACCACTAATGAAATTGAGTACAGGACTTCTTCAAGGCTGCGTTCAAGAATGTCCTTGAACAATCACAGTTACAATGATGACGTGATGGAGAGGAAGCTGAGTCGGTGGGAGCTTAAATGCTGTTATTTTGTCATCCCTCGAGCTTGGTGAAATGTCTCACATCCGCAGATCATTCTGCACAGGAGGTAATAACAGTAAATCAGACTGGAATTTGTCTTCTGAATTCAGTCAATCATTTTGCATCTTCTTTCACTGGTGTAGTTGAAAATAATCCCATAAAAATGCAATAGGGAAAGGGGTCTATGTAAATAACACCAATCACAGCAGACTGGAATCCAACAGGCCATCTCTCGCAAGAACAACTTTTGGATCAACAGGAAAAAAAAATTTAAGGATTAAAAAAACAATAAGGAAAAGGGAGGAGTTTGACTCACATCATCAATCAATAACAAAAGTCATATATAAAGCATCATTCACGTATAGTGGGTTTGGGAGCTGTGGCAAGTTCCTCGAATGCCTGGGAGACGCATTTGCGAGTTTTATTTAAGCTTGCGGGAAAAAAATAACAATTTCATAGATTCACAAATCCCCATTCCATTCTGGGATCTTCCCGGCCGATAAGCCACTACTGTCAACGATTTTAACATTTCAGCCTGCGAGTCAAAACATAAAGAATTTATTTTCATAGTCTTGAACACACTCATGAAAAACAGCCACAATTATGATTACTTAAGATATTTTAAGCAATAAAGTTTAATTAAGTAACAAGCTAAAAAGACACTTTGTTGCGGAACACCCATGAGTACAAAGAGAGAGTGAGTAAGACAGTCCTAGATAAAGAGGCTCCTAAATTTACAGTAATTGACACATTGTGTCATGATGACATCAATTGTACTCACTGCATTAGCATCTTCAGGTATGATAACATTGTGTTTTGATTAGGTGCCTATTCAAATTTTGAAAGCTCTCCGGTGGCCATGATGTTTTGGTACTGCAATTTGATTGGTGCAAAATCTGTGGAGGACCTTAAATAGCTTGCCAAGTAACTTGGGATTTGACCCTTATTAGGAAAAATTCGTATAGTTTTGAATGCACACCTCCAGGGTTGAAGTAACTTGGGTCCAAAGTTTCTTCTAAACACTTCTGCTACCCCACATGGAAAGAACCTATATAAACATATATGTTTTAATATAGGTTTTGATATAGGTTTTTAATATATGTGACATATATAAAATTGGCCGTTTTCCTATATTATATGTACATATATGCATATATGTGTACCTATATCCGTGCATACATGTACCTATATGTGTACCTATATCCGTACATACATGTACCTATATGTGTACCTATATCCGTGCATACATGTAGCTATATCCGTACCTATATCCGTACATACATGTACCTACATGTGTACCTATATCCGTGCATACATGTACCTATATCCGTACATACATGTACCTATATCCGTACCTATATCCGTACATACATGTACCTACATGTGTACCTATATCCGTGCATACATGTACCTATATCCATACATACATGTACCTATATCCGTACCTATATCCGTACATACATGTACCTACATGTGTACCTATATCCGTGCATACATGTACCTATATCCGTGCATACATGTACCTATATCCGTGCATACATGTACCTATATCCGTACATACATGTACCTATATCCGTACCTATATCCGTGCATACATGTACCTATATGTGTACCTATATCCGTACATACATGTACCTACATGTGTACCTGTGTATATCAGTGCACATATATGCACCTATGTTTACCTATATATTAGCAAAATTATAAAAATCCATAGCTACTAGACATAAATAAATAATAGCCCAAAATGTAGAAATTTACATTATTTATTAACTTAAGAACAATCAAATAGTACAAGAACAAAAATAAGACAAAAAACTGAACAGAAATGTTGACATTGTCTTCAAATTCATTAACCACAGTGAAATGCTCAGATAGATGTGGGATGATGATGATTACTTGAATATATGTTCTATGTACTTTTGTTTTTTTTTTGTTTTTTTTTGCTACATTTAGACTAATGACCTTTCAGCCAAATTCATCTACAAACTGCATTAAGCCAATACAGAAAACATTGCATTTTGCATTGCATTTGGTGGATGTAACGGTGAATGTGTGGATGTGTATGAGCTGTAATGTGAATCTGGAAGTGACTTGAAATTGGGGGGAAAAAAGGCTTGAGTGACAAAATAAAAAAACAACAAACCATTTTGTTATACATTTCCTTCTTTTCCACTATCTTTATACAAGAAAGAATTGTAAATGTACCTTGTAAATGTTTCAGGAAAACATGTAGACATCATAGCTTTCCATCTCCTCTCACTTAATTGTTAAATTCCATAACATGCCAATTACATGTGATACCAATTTCACATGTTTGCACATACATAAGTCCTTGCATAATTTTCTTTTAGTTCTTAGTTATTGCCTTGATAATAGAAAATATGAGCTAGGCATCATGTATGACCAAAGTGAGATATGAGCTACAAAATGACCAGATCCTGTCATGAGCTATATAGGATACATATCTTGCATCCACATATAGGGCTTATATGTGGATATAAAGAAGCAATACCGCAGACCTATATGGCCTGTATATGCACCTCAATTTTGCCTATATGCTGCATATATACGCATATATGCAGCGTATATATTATCATATATGTGCATATATGCTGTATATATGCAGCATATATGTGCATATAAACTGCATATAGGTTTCATATATGCGCATATATCCTCATATAGGTTCTTTCCATGTGGGACAACAGCAGAAGACCCCACCGGGTACCACTCATCTCCACTACAAATAGGAAAAAGAGGCTACAATTTGCAAGAGCTCACCAAAATTGGACAGTTGAAGACTGGAAAAATGTTGCCTGGTCTGATGAGTCTCGATTTCTGTTGAGACATTCAGATGGTAGAGTCAGAATTTGGCGTAAACAGAATGAGAACATGGATCCATCATGCCTTGTTACCACTGTGCAGGCTGCTGGTGGTGGTGTAATGGTGTGGGGGATGTTTTCTTGGCACACTTTAGGCCCCTTAGTGCCAATTGGGCATCGTTTAAATGCCACGGCCTACCTGAGCATTGTTTCTGACCATGTCCATCCCTTTATGGCCACCATGTACCCATCCTCTGATGGCTACTTCCAGCAGGATGATGCACCATGTCACAAAGCTCGAAACATTTCAAATTGGTTTCTTGAACATGACAATGAGTTCACTGTACTAAAATGGCCCCCACATTCACCAGATCTCAACCCAATAGAGCATCTTTGGGATGTGGTGGAACGGGAGCTTCGTGCCCTGGATGTGCATCCCACAAATCTCCATCAACTGCAAGATGCTATCCTATCAATATGGGCCAACATTTCTAAAGAATGCTTTCAGCAGCTTGTTGAATCAATGCCACGTAGAATTAAGGCAGTTCTGAAGGCGAAAGGGGGTCAAACACAGTATTAGTATGGTGTTCCTAATAATCCTTTAGGTGAGTGTATTGCAAGTCTTGACTTGAAAAAAAATCCAAAAGGTTTTTGTTATGTAACATTCTCCAGTAAGTATCACACTGCAGGTTGACAGTGCACCTTTTAGCACTCAGTTGTAATTGATGTCACAGGAAGAGCTGAGATTATTAGATGCTATTTTGCAGGATTTGGTCAAAAGGAGCTGAGTTTAATGTAGCACAAAGCCATAGTGCCATTGTTTTTGGTTAGCTGTTTAATATACCTTGTGCACTGATTTAGTGCAATGTTTTTATACTGTCATCTATGTTTAAGGTCAACTGTTATATGATTTTCTGATTGGCTAGCCAAACTTGTCTTTTCTTTAGCCATATAATAAAGATTAAATACCAGAGGCACAGGTATTGAACCAAGAGGGCCCCAATCTCTATAGTACTGTAACAGATAGCCCTTTGTATTTTTGTAATCTATACGTTAATTTAACAGTATCAATGGCTGTATGTAGAGGCAGAAGCAACATGACAAAATCTGTTTTTGAATCAGACAAATGACATTTAGTACATTCATAACGTCGTGGTGCTTTGATGTGGTCAGAAACCAAAATTGGAAAACATAGCAAGGTTTGAAATCATGTACAATGCCGTGCAGGTTGCTTGTTTATGTAGGAGGGACTTAATAAAAATAAATAAATAAAAATGTTAGGGAAAATGCCTAACAGGAGTATGCTATGCACTATTTGCAGCACATCTCCTGCTTGGTAACCAAAGACAAATGGGTTCTGTTACAAGGTAGAGAATCTGATCAAAAATGGATACCCCACAGACCTTCTTTTAGCCTTTCGGAGAATGATGCAGGAAGAGTGGAGGCAGAGCATGAGCACCTGTTGTTCTACTGTGTGCTAAAGTGGTTATTGAGCAGGAAGGTCATGAACACACGGTCGGGACTGCGTTAGGACAGGAGCGCCCTCCCAGAGAGTGAGGATCGGGATTTATATGACCTTTTCCGTGACAAACTGTGGCTACCCAGACTAATTTACTTCATACAGATCTTAGAAGCCTCAGTGAACTAAACGCAGGCATTCACAGGGCAAGAAATCATGCTTTTGGAAGCTAGAGGATGACTGCACACCTGAGGTTACAACAGGCTTGAATTGACTCCATGAGATTTTCTTCCTTCACGATCTACCACAAAAATCGCCCACGCCGTAGTGAGACAGAGGACAGACATAACCGAGAATCTTGTTAGAGTGCAAGAGAAGTTTGAACACTACTTTCTACACTTCAGTGAATGAGGTATGCACAGCCTGTCCTGTTGTCCTTATCCTTACACAGATGGGGGTTTTAGTGACAGTTCAAGTCAGCAATAGCAACTAGATCATTTGTGAGACAAGAGCCCTCACACAGATCTGGGCTTCTCTGCTGCAGAATCCTTTTTTCTCATGCTCGTCTGAAAAGAGTGCAGCTTATGTTCTGATTCAGTTTGGTACTTCACAACTGTACATTCAGTTACTAGGTAAAAAAATAAGCCTGTACAATGTGATTGTATTCAGTATAATGGCCTTGAAACTACAGCACCTTTGTAAAGCTTATGACATGCTTTTTACTATTGCCATGGCAGGAGTGTGTGTGTGTGTGTGTGTGTGTGTGTGTGTGTGTGTGTGTGTGTGTGTGTGTCTGTGTATTTTGATTATGTCAATAACAGTTCTACCACCTGAGCTCACACATGGAAGGTGTGTTGCTGTGGACCCAAGGGAGTGCAGTGTTGCATTTGGTGCTATTTGGACACGCGACAATCAGAATTCATAAACTTTGAATGAACAGTGTACGCTGTGCGGGGGGGGGGCTTATATGCTCCGATGTGGCAGTGAATTGTTGAAACAGTTATCATCATCATGCATCAAGCAGTTGTATTATGTCTTCTGTGGCTTCAGAGGGAGTTTAACAGAAATCCTGTGTTACAAACTTGCAGCATGGAGTTTAAGAGATGTCGGCATTTTACCAGATATATATATACCCTATATATCTGGTAATTGCCTATTGTTACGACCCCCTGTTGGTCTAGGGGAGTGGGGGCCATAAACATATAGGCAAAACTGGTATAGATCTTAAAAAGGTAACTTTTATTGGTAACCCGGAGATGCAGACAGGTAACAATAAAACAAAAGGAGGGTGGATGAGGGTGCTGCGAAAATAACAAACCAAGTTAAGGTCCTCAAAAGGAGGCCTGTACCTATCTATATATTTAAACAGGGTTAATTCTTGCTACAAAAAGAACACAGCACCCACTACACCTGATGAAAACTAACTCAATATTAAACAAAAATACTAAGTGAATTTCTCCACTACACACAATGTAGAGCTAACAAGGTATGCGAATTGTTCCACTAAACTCAATGTACAGCTAACAAGCAAAGTACACAGTCAATACCAGCGGCACACAAGTCAATAGGCGGTGACAAGCTGTCACAAGCAACAGGTGGACTCTCCTTATGAGCAGGAGGTAATCAATGTGGTGACCAGCCATTGGTTGAGCGGGAACAGAGGGAACCAATGGGTGGGACTGAAGTCAGCACCCCAGAAACCAGGAAGTAGGCGGGTCTTCATTCCACAGGGACACAGCCTACTTGGTAGAGGTGAGACAGAAAAGGGGAAACACAAAGGTGACAGCGGCAGCCGTGACACCTATGCATTATGTGATTCTGTGTTTTTGAAGCTTGACTAAAAGTCAGTTGTCTTGGCCTCGGCTGTTTCCATTTGACCACTAATTTTTTAAATCTCTTTCTTGAGTCCTCAAACTTAATGGAAGTGCAATGCTAAACTGCTTAGTGCCCCTTTACTATGTTGTTCTGCCATATATGTAAAAAAACAAAAAAAATGTGTCATTTTGGTGTAAAGCTTGAAAAAGTTTTAGATCCTCCACTGCAAGGGAGCCTGAGCCTTGAGGTGCCTCCTGGTAAAGCGTTTGGTTTACATAGTTGAAAAAAAAAGAAAAGTTGATTTTGCCATTTGTGTAACAGTATAAGAAGTTTCAACATCTGAAATTGTACTTAGGAGTTACATGAGGTGAAGTGAATCCACTAGTTGGCTTCATTCAGATGCGTCATTGCATGAAAAGTGGGGTTTTCTTCCCTGTAAACTGCCGCGCACAATGAGTGTGATTTTATACGCTATAGACAACTATCATCAGGATAAATGAATGAGTCAATTTGCTAAATTCATTCAGTGTTTAATTTTAATTAGAAAGAGACTTTAATTCTCACACAGGCCCAACTAATGACCGCAGTCCAGTTATTTATATACATTTAAATGAAATCTGAGCTTTACTCATGATTAGTTTTGCAAACACTGTTGATTAGGAGGGTGATGATTAATGTAATGGTAAGTATATTCAGACAAGCAGAGTGTGTGCAGGTAGGCAGGTCGGTAGACAGGTAGGTAGGCCAGCCCAGCCTGTGCTTAAAACAGTCCTGCGACAGCCACAGATATCAGCTTTTCTTAATTTTTGTGTCAGAGCATTTATTGATTGCTGTTGGGATGTAAAAATAATTTGAAGCTTCTTTTTTACATGAGCTACAAAGGCAATGTGATTAAAATGAGTAATCAGTACAGAATTTTAAGCTACATTCTTTTAAGTGAATACTTTACATGCAAACATGACACTTCGATCCCTAATAATGCTTAACTACATTGACTACCTTATTTTTTTGTTCAGAAAGTAAATGCCAGTCACTCCATTTGTCCATTTCTGAGCCTATTCAGTTTACTCTTCACTCTTTAGTCTTTTGGAGCCGAATATCAAAAGACCCACGAAGAGCGCCGTTTGGCCGTCATTTTGTTGAAAGGTCCACACAAAATGCACATTTAATGTCAGCGTTTATCTTCTACTCACCTTAGCGAAAATTCAAACAGAAATGCTGGATGAACTGGACATAAAGCAACATGATCATTTTATTTGGCTTATTATTTGTAGTAATATCACAAAAAGCCTCACAAACTGCGCCATGTAGCTTTTAGATTTTTACAAACCCGTTCAAAAAGTTTTTAAGGCATCACCAAGAGTATTTTTTAACCTAAAATTATACATCCGACATTACATATATCTAAAATGTGTCAGGGTCTGTCATTCTTTGGTCGAGACTGAAACATCTCAGCAGCTTTTGTGTGGATTGTCATGACATTTTGAACAGACATTCATGGTCCCCAGAAGATCCCTTTTCATCTAGCACCATCATCAGGTGAAAATATTTTTTTAATTTAATTTCATAACTTTGCCTTTATGACCAAATACCTGCACAACTAGCTAACATTCCCTGCCTCTTTTGTACTTTGTGATAGTGCTAATTAGCAAATGTTAGCATGCTAACACTGGTAAACATGGTGAACATTATACCTGCTAAACATCTGCATATGTGTCATTGTTAGCATGGCTTAACATGGTGACATTAGCTTGTGTCTAAAAGTACCACTGACTGTGCCTAAGTTCAGCTAGTTTCATTTACTGTGGAAGAATTACAGACTCTGCATGTTTCTGGTTGACAAAATAGTTCAATGGCATTTTGAACACAAGTATACTTTACAGTTTCAATTTGATATTTTTAATGTCTTTTCAAATACTTTTTTGTGAGTGATTATGAGTGATTATGTATAATTATAATAATTCACAACTCAAAGTAGTCAAACAAAATAGAAATTATTTATATCACGTAATCAAAGAAGTATTACATGTAATTAGAGAATAAATCATTTTTTTCATTGTCTGTCTCAACCTCAGTTTTTCTTTTTCTCTGGAGTACACACACACATGTCTGACACATACACATTCTCCCTCTGGTTCTGTCTCGATCATTCTCCTGCCACCCTGGAGAGTTCACTGCTCTTGCTGTTTTAACCTCCAACCCGGGTTGTCCATGCTGTGTACGCTGCGTGTCACTCAGTGAACTGTTTGTTTGCCACTCATCGCTCACTGCCCTGTTCCTGTCCCCACACAGCTCCCTGCAGGCCACAAACCACTGGAGTGATTTCACATCACAAGCCCCCGTCTACACAGGCTACATCCCCCCCATAGCAACTTGTAATTTACTCCAGACAAGGCATCTCTGCTCCCATCGGTGAGATAACGCTTTATTCTTCCTTCCCGACTCCCCCTCCCTTCTTCTGTCTCTCTTTTTCCATTCTCTACAGCAGCTTCACTTGCTCTGCATGCAGTGTGACTCACCATGCAAGGTGTTATCAGTGATAATGCTGCATCAAATAAAGCCACTTATTACTTCTCCAGTACGTGATGTATTTACACTTCACAAGCAGCTTGTAATTAAAAGTCAAGATCAGGCATGGTGTTGACTTGTCAGTTTCCCAGTATGCTCCCCTATGCCTCTAAAATCGATACAATTTCATGGACTCTATAGGAATAACGACACAAATGCTGTACAGTCATGAGGACTGAAGTCCCTGTTTGGTTTCATGCCAAAGCAACAGTTGCAAGGAGCAGAATTAAGGATGCTGAAAGTTGGCAGCAACAGGCAAAATACTGAATATGAACACGTGTTGTCACACTGACACTTCAACAAACAACCTCCATTTTCACTCACAACTGTTTCCTCCTATTCTTTCTGTGTCCACTTCAGCCCTGGTCCTCCATGGTTTCCTTGCGTCAAATTGCTTTTGAACCTTCCCTGACAAAACCATTTTTTTCCTCTAAAATCTTTTCTTTAAAGATGTGAAAAAATACACCAGTTCAGTAAGAATAATGTTACTTGCTTCCAGTAGAAATCAACATGTTCTAGACAGAATAAGGCAGGTTGCGGCATTAGAATAAAGTAAGACTTAATTTTAGAAAATACTTTAAAGGAGACCTAAAATGTTTTTCCACATTTTATGACTTAACTACAATGTTACAATGTTGGATGTTTATTTTAAACATGGTCAAAGCTTCAAATAATGAGGTTAAACTATTTTTTAAAAATCCCTGTGAGCCACAACCTGAGATTTCCTCCTGTTCTGAACACTCTGTTTGAACTGCTTTTTCAAAACTAGCTAGACTTTTCTCCTCAGTCTGTCTGTACTGCTCAGCGACAACAACAGCCTGGTAACAAGCTTCAGGTCTTGGTCCAATCCGAAGACAGTGGGCTTTGAGAGGGGGGCCTTGACAGGAGCATCTGCAGCTTGTTTCAGACAAAGGCTGAAATGAAGGCCTTCATGAAGAGCCAGTATAAGACAGAAAATTATTTTTTTGAACTTTGAATCATGCAAAGCTGCCATACTGGAGTCACATAACTACAATATAGGACTGGAAATACACTATAATAGGTCTCCTTTAAACAAGTTGATTAGCACTGATAACAAGTTAAACTATGCTATAACAATGCTATCATGCTGATGTTTAGCAGGTATAGGCGAGTCTCCAAGCAACATCATCAGTGAGATGTGTTTATTCATGGGGAGTGGAAAACAAACCAGAATGAACAAACTAGCTGGTTAACTGAGAGTTCAGGGTTAGCGATTAGCTCCAGAAATCTGGTGAGAGCCCTGCATTTAATATGGTGCAAAGTTGTGAAAGGCTGATAATTTTTACATGTGGTGAGGAATACTAATTTTAAGGTATGACAGCTTACACAGTTACTGTGTATTTATGGCTCTTTAATGGATTGTGTGAACATTTGTCAGACTGTCATACATTTGGTGATCAGTTTGATGTGTATTTTTTTACTTTTTATTTTAATAATCATATATACTGTATTAATACAATTTGTTACGAGTGCCTATTTACATTGCAGTAATCCAGTGTTGTGTTGTTTGTGAACATTTTTTTCAAAAGAACAAATCTCTTCGGTGAACAAACTGAATCACTTCCTGAAATGATACATGCGGTGAGCTCTCAGTCAGTTGCGAGCAGGGGTACACCCACTCACTGAGTGAGTGATTTAAGTGATTCGTTCGCACTTAGCAGTATGAATGGGGTGTGCTGAAGACAGCAAATACACACAGCTGATTCGGATTGCTAACATTTCGCTGCAATGAATGATTCAACGAAATTGGTCTTGGTATGCTATCCAGATATGACATTATCTAGATTGATATTATACGCATAGGCCTTTAACGTTACTATGCTGTTACTGTGCAGTGCTGCACACACACATACACCCACACCCACACACACATACACAATGTTACTGTTTTGAAAGCTATAAGGATAGACACTCAATGAATGGAGCATCTGTGTGCCTCACTGCTAATCTGTAGACTATATAATAAACAAAAAACTTAAACAATATGGGAGAGGGGACAGAGATATATTAGGCAGCTCAGATTTATTTCTTTACTGTACCTAAACATTTTTAGCAAATAGTATGCTTGGCTAACAATTAAAGGTCCTGTGTGTAACTGTTAGGAGGCTCTACTAGCAGGAATGGAATATATTTGTTTTCATTAGTATATAAATAATCATCTGAAAAAGACAGCTTCACCATGTACCGTCACAGATCCTGTAACTGCGAGGGAACAGTGCATGTTCAGTGATTCGTTCACTTTCGTTCACCTTGTTTTAGGAAAATACTTTCCCCTCCTCCCAAGATTTGTATGACTACATACTGTAACATTTAAATGCCATTAAAATGTTCTTGAAAGTGATGGCAATCTGTGCAAGACTCATTACAGTCATGTGCAGAAGAAACCATTCTACTGTACACTCTTGAAGGCATACAAGTGTACAAAAGCCACTTTAACTTTGAGAGATGCATGACCGTCTTCTTTCTTCAAAAAATAAAATAATTCACAGATTCATTTCACGTCTTCTGTGCCCCCAAATGGGTTGTAAACTGTATTTTGTCAGCCCTGTATATTCTTCTTTGTTATCAGTCCCTGCATGCATTGAGAAAAATTGCTACAAGAAAGGCAATTAAATGGACTCCTTGGGCTGTCACTGCAAAGCATTGAGGTCTTTGTTATTCAAGGAGGAGGAACCCAATCTATACTAATGGCTGTGCATGCTAATTATATGTAGGATACTTTTAGTTCCACAGCATATTGGATTACTAAACTCTCATTTAGTGTTGTTTTATGTGGATTATCAATGCAAATACACACCCTAATCCACTCCCTACTTCAATGACCATGCATCACTACAAACTGATGTTAGATATTAGCACTATATAGTATGTGTATATGTATATGTATATATATGTTGCACATATGTTTTGGAACACGATCATGTTGTTTAGCACTTTGATTTATGTGACATGTGGTTATGTCTGTTATAAAAGTATTATATAATATAGAATATTCTTTTTCATTTAATAAGTTATATTTAGTGTTAATATTGTTAAAATTAAAGTGGTTACAACTAGCTATATTAACAACAGATTTAAATTGAACACAGTCTACCCATTTAACCATCCATCATTTGTCGACACTTATATCTAAAGTGTACAACTACAGTTTGCCAGTCTACCTTTCCAGTATGCAATAATAATTTAAGGGAAAAATACAGTGAACACAAACTCCTCATCCCACCCACGGCAAGCAGACCAAAAATACACTGCAGCTGGGTCCCTGTTCAGATACAAACCTACAGATGAGCAGAGCGAGGTGAAGACATGCAGTCATGCTTTCATATTTACCCTTTCCTTCCTACAAATGGCTGTATGAGTAATAATTAAGAGTTACCTCGTGCATCTTAAAATGAACTATTTCATCATTTGAAGAAGTCTTGAGGATTGGCCCAGGCTTACTTAATAGGCCTAAGTCAAATTCTGTTTTTTAGAACATCATACTCAGTGTGTCAGTCTTAGTGCTAAATGTCAGCAAGCAGCTACAATACAAACATGATGATGTCTACCATGTTCACCATCTTAGTTTAGTGTGTTAGGATGTTAACATTTGCTAATTACTGCAAAATAGTGCAGCCGAGGCAAATGGAAATGTCAGTAGTTTTTCAGGTATTTTTTTCATGAATCAAAGAATTATAACATTAACTTAATGACGGGACTAGATGAAAAGGGCTCACCAAACTCATTAGGACACATCTTCTAGGAATCATGATTGTCTGTGCAAATGTTTCGCTAATCCATCGAGTACATTTTGATATTTTTTAGTGGGGACCAAAGTGGTGGACTGAACGATTTTAAGCCTACATGGGGTGAGTGGTTGATACTAAAAATATAGATTTTCAGTAGCGTATTCCACATAAGATTCACTGTCACGTGGGAAGTCAAAGTCTCCATTTCATAGGGTCTTAAGGGCCACCCAAAAGCCTTCCATCACACAAACTGTGACACTGATAGCAAAATGTGTCCTTGTTAGATGATTGTATAAGGAAGTGTGTGTGTGTGTGTGTGTGTGACAGTTGAGAGGTCATTTGCTGACCTTGAAATCCGTCTCTTCAGACAAGATAAGAAGGTGGATGGGAGCAGCAGACAGGAGCAGCACTTGGTCTGGCTTATCCTGCTGTGTGATGTCTGCGGTTAAATGACCAGTTCGCCTACATCAGACTTCAGCCTGACAGGGTGACAGCTTTGCATCAAAGGGTTTAATCATCACAGTTATCGCGGGTAGGTAGCTGAATTTTTCCCCTTTGTGACTGTAGCAGCATCGTTAAGCAATAAACCTGTCAGCAGCCATCATCTTTTGATAGCTGAAGTTAGGTTGAATGCATGTGCGTTGCACGTCTATGCGAACCACATTGAAATCTTTTTCTGTCTTATGTGGTTGGATTATGACAGGGGCAATGGTTTTGCAAGCTGATAATTATTCTTACTTCTTTTCTTTTCTGGTTCTTGTCAACCGGAGAAACTTTGATACAAGCATAAATAGAAGATGTGCCTTTCAGTTCTGAAGAAAAAAAGATTTATTAAATAGCATTGAAAATAAGGGAAATTTCACCCTTTGGGTAGATTTAATAAATGCGGACAGAAACGTCTGAGTGTTTTTTTCTCCTCCCAAGGGGGGCTTGAATTTACAGAGTAATTAGTTGAGTAGAATACACCCTCTAATTTACCCCCAGCCCATCCTGCTCTCCTCTGCAGCAAAGTTTACATTTGGTAATGAATTAAGAGCCTTGCGCTATTAAAAGGGGGTTTTGCTGACATCTCTATAAGCTTAAGATAAGCTGGGCCTAAATCAAGAAAAATGCAGACCAAGCACATTGCAGTCCAAGAAAATCTTAGCGAGAAGAGCTTTCAGCGGAAGATAACAGTAGGTATATTTGCCTTTGCATTACCCATAAAACATCCTGGTTTGTCTTAATTTGAAAATGCTTTTAGAGGGAGTACTACAAAATTAGAAGACTGGAGTCATTTTTGTCGCTGCTTCTTGTATACTTAAGAGATTTTAAATACTGTTGAGTTGTAAAATTATGTAGTTTAGATTATTTTATACCAGTAGGTTATTTGCACGATATTTAATCGATGCTATAAGAAAAGTTGAACTCAAAATCCTCCACAGTGAGTTTCCAATAAAATTCAGCTGATGGTGCAATGTGTTATATAGCCACAGTCTGTTTCTGACACTTTCTTCTTCCTTGGTATTGCTAATACTGTATATACCCTGGAGATGGAAGCTCACAACAACAAAAGAGTAAATGATATTTTGTCTGCTTTTGTGGAAAGTGATTTTTTGCTCTCCAGACAGGGTCCCTACTTTCTTTCACACTAGATATACTGTATATATTCACTTGACAGATATACTGTATATACTGTGTGTCCATCTATTGCAGAGAGGCAAACTTTGACATACAGTACAAGCTGACTTCTGACAGCTGACATCCAATGTGTTCTGGTACCTATTTCTCTTTGCATCACATCTCTAAATCATGAAGAATGCAGCATATACGTCCATACAGCAAGCTGCTTTAGTAAAGTGTTATCACAAAAATCAGTGTAAGATGACTGCAAATTAGCTCCACTGTAGGGGTCAATAAAGTTAATTATTATTTGAAACAAGCAGCAATAAGAGAGATATCTCAAGACTCAATCTACCTTGGAGCAATGACAGTTGGTGGCAAGGAGTTGTTTCCTGGTAAGTCACAGGTTTGATTCACACAACAATCAATCTGTCTATATATCCTTGTTAAAGTACTCTGGATCAAGACACTCAACCCCCATTTGTTAATAAGGGCTCTGCTACCTCTGGCTACAAGTTGTGTGTGTGTGTGTGTTTGCGCCTCAGAGAGAAATGGAATTTGTTGCTAATGGTTGTAATATATGTAGTTTGATAACAGTATGTGCAGCCTGTTTTCCCCACACACAGCTTTATATAGCTATGTCCCAATTCAATACCAGTAATTTTTCTGAGTTAATTGCTTTTGTGGTTTGTATACAAGAAATTAATGTTCTTTTCTATTATGTTCTTTTCTGTGACCTTGGAATGTCACTGCCAATTCAAGTTAAGAAAGAGAAAGCAAAAGATTACCACTTTCCCCCCCAACATGTTTTTGTTTCTCTCAGATCTTCCTGAGGCTGTATCTGCAATTAGTTTTAAGTTTTTGCAGGTGTGAGCGTCTCCTAAATTACTCTGCATTTATGGGATGGATGTCATGTCATATAATCCTTCAAAAGTTTGTTTCAATCTTGCAAAACCTTTTATATTAGATTTCAAGCTTTCAAACGCTGAGATTCAAGTTTTGAAATATGACATAATATTCATCTCATATGCATTGAGGGACAAGAACGTCCACCAGCAGCAGTGTTCATACTACTTGTGGAATTAGGAGCTTCAGGCTTTTCAGCATAGCGCAAGGTCAATTTAATCGGCATATTATAACAGGGCTGTAAAATGAAATGCAGTTTGTAGTTCCCTTCTGCTAGAAAAGTAAATCCTCCAAAACAAGTCACATGACTTAAGTTAAAAAGCATGCTAACTGAGCATCACCGAACAACAGACAGACACCGCTATGCTGCTGAACAGTGTGGAGCGAGATGTTTCCTGCAGGAGTTGGTGAAGACTAAAACAGAGCTAAAAGGAGAGTAAATATTTGATGGCCAGAAACATGACTTGGAATGAATGCTAATATTGCTCCATAACTGCTTGGTGCGTAAATAGGTAACTGTTTGACAAGTTTGACCAATCAACTGAAAAGGTAATATCAAATTTGTGTTCACAACTTGTAACTGCTGCCCCAAATTGACGAACAAGGCTGTTTAAGGATTTCACTGTATGATGTTTCCATGCCTTTAAACTGTACAGTGTATGTGTTTCATTACTATTTGTAATGCAAATGAATTTGGAATTGCTCAAGGATGTGCGTACTGAATGTGAGACTTTGCAGGCCGTTGGGAAGCGTTACTGTCCTTCAAAGTCACTGAATTCTTCTTAGTTCCAGCAGCACTGACCCATCTGTGGAGGGGCAAGCGATAAAAGGATTTCCAAAGCTCAACAGAGGATCACATCATCCTAAGACAGTTCTGATAAGGTTTCATGCTCAAGTTCAGCGCTTTCATTGCACTGATGCAACACAGTGAGTATCATAGTTTACCCACCAGGTGAAAACTTAAAAGAGAGTGTTATTTTTTTCTGGTAATTTCAGAGGTTCTGGGAAAGAGAGACAGTTTTAATACAAATGTACCAGGGCTATGAGTCCTCACGGCAGCGGTTGTAGTTGGTTGATGTGGGGCAAATTTTTAACTATGTTGTATGGACTGCAACTAATTATTTTCCTTATGGATTAATCTTGTCATTATTGTCTCGATTAATCCCATTCGAGAAGCTGGAGACATGAAATGGTTTGGTATTTTTACATGAAATATTATTTAAATGGTTATCAAAATAGTTGCCGCTAATTTTTGCCAATTGATTATTTGACTTACTGTTTCAGCTCTACTTGCACATATTTATAGTTTAATCACTAACAAAATATCATAGTTTATACGCTATGTTTTGTGTGCAAAAATCTTAATTTGTAAAGTCAAGGCATGAAAAGAAAATACTCAAGTAAAGTACAAGGACCTCAAATTTGAAAAACCTCAGTCAGTGCCATGCCATCATGAAATAGATTGAAGTGTTTATTAACAGTGCAGCGTGTATTCCATGTACTGTACATTTCTTAGTGGAATCAGCTCATGAAAAAGCTCAGAGAGAGCTTCATCCCCCTCAAGATCTATAACCTCAGTGTTTCCGTCCTGTTGCTTTTGCAGGAGCAGCTCATTCATGTTTCAGCCACGCTGCTGATTGATCGACCAAATCTGGCAACTCTTCTCAACTCACATAACCAACATGTTATGTGAGCCAGCAGTGTTATGTGAGCTGGAGATTTGTGAGCAATGGTTAAAAAGTAGCTGATGCCAACTAAAAATGTCACTAAATTTATTGCTTGGCGCTTTTCTGATGTTTAGTCACTAAAAGGAGTCTGAAAAGTCGCCAGATGTGGTGAAGAAGTTGCTAAGTTGGCAACAATGTTGCTTGGTGAGCAAGAAGATGAATGAATGTGAGCAATGATGGGTAGATACAGCCATGTTTGTTTATGGCCCCGGTATATGATACTCCTTTTCCTTTCTTTGCACAGCAACAGTTACTGTTGGGGAGGAAAGTGTGCTGTACACCAGTCACATTAGGTCTTTTGATAGAAGTCAAAACGTCATTTAAAGATTGAGTTTCTTTTTTCTCTGTCAATCAAATCTTCACGAGCTGTGGTCCACATCACCATGTGCTTCTACATTTTCATTGCAAATGCATTTAAAAAGAACAATGTTCATATGCAACTATTTCGCATTTGCTGAATGTATTTTAGATGAACTGTTGCCACCTCGATCAAGTTTTTGACAAATGCATCACCATACGTTCATATTAACATTTTTAACAGCAACATTTTTCATTTGTTTTCCTTAGATATCCAGTCGTGGCAATTAAAGCCTAATTAAGGTGTTCATGGTTATGTTAAGGGAGCTAAAAGTACTTGCGTGAGTTTGGGAAAATATTGTAAACTTGGTTAAATGCCTCAATACTAGATATGTGTTTTTGCTAACAGGCCATGTCCATCATGGAACAAGCTGAATATCAGGCTGTGGGTACACAGAGAGTTAATTGTGTTCTTTTCAGGGGATTTGTTTAAAATAATAATAAGGTAAAATAGTGTCCTGTGCTTTATGTTTGCCTGCATTCCTGACATGTTGCACATTTATTTGAATAAAACATGATGATTAACTGGCATTTCTCTTTTGGCAGCTTAAAATTGTTGAAACCTTTCTTTCTTTTTCACATTCTCAACAGAAAGAAGCCACCTTTATTTTGGAGACCCTAAATTTTTATAAGGCTTTAATTGGCTGGTCTAACATAATTAATTATCAGCCATTCAACCAAATTTTTTGCTCGTGAAAGTTGCAGGCTAACTGGAGTGATTTAAGGCCTTTCATGCACACTGCTAAGTGCTTTTTTTGTTTGCATCTTTTAATCCCTACGGGGATGACAGGTTTATCATTAAAATGATTTTGTCTGTTGCACACAGTCACCATTTTTGTATTTGTAACAGTCAATACAGTGTAGGACTTGGCAAACTACAGTACATACTGCAAACTGGATCAAATAGAATAGAAAAGCAAGGATTCATAATTACTGCCTTTAGAATAGAGAAAACATTTTGTTTTTGTTTTGTTGCTTTCCCCCCCCCATACCTCAGGTTATGAATTTTGATATAAATTCCCTTTATTGTATTCCTGTTTTCCTCTTACTTAAACAATTTCTTACATTTCCAGAAACACATTTCCATAAACATGTAATCATTAAGTCTGTGATTGCCCACACCTTATTTGTTTGTCCTTTGTTTGCATCATTATTTTCCATTAATGCACAGATGGATGCATTCAAATGAAATTAGCATGCCCTCGCATAGGCACGAGCTAAAACAACAGCTCCCGTATTCTCCTTCAGCTTATTATTGCAAGCTGTCAGGGGCTGTGTTGTGGGGCGACACTGTAAAATTGTTTTTCTAAGGAAAATGCTTTCAAATGTAGAAACATTTATGTAATCCTTGTTTCATTTGCATATGACGAGTAGTTTGTGAGAGTGG
The DNA here is from genome assembly GCF_014851395.1 of Micropterus salmoides. Taxonomy (NCBI): domain Eukaryota; kingdom Metazoa; phylum Chordata; class Actinopteri; order Centrarchiformes; family Centrarchidae; genus Micropterus; species Micropterus salmoides. The sequence continues at coordinate 24,923,366 of NW_024041151.1, read as the reverse complement.
GAGTGAAATCACTCTACAAAATGATTGTGCGCTTCCCTCAGGGGGATTCAGAGCTTGACTCCTACCACCCTTTGACTGTGGAAATAGATTGATGTCTTTGAAATGCCCTCACAAATCCCTTTTTTTCCCCCGGAAAGATTTGATGACAGTGTTACTGCATGTGACTTGAGATGCAGGCTTTCACTGATAGTCACGCCACTTATTTTGACATCAAACTATTTATTTAGGTGAAAATGTGGAATGTATTTCATTATTTTCGGCTCAGCATGGTCTAGTGAAAGCACAAGCAGAGATGGATCTTGCAGCATATCATTAATCCATGAATGAGTGTACATATTTTTGCTAATGACAGTGAAAGCAAAGCCCCAGGCTTATCCTGCTGTCACCCACTTCAGGATCTGCTGACTAGGCTTTTTGTGTTTTATTTTATATTTTCTTCATCAGGTGTCGAGGGCTGGAGAGATGTTTGCTGTTCTTGATCTTGGCTGAAAATGTACAATAAGCGATTCTTGGAAAAGTGTGATTGTTTGTACTTTGTACTGTCAGCACGTACGGTATTTAACTTTAAGAGGGGAGACATTTGTCTTCCCAATTGTATATGTCTTTTATTGCCAGTGGTTTTACAGATGTTATGACAGGCCTTGTAAACTGAACAGTCACATTCAAAGCTCTTAAAGTCCTCAAAATAACCTGTGTTACTTCAAGAGCGTACTGCCAAACATCCAATAAAAATGGAATCTCAGATACTGTAAAAGGCCAGAAATAGCAGAGAAGTGAATTAAAACTGCAATAAATTTTCTTCATTCCTGCAAGCATTTGCAGTGTCTCTCACCAGGTCAACAAAAATATTTAGAATACTTTGCAGAATCATTAAGACAGGCTTTGAGACTTTAGGAAGTTAGTGACAGTTTTAAAGAGAACATGGTTTTTCTGCATAGTAGTGATATGAGATATTATGCATTTACTTATACTTCAGTACTTTTTTTTTGCCCGGTTGTGTTACTGCTCTTTCATAGCAGACTATAGCACGCTGTTTTATCAATAATGATCTGTAATGATACAAATGTTGTTGTTTGTCCCGGAAGAAGAAATCTTTCTGTGTTGCTCTATTCTATCTTATCATCTTTTCTCACTTTCTTTTTCCTGAATGTCATGTTCACAGGTTGTCATTTGTCACTTTAAATTGGTTGACAGTGTTAAAAGGGCAGGCCTTACGTAATATGAGCTGGTGCAGGTAGTACTGGTTAAAATAACATGATAGATTACAGTTTTTGGTTTCTTTTTTTCTAAGTGGTTCTACCATTTATCTGTGTGTGGAGTTCAGGAGTGAATATAGGATGAGGAAGTTAATGTCAAAATCTAAAAAATCTTACAGGCAAAAAAGGGACTAAAGACACGTTACTGATGCTAAACCAATAGTTGGTACAATTTATCAGTATGTCACAGTTGTCTGTATCAATTAGACTTCTGCAGCACACCCACAGCACACCCATCCAAGAGGACAAAGACAGAACAGTTAACAGCAGCATCAGTCATCGGGAAGAAACTCAATGTATCACAAAGGGATCTAAAACAAAATTGTAATCTAGTATTCACCATGTTTCTAGCCCGACACTTTCTAGTTGTGACAAACATAAAATCAGTTGATCGTTGAATGCTTTCTGGTACTCTGTGAAGGTTTTACAAATATCGGATTGTTTCGTCCATTTGTTTAACCTCTTCTATTGGCCATTATCAGACACATTTGCAGCATCAAGGACTGCCAATTGTGTTTATGTATTTTGCCTCATTCTTAGTGCATACTTAAAATACTTGAAATAGCAGTTTGTCAGGACATATGGACGGACCATTTTGTCTTGTGGATCTTGAAAAAGGTACAATATTTGAGAAAGTGTGGTAAGTTTTGCACATGACTAACATTGAGTCTGTTGACATCTCCAAGAAAATAGAAAAATGAAAACACCATTCAGTTTTGGCAGTATGTGCACACTTGTTTGGATGTTGTTTGGATGTTTGAAAAAAGGTGAAGAGGCAAAAATCCATAGCCATTTCATAAACTATCACTAAGCCACTGAAAGGTAAAGGTGACTAAGTCAAGTTAAGATGAGAGCAGTGCTTTCAATTCTGTTTTAATGCAGTATTTTCCATCATTTTTCATGTTGGCCATGTTAAAACGTGTCAACATTTTAGCATCTGCCTTCCTTCCAAAGCTGTGCCGGTGAGCTAAACCAACCACATGGCATCTTTCCCTCTACAGCTATTTTTATGTTATACTTTCACAAACACAACATGACAGGTATTTCCAGCCTGCAACAATGACCACTGGTTAACACCTATTAGCTGCCCACTCTTTTGGCAGTGAAGATGTAACAGGATACATGCTACTGTTGTTTCATTTACCACATGGCGACTGAGGAAGGCAGGTGCCAAAATGTTTAGTTGTGTGATTTTTTCCCCCCACATCTGAATATGAAAAAGATAAATGAATTTCCATGAACTGAATTTAAGCACAATCTGTTGATTTTGGAAATGATATTTTTGAAGTAATTAGGCCCGAACTCAGGCATTGTATTCATGATTTTCTTCCAGTTGAGAGAGTTTACTGTTTTATAAACTTTGTTGCCATAGATGCAGGCAGCTTTAGGGTGTTTTGTGTTTTTTTTTGTTTCATGAGTTTGAGCTGGCTTGAGGCTGTCCACAACAAACTACACAAAAATTGATTTTCATTTAAATATTTGTCTTTTAAGTCACTATACCCAAATGAGGTAACACAATGCTGACTGACGAAAGTATTGCAATATTTATATATTTGAGGTATTACAAACTGGGTGTCTGTGGAGACATACCTGGGAAAAATGCTGTATTAAGTCAATTATGGAAAATTACTGCCTGACTTTATTAAAACCACAATAGTTTGTTTTGCTGCAACCAGAATTCTGTGACCTGTACTTTTAAACTGCATGTGCTGTTACTACCAGCCAGGTGACAGAAATCTTCAGCATTGCAATTTTAAGGACATGCAGAATACAAAGTCTAAGCAAGGAACCTTCACCTCTCCCCTCATCTCCTGTAATGCTGTCACTGTCAAATACAACAGAGTGGTATCATGAGGACACGGCACTACATATGCAGGGGGATTTTTACAGTTAAGTAGTACAATTATGATAAGTAACATAAATATTGAAAATTGTTTGGCGAAGTAATTTATGCCTAAATGATAGCATCAAATCTGCCACATAATTGTATTGTTTCTAACATCGTAAATTGTCATGTATTTGTAATTGAACTGTATTTAATAGAAGACTGTGTAGAAGATTTTTTGAGTCTTGGTGTCTCACATATTAATAATAATAATAATAAAACATAGACAGGTCAAATGAAAATCTGTGTCACACACAGTGGTGTGCACCATCAGTTACGGTATAACAGAGGTCCGTGTGTGGTGAATTTGTAGCAACCTGTTATCATTTGCACATGATTTAATGAAGGTCAACAATGTGGATTGCCCTAAGTGGCTGTTCTGCCAGTGTATGAATGTGTGTGAAAGTTAGTTTCTGTTTGAGCACTTATATCAGTGTATAAATGTGAGTGAATGGTGAATGCAGATGTAGTGTTAAAGCGCTTTGAGTGGTAAAAAATACTAGAAAGGCGCTATACAAATACGGAGCATTTACATTTACATCACTGCTGCGCTCTGGCGGGACACATCTCAAATAAGAGGTTGCAAATATATCAACATACATGTCCTGTTGCCTTCAGACAGCTGCAGGGATTTAATGAACTGAAGGAGAAGCTTTTCATACAGTATAAAGCAGAGTGGACAACAGATGTTGTAAGAATCACTCAATTCAAGTTCAATTGTTGATAAATATAGGCTACTTTACCAATGTTCCTGCTTTAAATATATTTTTTATTTGCAATTTATATGCATCAACTGTTTAACTATAATAATTTGTTTACACTTGAAACATTGTTCTGTTATTGCTGCTCATTTGCTCCAAATATTTAGTTTGTTCTTAATGATAAAATCACCAAATTGCCGCCAAAAACAGACATGGTTCTGAGACGTCTATTCTCAGTGCTGTGACTAAGACCAAAATTTTACCAAAATACCAACAACCCTCTTTGTGCTGCTTCATTTGAATGAACCCTGCACCTGTTTGCACCTCTCCTCCCACCTATGGGCAGAGGGACAAAGTGAATTTCAAGTTTAGGAAAATACCAAATTGTAGAACCCCCACGAATATAGGGTTCATTGTTGCAGGATCATTTATTTTTTATCATCATTGTTAAATTCCATTATTATTATTATTATTTATTTTTTTTATTTTTTTGCACATCAGTTGGCTGCACACGTATTTCCTTCTGCTGTAGCTTACTTGTAAATGTAAATGTAAAAAAAAAAGCCTGTGGCAAGAACCACAGGCTAAAACCACTCTGGACAGGTCAACACTTCACGGCAGTACTCTATTCATTAAAGAAATAAATTAAAATATGATGAAAATGTGCTTTTTCTCTGTCTCGCTGTGGGGTATTTCATAAAAGCCGCTTTGCAGGGATTTTCAATGCCTTTGAACTTTTCTAAAATCAAAGCAACCACAGTCTCTCTCTTTGCTTATTACTTTAATCTAACCTGGCAGGTAAGTCTACCCAATTACCATTTTTAATAAATAATTCCCAAACAAAACTGTAAATACATTAAGCTTGCCAACAGTAGCTTCATCCTTTCCCCCAATTCCTTTACACAGCTGACAATCAAAAGTGGGAAAATCAATAGTGGGAAATCAAAAACAAACAAAAAATTCCGAAACCAGGAGAAGGGTTCAAACTCTAGTCTCAATCCCCCACAAACATTTATCTGCATTGCTGACAATGTTTATGGTACTGACATAATTCTCCTATAGAGTATATTAATGTGCAAGAATATATCGATCCATAATAAACATTTATATAAATATGGTGTTTAATTACACATTACTACATTAGTAACTTCAGAAATTGTTTGGAAACAAAAAGTAGCAGTTATATCATAAAAAGACTTGTGTATGAGGTGGTGATGCAATCTGAGTCAGTTAACAGATAAAATTATGCTGGAGTTCACATGCCAACACTGACAGATTCATCATGACGTGAGTCACAGAGTTAGCTTCATCTTTTTTTGCACACAAGTGGATTACAAACAAAGAGAGATCAAAACATGAAATGCTTCTTGTGGTGTCCCTTAGCTTGAAATATGTCGTTATTTTGGCAGGAGGCAGTCGCTGTGTTAAGCTGTGCCCACCATCCCCTCCAGGCTACCGGGAATTCCTCTGTCCTCCTGTTTCTCTCGAAAAGAAAATCAAGCACACATAAGTAACTGTATGCATGTACATGTGCTTTGTTTATTTGCAAGCTTGCGTGTCAACTCAAATGTGTGTGTGTTTGTGTCTGTCTTTTGCTTTGTGTGTCCTTCCATTCTGTCGTTTTCGTATAGATATGATTCCTGCATGCCGAGAAGCCCTTGACCTTTGTATTGCCGATGCGCCAGCGATAGCCATAGACAGTATATGGACAGTCTCATGAAGGCGATATCACAGGAACAGAATTTCTTTGAACTGGCACAAACACCTACTTGGACTCAAGGATGAATTTATTAGAAGTTAGTTATCCAAAGGTCAAGATCACTGTGACCTCAGAATGACCTTTCTAAACATGTCTCTGGCCATAACTCAAGTTGATGTGATGTTAATAATGACAAAATTTCACACCGATGTTTAATGGGATACAGCGAGGGAGTCATGACATTTTTTACCCTTATTTATCATAATGTGTGGGGAAAAAAACTTTATTTAGCCATTTTTCAACACCATGACTCAGGAACGGAAGGGTGGATTGAAGACCATGTTCAATCATTGGTCGGACACTGATTAGGTGACACTTTTGACTCAATGGTCAATTGTTATTGTGACCTCAAAAGTCGTAATTTAAGAATGAATTTTGCGATTCCTGAATTCACACGTATGGTGACCGAAACATGACAATGAGAGAACAATAACTATCACTGTACAACTGTAGGAGCTGCTAGCCCACAAAAGAAAAGAGCTCAACTCCTCGTTTCTGTGCTCTGTAACATTCTCAAACACAGTCATGGAAATGCTGTGGATCGAAAGATGACTAGCTAGACTAACTAGAAATAGCAACATTGCAAACAACTGCTGGTGTTAAAAGGATGAGCAGCATCCACAAGCAAAACCCAGTGTTAAAAGATGGCGTGCTCAGAGTGGGAGGTCGCTTGAGGGGAGCAGCCATGCCACAAGAAATCAAATTCCCTCTCATACTCCCCAAAGATTCACCTGTATCCAAACTTATTCTAAGAGACATTCACGAAAAGACAGGGCATGGCCGAAGGAACCACAATCTCTCAAAACTCAAAAAGAAAATTACTAAAAAAATACTGAATGGTCAAAGCAAATTCAACAGCAATAAAACAATCAGTGAATGTGTGATTTGCAAAAGGCACAGAGCAAAAGTTGAAGAGCTAAAGATGGCAAACTTGCCACTGGAAAGGCTTGAGCCAGATTTACCTGCATTCACCAATGTGGATGTTGACTATTTTGGCCCCGTCGAAATTAAAAGAGGACGTTCTACATTGCCCAATAACTACCTTTTCCAATGACCCCAGGATTTGAAGCCTCTCCCCCCCAAATTTCACCTGGTCAACACCAAGCCCATCCTGCCACCTGGAGTCTTTGACAAGGCCATCGGAAGCAGGTGCAGTACATGGCAGACATATTTTCAAAGCGATGGAGTCAGGAATATTTACCCCTCATGCAAGAGAGGCAAAAATGGTGTAAACCTGGTCGTCAATCCCTCTGCTCCATGTGGCGCCTGGATTTTGAGAAGATTTTTGGAGGTCAAGGCAGAATCTAAAGGATTAGTGCGAGCCAATAACCAACATCTGCCTCCTGCTAGAAAATAAACATTAATGTTAGCAGCAAATTCCTGGCTTCCCCTGGACTGTTAAGAATGGTAACATTATGATGAAAACAAAGCGGTCACTATGTAACGGAAGCCAGCGAGGCTGTGTAGTGAGTAAAACCTCACTCCCCGAACACCCTAAGAAACGCACTGGTGACTGATGCTACAGTCAATGTGGTTTAGCCTCCTTGTCAGTGTGTCCGCCTCCTGTACCCAAGGTCAGGCTCTACCTCATCCATTCTGCCTTTTGCTTCCTGCACGATTCTTTTTTGAGCTTCATCGGAATCATGTGACTGCAAACAATATAATCAGTTAATCGTGAACCTGTGGGTGAGTGAGTGAGTTTAACCTACAGCTCAGAGAGGCTTCACATCTAAAAATGCCAGGAAAAAACAAAAGCACCACATTTTGTGTAGCTGTACTCTATATAATACACATTATACATATTATTCAATTCCTTCCAAGTATTCACTACATAAATTATGAGTCTGGAATGACATATGTAAACTTCAACTTGACTGGGAGGCGGTGGCATACAAACGTGGGGCGGTAATTCTAATTTTTCTCTAAAAAGCTGGTGGCAACCTCTGAAGTGCAGGTTAGCAAGCCTAATGTTTATACAGGATTAACATCCGAGAGAACAAAGGATCTCTGGGGGCTGCTGCCTGCTTTCTGGCCAAGACAGCAGGCAGATGAGGTGACAGCCAGCAGCCGATTCATATTGAACATTATTGCCCACAAACATAAGCACTATTTTTTGCTGGGAGAATTATGCTTTTTATTGTGTGTGTGCTGGTTTGTATGTTTATATGCGCATACAGATGGGCTAAAATGGAATGAAAATAGTGACATTAAACATTTATGGAAAATATGAGATAAAGCATTAGGTTTTAGGCCCAGGATACAGGGGCATGTTTCACCCTTGTGTCATCTTCAGGTCAAATTTGACCCGTTTTCAAATGTTTTTGTCTTAAAAATATGGTTTTCTTTCATGTAATTACACAAAAATAACATGAATAGTTTCACACTACGCTCTTGAAAAAAACACAAAACAAAAACACTACTTCCATTGAATTGTGGGTATTTTATTCAAATTTGTAACACCTGTGGTCTACCAACAAGTGCATGGTCAACGGGAAGACAACACAAGGGTTAGTACCTGTAGGACAGTGCAGGTAGTCTCCTAATCCTCAGGTGACCATGACCAACAGAGGAAAAGTAAAATGAAATGATTAATGCAATTGATTAGAAACTTGCAAAAATGAAAAAGAATAAATAAATACTGATTCATTTTTAAATACGGCAGTTCTAACAGTAATTCTAACAGTTATTTGACTATGATTTCTGCACAAAATTCAGATTTCTTTGTATTTCAAAGAAATCTACTTACTTGCTGATAATATTGCAAAACAGAAATAACATTTGTATTGTTTAATATATAAACTGTGTTATTTTTATTTGATCACGTAGCGCAATTAGTTTATTTTCTGTTGAAGAAAGTGTTTCATGTGCACACTCAAAAGCTTGAGTTTTTTTCAAGATCTATTTAGAAAACCACATTTCCTCCCCTAATTAGAGACACCCATCTCACGGGATGTACGTCATGCGGAGTATTTCAGTTCATGTTCAAGTTGTGCTCTGCACGTTGAATCACTGAATTATGAAGGCCAATCCACTGCTTAGGAAATTATAATCAAGATGGAGAAGCATGTTAATGAAGAGGCAATCACTGGGTGAGTGCGTTTTGTTGTCACGGTTTTCTCCATAGTATTGACATCACTGAAATGTACCGTACAAGACACCCAACTTCTAACAACACAATAATTTCTTTAACTGTTATTTACTATTCACTACTTGATTATGGTAATGGCTTTGATTTGAAAGGCAGTAAGTGTGTCTTCTGGAACGGGGGAGAAGGAGGAGTATGAATGATAATTCTGTGTAGGGAAAATAGATGCATAAATAAAAGTAAAGTAGTGGGCTTCGAGATGTATATTCTGTCAACATGTGAATGTTGTTGTTGATGCTCCTTGAGAGAAACAAACAAGGGACCAGATTTATTCCAAATGAACGATTAAGAGCATTGATTTTACCAGAGCCACAACAAGACAATGCACTCAAGCTTCATTATTTTTTGAGCTGCTGTGAGATCATGCGCACATTCAGGGCAAAAGTGCCGTAGATGTAAACATTTCTTTTCCAAAGTTTGTTTTCTCTTGAAGTATTATTTTTTTTAAAAACCACATTTGTTGGTGTATTCAATCAGCCGGTTCCTCCCTGGTCTTTTCCACTAGTTACTTTTTAAAGTGGTACTAAACGGCATTGTTTCCCCTTAAGTGCATCCATTCTTAAAAGATCCAAAAAATGCCTCCAGAGTGTAGGACAGGGCCAAATGTGGTTTATTGCCCAGGCACAGTAAAAGTCATTCACGTGTCCTTGCAGAGAGGTGGTGCTGGAAGAGGTGACATAGCGGCTGCTTGTGGATCTTGGGTCCTACAACACAACCAGTTCAACCAGTTCCCTCAGATGTCATCACAGTCAAGACGGTTTGCAATTGGTCACAGATCACAGATTCGCATGTCAAAAGTTCACTAAAGCTGAACTCTGTGTGAAAGTACTGTGCATTTTACTCTGCAAGCCAATCCACTTATTGTGGCTGTTCCATTAAAATGTATTATTTCGAACAGAAATGTTGCCATTAAAAGTGTTGATGTGATCGAACCATCCCCACTCTAAGGCTGAAATGATTACCCAAGCAACTTTAGTAATTTGAGACAGAAAACAGCATCTTCTACTGTGCGGAGTCACTGCCCAAGCACTGAGCTGGAACAATTTTACAAAATATTTTTAAAACCTACTGACTCATGAGGCGGGTGAAGTGGAAAAGTGACTGGCAATGGATCATTTTAAAGCAGGGAAAGAAGTTCACTTCAGTCTTTGTTGTCTCACATGGATAATTTGGCTGGCAGCATGGCAACAACAAACTAAAGCAGACTCCTGCACCAATAAATCAGTTTACAAAACAAATTTCACTGATTAAAAAAGCAATGTCATTTAGAAAGAGTAAACACATCGTACAAATAAGGCAATAAGAAACAGTAAGTAAAAACAAATTAGTAACAGAAATTACAACAAGTGAACCCAGCAAAAAAGACCAAGTTTAAGAACACTACATGTAACTTCAAAGGGGGCAAATGAAGTGATTTTATTGCATGTACAAAAAAGGAATGTCTGAATTTATTGCACCTGTGGCCCTGGGGAGTCTTTACCTCCACCCTGGAGGAAGCAGAAAAAATGTCTGAGTGAGGACTGCTGCTCACTGATTATTTTACTTTCTATCTTTATCAACTTGTTTAATCCATACCATGCTATGAGACCAAATTTTATAACAGACTGAATGAAATACTTGTAATATAAGGTCCTCAATTTCCTATCAATATTAAAAACATGAAAACCCCCTTAGGAATTACAGTTGTGGGGTTATTTATTTATTTTTCTACAGATAGCGTCTGTCTTTGTGTTGAAATTCAAGTAAGAGTCAAGCGTCTACAATGCTTAGATTGTTAGCAATGTTGCACTTACAGTAATACAATGGAGTGGCCTAAATGTCATCTCTTTCTTATAGTTGCCAGACCACTAGTGGTTAAAATATCTTACATGTAGCAAATAATGACTCTGTAATGTGGTGGATGGAGACAACTGCCTGCTACTGTAAGCAGGGTTCATAAGAGTAATTAGATTGAACCTTACAGTAAATCTATTTTACAAATAAAACAATTCACTAAAAGAGGCGAAGAAGCTCCGTAGATTGCAGAATAGAGTGATAATTCAATCTAATTTCAGTAGTACTGACATAAAGGAGTCATTTTATTAAGTCTTCACAAAAAATATATTACATAATATATTTCAGGAGCAATTGCATTCACTCTTAACTTTACAGTAGTGCAGTTTGACATTTTACAAGGTCAGTTTTAGATTGTGAGAGCAACCCAACCCCATTAGTGTGACAATCATGCTTTGACATACTGTTCACATTACAAACAAAATCCAATTCTCTAACCTTAATGCTGTAGATTAGATGGTATCCATAACAACAGCCAAAAGCTTTCAGCTTCTAGACAGTGCTATATCTAGCATCAAATGGAAGAGACTACGCTCATCCACACGTCTCACTGTGCCAGTTTTTTCCTGTCTTGACAGCATCTACCGCTGACATCTGAGATTAGAGCTGTTTTCTCATGTACTGAGCCATCCTTGGAAACATACAGTGTTTATGTTTCCATTCTTTCATCCACTACTTCTACCCTGCACTGGGAATTTTACGATGCACAAAAGCATTTTGTGAGGGCTACATTTGAAGTCTCATCATCTTCCAACCCTCACAGGACGCTATTCAATATTAAATGGTATTAAATATTTCATTGTCACTTGCTCTGTCATTGACACTAAGTTATGGCTTTGTGTCAGCAATTGTATGATGGTACAGTAAAACCAAAATCCAGTGGTCGCTAAGTAAGTCCCATTTTTATCACCATGTTAAGTTAAAAATGGCTATGTGGAGCTGGAATACTGGAAGCTCTGTGTACTTCTGTACTTAATAAAGGGACCACGTGTAGTTTTCAGTGGCCTCTAGCACTGGAGTTTCAACCACTACATTTTCCACGCAGGCTCGAACTAAAGAGCGAGCCAAAACAGAGACATAACAATAGACTACACCAAACAAACTGCTGGAAGCTCATGTAAATTCCTACTGCAATGTAAAGGCAATATTTCAGCTTGACCTTGAACTTATCCATGCTGCGTTTAGACGACATGATACATAGCTAAAATTTATTGGATGATTACGAAAACGGTATGTGAGCTAGACTGAATGTTATAAATAAGATTGTTGCCAAGCTTTAGTATAACAGTTAGACTGTAAGTAAGTAAGTAACGTTACTGTAACTTACTGAATGGGTCTACCTCTGCATTGTTGTCCTGCACTGTTATGTTGCATCATTGTGTGGGTCACATAAGTTACGGCGACAGACCAGCGAAGAAGCTGTGTACCTTAGTATCTGTAAAACAACAATAAATCTAAATTGAATGTTACAAAGCAAACCAGGCAGATCCACGCTAATGTAGCTGGCTGTCCCTGCCTTGCGTCATTGTAGGCTAATATAAACAAACCGTTAAATATTTTTTGCAGGCTAAAATCAACTCTTGAAATAATATCAGTACATAAGATAGTAATATGGATCGCGTTAGCTAGTGAAGTAATGTGGCAAACGATAACGTTACAACTATAGTATTTTGCATTAACATTACATTTTAAAGTTACATGTATGTTTGGGGCAGCAGCAGCTCAGTCCTGGGAACAGGAGGGTCGCCAGTTCAAGTTGCGGGGTCTGGACTGGTAGCTGGAGACGTGCCAGTTCACCTCCTGGGCACTGCTGAAGGTGGCCTCGCACCTCACCATCACTAACAATAATAACAGAGTGAAAAAACATTGAATTTCCCCTTGCAGGATTAATAAAGTATATTATAGATTATTTACTTTATGGGTTGTGATGGCACAGTGGATAAAAAACATGCCTTTGGTGTGGGAGATACAGGTTCAAGATTCAAGATTTCCTCATTGTCATTCTACAGTGCACTCTAGGACGAAATTATGTGCAAAGTTCACAGATTAAAATACATCACAGGAATAATTTAAAAAACACCATAGCAATATATCTGTACAGTGTGTAAGCATGGAAGAAGGGCTTAGTTGTTTGGTTCTCCTCGTTGGTGTAGTGTTCTGTGCTTCAAACCTACCAAAGTAATCGTTTAGGTTGTTGAGAAATCCATGTTGTCGTCGCAAGACTGGGGAGCAGTCCTGTAATCAGTGACAGTCTGAATTCCCTGACACAGTTTCCTGGTGTCTCTGTGGTTGTGAAAGTGACCCTGGATTTCATGTCCACTTGCCAATCTAATTGCTTTGTTCAGATTGGCTCTTACCTGAGAGCAGTTGCATCACCAGATTTGAAGAGAGTTCCGGGTTTTAAGCAGGGCCCGGACCTCTATCGTCATCTACAGTTTCTGGTTTGCCCGGACTGTGATGTTTTTTGTGAGACAGACATCATCCATGCGCATATACTGATAAGACATCAGCAGTGGTGGAGGAAGTGCTCAAACTCAGTACTTAAGTAAAAGTACAAATAACTAGAAAAAAATGTACTCTAGTAAAAGTAGAAGTACAACATTAACTACCCTACTTAAATAAAAGTAAGAAAGTACTTGCTTTTAAAAATACTTAAAGTATTAAAAGAAAGTACTTGCCTGATATGTTGCTCATTACAACGATCTATATTTTAATTAAAACATAGTAGGGACCATTTTAATAAAGAATGCTAAAGATGATGCTGGTAATAATTGCAAGAAATCTGGAGAGGTTGTTGTTTACCCGCTGTGGCACAGTTCATACTCAGACTTACAATTTAGTAGATAAGAGGTTATCCTCCAGGTTTGACCTGCAGAGTTAAATGCCATTAAGCAAAAACAACAAAAAAGACTGGTTATACCTTTAAAAGATTTATTTAACTGTAAAGCAGCCATCTAATGTAAATCATTGTGAATCAAGCCATCTGTTGAAAATCAAACACACTACTCTAATTAAGACAAAGGTAGGTCTTTTAATTAGAAAATGAGAATGAATGAATGTGAAATGAGAATTTAACTACAGCCAAACCTTAATGACAAAAAACAGCTAGTAGAAAGTAACATGCAGTTATGTTTAAGGACTAAGCCTACCTGTAAACATTTTTATTTATTTCACTGCATAACTGTGTGTAGCTTAAAATTATTTTAAGGTATCATGTCAGTAAAATGATTTATTTGTGCTTAATTATTCTTAATAATTCTCCAGGACATTTGATTGCATATATTTCAACTCTACCATATTATCAACCACCACTGCGTCAACTCCTACAAGTCTAAAATAAAAAAATCAATCTGGTATCCATGGACATTTGGAGCCTTTCAAAATCTCCACACAGTTTCTTAAACCACACATGTCATTATCACCAGAATTTCTCTTTCAGCTTCAGTAAAAGTTTTTTGAGTCCAGTCTGGCTCGTTTGGGACAGAAGATCTGTCCTGCTGAACTGAACAGTCTTTCTCAGGCTGCAGAGACAGGTAAGGGTGTGTTTACCTTTAGAGACAAACTGCACACTGCAGGCACTGACTTGAGTACATCCATAGTAGCTGTGCTGGCCAAGTACACTTGTAGCTGTCTGGCGGTCTCTGGTAGTTCTCCCCCTCTCATGACCCTGAGAGGTTACCTGGGGATTGCACTGGCTCCTGTTCCAAGTGGGTCTTGATGTAGTCCATGCCTACACACAACAATTTTCATTAACAACAAATAAATGAAACATTTTGTTTTTTAAGAGTACTGTGTTTGTCTCCATAACCAGATGTGACCATTATGACAACCGGGCTAGGGTCATTTTACTCCCGAGTGAATAGAGTAAAACAGTTTTGATCAAGTTTTTGGATCAGTTGTTAGATTTGTTTATGATCAGAAGCTGTTCTTTGCAAGGTTTAATTAGAGAACCTCCACTACTGTTCCTGTACAACAGTATTCACAACTGTACGAGTCTGGCAGTTTAAAGAACAATTTGACAAAATGACTTACGCAGTTTTAGCAAGTCCTCATTGCTTGTCCAGGATGTATGAAACTTTGGAAGCAAAACTGCTGCTGCAACCAGTTCAGGGTCAGCAAGCATGTGTGGTCAAGCTTCACAGTTAGGAGGGTTATGGTGGGAACCAGCCATCCCATATGGACATCCTCCTCTGTCTGCATTATATTCAGTGCTTTGGAGATTGGGCTCAAGAAAGCAAGTTCTGCAGGGCTGAACCTACCTACCTATCTAATATCATACAGAATATCACACAGTGATAAAATATTTCACATACCTAGATGTGCCTAGACCTAGTATTAGTAAGAACTATTTCATAAGTTAATACTGAAGGTATATTGAACACTGCAACATGTATACGCAAAATGTTTATGCAAGATAATGTGTTTGGGAGCATAAAATATTTCAAATATGAAATGCTAGTTTATAATCCTTGAGAAATAGACTAGAATATAATGCTCCGTTGTGGTAA
The DNA here is from genome assembly GCF_014851395.1 of Micropterus salmoides. Taxonomy (NCBI): domain Eukaryota; kingdom Metazoa; phylum Chordata; class Actinopteri; order Centrarchiformes; family Centrarchidae; genus Micropterus; species Micropterus salmoides. The sequence continues at coordinate 24,908,279 of NW_024041151.1, read as the reverse complement.
CTGAATGTAGGTTTACATGATTAACCAACTGCAATAAATATTACTATATCCATATATTAATTATATACTGATTGTATAGTGTGTATATTGTTGTAAGTAAGAAGGCTTACTGATTCTACTTTTATTGTATTTTGGTATTTTGGATAAGTTGCCTGCACTGAGAGCCTGCACTCCCTTTCAATCACCTCTGCAGCTTTGGTGGAGCAAGCACTCATGTTCCACAGTGCTGCACGCAAAGTATTTTTGTAGATCTCCTTTGAGTTTGCTTTTGTGGCATCCACTTTTGAGATCAGGTTAAGAAGATGACAAGCACAACGGTGATGCTTTGGAAGCTGATATTCGGAACAAACATCTTCTTCATCAATGAGAGCTTCTACCTAAACAGCCTCTATCTCCCCTCCCAGAGCTTCAATGCTTTTGTCAAGGCCATAAACCCTGAAGGTCTTGATGAAATTGGATGCGTTGTCAGTGTTGGTCCTTAACAATTTTTTCACAAATGTTATACATAGTATTGATATCGTTAAGGACACCAGCTAATACTTCAAACGTGTGGGATAGATATTTGCTGCTATGTGTAATGGAGTAAAAAGTAAAAGTATCTACTATTAATTTCACTTAAGTAAAGTACAGATACCTGAAAAATGTACTTAAGTACAGTTACGAAGTATAAAATGTAATGGAATGCATTATATTCCACCACTGGACATCAGCATAACTGAAAACACACCAGTCAGTGCATTCAAAGCAGACCTGCAGAGCTGACATGGCTCCCTCCGGCCAGACTCTCACCGGCTTTAAGGAGGGCTTTGTTCTGACGAGCTGGGGTCTGTATGCTGGAATTAGCATGACAGAGTTGTGGTCAGATGAGCCAAGGTGGGGGCGGGGTGATGCTTTGAATGCTCCCTTAATGTTTGTGTAAACATGATCCAGTGTGTTGGTTCCCCTTGTAGCATAGTTCACATATTGGCAAAAGTGTTCATGTTTGCATGAATAAAGTCCCCATCAACAATGAACAACCCCTCTGGATGTATAGTTTGCAGCTCATTTATGGAATGAGACAGAGTTGTTAGGGATGATTTTGTGTTTGCATCGGGAAAGCAGTGATGATTATGGCAGAGAACTCCCTTGGAAAATAGAAGGGGCGACATTTAACTGTTAAAAGCTCAATGTCCGGGAGCAATGAGGGTGGATTCCATCTGTGCTCATACGCCATCTGTTGTTAATATAGCTGCACACCCCACCACCTTTCGATTTACCACTAAGGGCCCCAATTCTATCCACAATGAAGGTAGTTATCCCCTCCATGCTAATGGTGTTCTCTGTGACTGTGTCATTTAACCAGGTCTCAGTGAAAATTAGAGCACAACAGCCACTCACCTCCCATTTTGATGTTAGGTCCAGTCTGATATGGTCCAATTTGTTCTCCAATGGGCGGAAGTTAGCCAGTAGGATTGATGGTAATGGAATTCTGCATGGGTTCCTCCACACTTGCCCCTCTTCTCCGCTTACACTACCTCCGCTTCCTCTGATGGTGGGTAGCTCTGGCGTGAAGAGTCGGTGTTGGCCTCTCTGAGCGTCTTGAATGAGTCTCCATTGTTATGATTGATAGTTCCAACTTTACCAACTATGTGCACTAACAGTAGATCATGCCGATTGTACGCCCGTCCCCTCTCGCTTCGCCGTTCAGATGTCAGATCTCATTCGATGTTGACAGTGTTTCTGCCTGACATCAACCTGATTCTTGTTAGGCCTGATGGGCTTCAGTATAACTTTATTGTTGTTTTTCATCCTTACGAGGAGTTTGTCTTGTAGTCTGTGATGTGTTGGGGGCTGTTGTTGTTTTTTTTTGATTTTAGCTGCAGACTCCATTTCGTTTGCTGCAGTATTGATGCTGTGTGTAGTTCAGAGTTCATAAACGTCGTGACCGCCTACATAAACCAATGAATTCCACGGAAAATCCGACCCGATATCTTCATTAAGAAAATCAGGCCCTACCTAACTCTTATGCTACCCAGCTTCTGGTACAGGCCGTGGTTATCTCTTGCCTCAACTACTTTAATGCCCTCCTAAATGGCCTTCCAGCTTGTGCAATGAAACCCCTACAAATGATCCAAAGCACAGTGCCACATCTGGTTTTCGATCAGCCCAAAAGGTCTCATGTCACACCACTACTCAGTGACCTCCACTGGTTACCCATGGCCTCACGAATAAAATTCAAGTACTAATGCTCGAGTGACTACTGGGTCTGCACCCATCTACCTAAACTCTATAATACAAGCTTAGGTTGCTTCTCAGCCACTGCACTCTTCCAACAAACGCAATTTGGCTCTGCCATTCCTACCACGAGGGTGGATCGAGCTACCACATGCCATCAGAGCAAGGGCATCCCTCTCTAACTTCATGAAGCTTTTGAAAACTCATCTCCTCTTAAAACACTTCCTCTTATTACACCTCTAACCCCCAACATGCACTATCTGTGCTCTTCTTATTTGTTAACTCTATTTGCCTCCCCTAGGTATTTATCTCATTGAAGCTGTATATTATGTTAATAGCTCTTACAAGTATTATTGCTGCTCTTACTAGTATCTATTGTTACTTGTAGATCTCTTACCTTACTGATGCTTGTATGTTGTTCCTCAAATGTAAGTTGCTTTGGATAAAAATATGTACATATATGGAGCAGCATACAGACTGTCAGAGGCTCATTTTTAAGTGAGGTTACAACCTGTTCACAAATAGGCAATAAAAAAGTGATTAATTAAATTAAGAAAACTAATAATTGTGGTGCTGGCATGCTAACATGTTCACAATGACAATGCTAACATGTTGGCATAAAACAGGTATCATGTTTAACATCTTAGTTTAGCATGTTAGCATGCTAACATTTGTTAATTAATAAAAGTATGGCTGAGGGTGATGGAAATTAAATTATTAGACAAACTTTTGACCGGAAGGTGGTGCTGCATGAAAAGTCAAGGGATCATCAAAGTTCTTACAATTCATCCTGTTGAAGATATGAATGTGTTCACCAAATTCCATCACAATCCATCCAATAGTTATTGAGACATTTCACTAAAAAATGCAAATGTAAAATTCATGGTGTTGGGTGGTACTACAGAAAATGTCGGACTCATCATCCTGGGACCATGATTGCCTGTACCAAATGTGGTACAGACAATCATGGTCAACTATATGTTGAGATATTTGACAGGATAAATGAACACTTTTACCTTTGGCAGGTGGGGGTGAAGGAAAAGTCAGGGGATCACCAAAGTCATAAGAATATAACCTCTGGGCACTTTAAATATCTGTAATAAAATGTCATGTTAATCATCCAATAGCTGTTGAGATAGTTCAGTCAGGACCAAAGTGGTGAGCCACCCCACAGACTGACATTGCCATCCCTCGAGCCATGGCTAAAAAAAGCTATTATATAGCTGACAGAGTACTTACACAAACAGCTCACAGTGCATCTCTCAAAGCTTTGTTCCTCCAAGAAGCCACAGAGGTTCTTCAAGGGTTTATTCAGTTTTTCAAATGTCTTCATGGATTGGTTGCATCCTGTAGAACAACAGGGTAAACAATCAGCAGAGCAGCTAAAAGTCAACAGTCAGTCAGCTTTGGTTCATCTCTCCCCCAGCAGAGCAGGACTCAGGTTTTGGTTGGACAGCTTAATGTTTCCACTTGTCTCACCCAGACAAGTAAAATAACTGGGTTTGAAAATGTCCATTTATTTACAAAGCAGAAAGGCCTCTGCAGCAGATGTCAGGCAGCTTTTACTGTATTGCTGTGCTTGTCATATCAAAATAGACACTGTCTACACCCAGAAGTCATTCTCTGGTGTTGGGACTATGACTAATGCAAATACAAATATGTCATTTATTGCAGATAACAACTTATAGTAAGTTTGGGCCTCAAGGTTGCTAATCATTTGAAACATCTGCACAGAGAATGGAAAAAACACACGTAAAAGCAGGTCAAGTACACATGCTTTGTAAGACCAAGATCATCACATCAAGTGGGATTCAAGGTCTAGTTGCTTTGACACAACGACTATAGCGATGGACTATATGGTTATGCATGCCAAATGCCAAAGCTTTCAAATGAGAGAAAAAATGTGATGAACTCTTTTTAGATGATGCATGAACTGTGTTTATGCTAACACAGCAGTCATTTTCATAGTTTTCCAAGAGCACAATGCCAGATGTTTTTGGATAATGAAATTATAGCAAGCTGACAAAATGGTAGGGCCTTACCGGTATGGCTGATGTTATGTTTCTGAGAAAATTAATGAAGCAGTATGGTATATATTTTTTAAATTTTTTGGCTGTAAATAATAATTATTTTGAAAAAAGTTATTTATTCCAGCATGGGTTCTATTTTTGATGCACCGACCTTTGGTTGCAATGGTTATGATACTCGCGGAAGCAATTGCTGAGATTTGCAGCAAAATATACTGTCATAAACTGTTTTCCTTTAATCATCTTATTCTTTCAGCACTGGTAGAATTCAGACTCAGTTTACTGATTTTTGTTACTTACTTGCATCCTTACTTTGGACAGAAAAAGGATAAAAAATAGAAAGATTTAACTAGGATTTGAAGCATAATTTACACTGTCCATGTACACACTGTCAGATTTGGGGATTACAGCTGTTGTTAATAAATGAAACTGAAATTTAGTGTGTGGCAGAGATTACTGTAGAATGACTACAATGCATATCAATCTCTCTCCCTGATATCCCTATAGTTATTAATAATGGCAAACTGTAACATTTAAGCTTTAAACCAATACAGCTGCTGCATAACTGGGTTTGATAAAGTGCCCCCCGACAGCAGCATTGGATTCTTCTTCTAAAAATTCTGTCACTTCAAAGCATCTTCCTGTTTGGGTTCTGCAACATTCAACATTACTCTGACTACAACAGCCTTCCACTTATCCGTCTTGTCATATTACTCAGATGAACCGAATCTACTCTCAAATTGAGAGTCAATAGAGATTGTTGAGCTGGCATAGTGAAGAGATTGAAGATTATTCACTTTGCTTAGCTCTGTCAACAACTGCTGTTTGTAAGAGCCGTGATCAAAACAAGTTAGAACCATATGTCGCGATTTCTCTCATAATGTTGCTGTAAAATATGCTTCATGCTGTTCTTGTTGAGCATGTACTTAAGGGCCCCAGCATCAGGATTCAAAGTATGGTCCAGATTACTTTTTAACTGCAAGATAGAAGTAAAAAAAACATTAGCATAAACATTTTCATTGCAACTGCAATTGCAAAAAACAAGTGGCAGATACCTGTAACAAAATAATATAGATACATCACAGAGGCACAGCTTTTAGTTAACAGAGAGTGATAGAAAGTAAAACCTGTTCAAGGGCAGTGGTTTCCAACCTGTTTTGTCTGACATACTCCCACATTGCTATTAAATGAGTTAAAGTACCCCTTTGTAAACTCCAGATGTCATATTTTATTCATTCAGTTCATTCCGATTGATTTTCAATAATATCATCAATTACATTTGTAGAAATCATGAAAAATTGATGCCCTGATTTAATGCAATGTTTTAATATTGCTATTGTATTGTGTTTTGTTTCTTTTGGAAAGCCCTTTGTGTTCTATGCTTGGCAAGTGCTTTTCTTATGAATTATATTTTAACCACTGCTGACTGAATCACCTTAACACAAATAATAGTCTTTTGCCTAATGACAAATACCTGCATTCATTGGATGTTCTTATCCCAAATGTATGTCCGTCGGACCACTGTAATTTCACACTCACCAGACGTGATAATACATGATATTGGTGTCACAAGAATGAGATGTGACGATATTTTAAAAACTACTTTATAGAAATCATCAATGCTGAAACATATGAGTTGGGGTGTCTGGGGGTCCTCCTCCAGAAAATGTTGAGCATTAAACACTTAATTTCCTGCATTCCTGACAACTGTTTTCCAGGTTTTCCAGGACACGTGGGAACCCTGATTATCATTTTGTTCTTAATGAATCATACAATGTACGGTAAAGATTTAGAAATTTTAACTATTTTGTTCATCAAGATCTGATGTGTGATTTAAGTATTCCCTTAATTTTTTTTGAGCAGTGTAGTTTTCATACACTCTCACTGGGAACACATGGCTGAGGGATGGGAGGCATGTATAGTGTAGTAAGCCTATAATAGATGGTTGTATTGTCTTTCATAAATTTACTAAAAATCCGTATCACACCAATTTGTGTTTCTAGTTTGATGTTTATTTCTTTCCTAAACAAAAAGAAATATTTTATTATTGAAATTATAATTTGTACTTTTCAAATAAGTTGAAATCCACAATCTTCCACGTAACCTCTGGGGTATCGTACGCCTGGTCTTCTAGGGGTTTACAAGGTTGGCTGATTGAATTGTTAAGTCCCTGCAGTTTTCACGTGGCCACTTTCCTTAACTGATACGTTGAATTCCGCCCACAACACCGCAAGAAGGCTCAACTGGGAATTCCAGTGTCCCTGCAACTTACAACCACAGGGCACAACCTACCATTTTCCTCAATCTAAGCTGTAACCTTAGACAATATAAGCTTCCTCTACTGAATCCTCCAGTGGCACTATGAGCACTACAACAAACACAGTGTTCTGCGACTCTGACTGCTCCACCAACATTTGAGATCACTATCTTCTAAGGGTTTACAATCTTCTTCCTGAAATCCCTGACTGTTTGCAGACAGCTTTCGACCCTACACCTTTAGACAGATTGAAAGCTTTGAAAAGCTTGTTTAAAAAACAATTAGAGGTGTCTTTCAAAGGCCATTTTTTGTAACTTTCTGCAAGTGACAACCAAACAGCTATACTACAGCAATTAGCATAGGTGTAAAAATAGGTAAAACTTTGAGTACACTGCAAGCACTTTTCTTCATCACATTCCTACTTCAGACACCAGTACTACTGAACTACACCATTTGCCTCAAAGTTGACACAGATGGAGTTGGTGTTGGAAAAAGTGTCCAAAGTCTCCATACTGTACAAAATAATATATTTGCAAGTGCCTTACAAAAGCTACTGCCAATTTCCAAAAAAATGACTCCTAGTAGCATTTTGGGATCTGCTACCTCTGTGGTTAAGGTATAAAAATGTGATTGGATAAAAAGAAAAAAAATTTAGTTTCCAAATGAAAATTAATCAGTAAATCAAAATGTTGGCTTATGTTTTGACCTAAGTCAAAATCTTGACTCTTTATTCACATCATTTTGACTTTTTATTTAATCATTTTAAAATGTTTTACTTACTCTGAACATGTTTTAAAATCTTGTGATTATTTTACTGGCAGAAATTAGCTTTCATAAACCTGTGTGCAACTTGGAAATGCAATATCTTATTTTCTGTAAGCTGTTCATTGAAGCAGCAGTCGGTAGCAATTGAACAATGTACACAATGTACAACCTTATTGTCTCTCTTGTCTACCACTCTGCTAAGCCCCGTCCACCAACCCATAAGAAGGAGTCAGTTGCCCTTCCAAACCTCATCCCTCTCTCTCTCTCCAGGGCAGAGCGTCCCTGGCTTAAGAAGCAGCTGCAACAACGTCTGACAGCAGGATAAGAGGCTAGTACACCACTGTCCCCCGACAATAGTTATTTTCTTCAAGCCCCTTTGCCACTCATCGATACAAGTACCATGGCATTGAACATAATGAGCCCAAAGACCCATGTGGACACACAAGTGTTTTGTGCTACAAGCTGTTGTTGGAAAAGGAGGAATGGACCACTGTGTTTGCAAAACTGCTCAAGTCGTGCGCTGAAGCTATTGAGTTTGCGCAAGGAGGGGAGCTGCGCAGCATGTGCAGTGATTGACACTGCGTTAGAGACTCCTCTGCTCAGATTGGTTGTTTTGACTCAGGAACAGCGGATTCTTGCAAATGGCTTAAGGAGCAGTATGAGGAGACATAGGAACTAGCTTTTTTTGTACAGAGGATCTGTCTTTTGTACTACTGTCAGGATATAATACACAGTTTCACCAAATATGCCAGAAAGTTATTTTTATAAAAATGAACTGCTGAACCTTTAAATCCCTTCTACCAAACAAATGCTTCCATGACCATTCTCCACACTCACAATGGGCACTCTATGTAGTTTGTACAACTTGGTTTCATTGACATGGTGGATGTGGCGTCATCCATGTTCTGTAGGGCTATATCTTCAGTTTTAGCCAACTTGATTACCAAAAATATATTCCAGCTAACACTGAGGTAAGCTTTCAATCAGTTTTACAGAGCAGTAGTCACAACTGATAAACAGACTAATTGGGGACTTACTTGAACAATGGACACTCTAACTGAGTTTTCCAAGCTGTCCATAGCCTTAGACTTGGCAGCACCTGATCACACTGATTTTGGCAGCTGGCCCAAGGCCGAAGAATCTACTGACTGAGCTGCTTGCGTGATGGAGAGAGAAGCGAGCTGGGGTGAAGGTGGAGAGAGAGAAAACGAAAGGAGATTTAAACCCTACCCTCCATCTATCTGGATGGGGAAAGTGAGATCACTGGCAAAAAAAAGATTGATGAGCTCCCTGCCTTGGTCAGGACCCAGCGGGAATATTGTGAATGCAGAGTTATGTGCTTTACAGAGTCTTTGCTACAGGGGAATCCACCAGACTCTATGATCACGCTTAAGGATTTGATGCAAGCAGACAGAGAGAGCGTCAGGGCAGTAAAAATAAAGGAGGGACTCTTGCTGTTTAATAATATATAAAATACATCTTTTTCTCTGTGGAGATTTAATTTTTCCTGGAAAAGAATTACTTGAAAGGTGTGGCACACATATAAAAGCTTTATGAGCTGTGAATTGTTTTAATCATCGTTGTACAGGAAGTTGTGTACTGGACTCCATCTTCTCTACAGTCATCCCATATGTGAAATACTGGTGCGCGATGAAATGTTAAGGGTGCATATAGCTTCATTAGTAAAGGTTCTTCAGTCAATGACATCAGCAGTTGCTCTGCTGATTGAAAAACCTTCACATTCTTTGCCCTCTATGGATATTGATTGGACATCACTGCTGTAGTTGACACACATAAGGTGTAAGGATGAGGAGGCTTTAATTTAAAACCATCATCAAGGGGAGGCAGACCATTGTACAAAAAACAAACTTAGGCAATTTAAAATATTAAGGCTATTAAACAGATTATTTTAGGTCTCATCACAGTTATACAAAATGGGCAAAGGGATGACAGTAAATGTATAAAATGTGGTGCTGCTGAAGGAACTCTGCTCCGTCTGTTGTGGGGCAGCAATAAAATTAGCTTTGGTTTGGTATGACAAAGCAAGCTATGATCCACGCTAATAAAGCCATTCCACTCACACCACAATTTGCATAACTACAGCAGGGTATGTTCAGACAATACAAATGTCTTTCTCTTGTTATGTGTGGTCACAAAGAAGGTAATCAGGAATAACCGGACTTCTTTGAATACACCAACTCAAAAAGAATGGATCACTGAAGCAACAGAAATGATTAAGTTGGGAAAGGTAGCTTTTAGACTGCAAAATAATGACGCATAATATGCTGAAACATGTGTGTCAGTGAAAAAGTACTTGTCACTAAATAAAAAAATGAATACAGTCAACATAGACCTTTGGTTTCACGCAGAACACGACCAGCCAGCCCCCTTGGTCAAAGTCCTGTGTTTTTGTGACCCCCTCTCTATGCATTTTCTTCGTTCACACATCAATATAAACATTTTTGTCTGCACATGACCTGTTTCCTTGTTTCTTTTGGCCCAGTTTCAATCTTAATTGTAACTCTTCTCCCTCCCCTGGACCGAAATACACTTGAGGTGATAACATACTCCTAGCAAGTTGGCCACATTCACCTTAAAACTGTCTCAGAAAAGCCATTGGTGATGCTATATGATGAAGCTTGTGAGTTGTCATTGTCCATAGTGTGGTGTCAAAGTAAGATATTTTAGCCATAAAACAGGAAGGTGTTGTAACATGACTGAACATGCTCAAATCTGTCCCAAACTTTACATGTTTGATAAGACTCTCGCCCTGAAGACACCTTCATGTCAGTAGGTGCATTCGAGATGCCTGCTGCTGACTTTTGCCGACTTGATAGTCAAACGTGAGCTACAGGTGGGATATAAAGCTCTTTTATTTTAAAGCTCTTCATGGCCTCTCGCCTTGTTATATTTCTGACCTTTTAGTCCCATACACACCAGCATGTACCTTGAGATCCTCGGGCAGAGGTCTGCTGTCTGTTCCAGAGTCTCGACTGAAAACTAAAGGGGACAGAGCGTTTGCTGTCAGGGCCCCGAGGCTCTGGAACAGCCTGCCCGAGGAAATCAGGTCAGCTGAGTCAGTGAACTCTTTTAAAAATAAAGATTATTATTATTATTATAAAAACACTGCCGTCAAGTCGGACACATTATGCATCCCGTACAGTGTGTGAGCTTACCGTGATCTTAACAATGACTGATCTTGTGACATTGGCAAAGACAAATGCCAGAAGATCAGGCAAAAGGTAGTTTAAACTTTGTGCAGGCGGAGAAAAGCAACTGCAGTCACCGGACGCAGAAAACTGCAGCTGTCATATGACATGGTGACAATTTGCAGCGCCGGTGACAAAATTATATTGACTTACTTATGTGAAGTCCAGCATGCATTGCATAAATTCAGCACTGCAAAGAGCCACATGAAGTGAAAAGCATCTAATATTCAGTCATAGACATAGCGCCACCGTCATGTTTTTGCTGTGCAGTCCTTGAATGCCGAGTCCGTTGCATGCTGTTGATTTTCCATGTTTCGCCATATAACAGGAACTTGTTGTAACTTCCATGTACAATAAAACTGCCAAAATCCTATCTTATCCCAGATTAGGATGATATTTAGGATATTTGGTGTTACAGAAATATGTTTCTTACCTGCACAGGAAAAGTCATATCTAATAAGGAATCCTAGACCCTGCACTAAATCATTAAAAGGCTACTCATACTGTATGATGACCCTTTAAATGTCCCAGATGATGTATTAATGGTTATACCAACTGCCAAGATTTTTGAATTTGATCAATATGCTACATCTTTGTTAAATCTTTATCATGGGACAATAATAATACATGATTAATGCCTCAGACTCATTGCTAAAATTTAAGCTAAAACTATACACAAATTTTTTCTTGTTCTTAACAGCAAGCCAGCCAGTCAGTGACAAGTAAGACAGCCGTTGTCAAGGATGCAGGCATAACAGGACAAGTGAAGAAGAATCAAGTTTATAGTTCTGGTTAACATTTCCTAAGATACAAATCTGAGATAGGACACAGCCATGAGTTGCTTCTGTAATAGGAAGGTGGGCTTTACCCTATCTTGAAGCAATTAGGAAATGTTTCTGTAATGAAGCTCCAGGTGTGTCAGTTGAAACAATTCATCAGTCATTCATAGATTGGTAAAAAGCAATCAACAACAATTTTGATAATATATTTTGTGAATCATTAGCTGGTCCCAGCTTCTCAAACATGAGGATTTCCTGCTATGCTCTGTTTTATATAGTTGTAAATAAAAATCTTTGTGTTTTGGTCTGTGAAGACAAATAATCTACTATAATTTGCAGATTAAAGATAATGCACATGATTGTTAGTTTCAGCCCTAGTGTTTAAGATGCTTTCAGACCCCTACTGAGAAAGGGTTAATGGCAAAAGTACAATGTCTCAATATTTGATTTGCTGTAGTATGTCAGTATAACTCTATAGTTAAAGTATCTACAGTATATTGTTCAAAAATGCCCCTCATAGCAAATGTATCTCTGCCATTGTTCAGAGTAACTTTAACTATAAATTTACGTAAATGTTTTATTCCAACAAAAATAAGTTCACCGTTTTCTATGTGACACAACCTCTAGATCACAAGGGACATAACGGAAAAAAATGAGTATTCAGGACAATAGACAGCGATAAGGCTATGCCTGTCTAAAGATAGCTGAATAAGAGGCTAAAGCACAGACAGAACACCTAGTGAGAGAAGACTGACAGCCCACTGCAGCAGTAAATTGAAGGAAAATAGAAGGAAACGAATCGGTGGCTACAGTCAGCCGGATTATCAAGTCCATCATGTCCATCACGCCAGGGGTCAAAGCCATAGAGCAATCCCCTGTCTTGTGCTTTCAAGGATGCTTGCCTCAGACTACCCCCTCACTGTCCCCTCCTTGTCACTGCCATCTGAGGCAGGAGTTGGGAGGCTCTGCAGTGCAAGTAAATCGCGTGCAAGTAAATAGATCCCTTCCAAGACAGGTTCACACCAATTAACACAGGGTTTTTGTGACCTAATAAATCACTTGTAAATTCAGTATGTGGATGACCCTAAAGCATGGATTATTTTTGAGAACTGAAAATATGGGTGTTGTAGGGGGGCGGGGGGGAGGGGTGGTCTAAGAAGCATAGCATATAATTACAGTGTCTGGTTTGGTTTCAGCCGGAGGCCTCTGTTGCATGGCATGCCCCTCTTATTTCCCCCCACGTTAAAGACACAGTGAGTGGATACAGTGAGTCAGTCTTTCTGCCAATTTGTTCTCGTAGTCAACTGTTGTACTGCAACAAAAAAACCACTGCAACCCACACAGCATTTTCTCCATGAAGAACCAATATAAAAGACATGTCTGTAAAAATGTTGAATGGACACCTTGAACTGCAAACAAGGTCAGTTATTACTCATGGTTATTTAAATCCATCCATAAAATAGATTTTCTACACTTTCTTAGAGCCTTTTTTGTGCATGGCATTATCTGAGTGTAAAGTCCAGTGGTATGAGTGGAAACACTTACAGCATTTTCAAACCTATAGTTCCTTTTCTCTGGTCCTAATTTGTTAATGATATGTTAACTAGTTGTATTTTTCCTCTGGCTCTGTTCATTTTCACACAGAAAGATGTAAGCTAATAAAATTGCTATGGCAATGTGAGAACATTCACGCTGCTCATTCAATAGATGTGACTGAAATGGGAGCAAGAAAGTAAACACAGGGACAAGGTCTGTTCTGGGTTAGTGCATAAATCAACAAAAGAGCATTTCAGTTTTTTTCCAAATCCCCTCTCCTTGAGCAGCTGAATGAGTATCATATTATCTGCATCGTTTGAAGAAGCTAATATCAATAAGGCAACACATTTTGTGGCTAGTCCTAGTCAATTAATTCTCTGGCTAGCTGTTGGCTTTGCTCATCCTTATCCCAAGGAAACCTGGCTATGTGAGCTGATTAGCTCAAACCTGCGAGTACACCTTAGTAGTTTGGTCAGATTGAGTTCGAAACACATTCCCACTACAAACAAACCACTCCAGAATTTGTTGAATGAATTTGGTGAATGAATCGTACCAAAGGGGATAAAGAACCAGAGCCGGATTCAACAGTGCAGTTTAGAAAACACCATAAAGTGCTTGTGTTGTGGTCTCAGATCCATCTCTTTTGAAGTTACGTTTATACACAACTTAATAGTTCTGGGGGGGGGTCTTTGCTGCTGCTCTCTCTGCCCTTGCCTATCCATATATGAGGGGCTCTCCATGCCTATCCCTGCCTTATGGCTTTTCCATGTAGGCACATGGAAGGGCGGGGAGCTGTTCTCTCCGCCTCATGGCTCTTCGCGTAGGCACGTGGAGGGGCAGGGGGGTCCCAGAACAGAGCCGCACCGTCAAAAATAATTACTGCATCAATAAAGCATTTGATAAAGTTGTCCTGACTGAAGTGTGGTTCTGGTTAAATTTTAAAAAGTAACACATCCTCTCTTGTGCTTTAGGTCAACGTTAGTATTTTCATTATTTAAAATGTTTATCGTGCTTTAGTTGCTATGAGAGTATATTGATTGACTTTGCAGATACGTTTATAACAAATGTTTCCTCATTATGTTAACCGAAAGAAAATTAAGCTGCATTTCTTTCTATGTATTATCTGTTGCAAATATGTCGTATTATTATATTTCTAGAAGACAGGGTTGAAGAGGTGTCTAGGTCTGCAGCTTTCATTGGAATGTATGGGCAGCAAATTAAAGCACTGCATTCGTTTCTCAAAATACATTTATGCCCAACACAGCTGAAAATGCCTGGGTGGAAAAACATGTTCAAGAATAAGCCGACACACTGATGGTAGGACATGCTGCATGGCCTGGTTGATGTGTTGCACCATGTCATGGTACAGGTGGTGTTGAGTCTCCTTGGTCTTCCTGCAGTACATCTCACACACTGCTGTGGAGGTGGACAAAATGATTACTCTGCAGGGTGAAGCTGGTGCAGGGAAAGCATGACAGTGTAAAAACTGCACTGGTGTCTGTCAACGTGGAGTCACTTTGCAAGAGAAGGTAGGCTATCCTATGCGAAAGACAATGTTGAAGGCTCTACCAATCAGTTGCAGCTACTGTAGTAGCTGCAGTGCATGATGAAGCTACAAAAAGAATAAAACAACATCAAGAAGGAGTGTGCCACTGACTGTGTGTGACTTTGATCCATGATAACAACAAGGAGGCCTATGAGATAGAGATGTGGTAGCTGTACCTGTGGTGTGAAGAACAGCCTGTCTCTCAAAACAAAACCTTCATTGATTTTCAGGAAAACTTTATTTTAGCCTCACTTTACTGTCTATCTATGGTGCTGCTGTTGAGACCAACAACAGTTTTAAATGTTTTAAGATTTCTGATTTGTTCACTTGGCAGGGCATCAAAAAGATCAACAAAGGCTCTTTTACCTTGGATGTCTTAAAAAATGGTGTGCCAACAAATATTATGGTTTGCTTCAATCAGTGCACAATGGAAAGCATTGGCTAGATAGTGTCGTGTGTTAACTCATCTGTGAAAAATCTGAAGCAGCTCAAAAAAACTGTAGTCAGTGTTTCTACTATGACACACATATGTAGCAAACTACCACAGCCTGCAGCAATACACTGCTCTCACTGCAGAAGGACAGCATTCAGTATAAAAGATTAAAGATACAGATAAGATATTAAAGATAATACTCATCCAAGCCATCATCTATTTACTATATTGTTACCATCTGAGGGTTGTTAGCGCACTATCAAGTCTCACACCACCTGCTTTAAGAAGAGCTTTTATCCACAGGCAGTGAGACTCATCAACAGTCAGCCCACAGGGTCACAGATGAGAGGAAGATACTCTTTACTGATTATTCATGGATAAAATTAGCGGATCATGTTGATTCTTGGCTACAATTTTAAAAGTAGTTCTACTTCTTAAAATGATTTTAACATTTAAAATGGATATTAAGAACCACCATGCTTATGCAACTTTTTACTTGTATTTGTTTATGCACAGTTGATTGGGTTGTAAGCTGTGCAGAGGGGTGTTGCCAGAGCACAAGCATTTAATTGCATTGGAAGGCTTTGCTGCACTTTTTAATGTGTGTGACAATAAACTGAACTGATTCTTGGTCCAATCTGGAACACTTTGGCCCAGCAGGAAGAGAAAAAAAGACCCCTGCCAAGTTGGCCACCAGCAACTTACATAACAACTAACCATGTATCTTTCTGTATTGTAAAGGTATTTATTATATGCATATACTGTATCACAAGGTATGGTCACACTACATATATCTGACAGCATGTGTACCATTAACACATAAAGCAGGATGACCAACTAAAGAATAAAAACCCTGAGCAAATGAGAAGAGTAAAATTATGCAGATGCTTTATCCATATTTTTCCACCAGATGCTGGTGGAAAAATATGGAAAAAAGATGACCGCGTAGTGTGTGACCCATGGTTTGTATGTATGTGTATGTGTATGTGTATTCAGAGCCAGTGAGCAAGGGACTTTCAAACTAATAATAATAAAATAAAAACTGCATTAACGTGCGATAAAATAATTGTTGTTAATGCGATAATAATGCGTTAACGTGCCCAGCCCTAAATTAAAGATATTAAGATATACATATTAACTAGTTCCAGCATCTCAATTGTCCATCCATTGTCAATTGCTTATCCTGCGTAGAGGGTCGCGGGGGGCTGGAGGCAAGGTACACCCTGGACAGGTCGCCAGTCCATCGCAGGGCCACACATGGACAAACAACCAGTCACACTCACACCTAAGGACAATTTAGGGTCATCAATTAACCTAGTTCGCATGTCTTTGGACGGTGGGAGGAAGCTGGAGCACCCGGAGAGAACCCACACAGACACTGGGAGAACATGTAAACTCCACACAGAAAGGCCGGGGCAACCGGGGTTCAAACACGCAACCTTTTTGCTGTGATGCCACAGCGCTATCCACTGGACCACTGTGCCGTCCCATCTCGAATGTATTATAGTTTTTTATTTGAGTTTTATATTATTGTAGTTGAACTTCACATTGGTCTTTCTGTAGGCACACTGTACTTTCACTTACATTTATTATTATTATTTATTTATTTATAGAAGTGAATAATTGATTATCAATAATGAAATAATAGTTTTTGTTACAGCCCTCCTTACAATATTGACCATGTACATGGATGCATTTGTCACTTTCTTTGTTTTTGAAAAAACATACATATCCAGGCTCAACTATTGTGTTTGGTTTCAAAACTGAAGGTTTACTTTTAATTAACGAGTACTAAACAAACAATGTATGAATCTTCAAAATCTTTCGGCAAACCAATGTGCCCACCATGGTGATCAAGAAGTTCCGGTATACATTTTTAATTTAAATTTTTGTTTAGCTCCTTTTGTTTTGATAGCTATGCGTAGCCGCATCATTGTGTCTGTTGTTCCTGAATTAAGCTGCGTCATCTGCTGAGGTTACATTCTTCCATCTGCTTCATTATCGCTCATTCTTTCTAATAATTCGAAATCTCAGTTCCCCTGCAAGTTTGGCATAAGAGTGCAGCATTATGCTCTCACATTTAATTTATACAAACAGCTAATCGTCATGCATAATGTAGCGAGCCAAGTGTGGAAACAAGCTCACAGGCTTTGGGTAATGCTAATTGAATTTGAAGATGAAGTATCTTGTAGACAAATTGTTTGTGACTTCATCCTGTGCTATAATTACTCATGTTAAATGAGGGTGAAAACATGGAACAATGTTAAAAATGCATTCCTCCTGCAAACAAATATGATTCTTGCATTTTAACCAGTCTCCTCCCTGCCAAGTACTGTACATGATACAAATTTTGCCAGCTGTTTCTGTTCTGTCTGTCTGTTTCTGAACCTGTAATGAATACACAAGAAACTTTAAATGTTACATGTAGATTCATTTTAAATTATAACAACTGCAGTTGTTTGCTGGTGATAAAGGACAAAGTGGATACTTACAAATAAAATAAATCACAGCTGTATCTCCTTTGGTGACAAAGTGCTTTTCATCTTCTCTACTGAAGATTTTTTTTAACCATATTTTTGTTTTAGACCATAGAAAATCTGGGTAAGTTTTAGTTCAGTTTTTGTTGTTTTCAGTGCGAGGGTCACCCAGAAATGAAATCTGCATCCTTAACAAAGTTCTTACAGAAAGACATCTCTTCTACATTGTGACCATTCCATAATAGCCAATTTGACTAGAGTGTCATTTTCCATAACCGCCTAATGTCATCAAAAAAAATATGCTCCCAGCTAATACTATTAGCCCATTCATGTAACAAACAGGCACAAAATAATACCATAGAAAATGACGCACACTGTCAGGATTAATAAGACTTCCCAACACCTCCCACCAAGGCAGCTTGGAGCAAGAAAACACACACGCGCGTACACACACCGGGGCCATTGCATTAAACATTAGTCCAGTTGAAACAGATTGTATAGTTGACTTGTCCAGTCAACCAAAAAAAGATTAACCCTGAGTATGTTTCAACCCAATAAGCATCCCCTTAATGCCTCTGTGTCAGATAAAAACCTTCAATAAACAATTTGCTCTTGGCATCACAGCAGCCGCTTGGTGAGACAACAAAAAGTATTTTCTTATTTCTCTTCCTAAGTTGCTTTGGATTAGAGCATCAGCTGAAATTGCTACAGTAATTACTTTTAACTTCATTAAGGAAATGAGCATGCAAATGAGAATTTACTTCTATAAATACAAATTCTAAACCAAGCCTAAGACCATGTGATGCTCAAGCAGTGATGTTGACACTGATACCTCTTCTGGTTGAGTGGGTGGCAAGGCCCTTCTAGGGCTTCTGCCCTGTGTTCTCCGCTCAACTGGCATCCTTCAGCCCAAGTTCCCTGCTTCTCAAACTGTGTAATATCTGGCGGGCACCTAATTCAGCTCATAATTATGAAAATATGTATTTCCCCTGAATCTATGGATTGTTTGTACAGAGGGTGAGTCCTGCCAGTTTGCTGCTGCAATGGTAAAACTAGGTCACAATGTCTCAGTAAGTTTAATACTAATGCAACCAAACATTTGTTTTAGTTATTGATTATTTTATAGATTATTTTAGTTATTGATTTTGTTATATATTTTTTTATTAAAATGTTTTTTGTGAAGTTAAACATGCTATGTTTACATGTTATTTTTCAAACCAACCATTGTGTGTCCTTGAAGTCTAACAAACATGCTGAATGCATTCCCAGTGCTCATAAAAACATTGTCCCACAATGCAGCCAGTGTTTAAAACACCCACAAGTTACCTTTAATGATCACCTTAGTCTATCAATTGTCAAATAATAGAAAAAAATTCTCATCACAAAGTGAGAACCCAGAGTGACATCTTTAAATTGCTTGTTTTGTCCAGTCAATCTAGTCCAAAACCCAAAGATATTCAATTTACAATGATAAACAGAGAAAAGCAACAAATCCTCACATTTGAGACAAAATAACCAGAAATTGTTTCTCATTTAATAAATTTCTGAATTGATTATTATTATTGTTAAATCATTTTCTATTGATTGACTAATTGATAAATTAGACTTTCGCCACTACACTCATTTGTCTTCTGCCACTTACTCAGTGGCATGTATACAATGGCAACAGTTTACATTTCCAAGTCACATTCCCAGGTGGCATTCCCAGGACAAAAGGGATATATTATCCCTCCAGTGTCTTCTGGGTTTACCTCGGGGTCTCCTCCCAGGTAGACAGGCCTTTGGGCACCTATTCTGTTATTTTGTTTCAAATCTGTAAAAAATAAATACAACCCTAGTTTTTATGTATTTACAACCAAAAACTGGCGCACATCATTACAAAAGAGTCGTGATTTGTTGTACTTTTTCGTATCTGTCCAAAGGCTTATTGGTTGTAAATGAATTTAGCTGTAGAAAAGACATGAGCATTTTTTTGAAGATAATTCCCTGGGGCAAAGTGCAGTGTAGCCATGTGTGTGCCGGTCACACTGCCAGTTACTGTTCAGGATCAACTGGATTGCAGTAATTGGTCCAGTTCTTTTTGATGAAAACCTCCAACGTGTTTGGTAATGTTTCAAACTAGGATCCTGACATCTCAGATTCTGTAGATCTGATATTCTACTGCTCCAATATCAAATTGCTCTTCTGCTCTTGGCCCTTTTTCCACCTCACAAATCATATCATAGAATCACTTTTTGCAGTAAAAGAAATGCATGCATCAGATGCTGATTTAATGATTTGTAGGTCAAAAGTGCTATAGACATCCAGGTTAAAAATTTAGCTAAATTTTACTCAAAAGATTTTTCCAAATGTCAACATTATACTGTATCCACTGTTTCAACACTGCTTTACATAACATAGTTAAGTTATAGTACTTAAACTTGTTTACAGTTATTGAAATTTCATTGCAACAACATTTAGAAGCAACTTAGATATCTAACAAACATTCATTTTCCAACCAAGTTGTAACCTAAATATCTAGATGTCTTTTGACCTTGAAATAATATAAACCTCTGTTTATAGTGTGTGCACAATTATTCAGCAAATTGTAGTCATTTGTATAAATTTTATAAACACAGTGCTCTCAGTCAATTCAAAATATAATTGAACCTCGAACCTGAATGTTTAACTGAGGAAAAGTGAGTTTTGTCTTGCTCAGGAGAATATATAAGTATGCAGAATTATAAGGCAACTTATAGTTTTCTAAATTCTCAATTTTTTGAGTAAGTAACAATACAAATTACAATTAATTAACATTTTTCACCTTTCAAAAATATTTTGTAACTAATACTGCCACCTTTCTTTTCAAAACCTGCCATGAGCCTTCCATCCATGGAGTCTGTCAGTTTCTTGATCTGTTCACTATCATCTCCCGCTGAAGCAATAACCACAGCGTCCCAAATGCTGTTCAAAGAGGTATATTGTCTTCTGTACTGTAAATCTCAAGTTTGACAAAACCCAAAAGTTCTCAGTGGATTCAAATCAAGTGATGAAAAGGACTAGGTCATTATTTGGGCATCTTTAGGGGCCCTTGCTGGCTAGCCAAGCAGTGGAGTACTTGGATGCATGTGATGAAGTTTTAAAGCCGAAGTTTATGATGAATGGCACAGCAGCTGCCGGTGTTTGTTGTCCTCTCTCGAGTCTGAAGTCACTGTATGTGCACTTAAGTCGGACTCGAGTCCGAGTCTCAAACTCGAGTCCCCACCCAATGCTCCTGAGCTGACAGATGGATATCTTTGATAAGTTACAGTAATTAGTATAAAATAAATCAAAATTCACCCCATGATTTCCAAAGAGACTACAGCCTGCGTTATGTATTCCCCTGGGCTAAAGGCCACCATCAGTTTAATCTGCGTTTTACATGAGACTGTTATTAGCCTTCCAGGATTTATATGTGCCAGGTAGGTTGTAAGTGATGTAGCAGAGGAGAGGTCTGTTTTATGGACAGACATATTTGTGTTTTGTCAGCATAACAGTGAAATGACATGTTGCAATTGCGAATGACTTGACTTAAAACAAACTAAAAACAACAAAGGGCCAAGAAAAGAAAGAAAAGACCCCTGGGGGACTCCACAGGTAATACTTGCACTGCCAGAATACATTCTCTACAGACACAAAGAAAGTCAACCACTTAGAATGGGAGTCCCAGTTTGGGTTCCGGAGGCAGACACAATCTCCACATTTTAAAGCAGGTATAAGACTTTCCTCTTTGAAAAAATTCATTGAATTGAAACTGAACTCTAGAGCAGTTCTTGTTACACCCAACCATTTTACTAGTTCTAAATCTGTTTAAATGCAGTGATCGAGTGTATCAAAGGCAGCAGAAAGGTCAAACAATATTAAAACAATACAACAACCAACCAGAATCTGAATTTAGCCAAATGTCATTTATGACCTTTATAAGTGTAGTCTCTGTACTATGAAGTAAAGCCTGACAGGAACCTTTCAAAAAGAGAGAATATTCCACTTTCTCTAATATCATGGCAAGAAAAAGTCATTTGGTACCCAAATCAATTTCTATGGGGGATTTTTCAGATGTTGAATAAAAAACTACTGCAGAGAGACATTAAACTAAGCAGCAGGAACCACATCTGCTGCTTTCAACATTAAGGAATCTACTCTTCCTCCTTGCAGAGGAACCTAATTTCAGCCACTTGCATCGATCACCTCTGTTGATCTTTACACAAAGCTTGTGACTATAATTAAGGGTTGGAACCCAGATTGACTAAATAAAGAGCTTCAGCCTCAGCTCCTTGTTCAACACAACAGTCCTGCATCTGCATGACTGGAGATGCAGCACTTCAGGAATCTTGAAGATCCTTCACTTGAGGCAAAACCTCACTCCTGAACAGCAGGGACCTTTTCCCTTTATGCTGCACGTTTTACTTTTTACTGATTTTTATATGATGACTTTCACCTCACAAGGTGTGTTTTCCTACTTTTGTTTGCCATTTTCTAGCCCAAGTGCTACATTAAACCTTCCCTTAAAACACATGATTTAATTAAAGCAAAAGGCATAGTACAAAGAACAAGCTGGAATTTGTGTCTTGTTTACCTCTCGGCTATTTGCTTGCCTCAGTTTAAACTTGTACCTTTCATTAATTGGTTCTTGAAGTGCATTTATCCCTCAGAGATAGCTTTATAGTGCTCTACATTCAATGGCGGGTATTAGCGAGCCAGCAGCAGCACCTTGCCTCCTCCTCTGAGACGGAGAGAAACAGTGGGTGCTTTCTCCAGAGAACAGACAGCAGTATTCATTAGGATCTTCATGGGTGCAGAGGGACGGCTGAGAGCAGCTCACGGGCATACAGTATGCAAAGCAAGAGTTTAACCAAAAAGGTTAGTTAAGCAACTACTCAAAAACTGTACATCACATAAAAACACAGAGCAACTTGGATTAAACATACGTACATGTACCTTGCCAGTACATCTGTCTGTCATGCATCTTCTGTTGCTATGCCTATTTATTTATCCATACAGTGATCCATTTACGAACCTATGCCAATTGATGGTTTGGGGGTTTAACTCTATGGCCACACATACATCCTTACCTAAGCCATTATTTTGCTTCTTTTACCATCACCAAGACCCTCTTTTTCATCCCCACACCACTCTACAAATTGAGTCAGGCAATGTTCATTTAGCTGCCAGAGATATAATGTGGTGGAGTTTCCATGGATGTATTCTGCAGCTTTTGGCTGATGCACAACAGCAGCCCAGAATACAGCATTGCCAAAACAAAATAGATGCTGCAACGACACGCTGCCTGTCAATGGCTTTCACCAGCCTAGCCTCTGTATGTGGATTTCTTTTTTCTTTTCTTTTTTTTTCTTTTTTGGATGGATCTGAATTCAAGGAGATGTCCTCAATCCTCACATATACGGGCACATTAATGCATGTAAGCTCACACACACACACACACAATCATCGCCTCCTACGTGCCCTCCCCTCATGGAAAGTGCCATTGTGGAGTTTGAGCTGCAGTGTGAGTTAAATTGATGTGGTGAATATAGTACACTGTTCACTAACCGTCTAGGGGAGAGACAGTGATGACAGTGCATGTGCGTGTGCAGAGAGAAAGTGAGAGAAAGGGGGATTGCCATCACTCACTGTGTCAGTGGGAGAATTAAAAAGCCAAAAAGTATAAGAAGAAGATATCAAGAGACAGAAAAGAAAAAGGGGTTGAAGTGAGCTGCTCGTTTCAAAACAGAAGGAAAAGTTATACATGCACTTTTAACAATTTCTAAGTCTTGAATAATGAGGGGTGCGAGAACAAACAAAAAAAAAGCACCCACTCTTAAAAACATTGCTCCGTCAAAACCACCGCAATTGAATGGAATACATTTCCAGTATCTCTGAAACTCATTGAAGCAGAGAGAAATGTTAAGCAGGCTTTGAAGAAATGGTCTCTCATAATAGGGACCTTGTGCAAATTAACTCAGAGTTATCCTTTTATATAACTTATTTCATGTGATGAAATGGGTTGTCTTTGCACCTGTCTTTCTGGACTCATCACTAGAGCTATTACAATTCAACCCGAGGACAATGTCTTTGCCAAATTCCATTACAATCTATTCAATATTTGTCAACACCTTTCACCCTGAATGATAATGTCAACATTATTTAGATGGAAATTCAAAAAATGCACTACAGGAACTGTATGAGGTTATCAGCAGTCACATGAAAAAATAACCTTATGGTGTTTTTATTGTTACTGGTGATTTTAATCAAACAAATCTCAGAACAGTGTTACCTAAATTGTCCACATCCCCACCAGAGGAACAAACACACTTGACCACTGTAGCAAAGAGCCAGGCTTGTTGGTATGGCAGTCACAGCGCAGTCACAGCGCATTCTCAACCGTAGTGACAGTACACCGTCACAACCATGTCGATACCAATATTCCTGGCAGCTACAAAGCCCTCCCTCATCCCCATTTTGGTTTATCACCCCTATTTCTCTCCTTGTTCAGCCCACTTACACCCAGCTGATTAAAACGGTCAAGCCAACAATTAAAACAGTCAAAGTGTGGACAGATGAATCTGCAGCAGATCAGGACTGTTTTGGGAGCATAGACTGTTTTGAGAATCCCACCCTGAAGAATATGCTTCAGGGTGGGATTATCTATGATTGACAAGTCGTTACCACGGCGACCTGTCAATCAGGCTAGAGCCGGCTCATACCCACGGCACTGTGTAAATTTAACCAGCATTAGGAGTTGGCCCGTATACTTTCTCTGGTAAGTACATTTAGTTTTAAGACTGTTGTTCGCTAGACAAAGTTGTCAGCCCTGTTAAAATCACAGTTAATGTGAATTACAGATGCACCTAGCTAAGCAAGCTAGCTAGTCCAGCACATGGCCGTTAGCTCAGCCGTCTCGTTCAAATATGGTCACTTCCGGGCACTTCCTGGTTGCAAAAACTCAACCTGGCAGCGCCCTATCGGCCAAACTTGAGGCTTCAAAATGGCAGTCCACAAACCAACGGGTGACATCACGATGACTATGTCCACTTCTTATATACAGTCTATGGTTCAGAGAGGCCACCGCCCAGGAGAGCGCCCCCATCATGTGTGAGGCCACATTACCAGATGAACTTAACACATTTTATGGTTGCTTTGATCTCCTTAACAAGGAGCCAGCTGTAAAGTCTACTCCACCTCCAGAGGACTGGCCAATGTCAGTATCCACAGTAGATGTGAGGAGAGTCCTGCTGAGAGTGAATATGTTTAAATCAGCTGGGCCTGATAACATTTCTGGCCGTGTACTAAAAACCTACGCCAATCAGCTAGTTGATGTTGTTACTGACATTTTCAACATCTCACTGTCTCAGGAGAGGGTTCCCACCTGCTTCAAGACAGCCACCATCATCCCAGATTTCAAACAATGATGAGATTTCATATCAGGAGGAAATTGATAATCTTGCAGAGTGGTGCACAGCGAACAACCTACTGCTCAACAGCAAACAGCAAAACCAAGGGGCTGAAGTTTGATTTCAGGAAGAAGGAGGTAAAGACACACACTCCTGTCTACATCAGTGTTGCTGAGGTGGAGCAGGTGAACAGTTTCAGATTCCTGGGAATCAGCATCACAGAGAAACTGACATGGTCACATCTCCACGCTGGTGAAGAAAGCTCAGAAACGATTTCTTGAAGAAGCATAAGAAGGCCAAATTCCTGTGCCAAGTTCTTGTCAGCTTTTACAGAGGAGCAATAGAAAGCATCCTGACTGGAAACATCACAAACTGGCATGGGATGTGCACGGCCCAGGACCGGAGGGCTTTGCAGTGGGTGATTAAAGCTGCTCAGAAGATCATTGGTACCCATCTCCAGGGCATCAGTGATATCTGTGAGCTGAGGTGCCTACCAGAGCCCAAAGGATACTAAAGGACAGTATCCACCCCAGCCACAGCCTGTTCACCCTGCTGCCTCTGGGAAGAGATACAGAAGTTTCAGCTACCGCACCATCAGACTGCAGAGCAGCTTTTCCCCCAAGCTATCAGACTTTTAAACTCAAATTCATCCTCAGTACTGCTCTATTGATTATAGTTTATTTCTGCCATTTTTTATTATTTTCATAATTGCTTCTGTATTAACGTATATTGTCTGCTAGGTAGCAGAAGGGAGTAACAAAACTCAATTGCACTATATTACTCAGACGTGTGGACTTGAGTCACATGACTTGGACTCGAGTCACAAAAACAATGACTTTAGCCTCGAATTGACAAAATCAAAGACTAGCAACTCGACTTTGACTTTAATGCCAATGACTCGTGACTTCACTTGGACATGAGCATTTTGACTGACTTGACTTGACACCCTCCCCAAATATAAATTATGATATAGAAAGAAACTGTCAGGCGCATCAACATAGCGCTGTGCAATTAATGAAATTTTAATCTAAATTACGACTTTCCACCAATTATAAAAAAAAGTTCATTAAGATAAAACGATGATTGCGGCGCATGCCGTTTCACAATGACACACGTTTTGTCTTTTAAATCCAGCGCACCCCTTTCCTTTACAGCTGTGGATCTCAGCCCTCCCTAAAAGCCCAAACTCCCTCTCAGCAGGCTGTAATGTTCATTTCAGCTCGGGCCAGCATAACAAGGTTATAACTGCTATAATTTCCTATTAAACATTAATAGCTTAAACCCATGGCATTTTACACTGCCCTATAGGCCAAAGGATAAGTGGTATAGTTAATGGATGGATGGATATTATTTTTATACTAAACCAGGTGTGTTCAGTGTTGCTTTACCTGGTTGGTGCTTGTAAAATATCTACTGTGTCTGCGTCTTCTAAACCGATTTATAGCTTTCTCACCGCTGGTTTAAGTCACTTCATCTAGACAAAACACCAAGGTTATATTTCAGCATTCTGTAACATAACTTCGTCAACTCGAGTTGTTGCACCTGCACACACGAACATAGAGCCCCCTCAGTGGCCCATTTGTCACCCAAAGCTGTCAACCTAGGGGAAATTTTGCTGCTGTCACCCTTTTGCGCTGTAGATGCGGCTTAAAGTTGATAATGCTGGATTACTATTTCTTATTTCATGGGCTATTTGGGATTTTCGGGTAATGCATAGGCTATATAATAGTTTTTAAGAACGAAGTATTAAATTTCAATGAATGAATGATGTTTCCTAAGTCAATGAGTAGGCTTATCCTGTTAAATAATTGTCATCTCAATATTGACCAAAATAATTTTGATAATGTTTTTGCCATAATTGGGCAGCTCTTTATGAAAATTTCATTTATATCATGAGATTGTACTACTTTTGTGGTGTGAAACTGCACCTCTGCCTTTTTTCTGTAAAGGTTAACTTTATTCAATACAGTTTGTTCATTTGTGTCATGACCAGGCTCAAAGGCCATGACAAAACTTGGGAAAAGACACAGCGATTCAATTAACAAGGTTTATTGTAACATAAGATAACCAAAGTAATGCTTAAATTATGGGATGGGTTAGTCAGCAACATCAGTAGTGTAGGTGTGGATAGATGATTGTGGTGTAGAATGTTGTGGTGTTCAAATAAAACAAACATGTAACGAAAACCAAAAGGTGTAGCTGCTGGCAGGGAGGATAAGAGAGAGACATGATCTTGGAGGTGGAGCTTTTATCTCCTGTGGGCACTGGGACCATGTGTTCCCGATCCAGCAGGGATCACTGCAATCGGCTCCTCAAACAGAAAACCACATCACCATTGCAGTACTGACAAACATACACAGTCAAGCTACACGGGGGCGTCACATTTGTAACTCTCTTAAAAATATGACATGGTTTTAAATTTGGTGAAGAGCGCATTATGACTTATTAAGGACTCAAAACTCAAAGTTTCGCACTTGGGACTTAACTTGGTACTTGTCGGTCTTGACTTGAGACTTGACTCGGACTTGCCTGTCTTGATTGATCTCGACTTGGGACTCAACTTGGGACTTGAATGCTAAGACTTGAGACTTACTTGGGACTTGTAAAACAACAACTTGGTCCCACCTCTGATACTATATTGTGACAAATAAATGTACCTACCCACCAACCTACCTACCTACCTTTATGGTGGCACTAGATAAAAAAAGTCAGGGGATTGCTAAAGCTATTAGGATTCATGAATATCTGTTCCGAATTTTACTGCAAATCACCCATGATTTGAAATAATCCAAAATTTGTCATCTCTTTGGACCAAAGTTGAGGACAGACCAACAGGCCGACCACGTTATCCCGACAGTCCTACAACTAGCATGGCTAAATACTCACTCATTTGCATTTTGTGTCCAATTCCTCTTCATCTTCTTCTACCTTACTGGGGATTTTAGAAGAGGATTATATTCTCTCTCTAATCAGTGTTTTAATGTTGGTGTACTATATTTGTTACAGTAAGGTTCAGATATAAGGCCTTTAGAAGGTTAATTCACACAATACATTTAACATTTATTTCAATGCAAACCTTCTGAACAGCTTCTAAATGTTTGGCATCTTGTGTATACTGCCCTGCATTGCTTAAATGCCAGCGCATGAAAGATTGAAGTGTTTGTGTGAGACTGTGTCAGCGTGCCGGTGTTATATTAAGAATGACAAGTTGATATCCTGCCTCATTAGGTGGGATGAGAACAGCTTGCTATCAGAGAAATATCTCCGTCACTCTAGCCTCCATACTTCCTCTCTGCCCCATGGCACAGGCTAATATTAGATACCACATAAATAGGTTGGACACCACTGACATATCATTATCACACATTAATGAGTGGAAACACCTGAACTTTTCACAGTGGCATGTATGCTATGATTTGATGTGTGTCTGTGTGTGCTGGGGTGGGGTGAATTGGGTGTAGTCAAAACTGCTCTGAAAATGATAACTTTCTCTCTGTGCAGTCTTTGTATGCTTTTGCTGCTCAGTGTATAATTTAAAGTCAGGAAGATTGGAAGCAACAAGTGAAAATTCCCTTGATGCCTCAGAGGAACATTAAAAAATGTGAAAAGCAGAAGATGATGGATGAAATCTAATATTCACATATGCAACATCTTCCTTTTTACCTCGTGCTTCTTTTAACACATCTCTGAAGAATCAATGAAATTTCCATTTTTGTAGGCATAGACCTTCAAACCGTTTTGACTACAGTTTACATCTAAACCACTTTAGGAGCCCTCCTCCCACCTGTTCTGACAATTACTTTTGTTGACTAAAGAGAGCATACATTGTAAAGAGAACACCAGTGAATTGTTAAGCTTTTTTTAATTATTAAGTACAAGGAAAAAATTAGATTTCCGTGGGGGAGGGGGAATTGATTTTTTTTAAGCCAACACTGATGTGTAGCCATGCCAACATATTAGTTTTGATGAGGTTTTAAGACTGGAGCAGAGCTAAAAAAAAATAAACTACGATGCCAGGCTGCAATAATAGCATCTATCTTGTCTATAGTGATCGCAAATTGTTTTTTATACAACTTCTTGGTTCTGGTGCAAAGCTTGACAATGGCTTGACAACAGCTTTTGTGCTGCCCCTGCCATTGGATAATCTTTTGTAACTGAGAAACTGCTTTTTCATGTCATGCTGCCAGACCAGAATCAGTCAACTTGGTGGAGTGGGAAGATTTAAAGGTCTGGACCCAGGCATGCCTGATGTCATTTCTTTTTCAGATGTGAGGTTGTGCCAGGAAGCTACCAAATTCATTCTATTCTGTCAGCGTTGTGGAAAAAAAACACATCAAAGAGAATCAGCTGAATGAAATATGCTGTTGTAAATCAAACATAAAACAGCAGTAGGCTATTGGTCATTTTATATTAATGCTTCGTGGGTTTACAGAGAGGTGGAACATGTTATTAAACGGCACCAGAAATGGATAGAAAAAATCCAGAGAGAGCATGAAAAAGGAAAAACAATGGGAATTCTCTACTAGTTGTTTCAAGATTCACAATGAGTCATTCTGTATAAACCAGTGTAGATAGTCAAATACTTTGATAAAAGTAAAAGAAAATATTCAGGCAGGTAGAAGGGACAGCTCTGGGATACAGTACAAAATAAAATAATGCAGATTTGTGTTAAAACAATGACCAATTATTTTCTGTAAAGCAGAGTACTGAAAATAGCTTGTATTGTACCTTACAAGGCAAATACAGATATTATTTTGTAAGTAGTTCTATTAACTGAAAATGCAAACATGGTGATGCTAAGAGGGTATAATGTTTACTATAATCATCTTCTTAAGCTTGCAGTAGTGATGTGTGGATCGATCCTAAAGTATCAATATTTCTGATACCAACGTTTCCTGCTCACGGATCGATACTCATATAAAAGGATCGATATCTAAACTCAGTCTTTTGGAGTGAGTGTGTGTTTTATCATTAGTATCTTACTGTCACCAGGATGGTCTAATTATACTCGGTTGATAGGAACTACTTTTCCTTCCACCTGTCAAAGTCATGCTTGCACTACGGCTCTGTGACGGAGTTTCTTTGAAGTGAGCTGCTGCAGCTCCTTACATTTCCCACGATTGAATACTGACTTTGGCTGAAAGCCATCACGTCTGACTGTATTTTAACTGTGAAGGTATTAATGCTGCTGTGTGTGATGTGTGTGCAAAGACAGTGAAATACTTTTGCAGCACCGCAAACTTCACTAAACATCTGGAATAAGTAACATAATAACTCTGTGTTTCTCTGAAAAAGGCTACAATGTGTCGCCAAAATATACCTGGACGGTTGTTAATATACTTGGGCTGTCCGCCAAAGTAAAGTGTATGTGTGGGAAACACTGACTGAACATTTACAATTCTCATCTGGCAGAGCCTTTTATCCAAAGCGACTTACATTTGAGGAACAACATACAATCATCAACAGAGCATCAAATACAGAACGAGATCTACAACTGACAATACATATTAATAAAAGCAGCAATAGATGCTAGTAAGCACTAATGACCCAATAGTCACTCTGTATGCAAGCATTAGTGACTTGAATCTGATTCTGGAGGCCACGGGTAGTCAGTGGAGGTTAATACAGCAATGGAGTGACATGAGTCCTTTTGGGCTGATCAAAAACCAGACACGCTGCTGCGTTGTGAACCATTTGTAGGGTTTTACCACACAAACTGGAAGACCCGCTAGGAGGTCATTGCAATAGTCGAGGCACAGCTCATATGTTCATATACCTCCTTATACCAATATACTGCCTAGCCCTAGTAAGTACTTTACTTTTTCTTATGACCCTATGGGGGGTCATGACCCTCAGGTTGGGAACCATTGATTTAAACTGACCAATATTGACATTTGCACATCATTTATTGGTGGTCATTGTCATTTTGTGTCGCGTCTCATCTTTTATTTGATTGAGACATTAGTTAGAATTTAAAAAGCTAATGTGTACATGCAGTTCACAATCTGTTGCACTGTTTGTGATCACAAACTGTGTCGCAGATGGTAAGATGGTGACTGTTGCTGCTTTATGCAAATGCAGTTTAAAATGAAATGTTCAATATGTGAAGAAGTTCTCTGTCTACATAGACGGACAGAAAAACAACAGCTTCGGTCATATAATAACAGATGGTCATATGGTGAATCGGCAAGGACCCTTAGTTGGAGATTGACAAAGTACTGGAACATACTTTCCAACCTTGAGACCTCAAAATAGGGAGTATTTCAGAACCCCAGGGAATCTCGGGCATAAACCTCTTTCCAGGATGTTAGGATTGATTAATTGATAGGGCTGCAACGATTAGTCTTCTTATTAAGAACATTTCTGGCTGTTCATTTCCAACTGCAATGCACTACAGGAAGTGCTGGGGGCAGTATTGCTTCCACTGTCTGCCATGACTGCTTGACTGTAAGACTACTCACGAAGAAGAACCAATCACGTGAGAAGCGGAAAGCAACGGAGAAAGAGGCTAACACAGCAGAACATTTCTTTGTTTTTCACAGGTTTTGTACGCTATTTCATCACTAAATACACTTTTGAGAGGTTTTGAGGTGAAACTCATAAGCACTTTGGAAAATACAGAAAAACTATAGCAGTAGTATGAAAGGGGGCTGTTGCTTTATTATTCTAAATAGACATTACATTGTTTGTGCACAGTTGTGGTTATAGTGCTTGCTTTGTGCTTTTATTTTATATAGTTCCAAAGCAAAAATCTTTGTTAAAAAGATAAAAGTTTTAAAGTTAGAACCTACTTGCCAATAAATCAGATTGTGAGCTTATTGTTTTGGGTGATCAAGCCTGGCTGTTATCTTGTAGCAGCCTCTCCATAGTTCTTTGCATTCTTGGTTTTGAGGTCTCGTGGATGATGCTGGATGAGAGAACGCTTTTTTAGTTGTGTTAGCAAACATGTTAAGTGCAATAGTAAATCACTGAATTATAGGAGTTTCACACGCTGTCTTGTCTTCCTCCCTGGTTTCCCCCTGCCGTTGATACTGGTGTTCATTCTGAATAGTAAACCTCGTTCACTTAATGATAACGTTAGCTAGTTAGGCTGTGTGTTGGAGATCAGTAATTCACTTGAAAGATATTTAATTAGTTAAATGGTTTGGTTAGGTTGGTTTTTCGTGTCTTCAGCATCATTTCTGAGAAAAAGTCTGTGCAAGTATGCTGCACAGAAATCCATAATAATGTATTCCACAACTTCTACCACTGTCAGCCTTACTCACACCCTGCTTCTTCGCGTTTCCTATTGCCTAGAGACACAACTGCAGAAAGATGTGAAGTGCATAAAGGACAAGGAGGCACAGGTAGAGAATAAACGCTGATCCGGCAAAGAAAGGAGATCCTGAGGGAAAGTCAAAGAAAGCATACATAACATGCACAATCACACAAACATACGCACACACTTGTTTTGAGACAATCCTTGCTAACCACATTTAATATTATTTCAGAGTTCCAGAGTTCAAATGAGTTGAAAACGTTGTTCTAAAAACAATTTATTAGATTTCCTCATAGGAATAGCTGATCAAAATAAAGGATTTTGAACTTTGATAGCTTTTTTCCTTTGAAAAAGTATAGCCAAGGTATAACCAAAACCCACTGCAATAGTAATTGGAAGTGGCAGTAAGTCTGCGTTTGCTTCTGCGGTCACAGAAGTGTTTGTGTTCTCGTGATCAATATGGTGACAGATACAGAAGACTATTCTGAAAGTATATAAAAGGAGGTTCGTCAAATTGTTTTTTATAGAAACTGACAAGTCACAAAAAACTCTAGAGGAAGATTAAGGAGTTTAGAGACAAATGATAAAGTATGTGCATACCCACAAAGATAGCAAGGCCACAGTGAAGAACATACTGACACATGGCTGATGCCTTCATAAACATAATTTAAAAATTGGAGCACATTCAAGGTAGGATCTTTTGTTTACGAATATCTGCCACAGTGGTGATCACAGGCTCTTTCCTTCCACCCAAATAGTGACATGAAGCGTGAAAGTAATTTTTACAGAAAGGCTTCATAAGTAAACAGATGCCAGGCATGATTGTTTTCCTGCATTGAAAGTAGTACTATTGTACACTTTTATTGAATGTACAATTACGTGTGCTTTATTGTTACTAGTTATGTTTACAGACTAAAATGTTGACAACATCAATGTGATGTGTGTCTGTATACTGTCTCCCTTATGAACATAAAGAAATGAAAGGGGCAAATCACCTTCTGGCTACCAACTGTAGGAAAGCTGTGTCTGTGCAGCTATTCACTGGATTTCCTGTTTGAACTTTGAAAGTGAATTTTTTATCAGACCAAAGGCCCATAGACCTGTCTTACAAGGTAAGTTGAACATCAGGGCATCCTGTATAGCTGTCTTCACAAAACCAAACAATGGCAAACCTGCATGACCAACCTCATGGAGGAAAACCCAGGATTCTCATCAGACTCGAGGGAATTAACAACTGAATGCAGCAAGGACAGATTCAGAGCAGAATAAATGAGACTGAAACAATCAGTTGCCTCTCAGGAAATAAATCAACAGGAAATAAATCAACAGCAATTTTGATAAATGATTACTCATAACTAATTAATAAACTAATTAATCAGGCAAACATGCCAACCTTTCCAGCTTTTCAAATGTGAGGATTTCTTAGGCCAGTTTCTGAGACTTTTTTAAAATTTTTGTAATAGAAACTTGATAATATTTAAAAAAAGATCAATAATGAAAATAATAAGTTCAATTTGTACGTTCTATTGGCAAAGTTACTACACAACTAAAATACGAAGAATGTGGAAGTAATGAAATAATCGAGCAATATACTGAATAATTGTGGGATTATGCTAACATATGCTGCAGACAATTTCAACCGATTAAATAGACTGTGAAAATGGATATAGGAAAAAAATGTGTTCTCTCAAGAAGAACAAATTATGTAGTGACTCAGCAGCAGAGCAACACAAAAGACAAAAACTGCTGAGGGGTGGAGGGGAATGCATTTAGTGTAAATGTGTAAACAGGCTTATCACTGCATGTTATTAAGGTGCATTGAGGAAACTGTCCATTGATACAACACTGTGTGACAATGGGTCTGGGAAAAGAGCTTCTATTCGTCTTATATTCTGCAGGACTGCAGTGAGGGGTATATGGAGACAGTTTGCTGCATTAATCACAGAGGAGAACCCAATGATGAAACTTCATCACATTAATATGCAACATTAAATATCATCCATGATTGCAACACGCCCTCATACCTAAATGACAAGCTAGGTCAACATATACGGTCTATAGAAAGTACCAGTATAGCAACAGGCTTACTGGACCTTAAGTACGGTTTGTAAGTCAAGTGACGATAAACATGTGGTTAATGTTTTGAAACGGTTAAGTTTAGGCAACAAAACTATGTGGTTAGGTTTAGGCAACAAAACAACTTATTTTGGTTCAGGAAAAGATTGTGGTGTCGGTAAGAAAATTACATAAGACCTACATAACGTTACTTTTAACTTAAAACTTGAGATAAGTCAACTATCATTTTCTTTCACTTGGGACTCAAACCTCACTTTCTGAGTGAAAGTCTTGTCCTCCTTACAAGGACTTTGTCGCTCTTTATACTACGTCACCTGACTTATTCTATTGCTACTGTCATAAGACCACTCAAGGCCGCAGCCTATAACAAAAGCATAAATATGGGTTGTATTAAGCTGGTGCATAATAGACCTATACGTTTTTCTGAGGAGGATAAGCTGGACTGATAACAGCCAGTGGTGGACAAAATACACAAATCCTGTACTTGAGTAAAAGTACATACCCTTGCTCAATATTACTCCACTAAAAGACATCTTCAATTTAAAATTCTACTTCAAAGTACAAAGGTACATACTTTTACAAGTAGTACAGTTATATGGTACAAGTAGTATGGTTATGTTTGGGGTTGCTGACATGACAGACAGAATTTAAAAACAATTATCAAGATAGTTGCCAAATAAATTTCTTCAATCAACTAATTGTTTCAGCTGTACTTACTTATAAACTTTTGTATAAACAAAACATCATATGTACATGAGAATCCTGAAAATGTGACAAACATTTCTGATGTAGCATCTAAGATACAATTAACCCTTAGGTAAAACAAATAAGTTCTGAGCTCCACTGGCCTGCGAATAGACCTCTGTACTGTGTTAATACAACTACATGTCTAAACAGCTCATGTCATTCTTTTGAATGTTTTCCAGGTTATATAAACTATGTTTAAGTTCTGTTTTCATTGAGTTCTACATAGTGTTAGCTTCCCATAGGTGAACAGTGGCTGACAAAAGGATAACAGAACTTTGGATTGAAGATTCAGAATCAGCTGTATTGCCAGGTATGTGTACACATATGAAGAATTTGACTCAGGATTGTACATTGCTCGCAATGTGCTTACTTATACAATAATACAATAATAATACAATAATAAAATCAGACACAGGCTACAGTATAGAGAACACATATATACACACTTTAAAAAATCGATATAGACAGATTGAGATAATGGTGCAATGAGCAGAGTGCAAAGGATGCAGGAGTGAAATTATTATCATTATTATGTCGGAGGTAGATGAAATATACAGGTACACATACATACATGCACACAAGTACACATGTACAGAGTGTGATGGAGCATAGTGCAAAGGATGCTGGAATAAATAAGTATTGTTATTATTAGTGTATTATTAGTAGAAAATGTTTTTTTTATTTTTATCATTTAATATTAACAGGAACATTGGCACTTTTATTGTTAATAGCAGGTCAGGAAAATAGTGACAGATAAGTAAATACAGTTGTGGACCTTTTCCTAGATGCTTCTGACATGCAGAGTCTGATACTTTCTATTTCATTTAGGAAGATTTTAAGATAATGCCAGAATGGAAATTTATGAGGTGTAGTGAGAAAGTTATTAATGAAACTTGTCATAGCTGAGTTCACACACTTTCTCTCTGAGGAAACGGTCTGACATTCATGTCGACTTGGTTCACGAACAAAGCAGCTCCATTTACTGACTTTTACAATAACTCTGCCTTAATTGCACCAGTCAGTTGAAAAGAACATTTGCATAACAGCAAACGGAGAAAATGATTAACTTCTAAGAATGTAATGCAGTAATGTCATCTGATAACAATGAAACATTTGGTTAATTAAGGCTTTGAAGTTTACTTAAGAAGTGTAATTAAGGAGTAGAGTCAAAGAGTTTTTGATAAATAATAATGTGAGGGCTTTTCTGTGTGGAGTTTGTATGTTCTCCCCGTGTCTGGCTTCCTCCCACCATCCAAAGACATGCATTGGATAAGGACATAAATTGTCCTTAGGTGTGAGTCGTTCTTCGTCTATGCGATGGACTGGCAACCTGTCCAGGGTGTACCCCGCTGGGATAGGCTCCAGCCCCCCGCGACCCTGTACGCAGGATAAGTGGTTGACGATGGATGGATGGTGGCTCAACCTGCGCTAATGATATAAATAAGACTATTTTTATAGTTGTAGGTATTTTTAGTTATTTTTAGTCCTTTAAAGTCCTTTACTAAAGACTTGTCCAACACTAGACTTGCACCACTAAGCATGTATAATCAGAATTAGGAGCAGCAAAAGCCCACAGAATATCCCTGATATGAAAATGTGATATATATATATTTAACTTTGTAAAACTGCTATGGGCTGTTATTCAGATTGTGTAATATGCTGAACGGAAGATAACAATCTCCAGAATATCAAAATTATAAAAATCCTTTTGTGTGTTCATCTTAGACACACTTGGGTCCTGCACAGAAACAGAAAGGACATGTAAGTCTGTTCTTATCAATACCAAGCAAGGCAGCACTTACTGTGAGATAAGATTTTTCAAGAAACTGGGTGTGTGATGATGTAATCCTCCCCATCGTATACAAAAAGTTCCAATCAAAGTTCACAATTTAGTTTTTAGAATTCACTGTTAGAGGAGATCACACCCTTTGTATCATCACCAGAAACAAAGAAAATATTCACCCTTGCAGTGTGAATTATTTCGGCCGTACACTGACAACGTTTGATCCAGACATATAATTACACCAGGTTAGTGCACTCCTGAGATCCTGTCATATAAAGTCTCCTCATATAAACATGACAACAGGACTAACAAAGACAACCTAAAACTAC
Source organism: Micropterus salmoides (assembly GCF_014851395.1). NCBI lineage: Eukaryota > Metazoa > Chordata > Actinopteri > Centrarchiformes > Centrarchidae > Micropterus > Micropterus salmoides. The sequence goes on along the minus strand of NW_024041151.1, from coordinate 24,871,434 downwards.
ATGTCAGAGCTTAGCAGCAGCTTAAACGCTGCCAAGGAGCAGCACGCTCAGACGCAGGAGTCTAAACAGCATCACTGCTGAAAAGCACAAATATTCCTAAGTGGCCTGGTAAAAACGTCAGCCATATATCCCGAGATACAGCAGTGGAAGCTGCTCAACTAAAACATTTAATTAGAAGGCAGGCCACTAGTTTTCTGATGTGCTCAGATCCAAAGGCAATCATTTGAATATTTGAATCAGCATTCATGTCTTCATCTTAACCTGCTCAGAGCACAAGGGATCAGAAATGACATACGGTACAGTGTTTATTTATTGCAAGCAATCATATTGAGAGCATCATCATTATCACTGAAGACAGTTTTACAAAGAACTAAAACAAGAGCCTTTGACTGCATAAATAAATTACCTTGAGTATTACAGAACCAGCTGCAATAGAAAGTTCTAAATCTAAGGTAACACTGAAACAAAAAAAGCCAAACACCTCAATACTACAATTATAAATGATTAACATACACTAGCAAGGTAATGTTAGAGAGCCGGATCACATTCAGGCCAACAGTAGCACTGCAGGATCATGCATCAGAAAAGTTGAACGTGACTCAGTTTTGGCTGGAATGCAATGTGCAGTAAGGCCAATCTAATACGTCCAAACACACATTCCTGGTAGATTACTTTGTAACGCTGTATTTCTTCTGTTTACCCCTTGATCAGCGCATTGAAATATATAATGATTGCCACCATGAGAGCTTGCCAGAGTTCCAAAGACCTTCCTCAAAATAAAAACACTTCATGGATTGCATTGTTAATACTTCCCCAACAATGTTTTTTAAAACATTTTTTGGTCTGAACAGCCACGTAGACATGGACAAATAATTTTTTTTCCTCTACGCTGATTCTGATGAGTTTTTTTGAAGTGGGGTAGTATAAAGCGAGGCGGTCGGCACGCCCCAAGTTTGGAAAAGCAGACAGGAGTCCTGGCATGGAAGCTAAGCAAGGTACTGCTATGGATGGGGGCAGCAGAAAAAAATATTTTAGCAAATGACCACCTAATAAAAGTCAATATCAGTTTATTTATATGCTATGATAAAAACATTTTTACCACTTTAACTTGCAGTAAAATAGCCCTTTCAGACGGGGAACTGAAGAAGTCGGAAGGTTTTTAATCCATTGGCCGACAAGATCAGAGACAAAGACAAACCAATGTGACTTTAATTGACAAACAGCAGGACCCATGTTAATGCAAGTCCTCCTAGTCCCTGTTCAGTTTGTGAAAACTCGGCATTTTATCATGAGCCAACTCCATTTTGTTCTTCATCCAATGAATCCTCAAGCTTCCCCCTTTTTCTCCGCTTATACACATAAGAGCCAGTCACTAATCAGCGTGGTCTTTATTAACCCAATCAGCTTCTCCTGTAGTTCTCTGCCTGAAGCACACAATGCTGATGCCGACATCCAACCACTGTCTCATCAGAATCCATCCAGCATCCAGCATCTATCCAGATTCACTGCAATAATGACCATGCTCAGAGGTTACTTTGCTCTCTGATTATGCAGTTAATTTCTCTCTGAGTGAATTCGAGGCTGATATCTAACCTATCTTATAGAAACAACAAATAACAAACTTATTCAGCTAACGAATGCAATTTGAACCTGAATTAACCTACATTCTTACATGGCTCATTAATTTACCAACGCAGTGTTACACAAAATCTAATGCTGAGATTTTCTAAAAGGTATATTTTCAAAAGCCCCTTAAATGTTTTCTCTTCAACAACTCTAAACAGAAATTGATTATGCAGATAATTCCAGGAATATTTATGACTGACTGAATACGATTACTGAATCCAGAAATATTTTTTCCCATTCTTGTATAGGGCGAGTTCATCCACAAAAAAAACAATTAAATGTCTAAATCTCTGCAAATTGCATCACACATTCATCCATAAACTGGAGAGCTGGAAAGATTCTTAAGGGACTACGTTTTGGCCCATCAGCTTGGCTATAAAGTCGCTGCCACAGGCAACATTTCAGTTGTGGTGAAAATATTACACTCTCTTTGGAACAAATCACCACATGCTCTGTACACCTATTTACGGGCATGCACAAAAACAAAACATAAGCCATTATAGCAGGTCTATGAATAGATTAATGTATTCCATGAAATTGCCATGTGTCTGATCTGCTTCACTGCTGGGATTTCATCCTCTCAGAAATAGAAATAAATTAACTGAATGTTAAGTATCTCTCAAAAGTGTTTATAGAAATACATTTATCCAGATTAACAACAAAGATTATAGCGCGCTTGTTCTCGGCACAGTGTGTGCATGTAGGGTATGATTTATGAAGAACAATATCATATAAAGCCTCAAATTTTTCACGCAGATTGAAATGTGGCCACTGCATTTGAGGAACATGAAGGAGCCCCAGCTGAATAATGTATATGTATAGCAGCTGTGTACCATTTTGCACAGATCACAGTTCAGCCTGCAGTGAATGCTTCAAGCATAGGCATTCCAGTGTGGAGATGAGTTTGCCTTGAAGCGTTGGGAAACAAGCACAAAGATTATAGGGTTAGTTCAGTCTGTGTAGTGTATGTCAAATTAGTCATTCAGTGCTTACACACATCTGTTGGCTCATATCCTATTCAACTGCAAAGCAAGGACCCAACACAATTATATCAGGGCAGGAGTCTCCTTTCAGCCAATGTCAAGGGAAAAAAAATCAATGCCTGCTTATCTTGTCTTCTGTCACACGACTGGAACAGCAGTTAGGAGTGTGCTTTTCAACACAGACACTGATGCATGGGTAGGCTGGGAGTTTTGTGCTGCCGGGTGTCTGGTCAACGGATTCACTTACCCTTGCAGTATGTGAGGCCATTAGTGGCTGACACTCATGAGCCAGAGGCAACGCTGTCGTTCCTGCTCAGGTGAACATGAATGAATCATATTGAGAGCAATGAGAAAGGGCAGTCCAAGTTGAGCTGACAGTTGAAATGTTGTGTTGACTGGAAGTATGCCAACGGGGGGTTCGCAACTTCGCAATTAACCGCCATTTCATCGGCGAACCATCCACCAGCCACTCACTCAAAAACAGGGACATTAAGAATAATGAGCATCATCTATGCAAGCTGTCTTTCCTCTGGTTATAATCAGAAGACCACTCATGCCTCCTCCCAACGCGGAATAAACTCACACAGTGTCAGACCAGACGAACAGTGACCATAAATGACGTCTGGAAAACATCTGTCCAACCTCTGTGCAGGTTTTATGCAATTGTTGATCATATAGCATTTTTGTGTTTGCTGCATAAAGCAGTAGTTTTTCTTCGGTTATGCTGCTCCAAGATCTGAAGAGGAGATGTTTTCAAAGCAGACAATGATGAAGAGTATTTTCCCAAAGTACGTTCAAAGAAGTGACATCTACAGTTGCAGCCAATTAAAATTCTTACACAAGTGGTAAAAATCATTCTGAATATGTGGAAGGCTTCAGGATGGTGCAGAAATATTCAAGTTTCTTATTCAAGGTGTTTCTTTGTGAGATGTTAATCCATACCATTAAATATTGAAGATATTATTGTTATTTGAGTTGAAGACAAATGCAAAATCCCTTTTGGACCAAAGCAATAGAGCCTCTTGCATGGATGTTTGCAATTTACATTGCATTTAGCTGAAGCTTTTATCCAAAGCGACTTACAATTGAAATATATGTGAGAGGTCGCACTCCTCTGGAGCAACTAGTGGGTAAGTGTCTTGCTCAGGGACACATTGGTGATGTGACAGTGGGGAATTGAACCTGGGTCTCTCACACCAAAGGTATGTCTCTCACACCAAAGGTATGTCTTATCCACTGCACCATAACCACCCACCACATTGATCCCAAAGTCTTACATTTTGCAGCTATACTTAAAAAACCATTTTGGTTCAATTATACTTTTTTGTTAGGACTTACCTTATCCACCTAAATACAAATTTCTGAATATTGTCCATTGATTCACTTGAGAACAGCTGGGTGTGATTCATTGCCAAAACTGCTGGCTCAGTCTTTAAAGCATTTGCTTTAAAATTGCAACATTTCCTGTAAATGTGAGACAAACAGCATATTTGTAGGCCATGTTGAAACAATGCTTTGTATTCACTTACACCTCTTTCAAGCAGTGACTTGTCTTAGACATTCAACATGTGATGGAAACCTGGTCAGTGTGCTGTTGATGCAGAGTGAGGAGTGTTTGACAGGGTCTGTAGGGGTCCTGCTCAGCACTACCACTAAGCGCCAATCACATGGAGCCAGCAGGAATCCAACTCCCCCTGAGGTGAAACTCCACCATGACTCAGGTAATCAATGCTAGATTAAGTGCATTGTGAATGTTCAGTGGCATTGATTGAGCCAAGCAAGGATGGCCTGATATGGCTGCTATAGGACTATACTTTACGGCTCACTGGAACTGAAAGACCAGGCTGCACATTTATCATTTAATAACAATAAAATGATAAGCAACAATCACATAGTGTTTTCCAATGTTGGACAAGATTTAAAAGCTGCAACAGATTCAGTTGATTGGAAGTGGAAGGCTGTTTGTCTCTGAAGCTGGGTTTGGTCCAGGTCCAGCCATATTCAGGCTACTGGGAATAGTGGTTAGAGGGTAAAGTTATCAGGAGATGTTACTTACTGTTAGTCCTGACACACTCATTTCTCATCTGAATGTCACACCAACTCCATTCACAAATCTCTGAATTAAAAGTTCCCTTGCTTGGAGCTGCTGTAAATCACCTCTGTACTCGGTCTGTGGGCTGTGTGCAGTCCCTGTCTTGCAGTTTCCAATGAAAAGCTGCTGAGCCCGGTTCCATTGCTGCTGGATGGGCTCCAGTTCTCATGCTCATTCTGGGGCCACTCCCCAGCAGCATTTCCTGCTGGGACACCCTCATCCAGGGCCTGAAAACCTCCTCTTATTGGGGGTCAAAAGCTCCTGTGCTAGAGGTGTGAACACCATCATTCCCCAAAGCTCTTAGCTCCCAGTTGGGGCTAATGGAGCCGGTACGAGTTGTGCGGCTAACTAAGCTAACTAGCCAACGGCAGATACAGTTAGCAGCCATTACCGGTTACTGTGATGATATGCTGCTCCCTATTTGTTTTGGATTATGAATATGACAGGTGGCAAAATTTTGCAATTCTTACAAAAGCAATTTCAATGTAAGTGATGTGGGACCAAATCCACAGCCCTCCTGTGCATAAAAGTAATTTTGAAGATAATATGAAGCTTCAACAGTCTAAGTTAAACAAATCAAGTGCAGATCTTCCAAAGCTAGTTTTTTTAGGACATATTTTTCTCCTTTTCTTATTATCCCTCCACTGCAGCCCAGTGAGGAAACACTGTCTGGAGAAACACAAAGACCACATTTTGTACTAAAAAGACTTTGAGTTAAGCAAATCAAGTGTGTATCTTCCAGACTGCTGAAGCCTCATAGAAGCTTTGGCTGAATTTTGGAATAATATTTTGCACAGAAATAGGACCTTTCACTTTCATTGGGAACATTTTTTAAAGGGAGAGTGTGAACAAGAGAAATGATTATATTGACCAATAACACTCAATGTACACATAAGCAGGTGAGTTTTGTTTTAAGACAATTTATCTTTTAGATGTTTGGGAAAGAAATGGTTTAGGTACGGTTAACTAAAACACACGGTTAAGGTAAGGGAAAGATTGCCATTACAGCTGGAAAAGTTAACAGATTGAGGACTGCACTACAGTACCATAATACTTATGTATTTTTTGGAATAGATTACTCCATTTCATTTGGTTGCTCATAAGCCACAGCTCAGACTCCAGTTGTGAATGCTGATCTGAGATCAGTACATCGGAGCACTGCAAGTGTGCTGAGCTGACATAAAGCAGAGAGTGTGTTTATGCCCACCAGGTATAACAAGTTACATCCATACGTACATACATACAGTATCATGCTTTAAAACAGCAGCTTTCTGGCATAATGTAAATATCCGTTATTATATGTTTGCGTCTGTATTAAGCACTAATTTAAAGATTTGACATTTACGTAAACTGGCCAGGGAGTTACCAAAGGGCAGGCAGTTGTATTGGTACTGGGCACCCTGGAATGAAAACCGCAGAAACTTTCGTACGCGTCAAAAGTACGCGTCCTTCAGGTCGATGGAGGAGAGCCAGTCTCCCTGGCGTACACACTACATCACCTGTTTCACTGTTAACATGCGAAAAAGCCTCACCATAATCACCCTGTTGAACAGTGGCAGGTCCAGGATGGGCCTCTCACCGCCCGTCTTCTTCCTGACCAGGAAGTGGCGGGAGTAGAACCCCTTATTCCTGAAGCTCCGCCTAGAGGGCGGCATTCTGAGCCGAGGAAGAGAGGAGAGCAGCGTCTCTGAAAGCAGTCAGACCTGTTGATGAGACGCCCTGGTGGCCCTGAAGGGAGGCCACTCTGCTGCCCTTGCCGCCGTCCCGGTTCGGGTGGGGGGGGGTGCCCAGCTACGACCCATGGTGGAGGGGCCCACTCAAAGGGTGGGGATGCCAGCCGTAGGGGGGCCTAGCAGGCAGCAACCTCCGTGTTCCACCAAACAGGAGAGCTTAGCACCTGACGGGTGGAAGGGAGGCTCATGGGGACCACACGAGGTAGCGTAGTCGCCCTCATGGGTCCCCTGCTGTACCGCATCCCTGGTGGGGGGAGTAGGTAGGGGGTGGGCAGGGACAGGCAACAGAGGAAAAGGTCTGCCGGCGACATCGGAGTCAGCAAGGGAAGAGGGCGGGGGAGACGTACATGTGGGCTCAGGCAAGCCACCTGACCATGTCAGGGAGGGGGCAAGGGGAGAGCAGATGTGCAGCTTTGCAGCAAGCCCAGGCTGCTTGTTAGCCATTTGGCTAACACACAGCTGGCTCACACAATGTGGGGAAGTGAGAAACAGCAGCTTCTTCATAATCTTGAGAGAAGCTGTCTGTAAAGTGCAAGACTTTGCAGTTTAAAAGAAACACAATTCTCCCCAGCATCACTGTCGCCTGCCGTGCGTAACGTGTTGGCACACACTTGATGCCGTACATCACACATGTACAGCGCACAACACAGCCGGTCACACACCTCTGGATGCAGGAGGAGGGACTGCGTCAGTGATGCCGTGGCCACGCAGGGTTGTGTAGTGCTATCCTGTCTGCATGAAGCGTAATGACCGCTTCAAGGGCTCATTTGACACAGCCTGGCTTCTGTGAACCAAGGGGGAACCCCTGGACGCAATGAAGGACCGTGCCATTGATGCTGTGATTATGCACGAGGTCGCAGCCGGGCACTGCCGGGGGAAACGTGCATAATGTCAACAGCATCACACACCAGATTTCTTCCGTCAGAAAAATATCTGTACCGGGTGTGTATTTGTTCTGTCCACACGAAGCGAATGTCCGCTGTCGTAGGCTCATATAGTTTCTGTGGGGAGGGGTGTGTGAAGGGACCTCTGATCTTAAACAGAGTGTACTGCTTGTTGCTTTGACCTTCAAGCTGCAGGTTAGCCACTTGGCTAACGGCAATGAAACCGGTTGCTAAATGTCATTAGCCGCAGCTAATGTGGAGCAATGTGGGCACACGGGGTCTCCCTGGTCACCTGATCCAGGCAGACAGCATGTGAGCGTCACGTTAGCTATACGTTAGCTCAACGTTAGCTCCCTGTTAGCTCCCTGTTAGCTTACCTCGCCGCGGCAACTTAGTAGCATCGAGGCCGGTGTCATTGGAGGTCGGAACGGGGGAAGCGAGGAGCTGCTCAGAGACCCGTGAATGGGAAGAGTAGAGCCATCCAACTCCCACTCTTCTGTCAACAGCAGATTGAGGGCTTCGTCCAGAGAGCGGGTGGACCGCTGCACATCCTCGTCCTGAACGGCACTCTTCGGGGGGGGAGAAGGGTGCAGAACGGTCAGTGCGATTCGAGAGTGAGCGCTCGGCTGGCATACTCCGGTCCAAGGCACACCTCGCAGCGGGGATGGAGATCACCCATCACGATGTAGCCCGTGTGGCAGACGCCACGGCGTCTCGCTCTGTTCTGGCCGGCTTGCTGGAAGACATCGTTCTTCTTGTTTTCCAGCTGGAAAGTATTTTGCTCTTTAGACAAATCTTCTGCTATTTAGACAGCTCAGTGCTGAAGAAAAATGGGAGCGGATGGCTGGGTCTCACCATTGTATATATACAAGGTGCGGACGTAGGAGAGGCCCACGCAGTGGGTGGGCGTAGACTAAAATTCTCACTAAACCCAAACCCAATAGCGATAGCTTTAGAGGGCTGCGCCTATATGAAATAGAACTGCTATAAAACATTTAGTATTAAGGATTAAAATGTGAAGATGTGACCGAGAAAAGTTGCAGCCACTATAATGCTTGTTTTATGGTATGTCAGTTTTTCAATCAAATCGAAAGGTTAATCTTACCAATTCACCCTAACTTTTTCACCTCACTATATAAAATAAATAAAAGAACTCTACTTCCTGTATTGGCACTGAATATTGGATGCAAATTGTGAGGTGTGACATTGTCCTAATTAAACACTATTCCCAGGGAGGCTGAGACTAATATCACTATTTGAATGTTTTAAAAAACAGATAAAAGAATATCAGCCAATTCTGTTTTTGTATGTTTGTTTTATATAGACACCAAATACACACATTTTTGATAAGGACCCTTTAAATTTGGTTATTAAAGAAATATGAAAAACATATGTAGAGGACATTTTACAGTTGCAGGACAAACTTTGGAGACATTGTTTTCTTAGACATTAACTTGTTCATTTACTTCCCAACTCATTTACTTAATTATTTATTTAAACACACACTCACTCACATATTCACTTCTAATTGACAGACAGTTCTAATATAAATAAAGGCTATTTCATGATTTTTTTTAAATTTATTTTTTTTTACCGGGAAAAGGATGGAACGTCATTCTTCCGGGATTGGGACAGGACATAAGTATTTTTGTGGAAGAAGAATGGGACATGAGTGAAAATCCACTCTTGTGTCAACCTCTAATCCAGGTGAGATAGGTAGGACAAGCAAGGTTGTATATTTGCACCACTAAAGTGGATTTCCATGTTTTTCTGGAGAGTCTGCAGTAATAACAAAAAAATAAAAAATAAAACTATTACTCCTTCCCTGAGTGATTCTTTTGAGGTCACTAGTCACATACAGCGTGTTAATGGATACCAACATAGTGTCCATTAACACACATTGTGTTGGTCTCTATTGGGAAGTTTTGTGGATGGCAACATCCACTTTTAGTAAACGCTAGTGTTGTAGTACTCGAGACCGGTCTTAAGACCACTCTTTGATGGTCTTGGTCTTGTCTTGGTTCGGACATTGAGGACTCAGGGATTTTTTTTCAAGACCATAACTTTGGGAATATCATTAAATTGTGTTTGCATTGTCTGATATATTTGTTAACATCCTAACTTTGATTGGATATAAAACTTAGTGCTTCAAATGCAACCAATAACCCTAACTAAAAATGTGTTGTTAACGACTATTGCCCTTCCCCATGACGGTAAGCATGAAAAAGGAGTGTTGAATAAAGATGCTTACATTGATTTCAGCTCTTAGTGTTTGTTTGTGGGTTTTAATGTGAATGTGGATCTTTCAGATCAATTTGAGAACTACCTATGATCTCGTTCCACATTTTATTGTGTGTCATGTAATGTGGGGAACTGGTCTTGGTCTTCACTCGGTCTCGCCCTCCCTTGGTCTTGGTCTTGACTTGGTCTCAGCCCATAAAAGTCTTGATCTTGTGTCGGTCTCGATAAACTCCAGTCTTGGTCTTGACTTGGTCTTGGTTTGGGCGGTCTTGACTACAACACTAGTAAAAGCAAGAGAGAGTTATGAGGTCCGTGAAGAAGAGTTGGAGCAAAGAAAATCAATGTCCTCTTAGCATTAGCAAGAATGCTGGTGAACTGTGCATGTAGATTGCTTTTTGACTGTGGTCAAGTGAGCAGTCGTTTGTGAAAACCCAGTCAAGCCAGCTGCCATTTGGATTTTGATGCATGTCTATTCATGCAGTTACGGTACCGCTATCACCAATCACCTCATGGAGTCAAGATGGTCATACTGAGGAACATTTTGAACAGAAATCCACTGAGCCTTTCAGCAAATTGTGGAAACAGTTTTATCGTATTACTTCTCATATGCAACAAGACTTATTTTAGATTATTCAACAAGGTCGTTCCACTTTTTTGACTGTTCCAAACACTGTACTGTAACTGAATGAATAGACATGCATCAAAGCAATTTTTTGATTGCATAATAGAACACAGTAACTTCATAGAAATGGGGCCCCAAGTTGGCCATAGCGACCTATGGCTACTTTTTCACACTTAGAGCCTCTTATATAACTAACATAAATTATTATCAGTACAGCATAGAAAGTGCTCTAAAAAAGGTTTCATGCTTGCAAATACTAAGAATAATTTAAAATATTATAATATATTCTTCCATTTACATTCCTTTCCATTTCTAGTTGATATGCTAAGAGCACTATGTTTAGACATAGCTGACATCCTGTGGGGGTCTCCACACTATCTCCTCTTGCAACAATACTAAAAACGATCAAGTCGAAGTTGTAATAGGAACACAGCCAGAAACAGCACAGCATACAAATGCGTGTATACTCGCTACTTTGTGTTTATTTTTTGTTTATTAATATTCTATGCCAGTGGAGCCCATGCAGATTAAAGGCCAACTGCAACATGGTGAAACTGGAAATAGAGGTGACAAAGCAACAACAACAATGGCTCGGCTCAAGAAAAAAAAAAAAGGCAGCAAAAGGGAATATGAATGTTTGATCAAACATTGATCAGAACATTCATGTTCTGTTGAAAAGTTCATCAGAACTATTTATTTTGTAAGGATTGACCCAACAGGTCAGAGAGATGCCAACAAAGAACCACAGATTGTAATTTTAAATTAAAACAAACATAAATGCTGTATTTTCATCATGTTTTCCACATCTAGTTGCACCCTCTTCTTCTGCATTGATTTAGCGGCACCAGATTGAAGAAAATGCCGCCAACACTAAACTTCTAATATTTACATAACATAGTGGATGGAAACGCACATTAACTGGTATTGTCTTTTGACGATTTTCTGGAAAGTCGATTGCATTTGCACTTAATTTGGATTGAAATTTGACAGTGAGAGACAAGACAGAAAGAGCAAAAAAAAAGAAACCCAAATCAAAAGATGCATTTTAACTTTACAGGAGTTCTCAGCTCAGCGCCAAGACAAAAGAGCAACATTAAAACAAACGGTCATTTTTCAGAAGACTATCTTTCTGTGTCCCTCAGTTGCTTCTTGCTTAATTTTCCTGACTTTTAATGGCTCCCAGCAGCTTAATAGTCATTCAGTTATTGGTCTTTTTGATGAGCTGACATAAGGCTATTTTATCTTTCCACAAAAGGCTACAGCAGTTCTTGCAGGATGAATACAGTTGTATATGACATATACAACTGTTTTCCAAAATGACATATATGGCTGTTGGAAAGTACAATAACATACAGTATATGACCATTTCCCAAAACGACATGTACGAGCATTGGCAAGTGCGTTATGTCACGTTATGTTACGTGATCTAAGTCACATTGATTTAACACTTGGTAAACGTTTGTTAGTTTGGTTAGGTTTAGGCAACAAAACTACTTGGTTACGTTTAGGAAAAGATTGTGGTTTGGGTTAAAACGAGTCCATTACTTACCTTACATCCATTACTTACCTTACATACGTCACTTGACGTACAAAACATTATTTTTATATTAACTCAAAACTTTAAATATGTCAACTTTGACTTTCTTCCATACGGGACTAAAACCTCCTGAATGAAAGTTATGAGTTTACTTGACACATCCATCCACCCCACCACCTCCTTATGCAGACTTTGTTGCTCTTTATGCTATGTCACCTGACTTCTTCCGAAACTAGAGGTCGCAGCCTAACAAAAAATGCAACTATGGGTTGTAATAAGATGCTCCATCATCAACCTCTTCAGCTGTTTTTCTGGTGAGAACGGGCTGTCTAGGACACCGTCATCGTACTGTCACCACATGTAGCAAGTTCACTGTTCAGTTATAGGCAGGAAAGTACTGTATGAAATGGCATAGCATCAAAACTAGCCAATACAAAGGTTGACTGCAAAAAATGTGTAAATATGAGTGTAGATATGAGTTCTTTCTACCCACAGGAAGTCAAAAGTCAAACAGAACACACAAGCTGAAAGAAATCACCATATTAAACTACCAGCAGAATAATTGTAACACAACAAGAGATGGGAAGGGAATCAGTATTTTTTGTATGTGTATTCAGTTATTTGTATCTGTATTTGTATCTTTGGGTTTGTAAAGCACTTCGAATGGCAGTGCTTGGAAGGTGCTATATAAATAGACTTACCTATGAACCTAGGAGCATTTTTTTGGGAGTATCCAACTATATGAACTTCACATTGGCACTGAATGTTGTCCATTATGGAAGGGATAATGCCCTCAGAGGTGTCCATTATCTTGAATTAATGGATGACGCACAGCTATTTGTGTATTTGTTTATTTAAAGGATCCCTATTAGCAGATGCCATAGCAATCAGCTAATCGTCGTGGGGTCCACTGCTGACATGCTTTACATAAGACATTACATTAAATTGCATTAATAAAATTACCTCAATATATACATATCGTCATCGCAATGTGTCCATGGGCAATAGTCACATTGCGGAACAATGCAATGTCAAGCAAGTCAAATTAAGTCAACCACCACAACTTTTTTGCTGCTTGATACAAAAGGAAAACTTGCTCGGTTCTCATTTTCATTGACTAATCTACAAGACAAGTCTGTCTTATGTAACATTATTTACTCCGATTTCAGTGTTCTTGGATACACAGAGTTTGTTGCTAGTGAGTGACAAGCAGGCCCTGCGTGCACAACGAACCACCAATCACAACAATCAGTTTATTAAACAGCCAAAATAGGCCCTGCCCCCTTTGGTTGTTGACAATATCTTGAAAATAAGGAACAGGAGAACACCATCTAAACAGTGGATTTGGTTGCAAAAAGAAACTTTTGTAAAGCACTCTGGGGACTGGTGTATTTAACTGCTGTATTTAACTGCTCTTTTATTTTTATTTTTATCATTTTGTTTAAAGTATGCTTACTGCGTTAAAGCTCAAGAAAGGATGTTCTTAAATAAAAGTAATTTTTCAGCTTATTCTATGCATTTTCCCTACAAAATCACCCCAACAATTTTTGGATGCTTAATTCTTTACAAATAGAGCAATCGAAGTCATCTGGTAAAAATTCATGTATTTTTTCATATCGCAATATATATCGCAGAAAAGAAAACTATTACATTGTCAGTTTTTTTTCTAATATTGTGCAGCCCTAATATATCTATATCTATCTACATATATGTGTGTATATATATATATGTATGTATAAAAGAAAAAGTGTGTAACACACAAGCTGCAAGAAGTACATACAAGAAGTATGTAAACAATTTAAAGTCATCTACGTACCCAAAACATGTCTCCTCATGTTCTTTTTAAAGGATAATTAATTTTTTTAGACTGATATTAAGGAGTTAGTCCTTTATCATGCGACTTTTAATTTTGCTACATTTGTTTTGGATGCCGACGAGTCGACCTTACTATAGAGCAATAGTCAAGGTGGCACAAAATGATTTAGAAACATGTTCCCAGCATGTGTGATTGCTCATAAGGAGAAAACTTTCTTGTGACTGCAATACTTCGACTCATTTTTCAACAGCTGTGTTAATTTTGTCCACCTCTTGTATGGGCTCCCCAGATATAGATAGCTCTATTTTAGGTTTAAAAACCAATCTGTGTCATGATCCAAAAACAATACCTTTAGATTTGGATATATTTAAGGCTAGTTATTTTTGATTCAATCATATACTTGCCACACTAGACAGAACTTGATTTAATTTTTGGCATGTGGTTGCTTGCATACAATACGGTGGGATCATTAGCATGCATTGTTATTCCTGCATTTTTCACAGCAGAAGGAGTCCCCGAGCATGTCCCTGCCTCCCCTGGGTTGTCATCTCAGCCTGTGCTCTCGCGTACATCTGCGATCATTGGACCGGACCGGAAATGGACCTGGCAGACATTAGCCCTTCCCCGGAGGACCTGCGCAAGGTGAGAACCATCATGGACAATCTTCTTTGGGATTTAAGGACTGAGGATTGGCACGATAGACTGGAAGCGCTAGCCCGTTTTGAGAAGGCTCTGGACCAACAACCGTGCCTAATGAATGCTCCTGGTGTGGCTGGGCTGGTTTGGGAGGTGGGTCGTCTCAAAGGATCCCTGCTATCGGCTCTGAACTCCCCCAGTGCTCCTCATGCTGGGCTTAGCATGGGGCCTGTCAGCCCCCAACCTGTCCCTCTTGCTCCCCGGCCTGCTAGCGCCGCTGGCCTCCAACCTGTCCCTCTTGGTCCTCTGCTTGCTAGCACTGCTAGCCTCCAGCCTGTCCCTAATGATCCCCGGCCGGCTAGCCCCCTGACTGGTCCTGATCCCCAGCCTGCTAGCGCCACTAGCCCCCAGCCTGTCCCATGGCCTGCTAGCGCCGCTGGCCTCCTGCCTGTCCCTCTTGGTCCTCAATCTGTTTCAACAATGAAGCACATGCATTTTTCTTTCTTCCCATGATTTCATTCTAAGTAATTAAATTTTCCCATCATCTTTAATGTTGTAAAATCTTTGACTATAATAATCTCTTTTTTCCTCCTTTTGTTCAATTTAGTCTCTCGGAGTGTTTCAATCAATCTTTAAATAAACCTGATTTTACTGCTACAAATTTACAGTAATTCTTCCCTCTGTTTCACTAAAGTCTTTGAGGTAAATCAATCCATTGGGCTATTTTAGTTTAAGCATTGGACTTTCATGTTCATGGTTCAGGTTCATGTCTGTTTGGAATTTATTTATGAAAGCAGTGAAGGAAACCCCATTAGCACTGTACACACCAACCAATCAATATTTACAACATCCTTCACAAAGTCATCATTAACAAATCTTTTGTATCTACATTCAACTTCGGCCCTTCCTTTAGAAACTTTTAGCCTTTCTACTAAGAGCTACCATATTGTGGTCACTAAAACCTACTGGTACAGAGATTTGAGCATAGCTCAGGGAGAGTATGTATGATCAGTACATGTAGTGGATGTTTAGCCTGCTGGATTAGTAAATACCCTTGTTGGCAAGGAAACAATTTGTAATACATTACAAGTAATAATAAATGATAATAATTGTTTCTTCCTCGGGCAGTCACTGGCTAACCAGTCTATATTAATATCACCAAGCAAATATATTTCACTGTTCACATCAGTGTCAGTCGCTTCACATAATTGAGTGAGATAGTCAGTATCAGCATCATTTCTGTGGCAGCAGCTCACCACTGTTGGTTTCAAGTCGGGGAAATGTACCTGAACCCACAATGCTTCTATATCAATCAGCATAAGGTCACAATGTAGTGTAACAGATGGCTTTGTACAAAAATGACTACCCCACCGCCATGTATATTTCTGTCCCTCCTAAGGAGTGAGAAATCATTAAGTCATGTATCTAGTTCCTTATGCTACAGATGTTCACATGTACAATTTCCAAGCCTTTATCGGAGAGCTTTAAAGGGCACAATGTCAATATTAGAGTTTGGAAGCCTTAGTCCTAATGTCCGGCTTGTATGGTTTAGGAACTTTGTCTGGGTTTGATGATCAGCTTGTCATACCAGTACACTGCAGAATCACTCCTCTTCCAGTTAGCACGCAGTTCAGGCATCAGCTCCTTCCTTTTCTTGTTAATAAGGTCAGAGTAGTCTTCATTGATGTAAATCAATGTTTGTTTAAGTTTCTTTCTTATTTAGTCGATCTTTTTCTCTATTCCCCCTGCGATGGACTGGCGACCTGTCCAGGGTGTACCCCGCCTTTCGCCCGATGCCAGCTGGGATTGGCTCCAGCCCCCTGCAACCATGTACGCAGGATAAGCGGTTGACGATGGATGGATGGATGGATTTTTCTCTATTCCATCAAGGGTGTCCACTTATTTTCTTTCCATTCTCACGTAGCACTTGAGTTCCTGTATCTCTTCAAATGTACTGTTCACTCTCTTATGCACACCATCTGAGATACAGTAATTTCAACACGAGATTTAAAGCTCTTACTTTGCTGCTCCAGCAGCTCTCTGTACAAGCCCTTTTGTTGTTCCGTCATGGTTTGAAGAGTAGACATTGTCACTAGCTATTTCTCTGGATATTTCAGCACTTTGGGTGGCATCGTGTCACTCAAGGAGGAGATGGTGTAGTAGGCCCAAAACCCAAAGAGGAATAGGCCTCAATTCTAAAAAAATCTGTTAAAAATTTCTCTTTGTGATCTGCATCCACAGCTCTTTGCTCAATGAGGAACTTATCGAACTGTGTGTCAGGAATTTATGGTTGATTTTCAGCAGCTTTTCGTTGGGGAGCGGCATTGTTACGGTGCACCCTTTCCCACGGGACGGTGTCGGGGACAGCCGTTGCTTATTTGTCCCTGGCTTGTGCGCAGCTGATGCGGTTGCTGTCGTGACCCCACCTGCATCTGTAAAGCTGCAGGGCCCCCCACCCATTTTCCTGTCTTATCGGCCCTCGGCCTCCCACGCTGTGGGTGGGCGTAGACTAAAATTCTCAGTGCCGCGCAGGCGCACGGAAGGGGTACACCCAATAGCGATAGCCTTACAGTACGTAATGCCTGTTCCCATCTCTCACAGAAAGAACTGCTCCTAACTGTTTGAAACCAGCTCATTTGTAGTCCAGCCGTTTCCCCTCCTTCACTGCGACGTCACAATGAAAATACGGCTTTGATTTGGATCACACTACCTTGTTTCTTACGACCCGCCCTTCTCTGCTTCTGATTGGCTAGTAGTCCTTACCTGGGAACTGCGCATGTACAACTCCCAACAAAGATTTTGTACAAGTAAGGTGCATCACTCTGTAGCACAAGAGCGGATCGTATAGGGTGAAAAGAGGAGCTGCAGCAATGTGCAGTATGACAAAAAACTGTGTTTTTTGAAAATGAAACCATGTACGACCTCTTTAAGAGGGGCAGTGTACTTCTTGCAGCTTGCGTGTTACAGTCGTCATCCTGTGGTGTTCAGGGAATGAGGCACTGAAGGACTACACAGTGTTGGAAAATAAGATATTCCGATTTTCTTTCATTTAATTTATTGCTAGGGTCGAGGTGACTGCAGCCAGCTGATACTACCGCCTGCAGAGGTTTGTAAGCCAGACTAGATACACTGCGATGTTGTATTAAAGGTCCAGTGTGTGATATTTCTGAGGATCTTGTGACAGAAATGCAACATAATATCTATTACTATGTTTTAAGTGGACCTTACATTGTAAACCGTTATGGTTTTATTACCTTAGAATGAGTCATTTATATCTACATAACCGCGGTTCCCCCCTTCCATGATGTTGTGTTGTCATGTTTCTACAGTAGCTGAAAATGGACCAACAGCGCTACAGAGCGCGTTTCCTCACTACGTTCTTCTTGTTCTATTTCTGGTAGAATTCAGGAGGTGTAGACCCTCATCACTATATTGAATACGTACGTTCAAAGAAGAAGTAGTAGTAATAATATACAGCAGGGGTCGGCATGTAAGTTTTGCATCAGAGCAATATTTTCAACCATTAGATGTTGGATGAGAATATAAGACATAATATTGACTTTCGTCAACATATTGATTGGTTTGCTCAGGTGGTAAAGTGTAGAACTTGAAAACTAAGGGTTGAGTATTCAATCCCAGTGACCAGTGGGAGATTTAGTTTTGGCTTCACATTTGGGGGGCAGCCATGTCATCCATCTTTATATACAGTCTATGACTAATACCTAATAAGAAAATGGGCACAGATGAGGAGAGTTAACACCACACTTTGAACCAAGTAAAAAGTCAGACCTCTCCTGGTATTCTGTTCAGCTCTGGCAAAGCTGGGGCGCTGACATGCAGTAGGGGGCTGAGGTGTGGTGCTAGCATGGGGGAACAGTGTGGTTCCTGCCTGCTGATGCACTGTGGATCTGGTTGTTGATTGCAGACAGAAGTTATATACATAAGTGTTTAGCCTGTCAGATATATTAGTGCTGTCAAATGCACCCATACAGCATGTAATGTTGAATGTGTCTTCTGGTTTCTGTCTAAGATTTAACTGAATTATTGTTTCATAAAATTAAAGGTTGGTTTCATCCACTAACCTTGTTCTAGTTTGTTTCCCCAGTCAACATAACATACCTTATGAATTGTAATAGGAACTTCAAGGTAAGGCTGAAAAAACACTGTGCGTCCCTATACAGTAGCTACTCTAAGGGCAGGAAGTGGCAGTGTGTGGACTGAGGAAAACAACACTGTTTAAATTAGCAGTTGCTGCTGCTGCTGCTCCATGCTGGTTCCCTTTTGTGTGTAGCACTGTACACGTTCAGCTCTGCAACCTAGCAACCAAATCTGCAGCTTATGCCTTTACATCATGAGTGGGACACCCACTTAGAGGCAGACTAAACTGAGCAACAGGAAAATGGGAAACGGCCCTTAGTTAGACTCCCTCCCTGTGCATGTAGGCACTGTGATGAATAACATCTCAAATTTAATACTGTGATACACAGCAAAATAAAAAGATGGCTATTTAGCTGACCTTCATATAAACAGCAAAACCATTCTGTTCAATTGTTTGCTTTATTACCAAACTGCACTTAGACAGTTTGCCCCAGTTGAGCCATACAAATGTATATTGATGACTGTCTGCTAGATTCATGAGAAGTAGCTTCTTTTCTCTTCGTCATTTCCAGTGTTTCTCTTTGTCTCAGCTCTTTCAAACACACACACGCGCAGTGAAGATTCTATTAAGATTAACCTGTATGAAATGGTACAAATTGAAAAACTGAAACTTCATCTTCAGCTCCAAATAAAGTATACTAAGCAAGAGGTTCTCCTTTTATCAGTTTGCTGAAAAGGAAGTCCTTGATTCTTTATCCTCAACAGATTAAAAACAAAGGGGGAAAAATCTTCTCAGCAATCTGAATACTTGCCAACCACCTAGAATCTAGAAGTCATTGGTGGATTTGCTCTAATGGAATGTAAAACATTCTACAACCCTTAGACTTACCATAAACGTATAGAAGTATAGAACATAAACTAAACCGGTCAGTTTCAAAAACAAATAGCTTGGCTAAAACTTTATAGAAGGCAACTGTCCAGTGTCACTGAAGTGTTGCACGTATGATTAATATTGTAGTAGTTTTAGTAATACTACTGTTGCCAGCAAAGCACCAATCATTATTAGTTACAACAAGATGACGCCACAGATGGCTGCACATTGTTTTGTCTTGTTTGTAGATTCTCTTTTCTGCTGTGATACCCGATGCTCTGTCACCAGAGAAGAGCTCAATTAACATCAGGGGAACAATGCCAGCTGATTTACTTCCCACTTTTCTCGTGTCATCGGTGGAATTGTTGGACATTATGGTCAAAGGGGCTTTCACCTTTGCTCATGCAGGAAAACGCCAGACGAGAGGGAAAGGTGCCAGTGCGCTCATCGTTACCATCTTAACAGAGTGCGCTCACTGTGCAGCAAACTGGATGAACTTCAGCTACTGGTGGGGGAAAACAGAGACCTGTATTCATCTTCTGTGTTATGCTTCACGGAGATGTGGCTGTGTGCATTGATACGGAACTCTGCGCTGCAGCATGCAGGCTTCCAACTCTTCAGAGCGGATCAAGACACAGATCTCTCCGGCAAAACAAAAGGTGGAGGTCTATTTACTGTTTTTACATTAACATTGTTTAACAATCTGACAGTGATTCAACAGCACTGTACATTCTACCACAGGCATTGCTTGAAGTGGAAAAAACTAGGTGCCAGTACTGCTTGTCTGTCATTCATTAAATGATTGTGCAAGAAAAATGCTCTACGTGGTAGTTAGTCACAGATTTGTTAATGCTAAGTAATAACTTGTCATAATCCACCAACCATTCATACAGAACAACAAGTTTGCTGATTGCGTCACTTTATACATAAGGGCTCTGATTAGGGTTGTGACGGCACATCTGGGTCACGAGAAAAAGATGAGAAGATATTTTATCAGTATTTTGAATAAATATTCGATGCTGAAATATATGGGGGGGGGGTGACATTTGGGCGTTCTTGGACTGTACTGAATGGAATGTTTTCAGGACTGCTACCAAAAGTCTGGATAAGTTCACAGAGACTGTGACGTACCCTGACAAACCCTGGTTCATTGCTGAACTCAGACAGCTAAGGTTGGAAAAGGAAGAGGCATTTAGGAGCGTAGACCAGGCCAGGTTTACCGAGTGAAAGTACAGTACTCCGTACAGTACAACGTCTGTACTCCGAGAGTGTATTAGTGTAGACAATGCAGCAAACATGGCTCTTCACATCATTCTCCAGCACCTCAAATCGTCAAGAACCCATGTCAGGATCCTGTTTGTGGATTTCAGCTCTGTTTTCAATGCCATCACCCCGGCTCTGGTGCAGGACAAGCTCACCCAGCTGACTCTACCTGCAGATTTCTTTTCTGATATGAAGCACCATTTGAAACTGGCAAAACATGTCTCTGACTCATGGACCATCAGCACCGGTTCCCCTCAAGGCTGTGTTCTTTCCCCTCTGCTCTTCTTCCTGTAGACCAACAGCTACACCTCCAGTCACCAGCTTCTGAAGTTTGTAGATGACACTGCCCTCATTGGGATCATCTCCAGTGTGGATGAGTCCACTTACAGGTGGGACACTGACCATCTCGTGTCCTGGGGCCTCACGTATAAAAGACTGCAAACCTTTCATACTGAAAGTTGGCATACTCAAAGAATTTATGCAGTGAAATATCCACATGTATAAAACCAGACATACACCAGGTCCTGCACTCCTTTTCTTTAAACATCTCAATCAACATGAAATTGAGCCCACATGCACTAGCCACATTCCCCGCCTTGGCTTCTCTCATACATTAATATGTAAATGACTATAAATACGCTCTCCTTCACCTCCAAAGGCTATATCCACACTATTATGTTTTAACCCCATTTTCGTTTTAAAACTCTGGGGTAGCGTAGGCAAAAATGGAAGACTTTAAAAACGATTTTTTGGGCATTTTTATTAAAACATTTTGTACTGTGTATTGCAAATAACATACACTTGTACTGCGCATGTCGTCGCATTTTCTTTGTGACGACTCCTAGTTTTCTGCCCCAACAGTCGTTTTTGTACTCCCAGTTCCACCTTGTTGTCTGCCCAAGCAAAAAAATCTCTGTTGTGGTTATTCGCCTTTGCTATTCTTCGTTCATCCGTGGCACTTTCTTCTTTCGCCAAATCTTTTGCAACTGCGGAGTAGACAATTGTCTTACTGATTACACCAGCACGCGCATGCCCAGTGTACGTGAATGGCCACTAGATGTGCATTTTCAGTCGTTTTAATATAATAGATAGATTAATAGATATGCAGCTAAAACGTTGGTGTGAATGGATATCGTTTTCTGTTTCTGTTAAATTGAAAACGTAGTAGCGTGGATGTAGCCTAAGGTCCAACTAACAATGGCCAATCTTGCTGCAAAACACATGAAAAAGAAAAACTTCACTGAGTGCAAGATTGAGGTGCTGATCACTGAAAGTGAAGGCAAGAAGAAATATTTTATTTGATGGTTTGAACTCGTGGATCAGCAACAAATTGCAAAATGACGGCATGGCAGAGTGTCACTATGGCTGTCAATGCAGCCCCGTACAATTGCTGAAATAAAGAAAAAATGGTCCAATGTAAAAGTGGATGTCAAAAAAGACAGGAAAATAATTTTTCTGATACAGAAATTGAGGTGCTTGTGAGGTGGAAGTTAGAAAGCACATATTGTTTGATGCAGCTTGTTCACAAACAACAGAAAATTCAGCGAGTTAAACAGAATTATATTTTTCTATACAAAGGCTTTAGATAGTAAGTAAACACTGCCAGAAACCCAACAGTGGTTATAGCCCACTTGTATTTCTACTGGGATGGCGCGGTTTCGTCAGGTTGGTCTGTCTAATGCTAATGACCCAGTTCAGCACACAGATCCAAGAGCACCGTTCTCAGGAATCTAAATCGACATATTAGCCAGTCATCATCATGGGCCAGGAAATTGTTAATCTTTCCTTTCACATTATCTTCTGCAGTGCCACAGCGCAGCCATGCAGCATTACGCACGAGTGTCACACAGTATTTATATGTTTACAGCAATCATATTCCCCACCCTGTGATATAATTTGAAGATGGAGGTTTGATAGGTGAACAAATTTTTTTATGTCGGTTTTGTTTGCTTGGCCTGTATTGTGATGAGGAATGATGAGGATGGAGTGTAACGATTATGCGAGAGCTGTCAATGGTTTTATTTCCAGACATTGTTAATTTACACTGTCCACTGCGCAGGTGGTGAAGATGTGCTGGGTGAGTCGAGGTGAGAAGGCAGGGCGCCTGGCAGCACAGTCTGTTCACTGCAGCGAATTCACACACAAAAACTACACTGAAGACTAAATGGTGATATATGCAAGGGATAGGAGATGTTATCTTGGATTTTTAAGATGATGATAATTCAAATAGGGCTGCAGCTAATAATGATTTTAGTATTCAAAGCTTCGATAGATTATTTCAATGATTCTCCGAAGCGGCATTTAAGAAGTACTTTTGCTTGGCGGTGGTGACCCCCCGCAACTGGATCAGCTGTGCACGTTTATAGGTGATACGTGATAGTGTGTCATACAGCAAACATCAGACCAACAACCAGACAGCCGCTTCACCAACACAAACATCACCCGAGTGCTATACAAGTTATACTAAAGGCTCATGCAGACTACACGACTTTCAGCGTCGCCCGATGGCAGTGCCGTCTTGAAGTCGTTGTGGCGTTCACACTACGTGACTGATCGGTGACAGGGGGTCACACACTACACGAGCTGACAGCAGCTCACCCGACGCAGGTTTCCAAACCACATTTTGTCAAAACACGCGGGAAATGTGAAACAGGAAATGAGTGATCCTGCACGCGAAGCAGCTGTTGTTTGTTATTATAAAGATGGTGATTATAAAGACAAGGAATATGGGTAAAGGATGGATTAGCACACGCAGGTAGCAGGGATTGTCTGAGCTACAGAGTTAGCTTGAGGGGAGTAAAAAGGTGCAGCTCCCCGACACCCAGTTAACTCATGACTGTGAGGTTACAACTCATGGCTCAAAAAGGAGAACAACAAACGCATGTGTGGACATTTTCAGCTGAGGACTGCGGCTTACTTTGGCTAGCCTTCAACTAAACAATCAATCATGATTTCAGTTAAATGCTAAAGTTGTTGTTACTGTTACCTGCTTTCTGATAAGGGGCCGTCATGCTGTCGCCGAGGCGACATAAGTTTCGTTTTATGGTGGACGGACGGTAACATTACAGAGTTTCTTTAGCTTGAAATAATCCCATACTTTGGACACTTCTTTGTCCCTCGCTATTTACTCTCTCTTCCTCCACTTTGCAAACCACCATTATAATCACGTCATGTTCACAGCGTAAGCGCGATGTGTAACAGTAATAAATGTCCCTGCGAAACACTGTGCTGTAAAGTTACATGGATTAAATGAAACATCAATGCAAAGAATTTGTGTCGATGCATTTTATTAATCGATTTTATCGATTTAATCGATGAATCGTTTCAGCCCTACATTCAAATAATAAAATCAGTTAGCCAAGTTAAAGTCTGAAACGGAACTCAGTAGCTAAATTCACATCTGATATCGGGGAAAGGCAAGCCAGAATCCATCCTGGCCTTATGGTGGCAGTTACGGTTCTCCCGAACTGACCATGAGTGTCAGTGGCATACAGTCCGGCCCTGTCCTCTGCGCTCTGGGGGGGCTGATGAGATATTTAGCGGATTGATTTGAGAACTTGGCACTTGGTTTATATCTTTTACAATTGAAAGGTACTATATGGAATAGTTACATCTCACTAATGTGAGCACAAATAAAACTGCTGCTTTGAATGTTTAAATAATAAAGTGATAATGTGTGATACAAATTGAAATTAAATGTGTGAGGCATCATTATACCTATTCCTCTCACATTCAGTTTTATTTTGATATTAAACATTATCCACATACATGATCAAACTTTTATGGTGTATCAGCAGACCTCACTCCGTTTTTCATAGACTACTTCATAGACATATGCACAGAAACTGTAGTGGAAACATTATTTTAAAGCATTTGTTGAGTTTCATTACTTTGGAGTTTACTGACAGAGCCAGACAAAAGTTTGAAGAACGGCCACACATTCTCCTGACAGCTCAAGAGTTGGCGGAATGGCCCCCACATTCTCAGGTCACGTTCATTTTTATACATCACTCGTGTGCATGAAAACCGGTGTACGTAAACTTTTTTGTGCGTACGCAGCGTTTATACATGAGACAACCTGCAGCTCAGCTCTCTTCAGGAAGAGCCCAACTGAACATCAGCTCCCTCACCAAGAAATCTCAGCAGATGATGTACCTCCTGAGTCAGCTGAGGAAATTCAACTTGCAAAAGACAATGATGGTCCACTTCTACACCGCCATCATTGAGTCCATCCTGGTAACAACGGCAGTCTGCATTGTGTCATTCACATTGCAGAGAAGGTAATTATATGCAATCTACCATCCCTCCAGGACCTGTACAGTTCCAGGACTGAAGGTATGCAAGTCTGTGGCTGACCCCTCCCACAAACTGTTTCAGATACTCCCCTCCAGCAGGAGACTGCACTCCATCATAACAAAACCTCAATGCACAACAGTTTCTTTCCATCTGCAGCTGGCCTCATCAACAAGGCCCAGGATCCCCACTGTCACTGACTCTCCTAATATAGACAAATGAAAAACTACCCAAAGGCAGAGTAATTAAAATCAGGGCAAGGGTGCCCAAGTGAAAAAGAAATATACTTAAGTAGCACTTTTTTGGATGCACTTATTACATTTTAATTGTACTATACTAAGTGTATATTAAATGTGTTATTTTGGAACTACTTAAAGTATGTTAAGTGTCATTTTAGAAATACTTAGTCAACTTTAAGATAATATATTATATATAATATATTTTAATATACTTAGTTGTGTTAAAATGGACCTATTTTAAGTACCTTTACTGTAATTTAAATATACTTCTTTAAATTTAACTTAAAATACCCTTTTGTCCTATACTAGAAGAACAGTTTAAATATATTTTAAATGTGTTCCCTGAACATTTTTATTATCACAAGAGCCACTATTAATATCTTTGGAAGCTGCTTTATGAAACCGTTCAGTATGAGAATAATGCATTATTAATGCATTAAAAATAACTTGCAAAATGCCCTTTTAGCATAATAATACAAATCTGAAAAATGTACATTAAAACATCCAGCAGCATGTATCACATCTTGACCAAAACAAAAAATACCTTGAAATAAAAATAAAATCAGTAAAATGATGACATATGATCAGTATTACTTAAAAGTACACTATACACATCACATCCTTAATGTTACCCATGGGGGTCCCTCATACAGTTCGGACTCTGGGCACGGCTCAGATGACCTCACGGCAAGTCATGCCACTTCTGACACCATATGTGGACAAAGGCGAGAGCAGTCACCCTAATCAGATTCAAACACAGGTCTACAGGGTACCAAACATGCAACTTTGACAGCTAAGTATGGCAGTCCAAGCACTTACTCAGCTGTAGTGAAGGTACTCCGTCACAAGCATGCAGAACAAATGGTGGACCCAAACTGAAACTGAAAAATGTCACAATCCTTATTCTTGGAGTGGAGGGTCGGTTATCTTTGAGTAGGACTGCAGACACTATGGGATTTGGAAACTGCGTTATCACAGCATCTGTGGAAGGGAAAAGGAAATATTTTGTCTATATCAAAGCAATATTACCTCTAATTAATTAATAACCATTGTCTGATTTTTTTATTTTGTTTAAAGTTGCTGAAACACAATATGACATCATGTCTAACTGTTCTGATCATGCAAACCGTTTAGGTTTGGTGAAATGGTATTCCACAAGGGACCCCTCCCAGTTAATGCTCAGTTCTTCCATTACAACATGATCAAAAACATTACATAAACACTACTGTACATGCAGCCAAGGAGCTGTATATGATAAAATGTTATTAAACAGGTACAACAAATAACACAAACATACAGATTTGCTTAACAACTGTGCTGTCTACATCATTTCACATTAACACAGCAGTCAATTTGTGAAGTACAAAAGTTGCCAGTTACTTAATGTATTACAATATTTTAAATAAAATTATTTTTTCACAATATTTATTATATCTCATTTGCAACTGCATTTCTTTTCTTTTAGAGCTTCCTGGGATCATTGCCTCACTCAGATGGCTTAGAGGCCACAAAAACCTCAAAGGACCAGCTGGACCCTAACAAGCTCGATGTGCTCATAGGTATGTCTGGCTCCTGCACATGATCACTGTTTTTGCTCTCACTACACGTCAACGGGTCAGACTAAATAAACAAATATTCAGTTAGGCCAGTACTTCCACCTAGGTTAGTTCTTCATTTGTGTATCATTATAAACACTGTAATTCTATTCTTAAAGCAAATTTTTATTATTATTCTTTATTTAATTTTCTTGAGCTAAGGCAGGAAATTCCAACTCTGGGTTTAGCATTAAGTTGGTTAAAGTTGGCAAAGGGTAGGTTCAACCTTTAAAAGTGGAATACAGGATCTATGACCATACAATTGGACATAAAGTTGAGCAGTGTTTTACATAACGTGTGGTCAGGCATTGCAGTAAACAAAAACATTATTTCAAGTGCGTCTTAAAACAATTCTCACATACGCGTGTACACTTTAACATTACTGTTATAACTGAGTTATTGGTCACTGTATTGATTAACTTTACCCCCTCCATGGTTGATGTGAAGTGAAATCTCTAAAAAACAGTTGTAGCATGTCTAAACTAGCTAGGAAATAAATTTATGAGAATTATTACCCAATTATGAATTTTAATATTCAGAAAATATCAATCCATAAAAAGCCCTCGTTTAAAAAGAAGGGGCAGGAGTTGTTATTAACCTAGAGTCTCCGGACCTCTAGGTAGCTTTTAACAATTATTTAGTTACGCTAGCTGCCCGATCCTGGCTTTTGCTAGGGATTCTCCGGGGTTCTCTGTGTCTGAAGAAAAACCTCAAGGGTTGGCCGTCTTCCGTCTGGCAATTCGTCTGTTTTCAGGTTTCCTTTGTTGCCGCTGGCGAGACCACGTGGCTTGGTCTGACCTCAGTGAAGTTGCCTCGACCGAAATAGCTTAAAAAGGGAACTTGGTCGTTCCTGAATTAGACCAGTGTAACTTAACGGACTGATAACTTTAACAAAACAAAAGAAAGAAAGAAAATAAAACAAGTAAAGTTGCAGGAACTGAGGAACAAATCGATGTCGCAGCACTTCACGTGTGTAGCTTCAAGCGAAGACTTTGTTGCGCTGGTCGAATTCTTAGGGCATTGCTGGGAGAGGCACGAAGCGTCCAGGGAGCAGAGCAGAAGAGAAGAGAGAGCGAGATGTCGTGTGTCGCTCTTTTGTGGTCTGGGGCGTGGTTCCCCCAGGGGCAGTCCTTCTAAACTTTTAATGTCTATAAAAGAAAAGAAAATCTATTTGCGCGTATTATAATCAAATATTTTCCACAATCAAACCTCAATGGTCAAACAGTTGTACCGCTCTAAGTTAAGCATTTGGTAATTGTCAAACTATTGGTCATGGGGAGGATGTGGCAGAGGATGAGGGGGAGAATGGTTTGGAGACGGTCAGTGGTGCTCCCTGGCATGACCAGCTGTCTGCAGAGGTGTCTGCCCTGGAGGAGGTGCCCCCTGACCACCAAAATTTTTAACAGGCAAGTAAAAGATTAGTAAATTCCTATTCATATCCTAACAATTTTGCCAGTTGAAATATTTTGTAGAGATTTATTTTGTCAAAATAAGATTGTGAATTTTGTGTGCACAGCTTATTATTCTTGCCTCTTACTAAAACATCTTAGTGACATGGCAGCCGTCGACTGAACCAGCCCTGCAAACCCACTGATGGACGATGCAGTGGACAGTGGAGAGATGCATCCACACCTGCAACACACTCTGGAGACCACCCCAGATGATGTCCTGCTGACCAGGGTCTTTATTGTGGCAGCCCATCCAGGTCCAGCAGCATCACCAGGGTCTCCTTGCTCAGCAGAATAAATGTTGTAAATATGTAATAGTTATAAAGACCACAGAAAATAAAATCATTTATTTAACAAATATTTAATTTGAATTGATTAATAAATATTATATATATTATTATTTAAGGATTTATTTTTCAGCAAGTCTCTCTAGTAGAGAGAACAGCCTGTCCATCCTCACTCTGCTCTCCTGTGCTCTCCTCTCCTCTGCCTCTCTCTGCAACCTTATGTCTTCCTTGAGAAGCTGAAGCAGCTCATCCTCTCTGTCCCTCTTTCTCTTTCTCGGCTGGCTCACCTCCTCCTCCTCCTGGTCACCCACTGCAGTACTTGGCCCTGGTGTGTCCTCAGGGATGGAGGCAATTATGACAGGTGGAGTGGTGGAATGCCTCTGTCCCAACACCTCATCCATGAAGACAAACCAGGGCCAAGTTGCAGCAGTGGGCTTCCCACCTACACCCAGTCCTGACCCTGGACACTTGCAATCCTAAGGCACAGGAAATCAATCATGGTAAATAACAGCAGAAAAACAAATTTCAGCAACTGTGTTTATTAACGTGCATGGCTAAAATGAATGAAATGAAAATACAACGTACAAGGTAAATGTATATATAATATTAAAACAGGGTTGTAAGATGAATGCAGTTTGTAGTTCCCTTTATGCTACACAGTGAACGATTTATACAAAAATGATTTAAAAAAATACACTGCTCAAAAAATTAAAGGGAACACTTAAACAACACAATGTAACTTCAAGTCAATCCCACTCCTGTGAAATCAAACTGTCCACTTAGGAAGCAACACTGATTGACAATCAATTTCACATGCTGTGCAAATGGAATAGACAACAGCTGGAAATTATAGGCAATTAGCAAGACACCCCCAATAAAGGAGTGGTTCTGCAGGTGGTGACCACAGACCACTTCTCAGTTCCTATGCTTCCTGGCTGATGTTTTGGTCACTTTTGAATGCTGGCGGTGCTTTCACTCTAGTCGTAGCATGAGACGGAGTCTACAACCCACACAAGTGGCTCAGGTGGTGCAGCTCATCCAGGATGGCACATCAGTGTGAGCTGTGGCAAGAAGGTTTGCTGTGTCTGTCAGCGTAGTGTCCAGAGCATGGAGGCGCTACCAGGAGACAGGCCAGTACATCAGGAGATGTGGAGGAGGCCGTAGGAGGGCAACAACCCAGCAGCAGGACCGCTACCTCAGCCTTTGTGCAAGGAGGAGCAGGAAGAGCACTGCCAGAGCCCTGCAAAATGACCTCCAGCAGGCCACAAATGTGCATGTGTCTGCTCAAACGGTTAGAAACAGACTCCATGAGGGTGGTATGGGGGCCCGATGTCCACAGGTGGGGGTTGTGCTTACAGCCCAACACCATGCAGGATGTTTGGCATTTGCCAGAGAACACCAAGATTGGCAAATTCGCCACTGGCGCCCTGTGCTCTTCACAGATGAAAGCAGGTTCTCACTGAGCACATGTGACAGACGTGACAGAGTCTGGAGACGCCGTGGAGAACGTTCTGCTGCCTGCAACATCCTCCAGCGTGACCGGTTTGGCGGTGGGTCAGTAATGGTGTGGGGTGGCATTTCTTTGTGGGGCTGCACAGCCCTCCATGTGCTCGCCAGAGGTAGCCTGACTGCCATTAGATACCGAGATGAGATCCTCAGACCCCTTGTGAGACCATATGCTGGTGCGGTTGGCCCTGGGTTCCTCCTAATGAGAGACAATGCTAGACCTCATGTGGCTGGAGTGTGTCAGCAGTTCCTGCAAGAGGAAGGCATTGATGCTACGGACTGGCCTGCCCGTTCCCCAGACCTGAATCCAATTGAGCACATCTGGGACATCATGTCTCGCTCCATCCACCAACGCCACGTTGCACCACAGACTGTCCAGGAGTTGGCGGATGCTTTAGTCCAGGTCTGGGAGGAGATCCCTCAGGAGACCATCCGCCACCTCATCAGGAGCATGCCCAGGCATTGTAGGGAAATCATACAGGCACGTAGAGGCCACACACACTACTGAGCCTCATTTTGACTTGTTTTAAGGACATCACATCAAAGTTGGATCGGCCTGTAGTGTGGTTTTCCACTTTGATTTTGAGTGTGACTCCAAATCCAGACCTCCATTGGTTGATAAATTTGATTTACATTGACAATTTTTGTGTGATTTTGTTGTCGGCACATTCAACTATGTAAAAAAAGGAGTATTTAATGAGATTATTTCATTCATTCATATCTAGGATGTGTTATTTTAGTGTTCCCTTTATTTTTTTGAGTAGTGTATATACAGAATATATAAATTTCAAATCACACATACATACTTTGTATTTTTTTTTTTTTTAATTGTCCCACTTTTTTTTTGCTTGGAGGGAAGTCACCTTCCCCCACAGGCCCATTTTCTCCAAAATTGTCCTAGTCACTGCAGAGAAACAAAAGAAATGGTAATTTTGTGAAGACTGGAAAGGGTGACAGGGCAGGACAGAGACACAAAAACACACCAAAGGGTTGCCCCTTTACTCTACTAGTTGTCTTATTGTTAAAGGCTTTGTATAGGATGGGGGCTCATTTAACTGTAACTTTAAGTACAAGATGATTAAATGTAGATATTACAAAAAGAGCTATTGATACTTTAATTACCTCCAAGCCACGTTGGCAGAAAAGTTTGCCCCGGTGAAGAGGTGGTCGCTCTCCCCCCTCAATTTAATAAAACAAAACGACATGTTCAAGTAAGATTTTTGCATCACATCACCAAACAGTAAGCAACATAAATCGCAAAATAACCTAGTTACATTAACCGTATACTACATCCCAAGGTTTTTGTAACCTTTTGAAGTGAGTTGAAATCCAATACTTACATTTATAGGTAAAATGCGGTCCCTGAATTGAGACACAGCTTGCGTCTGTCCTCTCCTGCTTGTACTTGCCAGGCACGCCTATTTAGCTCTTTTCACATTTAACTTCTGCAGGGAGCTGACCAGATATTCTTTTCCTCTGTGTTCTTTTGTTATTATATCTGTTATGTCCACCTTCCAAGTACGAGTCGGTAAAGTAAAACAAAGGAAACCTGAGAACCAAAATGATTTCTGATTTCTGATTTCCAACTATAGCTTCCCCCTCTCAATGACAGTACACACGTTAACTTTCGTGAAGCGGACTTTCACGTTGCGTGATTGGGTCGTAGATTTGAAAACCTTGATTCTGATTGGTCAAATTGAATGCACTGCGCTTGTGGGCTGGGCGGGAGGGCACACTTCGCACCTGTGTACACATGTGTTTATCATTTACACACAGCAACAAGTATATTTACATTGTGATTTAAAGTATGCTTATTTCTATATGGTGTTGTTTGTTAAGTTAACAACATGTACTGCTTACTTCAAGAGTTAAATAAATATATTTTTAATAAATAGACTAAAATGCTGTGAAAAATATACTTTTATTTAAGCATATGTATTAAAAGTTTATATTTATTACCAATTTATTCAAAGTATACCTTTGAGAAGTATGTTAAAGCTCAGGAGAATACATATACTTGTAGTAAGCATTTTAGGAGTATGAATGTACTATAAGCATTCTATGTGTATTTCTAGTATATTTTCAGTGCCTTTACCCATAGGAAAGCAAAATCCAAGATGAGATCTCATAGTTGTTTCCTTTTTTTCTCCTAGACACAAATGAGCTGCTTTTAATACCAAGGTGACGCAAAAGGCCTTTTCTCCCACTTCTCAAATTCATCTCAGGAGAAACAACCATGTAAAATCTCATTTATTTCTGACTCTGATCAAAACAAGAGATCTCTAACTAGTCTAATTTAAGTCTCCTGAACATTGGACCATGAGATCGGAGAAAGAGCTCAAAGAAAACTCAGCTATGTCTCCTGGGATCTCATGATTCTTCTCAAATGTGTCTCAGTTTTCTCATATTGGCATCAGGAGCAAAAACTCATCTCTGTCTTACTCTGATCAAAATATGAGATCTCTGCAGTATCTTAAATAAGTGTAATTTCAGTCCAGAATGTGGATCAGAAAAACAGCTCCAAGATATTTATCAGTTTTTTCTTAGCGACCCCACTTAGGGGTTGTTTTACTCAACTACTTTACTTACGTCAAATGTTGAGGTTGAGTATTTTCTCTTTATGGGGAGTTGTATTTTTACTCCCCTTAATTTCAAATCCTTATTGTATTTATTGTTAATTATCTGTTACAAGTTACTGAGAAAAATAAAATAAATTTTGACATTGAAAATAATGCACATTCAAATGTCATGTTTTCCAATTTGTTAAAGGTAGTCACAGCCAGCATAACTGGAACACATGATGTTCAGAGATTAATTCATTAACGACCGAATCCACACAAGAACTGAGATAAAACATGTATATGTCATACAGAATAAGCAGTTTTTACTTTTGATACTTAAGTACATTTACTATGGAATACTTTTATACTTTTTACTTGAGTAGAATTATGAGGACTTTTATTGTGGATATGGTATTTCTCCTCTTTTAAGTAAAGGAAAATTGTACTCTATTTACAGACAATCAGTCCTTCATTATTGATTTTAGCTGGATGGTGCAGTGGCAGTGTTGTTGCCCTTCAAACAGCAGAAGTGGGTTTCAAATCCAGGACGGTTCTCCAAGCATAGACAGTAATGTGATACAAACATCTCCCCAGAACTCTCAACTGCTTTTTAGGCGCAATAAGCAAGACATTAATGAACTCTGTTATTTTCATTTATCCTATTGTAATCTCAATTCAGTATCCATTTGTCTTACCTAAGTCTCAAAACCTCAATCTCTCTTCATCTCATCCTTTTCTCCTAAGGGGTTTTAGGAGCAACAATTCAGATTGGAGTGATCTCAAAACGATGTACTATTGAGATCTTAGTGTTTTCTCAAGAGTTAAAGAAAAGACAATTCTGAGCAAAGGATTTTTCCTCTGGGTAAGAGCTTTTTTTTTTGACCTAGGTGTACACATACACTTTGGTTTGCATCAACATCCACACAACATTGTCTCACTTAACACTTAAATATATCACACAGAAAGATAAAATGGTGTTAACCTTTAAAAAGCATTAAATGCATTCACAATGAATAGGCGAGGTGAGCCTCGTTGACCCCTTTGCTTTAAACTAAGCAAAGGTAAATACAACTGATTAAAACAACTGATTAAAACTCGCAAGTGTAGAAAAGTCATTTTCAACACCGACAGCACTGACTCTTTCAAGGTTATCCATCCCCGAGTCTATGGTCTTCTACCTATTTATTTTCTGAACACAGGCTTCTGGCTTTTTGTCTGGCTCTTATGTTTTATTTCCACTGCCTCTTGGTCAGTGATGTGTGCTTTGCATTTTCAATGCTCAGTTCTGTTCTATACTTTCAGATGGCCAGGGGTGGTGCTATATGAAAGGTGCAGAGTCCGGAGTTGGACTTTCAAAGTCAGAAAGCTACAGGTATTTTTCATTGTGGCACAC
Source organism: Micropterus salmoides (assembly GCF_014851395.1). Lineage (NCBI taxonomy): Eukaryota > Metazoa > Chordata > Actinopteri > Centrarchiformes > Centrarchidae > Micropterus > Micropterus salmoides. The sequence goes on along the minus strand of NW_024041151.1, from coordinate 24,837,710 downwards.
ATCACAGTCCCGCGCTGAAAATAAATGTTATCGCAATTGTAAATCTACAAAGATTAGTTTGAGTATGTATTATAACTAAAATTGGTTATTTCCATCCCTTTTTATTGCTAGAGGGGGTGCCTGTACAATAGCTTCCATCTATTCTTAAAGGCACATTTAATCTGTCGTGTCCTCTGAAACTGCTCCTTCTCTCAATCTAAGCTGGCTCCCAGCACTATACTAGCTAAATACAGTATATCACTGTAACTTGTGATGAATGTGTTAAATTCAGCATATATTAAATTGGATTAAGAAACAATAAGCAAGTTAGCAAAAAAGCAGTTAAAGTATTTATTGTGTGATGTTACTAATGGGAAATCACATTGTGTTTTAGGTTCTAGGTCCTTTAAAATTGAATTCTATGGTCTCTGTGATTTTACAGTTTGAAATGCTAAGTTATGTTATTGTTAAATCATTATGACATTGGTAAGAACAGCCTGGATCATTCTCAGTCCGGAGAATCTGTTCACAAGTCGCTGGCAGGATGGTTGCTGTGGAAACCAAGTCCTTATTGAGTCACTTCATTGCTGCACCTGTCCTCACCTAACTGAAGAGTAGACGCTGTTTTTATCTGTGAAATAACATTAGCTAACAATCTACAATGCAGTAGATACCAGTCAGGTATTTGCCACCATGTGTTTTGCATGTGAAACATTTCAATGGGGTTGGTTGGTTGGTTGGTGACTACTAATAAATGCAAGCCGAAATAATCCCTGTTACCCTACATACTTATATACACTACAAGAATCAGTCACAAAAACAACAAAAAAAGAGTAACTTACGATCAAAGTCACAAGGTCCAGACCTCGTGGACATTATTGGCAGCTGCTGCGGTGCTTTGCACCAGATGCTGGGTCTATTATAACAAAGTCACCTATGCTACAGGTTTTTACCGCAAAAACTTGTCACATTCACAAAACACTGCAAAAGTACTCTCTAGGCTGTCCCTATGTGCAAGACATTGTGATGAAGTGCCTTCTATGGTGCCTTTTTAGAGGACAACAGCATGAATCCAGTGTAGAAAATATGTTCCAGTGCACAAATGAGTGCCCTTCCATTGGAAAAAATGCAATACAGTGCCATATAGGCTGCCCTGCATGCTGGAAAATGTGTTGGCCTCCGCACACTCCCCTATGAGTGGCCTGTGGCATTTGTGACATAGGCGGTTGCTTAGGGTGTAAAATTGCAGGGGTGCACCGTAAGACAAAGTTTTCGACTCTGCGCAAATCAACTCCCAGCTGATGCAACACCAGTGTATACCGTGATGGTAATCAAGTGGATCCAACTCTTGCTGTGAGTCGCAGCCAGTTTGTGACAGTGGTTTGCAATATAAACAAAACTGAGGCGCACATTTGCTGTGTTTGGGACTGTGTGCTGCTCTTTATCAGAAGTGCTGAAGTTAATATTTGTGTGGATTTGTGGTGAGATTTAAAAATGATCAGAAGTGTTTCAGTTAGTTTTGGTTTCCACCTCCTTGTCTAATCCAGGTCTGTGTCTGTCAGACGGCTTGAAAGGGATACTACCATATCAGCAGAGCAATACCGCAGGCTAATGTACTGTACAAAGTAAAGGGTAGGTAGTAAAAATAATATGAATTTCCGATAAATGATGACATTAGTCGCATAATATTACGACTTTTTCCCAATATGTCAGAGAACACAGATATGTGGGACAGTTTTTAAATGTGCAGAAAGTTTTGAACATTAGAAGAAAACTTACTGAAACAGTTTATTGTGAATAGGCGCCACATACATATTTTAAGATTTTACATCCCCAGACAAAAGAGACAAAAGAGTAGGAAAGACTAAGCATGTGCATTGACTCAGTAGGGATTTTATTAAATGAGAAATGTTGAACTACAGGTGAGTACATATTTAAAAGCAATAAGGAATTCCTGAAAGTCTCCCTGCATTATATACTCAAGTCCTTGCATTCAGCTAAGGATGTTTTATTAACTGGAGTCTCAGACAACCTCTTATATGACCTGATGTGGAGGAATAGGGTGTTGAGAATATCTCTCTACTGTTAATTCTCAGGGTAACAATTGTAATTTCTTAGATGAAATGATAGTCCCAGACCAGTGAATGATTCCTCAGCCATTCGCTTTAATGTTCATTATGTCTTTTTGTTGAGGCCACGTCCCAGGTTGATCAGACCCAGGTCTCTCCTTCACTTCCCACAGAGCTCCTGTAGTGGCCTGTCCAGAGCCTTTACTGATGCCTCATTGCACAGTAGCAGAATTTAAATTACTTTAAAATTAAATCTTTAAGTTACACTAATTTGTGGCAACATTAACTATTAAAGATAAGTCTGTTCAGCAGACTATATTAAAATCTCCCCAAAATCTCCACAGAAAGCTATCTTTACTTTAAAACAGCCAGAGTTGGGTTTGAGCAAGGGTTGTAAATTGACATCATAACTGTTATTGGTCATTCGAAAGTGCAGTTGCCAGCAATGATGTCTGCCGGTCCCTCTACCTATCCATTACAACTAAGTTCAGCGAAGACGTACAGATGACATGGAACAGTTTAAAGATAAGCCACTCCTCTTTATCAAATAGGTTACCCTTTGTCTTTTTCTAATGCAGTGAAAGTTGTCTAGCATCCAATATTCTAATGTGTCCATTCGATTAGTCTTCTACCAGCAGAAACCAGGGTAGTGATAACGTTTTCTCACTCATGCCGTTGCAGACACTTTATAAATACAGCGGTAACTCACTGTTGGAGTTTTGCGATTGAACATTTTTTAAATGAAGCATTGCCAACAACAGCAAAATTTTATGGTTTTTTTTGAAAAGAAAGGACATGTGAGTTGGAGGGTAAAATGTATTTTGATTTGCAGTTAGAATGTATTATAATGTACTCATCATAATAAAGACTACACGCTGTAACATTCATTTACAAGGATCTTGTCAGGATGCGTGGTTGCGTGAGCAGGTTGGAGGACCCAAATGCAGGACACAAGGCTGACAGGTTCAGTTCAAAGATTTAATTAAACAAAAGGCGAGCACACTTACAAACAGAGAGGCTGAGTCCAGGGTATTCAAAGTAAAATAAACAATCCCAATGAACAAATAATCAAACTGGTAATCCAAGAACTGGCAGGGAAAAAACAGGCAGACAGAGGACATCACAGGACAGCACATTACAAGCTACAAAGACTAGGAAACAAGCAAGGATATATACACAGGGTTAACGAGCTGGGAGGAGACACACAGGTGAGGGACATGAGGCCAATGAGACACAGGCAGGCAGAGAGAGCAGGGGGAAACAGAGAGACTAGCAAGCAGGCAGATTACTGAGGGGGGGGGGGCACAAGTTACTCAACACATCACGAGTAATTTAAATAAACTAATACAAGCAGACAGATCACAAATAAACTAACACCAATAAGGAACACAGAGCAGACATGGGCAAAACACAGTCCAGGAGTTAACACTTAAGACATGAACTAAAGGTACAGGACTAAGAACTAAGACACCTGAACTAGGAACTTCGATACGAGACAAGACAGATACTAAGTAACTTAAAGATGTGGATGAATAATAATCATAAAGGCTACACAGAGACTAGAGCAAAATGATCAAAATCAGATTAATTAATGAAACTGGCAGAGAACATAAATAGACAAGCAGACAGAACTCAAGCATGATGGTAAAGAAACTAATACATGAGACTGGAACAGAACTGAAATCAGGAAAATACCAAAACACCACTAAAACCCCAGCTGACAGATAATAACCAGACAATAACTCAATCAGGTAGAGGACACACACTAAAGGTAGCAAGCAACCTAAAACTTAGTCTAAACAGCACAGCAAAAGGGATTCTAACTAATGAGGGAGACAAGATATCAGAACAACACAGACCACAAGACTGGATACAAGACCACAGACTACAATAAACTCGGAACAGATGACAGGACTAACATACAGACACAAAACCAAACCCTCGGAATCAAAACCCCAAAACACAGCACTCAGGACAGGATTGTGACAGATCTTGGGAAGAGTGACAGTGTGGCTTCTTAAAAAGATATATGTCATATATATATATGTAGATCTCACACTTTGATTCATTTGTTATTATGGCTGAAACTAATGATTATTTTCGTAGTCAACTAGTCACAATTATTATTGTTATGTTACCATTAAGTGAACGAGGTTTACTATTCATAATGAACACCAGCCAGGAGGAAACCAGGGAAGAAGACAAGACAGCGTAGGCTACTATAATTCACTGATTTATACTAACTTTAAAACTTCTTTAAAAAGATTTTGCTTTGAAACTATATAAAGTAAAAGCATGTTAAAAGCAAGTATTATAACCACAACTGTACACTAACAATGTAATGTCTATTTAGAAGAATAAAGCAACAGTCTTGCTTCATAATACTTCTGTAGTTTATTTTTCCAAAGTGCTTATAAGCTTTATAAGCAAAGAATGTTCTGTAGGCTACATCACAAGCCAGATGTTCCCTGATTTACTTACTTATTATTATTACTTACTTATACTATTTACTACATCATTGCTGGCAACTTACTCCTCTGTCGTTGCTGCTCTGTTGTTGCTGCTGCAGTGGTCTGACTAACTGGGAGAAGGGCGCTCTGTGGGCGTGACTGGCCAGCTTGTGGATCTTCTCAACCCTGAAAATGTTTCAACTTTCGTAAAACTGTCAATATTCAAGTTCTACAGTTTTTTTCTCGCCTCGAAACCTCTCAAGAGTATTTAGTGATGAAATAACTAACATAACTAAATTTTTCAAAAAGAACATCCATTACCCGAAACACACAAATCCCTTAATTTCTCATTGCCTACACCATGTGGTCATTGAGAAAGCACTGACATTCAATATGTTCACTCAAGTCAGCATAGGTTGAGCTCAATTAGCACACAACTACCCAGGTGGAAACACAAACAGTGATAACAATAGGTGATAACACACCAATCAGAACCTTAAATAGATAGATAAAAGGGCCAGAGTCAGTTCATTCAGTTTTGGAACAATGGATCTAGAGAAATCTGAAGGAAGAGGTAGAGGACAGCAGGTAGGAGCAGGAGGAAGAAGAGCGGAATGGAAAGGAGGAAAAGACATGAATCAAGAGGAACAGTAGGAATCGATGGGAAAGGAGGAAAATAAGGAGGTGGAGCAGGAGAAGGTAGAGAAGGAGGTGGAGTATCTCTCGCCTGTCCCAGACCAAAGACAGGAGGCTGGGGCAGAATAATTATTGATTTGGTGTGTTGTACTGTAGGACACTATGGAATAAAAAATGTGCAAAACAATTACATTTGTTGTTTCTTTTGTTGTGTTCATGTGAAAGGGGTTTTTGAGGGGGAGGACCACAATCAACATTACTTATAACCAGTTTTTGTACTATTGTTTTGAATTTATCTCACCAGTGTGTAAGACTGATTTGTAGTGTTTGTGTTTTTTAACTGGCATTAAAGGAACCGCTCTAAGCTGGTTTAAGTCCTATTTATCAGATCGATTTCAGTTTGTACATGTTAACAATGAGACCTCCATGCACGCCAAAGTTAGTCATGGTTCTGTCCTCAGACCAATCCTCTTCACTTTCTATATGCTTCCTTTAGGCAATATTATCAAGAAACACTCCATAAACTTTCATTGTTATGCAGATGATACTCAATTATATCTATCAGTCAAGCCAGATGAAACTCATCAGTTAGCTAAACTTCAAATATGCCGTCAGGATGTTACAACCTGGCTGACCTGTAATTTTCTATTGTTAAAACTGTAATTGTTCTGGGGCCCAAGCACCTCCGTGACACATTATCTAAAGATATAGTTTCCCTGGATGGCATCGCCCTGGCCTCCAGCACCACTGTGAGGAATCTTGGAGTTATCTTTGATCAGGACATGTCCTTTAACTCTCACATTAAGCAAATTTCAAGGACCACCTTTTTTCACCTATGTAATGTTGCAAAAACCAGGACCGTCCTGTCTAAAAATGATGCGGAAAAACTAGTACATGCATTTGTTACTTCTAGGCTGGATTACTGCAATTCCTTATTATCAGGCTGCACGAAAAAGTCCATTAAAGAGGCGGTATTATGCTCATTTTCAGGTTCAAAATCCTATTTAGAGGTTGTTTTAGAACGAAGGTTACAATATGGTAACCCTAGTTCTATAAGCACAGGCGGAGCCCTTACTGGACTCTATGGGTACTACCTCCTCCAATCACACGCATGCACTCCTCCAATCACACTGAAATTTTATCGTGCACGTAGCCGACCAATAGGTACCGATACGAGCATGACGTATAAATAGCAGTGTCTCTACTGCCTCAGCATCCGACTGCCTCTTCAGCAGATGGCGTCAGAGCGGCAGGGCTCATCGGTAGAGGGCTCCACCTGTGCTTATAGAACTAGGGTTACCATATCGTAACCTTCGTTCTATCTCACACAGGCTCCGCCCTCTACTAGACTCTATGGGTACAGTGGGTGGAGCCCGATGACGGTCCACTCTAGCTGCGACAAGTCAAAGTCCACCACACCAACCCGGTCGGCCACAACACACAAAGCCCCAACCATCACATCACCTAGTCACAGAATGGTGGGACACCCCTGAGAAGGTTGCTGGACCGATATGGGCTTGGCCTGACCATTAACACCTGCACTGCCCTGACTTCTCACTGAAACATCAGGCACTGCCAATGTATGTTCCCCCTCTACACCCAGTAGTCACCAGATCCTCACTTTTCAGACCCTAGGTCGCACTTGCGAGCTGGAGCCTGAGAAGGAGCTCGACATATCCAAGAGATAGAAATGCACAAACAGGCACAGTAAGGGCCAAGATGCCATTGTGCAGATCTCTTCGACACACACCCCGCTGAAAAAGGGTCGTAGACACTTCCACACTTCCGAGTGGTATGTGCACGCACCGCTCAGGGTGGGTCTGTTCCCGCCCGTGTACAGGCTTGGGAGATTCACTCACAAAGCCAGCTGGCCGGGCTCTCAGCGACGTCAAACGGGCTATAATGTCCCTGAACACACCAGGGCCGGTTGCTCCCTGGTGTCTTTGAACGCACCACAGCTTGCTGCTCCAATGACGGTTCAATGTGCAACAGTGTCACCGTGAGAGCACCATCAGTGGAGCAGTCAATATATCAATACCAAGTGAAGCCGAGTCAGGACAGGGCATCCTCCTCTTCAATGCAGCGAGCTGCTGCTGGGAGAATGAGCCGCCGTTCACTGTGATAAAGTGCCGCTGGAAGAGACGTGTTGTCTGGTTGCATCTCTCCGGCTATAACTAGATTGGCGTTAGCTCAACTCATGCCGTTGCAGCTAGTCAGCTGAACGCTGCGCTGGTTCAGTTGAGCATATGTTGACAATGTGGTTGTGTGTTTTAGGAACACAGACACTGTCAGTGAGCTAGCAGTGTTCCCGTGGACACTGTCGTGAGTTTACGGGGAACGCAGAGCTGGCTCGCATTGCTACATTGTGTCACCGTCATGGCAGCAGCCCTTCATTCGGCTGCCAGGCAATGTAGTCGACCCATTGCGCGGGCCGGACAGCCGGCTAGCAAGGAGCCCAGGTCCTACTACCGTCTCGCTCGGATGCCACCAGGAAAGCGGTGTGGGACATGAGCTTCTGTCCCAGTGGTTTGACTAGCGCAGCAAAGACCCGGACCCTCCCACTGTCTCTCTCGAGCTTAGCAAGGAGAGCAGTGTAGGCCGTAGATCGGATCATTAGCTTAGCATCAGTGAACGTGCAGTTTTGTGGAGACTGAAGCGTGTTATGCATCGAGCCGAAGATGGAGGGGGTTCGGTGGGGAGGAGAATGCTCTTTAGGAATGTACTGTATTTAATCAGTTGAACATTCACACCATTTTCAGTGTGTACACAAGCAGCACATGAAACACAAATAAATGCATGCTGGACACAACGGAGGGAGGAGGTCTGGTGCAGCCTCCGTCTCTCCGTCACCCTTTTTTTGTTTGTTTGTTTTTAAAATAAATAATAAGGCTTAAACTTTTTCCAAGGGCTGCAATTGAAAAGGCCGACCGGGCCCTGAACGCAACACAGCCGGTGTGACTGTGGTTGACACGTCACCTGGTGTTGACGTTAGCTCTTTGATGAGAGAAGTTAACTTAGCTCTTTAAGGAATGTAATTAACATGTTTTACTCAAAAAAACGGTTTCCACATTCTCAAAAGCCTTACCATAGTGTACACAGGCAGCACATGTAAAACAGTGGCGTCTTGAACACCAGACGGGGGATTGTGGCAGGGTCAGCAGGCTTCTCTCCTTCCATAACGGTCACTTGGCCAGTCGCTCCCTTCCCCAGCTGCAGGTCGGCTGGCGGGGGGTGGGGGCCTGGACTCGTTCGGCCGGGACATGGGTCACCTTGTCCGGGTTCAAAGATAATTTTCTATAAGTGGCGATTCCATCCGTGGAGGTGGTGAATTCAGTGAGTAGTTGCTGGAGAAAAAAGGATGCTGAGGCAGTAGGGACACGATAAAATTTCAGTGGGCAAGTGCGTGCATGTGGTTTGAGGAGGTAGAACCCATAGAGTCCAGTAGAGGGCGGAGCCTGTGTGCGATAGAACAGGTTTACATGGTTTCATTTTCAAAAAACACCATATTTTTTTTCATACTGCACATTGCTGCAGCTCCTCTTTTCACCTTGTGTTTAAGGCTTCGTTTTAGCTATGGAGTGATACATCTGGGATACATCTCTAAATGATCTTTGTTGGGAGCCAATCAGGAAGAAGAGAAAGGTGGGTCAGCGAAAAGACGGTAAACAGCTTCGATTCAGCTGTAGGCTACATGTTGCTGACCAGCTTGGCAACATGGACTGGAGCAAGAGTTTCAGAGTGGTGAGTAACAGAAGTGTCATTCATCCATAAAGTTTTAACTGAGCTCTGTCTCTACATCACAATAACAACTTTAAATCCATTGACTGCCTGGAGTGTAGCTAGTGTTTGGAAGGGAGAGGTGTGTGCTGGAGCTCAGTGCTTTTCCACCGGTGTTTTTGAGGGTGTGTCAGACTAGTCGCTCGGCGAGCATTATGACACGTATTTACTTGTGACATCACAAAAAAGCGGAAGTAAAGGCTGGACTACAAACCAGCCGTTTTCAGGCAGTTCAGAGCAGAGTTTTCTGTAGGAGATGGGCGCTCCCTTTGGGGTGGACTTTAGGCTTTTTCACTTTGCAAACCTATAACATGCACAAAAAAGATATAACTCAATAAAGGAGAGGGAAAAAGCCAAAAAGCATAATACCACCTCTTTAAGACTCTTCAGCTGATCCAGAATGCTGCAGCACGTGTTCTGACAGGAATCAGGAAAAGAGATCCTATTTCTCCTGTCTTAGCTTCTCTGCATTGGCTTCCTGTAAAATCCAGAATAGAATTTAAAATCCTTCTTCTCACATACAAAGCTCTTAATGGTCAGGCACCATCTTATCTTAAAGAGCTCATAGTACCTTACTACCCCACCAGAGCACCTTAGTTATGCTGCTATAGGCAGACTGCCGGGGGATGCACTGAGCTCCTCTCTCCTCTTCTTTCTCTCCCTCTGTATGCAACCTCATCCCATTAATGCATGTTACTAACTTGACTTCTTCCCTTTCCCGCAGTCTTGTGCTTTCTCGTCCCTCTCCACTCTCCTCCTATCACTTCCTGCAGGTGTTTCTGGCTCTGGAGCTGTGGAGTCTGGATCTGTGGCTGCGGGTCACCTGCTGCCCCGTGTTCCTGCTCGAAGCCCTCTGTTACAATTATTGTTACTAGTCCTATTGTTATTATAATCATTAACATTACCACAATTATCACAAACACTACTATAAATATCTGTACCATTTTTTATTCAGTCTATAGCAACATCACCTTTACTGTCTGTACCTCTGTGTTTGTATATTGTGTAGGCTGCCTCCCTCCCCTCTCTCTCTCCTTCCATCCCTCTCTCTCTGTCCCTCCTTCCATCCCTCTGTCTCTGTCCCTCTCTTGCCCTTTCTCTCTCTCTCTCGCTTACCCCCAGCTGGTCGAGACAGATGGCCGCCCATCCTGAGCCATGGTTCTGCTCGAGGTTTCTGCCTCTTAAAAGGAAGTTTGTCCTTGCCTCTGTCGCCTAGTGCTTGCTCTTGGTGGGAACTGTTGGGTTTCAGAAAAAATCTTCACAGAGTACAGTCTAGACCTGCTCTTTTATGAAAAGCGCTCTGAGATAACTATTGTTGTAAATTGGCGCTATATAAATAAATGAATTAAATTAAATTGAATTTTTGAGGGCTTGTATGTCATGTTTGAATGGTTTTGAGTGGAGACCTTAATTTTGTCCTGAAAATAGGATGTTTGGGGAATTGGGTTAGAAGTTCTAACTATGGCTATGGCAACCGGCAGCGCTTGTAGAAGCAACAGCCGGTAGCTCCTTCAAACTTCGCTACGCTTTTGTTTTTTATGTTTTTTTTCTGGCTTTATTGCCAAAACATGTGTTACCTCTGACATAAGTACAGTCATTGGAAGATGAAGACGGGGTTTTTGGATTAAAGAGCAGCAGACCACGATTCATCTTGTTGTCCCCACCTTCCATCCCCCTTCTCTTACAGGTGCTGTCCTTTCTCTGTGCTGTCTGTTTGTGCCCCCCCATCCCCATGTCTGCCCCCCTTGTCCGGCCCAGTGACAAATCAATAATTAAATAAATAATAAAACAGACAAAGGAGTATATTAATACTCTCTTGCTAAAGTAAAATCTGTCTGGCACAATATGGTATCCAGCTCATCACACTCCATATCAAGCTGCCGGGCAGGACAGAAATTAATAATATTCTGCTCCTAAAGATCCGGTCTGGACAAAATTGTGCCCACATCGTTACAGAGACGTGCCCCATTAACATCAGCAGGTGGTCCATGTTCCGAGCTGCCAGCGCAAGACTCTGGCAAGATGAGAGGAGGTAGACTCTGTGTTTTACATCGACGATGCTTGGTGCACATACGCAGTCAAGATGGACTCCCAAATGTCAGACTTTTTATTGTGATGATGAAACTTTCATACTATCATCTGGTTACTGCTGTTTACCCCGTGCAAATTCAGAAAATGCACTGTGGAATGTTCAGGGTGTAAGTTATACGTGTCTATGTATATATATTTATATATAACTATTCAGGGTATATACAGGAATCCTGAAGTAAAACTCAATACCTTTTTAAGACCTTTTCAAGACTTTTTCAACATATTTTAAGACTGCTGTAACCAATTAAATCAGCCACACACCTTTAATAGGGACATTTTTGAGGTTTTAAAAGGAATTTAAACATATTTATTGCCTATATGTCATCAGGTTGTAACGCCACCTAAAAATGTAGGCATTCACCAACTTTCTCAGTTGCCTATAACAGCCTGTATGGGGCAACAGTTTTCTATGTGAAGGACTGGTCAGATTTCCTGTGAAAAGCAACTGTCTTACATAAGCTATGACGTTTATGTACGCAATATTACAGCAACTCACTGCCTGTCTAGTATTTTTGGCTATGCATTATAAACAAACTTTTGGACATACAGGATTTTCACATTGAAAAAAATATCTTTAAAATGTAATACCTTGTTAAATAGCGATTATGATTTTTTAATACTTTTTAATGGCCTTAATTTTCGCAAAATTGATTTATTACCTTTTAAGACTTTTTAAGACCCCGCGGACACCCTGCTATTGTTTTGTATTATTTTATTTTATATGTTACCATATTTGAATATAGGCCTGCACTTAATGATATGTTGTGTGTGTAGCACGAAGGAACTACAAATTTCATTTCATTATGCAGCCTTGTGCTGTATAATGACAAATAAACAACCATTTACCTTGTAAGTTGTGGGTTTGTGTTTAGAGTTTCGAGAAGAAACCCAGGGGGCTGGAGCCTATCCCAGCTGACATTGGGTGAAAAGCAGAGTACACCCTGGACAGGTTGCCAGTCCATCACAGGGCCACACGTAGACAAACAACCACTCACACCTAAGGACAATTTTAGAGACACCAATTAACCTAGCCTGCATGTCTTTGGATGGTGGTAGGAAGCCAGAGCACCCGGAGGGAACCCACGGGTAGAACATGCAAACTCCACCCATAAAGGCCAGGGTTTGAACCCAATAACTTCTTGCTGTGAGGCAACAATGCTAAACACTGCACCACCGCGAGGTGGAAACACAGGCAGTCAAACAAACACACCAATCAGAAGCTTTTATTAGATAGATAAAAGGGCCCGAGTCAGTTCATTCAGTTTTGGAACAATGGATCCAGAGAAATATGAAGGAAGAGGTAGAGGACACCAGAGAGGAGGAAGAGGAAGAAGAGGAGGAGCAGGAAGAGCAGTATAGAGTTGGAGGAAGAGATGGGATAGGAGGAAGATGAGGAGGTGGAGGAGGATTAGGGCGGAGGATGAGTAGTGAGGAGGAGGAGGGGAAGAAGGAGGTGGAAGAGGTAGAGGGAGAGGTAGTATGAGAACAAGAATTTTTTGGCCTGTCCCGGACCAAAGACAGGACGCTGGGGCAGACTAATTTGTTTTTTGGTGTATTGTACTATATAGTACACTAAGGAGTAAAAATATGCGCAAATGTATATAATTTGTTATCCCTTTTTGTGTTCATCATGTCAAAAAAGTTTTTGAGGGGGAGAACCATAATCAACATTACTTATAATGAATTTATCTCACCAGTATGTAAGACTGTGTTGTAGTGTGTGTGTTTTTTGAGGGCTTGTGTGTCATGTCTACGGGCAAAGTTTGTTTTTTCAGTAAGACTGAATGGTTTTGAGTGGAGAGCTTCATTTTGACCTGAAAATGGATGTTTGGGGAATATGTTGTGTAGTTGTGGATTTGAGTTTAGAGTTTCGATAAAAAGAGGCATAATTTCAAGAAATGTGTTTAAGCAATCGAGAAAAACTGTAAACACTAACCAGACTTTTGAACTAAAATTTCAAAACCATAACGCCATTTTTAAAAAGCACACCCATTTCCATCCATCCATCGTCAACCGCTTATCCTGCGTACAGGGTCGCGGAGGGCTGGAGCCAATCCCAGCTGACATCGGGCGAAAGGCGGTGCACACCCTGGACAGGTCGCCAATCCATCGCAGGACCACATCCATTTCCCTAAATTATAAACAATATTTCCCTGTTTTGACACATGATTCAGATTTGTTAAACTTTCACTGCAAAACTCACACAAAATCCCTTCATTTCTCACTGCCTACACCATGCGGTCATTAAGAAAGCACTAACATTCAATATTGCTCACTCAAGTCAGCATAGTTTGAGTTCAATTAGCACACAGCTACCCAGGGGGAAATACAAAGAGTCATAATTGATCACACACCAATCAGAATCTTCAATAGATAGATAAAAGGACCCGAGTCAGCCCAGTTTTGGAACAATGGAGTCTAGGACACCGTGCAAGAGGAAGAGGTGAAGGAAGAGGAGGAGGTGGAGAAGGATTAGGGAGAGGAGGAGCTGTGTTGATGTTGTGTTCATCATGTGAAAAGGTTTTTGAGGGGGAGAGCCACAAACAACATTACGTATAACAGGTTTTTGTAGTATTGTTTTGAACTTATCTCACCAGTGTGTAAGACTGTGTGGTAGTTCGTGTGTTTTGGGGGGCTTGTGTGTCATGTCTGATTGGTTTTTCAGCAAGATTGAATGGTTTGAGCGGAGAGCTTCATTTTGACCTGAAAATAGGAAGTCTTGGGAATTGAGTGAGAAGTTATGGATTTGTGTTGAGTTTTGAGAAAAGGAGGCATTATTTTAAGAATTATGTAGCAATCGAGAAAAACTGTAAATTCCACACTGTGCCAACTTACATAGACTGATGTGTTTGCCGTAACGTTACTTCAAATCACTGTCAAAAGTTCTCTGCTTGGTTGATGTATTGGGGGCAAATATCGGGTCAAATTTACGACTTGTTAACAAATGTAACGATAGGGCTATTCCTAGTTAGTGTGGGTTTTTACTAGGCTATGTTTTCTGTTCTGATGTGATTAGCTAAACCCAGCATTTTATTAAACGTAAATCAACATCTAAAACTGTATGCAAATATGGGCCCTGTCTTATACCAGGCGTAAAGCAGTGCAACGTAAGTATTTTCGACTGACGCCATGGTCCTTTTCATGCCCAGTGCCCACAAATATCCCTTCAACCATGGCAGTGTTGGAATATACTGTAAATCTGTTTGAGATGTGTGCGTGGTGCTTGCCTTCTGATTCCATGATCCCAAAAGAAATGTTATCTGTGGGTTTGGGTCTTTAATACATGGGCTTTTGGCAAAGTCTGGTGACTTGGATATTAAATTTGCATGCAGCTGCAAAGTACAGCTCCTGATTTGTGATCCAGAATTCACAGAACCCCAGTAACATCTGTATCCATATGTTTGCTTTGAGAAATTATATTATACACTAATTTTTGGCTGTCAGTGCTGTGTATTGATAAAACGTCACTGGACAGGATGACTGGTGGCTTATTATGATAATGTGACCTTATCTGCTTGACTGACCTCTGTTTCTAATGTAGAATAATTAATATGCATGTTCACAATACATGTCAAATTTAACATGCGCCATTTAGTCTAGTCAAGAAAAAGATTAGGCCTGAAGCCTCAGCTAGTATTTCTGAACTGATTTACAAAATGACAAAACTACAAAACATTACATCATCTTTACTTAGCTTTGCATCAAGCTACACATTACATGTATCCAAGATATCTTTTCAACCTTTGAAATCAAATTTAATACTAAACATGATAGTTTTGATAGTGTAAAATTTATTAGAATGTTTTAGAAGTTCCTGCATTACAAAGTATTTTATTTTCCTTTCTTCCTTACCTTTATATAAATCCTTGCTGTTTGCCATTGCAGTCAATTCGAATTAACTGTAAAGATATACTGTATATTACATGTTTCACTCAATTATAATATAGCAGCATGAACGACTGGCAGAAAACGATATTCCCAGTAACATTTTACCATCAATGAGTGACTCATTCAATCCTTTTATTAGAAAATATTCATCTGAATAGAGTCCATCTTTCTGTTTTGTACAACACCATCAACATTCCACTATCGTGTTGAACCATGATGTAGCCATCATCTGTGTACAGTTTTATTTTCTTTGTCCTCTTTAGCACATGCTGTTCCCACCAGGAACAATTAAATAACAGTATAGACAAGTTACATAAATAGAAAAAATGTGCATCCTGCATTTGTAAGCTTGCACAAAATAACAAATACTTTGTCACTACACGGGCAACTAAGTCATCACTTCTGCTTTGAGTTAATGGAACTGTCCCTAAATCCTGTCCACACATGTTGAGTGAGATAACACCTAGCTATCACTTATGTGCCGTGTAATTTGTCCTTGCAGAAGTGCAATAAGCTTTGATTTGAGCTAAGATTGATTTTTTTCTGTAGTTGCAGTTGTTCTAACTACTGATCATGATTCATGACATTTATAACAGTCAGTAAAAAGTGCTTTTTAAAAAGCTACAATGGCAGTTTAAGGTCAAGCAGTGAAATTAGTGATTTATGAAAGTGTTTAATGGTAAGTGCAGAAAAAAAGGAAATATACTCAATGATTAATAGTTAATAGTTTTTGAGGTATATGTATCATTTTAATTTGTGCACACAAAGTCGAAAAGTTAGTGACTTTGGCCACTTAAGCTTATAAAATAAATAATATAAAATAATAACACGGAAACCTGTTGACAGCAGTGTTCTTCATCATATAAGTGCAGATACCAACTGCTGCCTTTAATTTCAGCCATCTAATAAGGCTTTGATTTTATACTTTGGAAACCAGACAAATGTAATTATCACCTTAGTAGGACAGAAAACCAGCAGGATTCTGCGTCTCAAGGGCCATACTTGAAAACCGCTAATATGTAGCACGTCACTCAAAGCTGCAGCCAGAAAGAAATATGACAATGACCAGGTACTTCACATCTTTAAAGAACTGGTGGCCTTGCAAACATAAGCATAGGTCAACTATGGGGAGCAAGAACCTCAAGCTTGTTAATTGAAGACAGGATATTCATTCAGGGAAAACATTTGAACAAATTAGCCCTGAAGTTCAATACATTTCAAGTGTCCAACTAAGTGAATAGTGGGACATTCTGCGCTTATTTTCCATCTTGCCTAGTTGATTAGCTTGGCTAAACAAAAAGACTGGAATTGGGGAAAACAGTTCAATCTGTCCACAAATGTCATGTTCTGGTTTTATGGGGAGTTGCATGCTGTAATTATGTCTTGTTGATCCGCAGACTGTCACAGTGACTTCCCAGAGTCTTATTGTGACGTAGTCTTTCCAGGCAACCAGAGAAGACTCCTGTTAAATACTCAGCAGCAACACCTCGTTTCAGAGACACTGGCCCTCATTTATCAAACAAACCCACAACAGAAAACTGAACGTACGCTCATTTCAACTCAAAGATCTGTCTTTATCAATCTCAATGTGAGCAGAAGCTACGATCAAATCTCATGTCAAGTCTCACCTTGTGTGCGCACGTTTAATGGTCAGTGTGGATGTGCGTGCAGCAGAGTAAAACCTGGCTGAGTGGGAGAATTGTTATATATCAGATATACTTTATATATCTGACTGGTATCCAAGCATATGCAGTCACATTCATCACATTCATATTCATCACATAAAAATATGTAGCCTAACCTATGGTAAAATCTATTTTGTTAAGGCCTATATTGACTAGGTGTCATATTTCGCTAACATAAATAGGTATTTCCAAAGACTTCACAATCAAAGGGGGTTAATGGATGACATAATTACATGCAATTACAATCAAGAAATTAAAAATTGGCAGGGAACTCAATTTGCAATGTGGGAGCTGTAGCCTATTTAACTTAAATTAAAATCATAGGCTACATAACTTTACCCGATATGCCTATGTCTAGTTTTGCGGGGATGCTCTGCCATGTGAATTCCCTCCTGTTGATGTCCTATTTAGTAAACAGTAATAGATTCTGGAAACTCACAAACAGCCAGGATCAGTCTCTCTTCCAATGATTTGTGCTGCCTGTCATGTACAAAAAGTTCAAGACAATTCAACTTCGGCAGAGGCCAGGCGTGTGCGTGAGGCGAGCACAACCTCGACAGTTTAACGGGAAGGCACCCGCCACGCCTTGACCATTTCACCTCACTCTAACAGGGAAATTTGCCATGAAAAAGGAGAAAAGGGGGGTTGTTCACTTTACAAATAAACAGTTCGCATACATGACACAACTGGTTTATGTTCCTTCTGTGAAAATATGTCAATCATGTAGAATTATTCTAATCTTAAGGGATGTTTAATTTTTAAGTCATGTTAAGAGCAAAGGAAGTTGTTGTGTTTTGTGTGGAAACTCCGCCCACTGGGAGCAGAACAGCACAACTTTGTCATATGTTGGTCAGAAACATATGTAGTCACATTAGGTGCATCATTTTGACTGTGTTGAGGTTTTTATCTGCCAGTAACATCGAGCAACACGAATTAGTCAATGTCAAGGTTAGCTAACGGTACCACTCGTTAATGTTAGCTTTGCTAAAGCCCTTCAATGCTTGGAGAGCTCTCCACAAGGTAAAGGTAATTAAATCTTGTCAAATGTCTGTCTGCATTATAGATATTCCTGTTAGACGCATTATGTTCACTGAGCTGAGGTTTTTAAGGACTAAGTTAGCAAAAACGAACAACATGAAGAGTTAATGGTAATGCTAAGGTTAGCTAACGTTGCTACTTGCTTATTATTATATACTTATTTTAAGTGTATTTGTAAATCTCACAATGTGTGCACAGTGTGTGCTTTTATAGTTTGAACATTCATACAACAGGTACTGTAGTCACTGACTTTCAGAGGACTATTAAGAACAAAGGGGGTAACAGTTAGCTTAATGTAGTCTTAGTCTGCTGCACAATGAAATTCAACACTTATCAGTAACATTAAGCATCATTCTAGAAATGTAATGTTAAAAGTTCAGACTTAACTTCGACCACATTCTTCACAACTTATTCTTAATAAGGTTAGTCCAGTGTAACTGCAGTTTTTTTTATGACAGTGCACATGCTCTGTGCTTATTAATTAGACAGCAGCACTTCATAAAGTCGATAAAGTTAATGTTCTGTGTTTTCAAAATTTAGCTTGGTGAAAGGTAAATTCATAACATCAGCACTGATTTACAATACATAGATATCCCTCCAACGTCCTCAATATCTTTATCTCCAGTAACTCCATGTCGAGGAGGTCCATTACTCTGATTAGAGCGATTCTTACTTTATCCTTATTCCTGATCTTAAATGTTTAATAATTCTTTCCATTTTATGTTGGAATTAAAGCTTGGATGTGCTGCCTGAGATTAAAATTGGCAAGAAAATTAATCTCAAATCAAGTTATTGATTTAAAATGTATTAATTTGTTAAATATTGTGATGGATAAAGGATGAATGATAAGTATTATTCAAATACCTTTATCATTTTAATTTTAAACTTGGATACGCTGTGTCACAAACTGGATGCTTCACCAGCTAGTAGAAATAATATGTATATATCTTTTTCTGGATAGGTATTTGGAGATCTCCGCTTCGTACCTTAGGCCATGTAGTAAATGGTGAGTAATATACAAATGTTTTTGTTTTATTTGAAATCAGGTTTTCCCATACGTTCATTCACGCCACATATGGATTTTCGATTTTTTTTTACTAGGCCTATTTAAAATCGTATTTGATTGCAGAGCGCCATAGCGCATTTGCACAGCACATCCTCTTGCTCGTCCCTCTCTCTCGCTCACCTGTCCCTCTCTTTCTGGCTCTCTCTCTCTCTCCCTCTCCCTCATGAACACAGCTGCACAAATCTGTCCAACACAACGCTGTCAATGTCGGAGACCCAG
The DNA here is from genome assembly GCF_014851395.1 of Micropterus salmoides. NCBI lineage: Eukaryota > Metazoa > Chordata > Actinopteri > Centrarchiformes > Centrarchidae > Micropterus > Micropterus salmoides. Next base: position 24,818,812 of record NW_024041151.1, on the reverse strand, counting down.
CTTTAAAAAAAAAAAAAAAAAAAAAGTTATTAGCAAGCATGTAAAGAGCCTAGCTAATTAGGAGAGCTATGTTAATGTTAGAATGCAAACTAAAGGGGACAGAGCGTTTGCTGTCAGGGCCCCGAGGCTCTGGAACAGCCTGCCCGAGGAAATCAGGTCGGCTGAGTCAGTGAACTCTTTTAAGTCCCTTCTTAAAACATACTTTTATAGGAGAGCCTTTCCCGATCTTATTTGATTTATTTAATCCCTTTTATTTAATTGTATTTTACTAATTTTATATTTATCTGTATTTTAGTCTTTTCAATGTTTTCATGCTTTTATCTTGTATTGTTTTTGTATTATTGTCTCTTGGGTATTATTTTCTTTACACTTGTTAAAGCACTTTGTAACTTGTTTTTGAAAAGTGCTCTACAAATAAAGATTATTATTATTATTATTATTATTCACCATCACCAGTCGGTCCAGGGTGTGTAGCAGTATTTTGGACATGTGAGAACAGCCGAGAAAGTTCATGAATGCTAATGTAGACTAGGTATATTGTGCAACTGTATTTTTAGAAATTAAATGGAAAATAAATAGAAATGAAATGGCTAAAAGTGGTTAGAAAAACCAACAACACAGGACTTGAGTAACTGGAGACTCTTAAAATATATATATATATATATATATATATATATATATATATATATATATATACATACATAAAAAAAACTCCAAACAGGAGCAAAAAATTTTTTTTATCAAACTTATTATTGCAATCTGTTCAACTCACACAAGACCTGGTACCCTTTTGCTGCTAAGGTAAATAGAGGCCCAGGCCACAATTTGAAGACTCAGTTATCAGTTCACGCAGATACTTAGTATGATGGTTTCTGTGCATAATAGGCTTAAGGTTTTATTTTTTATTTCCTCTCATATGGCTTCTTTTGTTACTGTGCATTCTGCAGGCAGAAGACAGACCTGAACCAAGGAGCCATTTAGGAGACCATGGTGGGAATACGTGAGATGCCACTGATGGACCAGAAGACATTGGGATTGTCCTGGAAGGCCAGGTGGTACTGCATGATCTGAACAACATTGCCTTAGCTGCTGCCATGTTGTTTGGACTAATGTATGCCCTGAACCTCAACTACCCTCCTGAACTAAGTACTCTTTCAAAGTGCTCCAGAAAGTTGTGATGGAGCTGGACGACAACACACCGTCAAAGAAAGCCCAGGGACTCAAAAACAAACTAATAGTGAGCCGTTGCCATTTTAGGCAACCTGGATACAACAGTACCCTTTCTTCTTGGAACATGGACCATTGCTGCTTTTTTATTGGACTGGACTTTTGACACTTATGCAACTCACTTGCGCTGACTTTATGTATGTATTTGTTTACTGCATGTGTAGTGTATTTGTTTCAGCAGATTATTTCTCTCAGGGCCATGTGTGGCAAAATGTATCTCTTTCATTTTATGTCAGCTTTGTCAGATGTGGGAGAGATCCCAACCGCTTCCCCTATTTTAAAATGTAGAGGTGATTTTGTTTTTTTGCACATTCGTAACTGTAATATACTGTAGAAGTGGTGGGAAAGCAATTACTCGTTAATTCTATAACTCTTTAATTCCAGAACCCTTGTAGTTAAAGGAGCACAATAACTTTCCAAGCACTGGATTTACATTTACCAGAGTGTAATGATTTCATTACATTCGTCTTTTTCGTTGTTAAGAGGTTGTAAATGTAGTGTAGCACTTTTTTGCATAATTTTGCAAGATATTTCTGCATTAATCTGGCTGTAGTATAATTCCCTATTGATGCTGGTTTGATGTCATACAGAAGGTTTTTAATGACCAACAGTGTTGCCTCAGGTTGTAGCAGAATGTTTACAATGCACTCTTGATAAACTTGGCTACCAAGTGTCTATGTAAGGAAAAAGGTGCTTTGTTTTAATGTGAGAATGGTTTGTATATGTATGCCTTTATTTGTGCATACATTGCATAGAACTGATTGAAGTATTGTTAGTAACTCTATTTTTTGACAATACACTTTCAAAAAAATGTTTTTGTGTATGCCTTATTTGTTCTGAAAATGTTACAGGAGTAAAACTTACATGTAAAACTCACTTAAATACTTTTAGCATGTAGAATTTATGCAGAATCTATATGAGACTAACTTTAGCAGGTTAGGTTGATTTAACAGAACAACATTGCATATACTTTACATAAAAATCTCATGTTGCTTTAATAAGTGATAATTGAAGGGAAACAAATTAAAAGGGAAAAGGGAAACAAATTAACACAAACAAATGATGTTCGGTCTTTACAGAATAACTTAATATATTAAACATTAACAAAAATAACTTTGAATGAACATAATCAAATCATGTTGGTTTTACATGTAAGAATTCATTATAGTAAACTGAAATTAATCATTTTGACTAAAAATAAATATATGTGCAACCGATGTACATATTATTTTTATGTAAGTTTAACAGACTTTGTTTTTCAGTGTACTGATTGAACATGTGTATATGCTGCTCCCTAATAAAAGAAAAATGTTTCTGCTGATACCTGTTTAGAAAACCCCCCAAGAAGATCGGACTCTGATGGAAAGTTGTTTTAACAAGCTATGGTAATGCCCTGGCAGTGGCATATTTGATTTGATTACATTAATGTTTTGAGATTTATAAGAAATAATTTATTGCTACTGTGTAAAGGGAATACTGCTGGTAAAAAGCACCTTATTTGTTTAAAGTGTTTGCAAACTACATGTTATTGCACTTTTGTGTAGATAGCAGTACATTTAAATTAGTACACTACTTTAGAATTCATTATTCAATTTTGTGCATAACAATGCGATTAATGGAAACTGATCGCAAGAAAGTCATGCGATTAATCATCGTGACCCAGCACTACTTAAAACACAATACTTTACTACTGTATACTTACTGTATACTGTAATGTTTAGACAGTATGTGTTTTATGTGTTTATGCGTCAATACATTGACATACACAATGTTTAGCCAAACATTTTAATTATCTGGTGGTGAATGTTCCTGCCTTACAAAGTATATTATGTTACTGTCCTACACATGCCGAAGTGGCTTTTCTCCAGACGTGTTCAGGCTCTGTTACTTTGATGTTACCGTCTCAGAAGCAGAAAAGCACCGGTGCCGTACCTTTCGTTCAGCGCAGCCAGCTGCATATCGGTTCAATACTCTTGAAAAAAGGAAAAGTGACAAACAGCCAGAGCTGAAATCTCAGGTAAACTCCCACTGCAACAGTAATGTTGTAGAACTAATCCATGCTCGTTACATGATAACGTTACATTTACTGCATTTAGCCGATGTGCTATATCGTTAGCTCGCCTGCTGCTTTTCAGTAACGTTAACCATCTTTACTAACTGAATCTGTCACTGGAGGCTCAGCAATGTTAGCACAGCCACATGTATTGGATGATAATGAAATGGTTAGTGAGCTGGAATGGATATTAAAATGAGATTGTGTCACACCTTATAACAGACTGCAGTAAGTAACTTTACTGTAACTAGTGATAGTGGATGGCTCTTCCTCTGTGTTGTTGCGACCGTTTTGTTGCAGTGTTTTATGTTATGTGGGTCACGTTACTTACAGTGACTGAGTATCGGTAAAACCCTATAAACACAAACTGAACTTTACCACGCAAACAGCGTCAGGTCCGAGCTACTGTAGCGTTAGCTGGCTGCATCACTATAGGCTAATATTACAAAACAAATCGCTCCACATTTGCTTTTTGCCTTTACATCCTTTCTTGCAGGCCAAATCAACAGTAGTACACAGGATAGTAACATGGGTGGGGTTAGTTGGTGAAGTAATGTGGAAAGCAATATAACTTTGCACCGGATAACATTAGCACTGCTCGGTGTGAGCCGGCGAGCTAATGTGACTTTCTCTCTGTTTCTCCAGCTTTACTAATGCTCACTTTGTTCTTACTCGACATCATCTGAACCTGTTTGGTCTGATGGGCTTCAGCACATAAACCTTTATTGTTGTTTTGTATCCTTACGTGGAGCCTGTGTTTTGCTGTGAGCCGGTTGTTTTATGGTGTTAGTTGGCTGCATGTTGTGTTCTGCTTCTCCATGTTGTAGACTCAAGGGGCAAGGCCTCTGAACTCAAAATATTTAAGGGCCTAATGTTTAATTGCAGATTGCCATATTTATTACACATGATGATTCTTATGCTGCGATTGGTGTGAGACAATCGTTTCATTGATCTGCGCTGGTTTCTGTGTTAGACTGATACATGACTGTCCCTAAAACTCTGGATAATCCACGGCCCTCTCAGTCAACCATTTTCCTATGAAAACTTTCCACATTACAGTTTTTATTGAGTTTTTAAAATTTCATGCTTACTTAATTTGAGTACTACTGAAACACTTATTAGTCTGTTGACAGAAAATTAATCATTAATAATTTTAATCACCCATTTATCCAATTGTAATTCATTAGTGGGTAAGTCATCTATCAAGCAAAATTGCCAAACTGTTTGCTGGTTCCAGCTTCTTAAATGTAAAGACTTGCTGTTTTAGTTGGATCCATAACACTAGAAATTGCATATCTTTGGGTTTTTGGACTAGTGGTTGTAAAATAAAGGAAATTTAAGTAATTACCTTGGGCTCTGAGAAATTGTCATTGTCAATTTTTCACTACTTTTAGTCATTTTATAGTGAACTGGGCGTTTAGAAAGACCCCAGACTACAAGAACCAACAACGCCAATCTGGTAATCCCACCCATTGAATAACTATCCAACAATTTCTTTGATAAAGGGAAGGAACAGAGGCTGTTGTGGCAGAAACAGTACAAATGTTTATTTAAATTCAAAAGTCAATGCTTTGGTTTGTAAGAGTTGCAATGGAGGCCAAGTTAAAAATAGATTTCTTTATAACAGATATTTTAAAATCTGACGTTACCTGTATAGGGGGTGTCAGGGAAGGCCACAGGAGGAAGAGAGGAAAGAGAGTTCCAGAGTGCTTCACCACTAGCAGTGTTGTGAGGAACATTTGTTAACATTTGGCACCGTGGCATCATATGGCTGACCGTGACAAACTGATGTTTCTTTGCCAAGTCTACACAAAATTGAACCCTCAGCTATGCCCTTGGTGTTAATTAAAAAGATAGCCCTTTTAATGAAAAAAAGAGTGACAGAAATATATGTTGTGATATTTCCAATTGTTTTAATTGTTAACATTTTTACAAATTACTTTTGTTCAAAGGGGATTACTTTCAGAAACTATTTTACTTAACCAGCGACAAATGACATCGGCGACATATTGTGACTTCATGCAGAACAGGTTTTACTAAATTTATTATATTTATATAGATTATACATCATTAAAATATATGGTATTTATTATTTTAATTAAATACAAGCAAATATACTTAACGTTGCCTTTTAGTTCATGGTTTACCATTTACAATATGCGCTTCCAAGGGTGCTGCCATTGTTGGGTGACTTCAGATAACTGCTTCTTCGTGAAGATGGATTTGCTCCAAGTTTACAAGTAGGAACTGACTTTAGTGGCATTCCACTGTACTTTTTCAAGTAGGAGTTTAGAAATTTGCAAGTTCCGAGCTCTCTTGAACTCAAGATTTCCCTAATGTTTATCTCTGTGAGGCAACCCTTCACCTAGCCGTACACGGCTCCTTTTGAAGCTTGATAATTAAATGATGCTAGACCAGGAAGTTAGTGGGTGAATCCTCTTCTTTGAGTGCTTACGGGACTGGGAAAAACTTACAGGGGAGAGCTCTGCCCATTACCTAGACTAAGCAATTAATTGATAGATCTGTAATATAATCAGCAGATTGTTAAGTAATATTCATTAGTTTAAGCCAGATTTGAGCACAACAAATTGGATTCCATTGACCTTCATTAAAAAGGGTGAAAGAGTGGAATGAGCTGAACTGCAATGAATTGATAATTTCTGTTCAATTCAATCCAGTCGATGAAGTGTTTTAATTTACTCTTTTACTGCAGCCTTTCCTCCTGGGTTTACCTGCTGAAGAGAGTTTTTACTTTTCCCTGTTCCAAGTGAAGAGGAAAAACTCCCCACATCTCTGTACTATTTACACAGAGTACAGTCTAGAATTGCTCTACATGAAAAGTGCAATGAGATAGCTTCTGTTATTAATCAATGTAATGCAAAAAAAAATGAATTGAACTGAATTGGGTCTCCCCCTTCCACTTCTTCTGATTTGAACTAGCTGTGTTCAATGAAGACATGAACTAGGAAGTACACGTAGCAAGTCAACTGGATGATGAACACCGAAGCATGTCAGTAATGGCATCATGTCTGGTGGCTGCATAGTTATCCAAACAAGGTTAAAGTCAAGGGCATCTGGACTTGGTTGAAGATACTAGAAGACGTTTCGTCCCTCATCCGAGAGACTTCTTCAGTTCTGACTGACTGGTAAGGAAACGTGGCAATTTAACCTCTGTGGAGTCGTTTGCCAGGATTGCCGACACTGCTGAACCTGCCCAGTCTTCTAGTATTTTCAACCAAGTCCAGTTGCCCTTGACTTTAATCTTCTTTGGATGCTGCACAGCATTGCATGCTCTTATCTCTTTTTTAACAAAGAGTCTCTGTTAAATGTTGGTGGAAAATAATAAATCTAGAAACAAGACAACAACTCTTCTTGTAACTGAGCTAAAAATACTCTGATGTTATCTCAACTAATCTGCATTTTCTGCATTATTTGGAAAAATACACAACTAACCACGGCCTAGAAACACCATCACCAATAAATTTTAAAACAAATTTAACAATGGAAAATATGTAGACTACATCTCTCATTCTTCTCTTTTTCAGAGTGGTGACTCTGCATGATCATTGCCAGTTTGTAAAGGCTTGCAACAGCAGGGGTGATGTGATAAAGAAAGATGGGTGCCCAGTTGAGACATTTAACATTTGTTATTCACAGAACAAGATTTTGTTGTCCTAGATATGACATAAAGTTTTCATCACTGACTTTAACTTGCAACTGATTCGGCAACAGAATCATGCACAGATCCTTATCCTAATCGTGTCAAAACTACAGAGCACTAAACATTTTAGAGAATTTTGATGCGAACTGGTGAGAACTTCAATCCTCAAAGAAATTAATGCAGAAATATCATGAGAGAAAAACTCTTTTCTTGCCAGTTAGCTTATTTTGAACTTGAAGAAACAACGTGAGGTACTGTATATTACAGACTGGTAACATACATCCAGCAACTTCATAAATAATAATAAGACAGTTTCATCATACACACCTATAGTGGGTGGACTTTGAGGGTATTTATTAGCTCTGGCATCATTAAAATTTTATTTGGTACAAAATATTCTCACATGTATCAGCACATATCACAAAGGCAATAGTGCAAGGTTGCAGCAATCTCAACTAAAGTAAAAATGAGCAATTACTCATTTTCATTCAAATTTATCCTTCTCAACGCTGTCACCTCAATACAATGGAGGTCAATGGAATTTTGTTTGCTTAAAATAAAAACATATTAAAACTCTCCTCTCAAGAAAAACAACATCCGCCATTTCACTAAATGCCAAAAAGCAACACATTTATGTTCAAGTGATGAATCTGTCTTGCTGAATTATGTCTCTTGTCCATTAGAAGCAATGATTGAAATAGTGTACATTTACAGAGCATATTTATAAGCAGCAGAGGGAGAAGGTTAGGTTGGATGGGTCTGACTTCCATCCATAATGTTTGAATTTACCGCGGGAGACTGCTGTTCTTTTCCTGTTTCAAACCAGCAAACCACAATGGCACCACGACTGTTCCCATCACTTTTACTACATGGTTTAATATTGTATTTATTTATCTTACTGTAACCCCTCACTAAGTCGTTTTGGTGTCTGACCCTAACCAATCCTTAACCATAGCTCCATTCTCATCCCAAGAGCTCACATATATGGATGGTCAAGACCCCTTGATGTTGCTTTTTCACCCCCTGGGTCCCCTTCAGCATTGTATTTGCACATGTAGGGCTCTACAGTCAAGGTAGAAAGAATAAATATATAACTTCCAGTCAAGTTAGGGACAATAAATATGATTGTCTGGTTATACTTTCAAAAGAATACTAGTGGTTAATGTTGTGAAAAGTTGGTTAGGTTTAGGCAACAAAACTACTCGGTTAGGTTAAGGAAAAAATCATGGTTTGGTTAAGTAAGTTAAGTCACGTTACTTACATACTTTTTGTAACTTTAAATATTGCCTTTTTGTGTTGCACAGGTACCCACCATCTCCAGGGTGAAAGTACTTTTTCTGACTCACCCATCCACCTGAACCACCTCCTTACTGTGACTTTGCTGAACTTTATATTAGGCTTACTTTTAGCATTCAGCAAATACACTAGGCCTCCCACTGCATTGAACTATGACACTAAAGGGTGCCATGTGCATTGGTACCAGATGCCAAAAGACGTGACAAAGCGTATGTATTCGATGCCCTAGGAATGAGAACGGGCTGCCATAAAACGAATAACGTCCGGCTGCGGACTGTAGCACCGCTCATGCTACGCCCCTCACGGTAGAGATTGTAATGATTGGCTGTAGCCGCGTCACCTTTCTGTATGGTCTGTTCTTTACATGTGCATACTTATTCCCGCCCAATTTGTACCACACGTGTGAACCTTATAGTTGACAAAAGCCAGTGATTTAAAAAACATACTTTATTAACAACTAGGGGTGTAACGGTACACAGTTTGAAGTCACGGTCTGGTTTATTTTCGGTACAGTAAGGGGGGAAAATGCAAACATTAAATTGCTACTTGTTTATTATGATCTTCTGTAAACATCAAAATTAGTTTATAAGTTTTTTAAATACATAAAAAAGAATAAGAAATAAAATACTGCTGCAAACTACTACCAAGTTCTCTACTAAAATATTCTCAAAACAATACCACATATAGCTAATAAAATATAATAAAAATATAAATATGGATTACAGTGCAGCATTCTTCTTCTTCGTTTATACCATCTTATCATTATCAATCCCAGCTTGAAGGCCAGCTCAGATTAAAAAAACAAAAAACATTTCCGAAGTCTAAAGTCTGTTTAAAAGCCGAAAGGCGTTTGCACTGTGCTCGTTTTTGTTTTTTCCCTTGTCGCACTGACGTTCTCATTCATGTGATACCAATAGTGAGTTAGCAAGTTTGACGTTTTGCCAGAAACATACCTGATCACTACTGAGAAATGTTGGCCCATTGCTTTCGTCTTAACGACTTGTCTTTGTCCGTTGTTGTATTTCACTAGGAAACTGAAGTGTTCCCAAACAGGAGACCTTAACAATAAGGGAGGGTCTACAAGCTCTGGCTTCTCTGCACTGGCCATGATGCTCAAGTTGCTACTTAGCGAGAGGCTAGGCTAAAGCATGCTACTTGTGTAGTGCCGCAACATGGAGATTTGGTCCACCACTTAATATGTCCATGTGGAAACTCTGAATTTACGTATGTTCACACAAAACAAGGCTTATATTTGACATTAAAGATTGCATTCGGTGCACATTTGCACCGTTCCGAAAGTCCTATACCGAAACGGTCTGGTATGAAGACATGTATCGTTACATCTCTATTAACACCACAGTATTAATCACATACGCTATAGCAGGCAGTATTAGCATAAAGACTGAAATTAAAAAGTATTTTGCTCAATATTCTCGTTACCACAAGCTAAATGTTAAAGTGATCTGGGAAAGTCCATCCATCCATCCATCTTCATCCGCTTATCCGGGGTCGGGTCGCGGGGGTAGCAGCTCCAGCAGGGGACCCCAAACTTCTCTTTCCCGAGCCACATTAACCAGCTCTGACTGGGGGATCCCGAGGCGTTCCCAGGCCAATGTGGAGATATAATCTCTCCACCTAGTCCTGGGTCTTCCCCGAGGCCCCTCCCAGCTGTACGTGCCTGGAACACCTCCATAGGGAGGTACATAAAAGGGACCAAAAGATGTTATCCTTCAGATTTGGTGTTGGCATTGCTTGCGTTCACACGTTGTATGCCGACACTGTTTCTCCTTGGCCAAGTCTCATTAAACTTTGCTGTGTAAAACTTCACCGGTCTCCGAAAACCTTCTTCCTCGCACCTGACAGCTGGCTCACAATAATTCTTCAACAGTTACCCTTAAACTGCTGGATGACACTTTTTTTTTTAAATGGCAGGGATGGGGTCATTTCATTCATTTCCCTGGGGGAAGTTAAGACAGATATTTCATTATAAATTTACATTCTTATGCATCACCAAAATGATGTGACATTATGCATTTTAGACCAGAAACCATCATGGCATGCTTCTATCAATGGAAGACAGACAGGCTTCAACTCCTATTGTGGGTTTGGACAGAGTAGTGGGAGAGGTACAAAAATGGGATGTCAATTCATCAGGTGGCACGGGACATGACGATAAACAGGGTGACTTTAAAGCGCGATACTAGGAGACATAGCTGCACTGTCTCATCATCAATTGCAATTGAATGTTGGGACCTGGCATTTGAGTTTGCACAATGAAATGACATTGATTTCCCAGACCCCCATGTGTCTCAACTTATCCTCTCCCTTGTGAAGAGTTCACATTTTTTTGGAAAGCCATATTTTGAAAATAGTTTATTCATCCATCCATCCATCGTCAACCGCTTATCCTGTGTACAGGGTCGCGGGGGCTGGAGCCCAGCTGACATCGGGCGAAAGGCGGGGTACACCCTGGACAGGTCGCCAGTCCATCGCAGGGCCACACATAGACAAACGACCAGTCACACTTACACCTAAGGACAATTTAGGGCCACCAATTAACTTAGGCTGCATGTCTTTGGGTGGTGGGAGGAAGTTGGAGCACCCGGAGAGAACCCATGCAGACACGGGGAGAACATGCAAACTCCACACAGAAAGGCCGGGGCAACCGGGGTTTAAACCCGCGATCTACTTGCTGTGAGACCACAGTGCTATCCACCGGACCACCGTGCTGCAGTTTATTCTAGATCCAAATTGATTATTCCCAGGGATGCACCACATCCTTGTTATAGCCTTGCTTTAAAGACACCTCAAGTAAAAACTGGCTCAACTCACCCCGCTCTCCCCTATTGTTTTTCAGCATGTAGTGAAATGACTGATGACTTTTTGGGGGAGGACACATACATGGCTACAGGCCCCATGTGTAGCATTAAAGAAGCTCTTTGCACAAGTTCAAGCACAAAGACCCATCACCTGCCTCTGCCTGCTCACCTGAGAGGTATCGCATGTCCTTTCACCTGTGTTAATACTTTACCCCTCTTTCATGGTGGCCTTGCTCCTGTATTTACCTGACACCTCTTTGCTGACACCGCACTTTGTTGCAGTTTGACTCTCCTCTTCCTCATCACCAGCATTGAGGCCCCATCTGTGGTCAAGGATAAGGAGGAGGACAGGGAGGTGGAGGGATCTCTGTAGCCCTACTGATTTACAGCCCCGCCTAACTGTGACTGTGGCTCATGGCGAAGGGGCCAATGTCAAAGCTTCATCGGGCAGCTGTGCTTGTTAGATTCATTTTATGGCTCTTCTCATTCCTTGTCACAAGTGTCAGTCCTGACTGAGCTATAGTTCACCACATGTTAGACCAGATTCACTTGAAATGCATACAGTCGCACTGTATGGTATGTAAAGAGCGGAACGGCTTCACACAATTAGATGAGTTTCTAGAGAAATGCGTTGGGCGAAATCCATCTAAAAAATGCTGTTAGTATATGACTGACTCAAGGAAGCTGAACAGTTCTGACATTCAAAGGAGCTCTGACCCATAAAAGGTTACTGTGAAACTGTGATGTTGACCACATAAATCCGGATACAGCAGCCGTTTTGCTCTCAACAGGAACAAACAACTAGTTAGTTTGGAAAACATGCTGTTTTGTATCTCTGTTGCTCAGTTTGTTTTGAGATATTTCAGTTCTTGGCTTGGCTTGGCTTGGCTTTAGAAATTTAACTGGAGAGACAAATAATAATAATGTTTAAAAAATTTGTACATGTGATGGTTTGGTTTGAATTGTAAACAATCTAACCCCTGGAATGCAGCCTAAGCTTTCTGGATGTAGCAGATAATTTAAGAGATATGTTTCATGGCCAGAAGAACACCTGAACATTACACCAAAATGTGATTGGTGTACAAGTCATTTCAAAACCATGGGCATTAATATGCTGCAATAACTCCTCCCCTGTTTAAATATTTTTCACAATCCAAACTCAAAGCCTGACTGACAGGGTTTACTGTCTGTACTTGTTCACTTTGAGCCTCATTCTTCAAGTGCTATGCTTTCATAAAACGTTCTCTAAGTCACTAAATAGTACGACAAGGCTAAACAGAAAGTCAGATCAGGCTGGAGCTATTTTTTATAATGGGCACATCTTTATAATTTATTGTCTTTTTTCATCTCTTGTGTCTGAATCATCTCAATTAAGCACCAACTGGAAGACTATAACACCATCTCAGGAATTAATCACAATACGAAGTGATTAAAGAAGGTGAGACTAAATCAAATATTTGAAAGTGTTATGGACTGTGGATTTAACTTCAACTAAAATTAGAGCGAAATGTCATTCCAGTGGGACTTTCAGGACTGTTATTGCAAAAAGGGCTTAATTACAGCTGTTTTAATTATAAAAAAATCGGACATTAGGGCTTGAAACGTGAATTTTCTCTCTGGTTTGGACAATGTCATACCCCTAATGAGAACTGTTGAAATGTTTCACTACAGTATAACTGTCAAAAGAAAATGATGGAAATTGGAAAGCCTGTCCAACCTATCCCTGCTCTAACAAAACAGCATTTAGCCTTCCCATCTGCAAGAATTATACAACAAGAGGTGGGATCAGGCAGGCTACCCACTCATGATATAATGATGACCACATATAGCCCACAGCATATCCACCACAACACCTGCATAATAGACTTATGGAAGAAAAGCATGCTAAAGGGGGAGACAGCTTCTGCAGTGGTTTGTTTGTGTTGGTGGCGACGATGAGGAAACATCTGATCAACAACAAAAAAAACAACACAAAAGCAAATCTCTCATTTGACCAAATCATGCCTGCAGCTGTTAAACACCGCATTGAATGCTTTCGCTATCTCTCTTCTTTTCTTTCTCCCACATGCGCGCGCCTGCACACGCGCTCGCGTCCCCACGCAGCCGGGCGCGCACACGCAAACCTGCTCACCAATGCACTGCACAGGACAGGAGCCCCTGACAGTGCCCGTGCCTGCCACTGATCGCTGCCTGGCGTCTCCACAGCTCCGCTGGATGTTTGCGCAGAGGACACCTGCCTCCGCCGGTGACTGCACCGATCCGCGCGGCACAATCCAGCTCGTTTCAGCCTCTCAACTTTTGACCGATTTTCTTGCGGACACCTGTTCCAAGACTGTATTTGATTAGGGTGAAAAAAACGCTGTAGAGCCAGGCGTTTGACTACCAACTTGGGGCTTGATGGCACTGTTATTTTTTGACAGGTCTGGAAAGTTGCGCTGCGTCAAGGAGCATGGTCGCAAACTTTAAAAGCTTATAATAATCGAGAGACAGTTTTTAGAATGAATGCAAGTGAGTCACCACTTGCGTGAGAGGCGCACGGAGCTCCGGGGCTCTCCAGGTACTGAAAAGGAAAGGCGACACGGAGGAAGTCGTGATCTAAGCGGCGGATTGCGCCACGGAGGACGGAGGGAACGGACCGATGAGTCAACATGGGTAAGTAAGTGGAGTACTGTTATATTTTGAAACGATTGCCGCCAGAGGATGGGGAGCCCATGGATCTGCAAATCATCTATATTATTATCTGAGCGCACTCGTGGTCTTTACAATAACAGTATAGGGTTGATTGTTCTCCACTGGCGCATCTGTTAGTGTGATGGTCAGATACCTTTCGCGGCTTATTTCTGCACGGCAAGCTGACATCTCCAGTGTTAAAGAATCAGAATCCCCCCTCCTTATTTTTTTTTTTTCATTTAAGACCGACATCAGCACTGAGAGGGTTTCCTTCTCTATTCATGAATTTTAAAAACACAAATAGCCTACTGCTGGCGGGAGTGTTGGTGCTTCTGAATATCAAGGCGAGGAGATAATGCTCTCACCTTCATGATTTAGGAGCGATGTAGCCCAAATCTGAATCAGTTGACTTGGGTTTAGGTTCCAATGCAAAATGAGTTGAAGCTAAATACATCTCTCAGATAAAGTCCTTGGTATTGAAGCTGCAAGGACAAGTTTATTCTGACTTTAAATGGTCAAAATTTGGTGAGATGTGTCTGTCTTTTGTGTCCTCCCCCTCGCCTCCTTCCCGTTTTCCCCCTGAAAGCTCTGACATGTTTTGACTCCGTCCTATTTCTTCTACCTCCCCCCTTCTCCTGACAGCTCTGTGCACCTACAATCTCATCCCACACTGCCTTTCACCTCCTCCATTTTACTGGCTGTGGGTGCTCCAAACCCACACTTCTCTTCAGTGTTTCAGGAGCTATGCGTCCCTGTCAATATTAGACCTTCTTTGTGTGTGTGTGTGTGTGTGTGTGTGTGTGGGGGGGGGGGGGGGGTGCACAAACGAACTGTAGGTGTCCAGAATTGTCAGTGAATATGCGTTGAAAGGATGTCGACGTTCAAGCAGTCTGGAGCTGTTTTAATAGAAAGCCTCACGATGTTTCATGTCCTCTCTTTCTGTGCAACTTTGTCAGATGTTCTTGAATATCTCAGTAAAGTACTATTATTCAGACGTAGGCACGCGCGAGCGCGCGCACAGTGCATGTTTGATAGGCGGCTAGGTGCAGAGAGAGCCGTTTGAGTTGTTCTTAAACTGCACCACTGTGATTCATTTTGTTTGTCTTGCCTTGTCACTTGTTGGATTTATGCTGCTGTTTTGTTTAATTTTTTTGTTTTATTTTTATTCCCAAAATTACTGAAAAGCTGAGACAGGCTGGGGGGATGCATGCTGCCCACACATCTGTGCGGAATTGTGGCATTTTCCCAAGTAATGAGCAGCTTAGTGCAACTAATGAGCACATGCTATTACTGATTTAATTATGTCACCACAATGACTATAAGCCAAAATAAGTGTTTGCTTTTATTAGGATATCAACATTTCTGACTGAAGCTCTCAATGTCATCTTCATCCATTGTCCTTGTTTTCCTCATTCAGGGACAGGTTAAGAGCCAAAGTAAAGATTTCACTGCCTTCAGGGCTGAAGTTTGGTTGTCTAAATCATCCACACAGAAGGGTGGAACCAGGTTTGGCAATGTTTGAAGCAAGTAAGTTACATCTGTTAGAGTAGTCTAACTGTGAATAATGCCCTTCAAATCTAACACACACAATTCACAACACCAAAATGCTTCATTTATAATTATATCAAACAACAGCTGGATCTAGAGAATGTTTGGGATTTTTACTTGATAAATGACTTAAATGATCATCACAATTGTTGCCAAAAAAATGCTCAGTTGGTTGATAATTCATTTAAATTGACTAATCATTTCAAGACTCACATCAAGTAATGTAATATTATTATTTCAGAATGATAGGTACGAAAAGATACAATACAACTTTAAACTTTAAAGAAATTCATTTTGTATTGTTGTACAGTTGCGTTCAAGTTATGTACACCAAGACTGAACATACAGCTACACATATTACACTTTTTGTAAATATAAAAAACACATAATCAAACAAAGAATCATCACAGTTATACACATTATATTATATCCATTGGATCCAAGTTAGCAGTACACTGATTTTACTTTAGCAACAGTATAGACTGCATTTAAATGGAGGGACTCTATATTTGAGGGCAGAAGTTGGTATTCTCCATTTAAAACATGAGGAGTCAGAAGAGATATTGTTAGCAAGTCTGAGCATGCTCTTGTTGTTGAGTTGCTTGAAAAGAGAGTGCAACAGGTTGGCCAATAATATTTGCAGAAATTGGGATATTTGGACTGATTAGTTTTTAAATTTCACAGATAGGCGGCTGAGCCAGGCCATACTGCAGTACAGCATGACGCTCTGAATCACAGAAAAATGATCTGGCTACTGGCTCCAAAAGATCTGCGTCTACGAATTAAGTACACATGCTGCTGTATCTGGATCAAATCCATGATAGGGTGGCAATTGCCAGGTGTTTTTATGAAGAGACTTACATTGTGAATTGTCACTGGAGGTAGCTGACAATCAGGAGGAAGGCTAAAAATAATTTTCTGTCTTATTAATTTTGATGGTAAGAGTGTTTGTTTCCACACCATTCAATTAGTCAATCAACATCACATTGGTACAATCTATGGTTGTAGATAAACTGAAAAGGATCCTGGGATTTACCTATTGCTTTGCTGAGATGTTGGACCATACTATTTTCTAATGAATTCATAATTAACAGATGTAAGTGCTACTGGCCTAATGTAAGGACGACATACTTTTGACTAACAAGCAAACAAACACTGATACATTTGTGGCCTAAGCTGTTAAATTTATATTCAGCGCTGCCTCCCACAACAACAAAACTGCGAACCACACTAAGAAGCAATGTTTTCAGCCGACAGAAAGAAAAAGCAGAGGAAAGTGATGCAGGAGTCATTGTGAACAACACAGGTGCCCGATAGTGCGAGTGAACACACTCATCTGCTGTTGTAGAACTGCTTAAGTAAGAGCAACAGGGCAATTACGCTCAAATAACCTTCAATTTATTCAATAATCCATCCATTTCCTAGAGCAGACAGAGACAGTAATTGGTCCAGGGAGCACATTTCTTGAAAACATAAGCTGGATTTCATTTTTTTAAGTAACCTGTGGACACAGTTTTTCCCTTCCACGTATTCAAGCTTTTAATAGCGCAGATAATTAGAAGAGTGTTATTCACAGTTTTGCCACTGGCATAAAACTACTAACTTTTCCTGAAGCTTTGAGACCATTATGCAGTCTTAGACAGGAGGATCTAGTTTCTCAGCTCTGTAAATTCATTATCACACACTGCAAAGTTTTAATTGGATCAAATAAATACCCTTAACTGAAAGACAAGATCTTGCCATCCTACAGATTAAAGCAGTAACGGAAAATGTTGCTCTCTACTGGTTGGGTTTACAGTGTCCTCAGAGCCACACTGTGTATGATAAAGAAAAAACCTGCAATAAAATAAAATAGCTTTTAAAAACTGTACCTGTATAGGTCATTCATTTGGTGTGTGTGTGTTGGGGGGGAGGGGCATGCTGGACTATTTTGAATGGCAACCCTTCTTCCAAGTTTGTAATTCTACTTCATTCTGTGTTTTTCATGAAATTCCAAAATAACTGTGAAAGACTTCACGAAAACAATGTGTCCTGCACATTGAAGTCATGCAGTGAAATATGGGCAGAGGCACAAAGCTGAGAACAAAGTCTGGCAGTAAGCATTGGGAGCTGAGCCTGCACACCAATAAAACAAACAAAAAACAAGTAGACTCTGCTACAAGAGTTACATGCTAATGTGTTGTATTTTGTACGTCACTGAAGCATACTACAGCCTACCTTTGGTTGACATGGTTTTGTACATTTCATGATGCTTGTTCATATTTTGTCCAAACGACAAAAAAGATCATTTGTCAGGGCCTTCCAAAACAACATATATGTGCTTTCTGAACTGCCAACTCTGCCTAAACCAAATATAGCCACACCTAAAACTAATTGGTTATGCTTGCGGAAAGCTGTTGGGTCTGTAACACAAAAATTAAAGACTAAATAACCAACAATCAAAGTTAAGAAAACTAAATCTTTAGTTTTTATTTATTTAGGTTGACACTCAAAAATGTAGGTAATCTGCTTTATCAGGACTGCGTGGGTGTGGTTTGATTAGACTGAGAGTGGCATAAGCAAACAACCCTACAACTGTCGTCATGTTTCACCTGAAATGTTGCTAAATCCTAATTGGTGCATTACCTTTTTCCAGCAGAGCCCCGTCCACTTCAAAAGCACAATACAGAAATCTCCTATGTGAAATAACCTTTTACGGTTCCAACCTCAACTACATCTATTCTAGCAGAAAAATGTGAGTCTGTGCAGCAGCCCATAGTTCATAACGTGAAGCTGATTTGAAATGAGGTCTTCAGGGCCTTTTAACAAATGACCATTTCTTTCATATTTATGATGAGGACAGCATCTTTGGGTATAGTAAGAAGTCCCAGAAGGGACATGGAGAAAAATGTAAATAGGAAAGGGGGTCGGGGAGGAGGGGGGGGGGGGGGGGGGGGGGGGCTATTTCTGCGTTCTCTCACACTAGTTTAAACACGCATGTTTTTCCAGGGAATACCTGGGAAACAGAAAAATAAGCACCAACAACAGTAACATGTTTGGATATATAATCTGTGCAGTTCTTGCCAAATATGTTTTTTTATTAAGTTACCATTTGTGCAGATGGTGCTTTTATTCTAACGGATTTATGTCAGATTTTTCTTTCCCTCTATAATATGTTCCTCCACATCCCTTCCAGGGCTTTCCCCGGAACGGAAGTGGAGCCAGTGTAAAGGCTAGTGAAAATGATGAACATACTGTGACAACTTCCATACATAAAGTATACTATAGTTCAGTGGTCGGCAATAGGCGGCTCGCGGGCCAGAACCGGCCCGTCAGCAATAATGTCTGGCCCACGGCCAGATTGCTTTAACAGCAGAAAAATAAAAAAATTGATAGCGGCTGATGCTGAAATAGATCTCAGTCATGACAGCTACAGTTACTCATGCAATCACTTCCTCTTAAGTGATTGTACCTTCAAAATAAAAGCGCGAGAATGTTTTTGCAACAATGCTTTATGTCGAGTTTATTGAGAGCTTTTACTTTGAAGAGTTCTAAAGGACATTCAAAAGAGATTCTGGCTTTCTTGCCACACCTCTGAAAAAGCCGTCAGTAAACGTGTGATTGGACTGGATCCCCTGAATTTCCTCAGGGAAATGAAAATAAACGTCCATTGTGAGCATGTGCAAATGTGTCCTTATAATCAATTTGTTTAACAAGGGTGAAAAAAAGATATCTGCAGTTAGTTAGAATTGATCTTACAACCTTCCTAATGGGAGTCCCGCACAGTGCTGACAGAACTACACGTATACAAGGATTTGAAATAATTTGAATATGTTCTGGCCCGCCATGTAATGGCATAAAAAAAATTTGGCCTGATGCCAGACTTATTTGCAGACCCCAGCTATAGTTGAATTCTCAAGGTAAAAATAACCAGTTACAACATATACAGCAGAAATAATTAAATAGACTCTGAAGCACATTGGAATTGACTATTCACTGGCAATAAGTGCTGAATTCTGATTAACAATACATATTGCTTTTCACACTGCTGAATGCGTCTGACCTTTACTGATTACCAGTACCACACACAAACTCATCATCCACGTCAACTCCTCAGCCTTAACAACAGGCTCGCTTCGGTTTGTGCTGATCCTTTGACATCAGCACTCATATCGATCAATGCAGCTCTCTGCACAGATTTCTAAACCAATAACTTGTGTGCGTGTGTTTATGTAGATCCATAGGAAAGGCAGAGTCAGTAAAGTTCCTTATATGTGTGAAGACTTCTCAGTCAAGATGTTAAGCACTGTGGGTGTCAAGGTTGAAGACTTTCAGTGACATAGATGATTTATTGGGTGCAACTATTAGGGAAGCAAACTATCTGCCTCAATGCAGTCCACTGCTGTATGAGGCAGACTGTATGATTTTTAAAATAAAATGTGTTCCTTCTGATTTGGTTCATCATATGGTCCTATCTATGATGTCCATTGTACTTTTATCATTTTTAATGAAAACACCATTAGGGTTTGTGTATCTTTACAGCCAAGGAATTAAGCTACTGCCAATGACTAATAAAGATAAGGAGCACAGTAAAAATCAGATCAGATTTCAAGGCAAAAATAAAATCTGTAAACCATTTCATAACTTTAATTATCTATTGATCAGGCACGAACATCCTGTCAGATCAAAACATTGCAGCAATATATAATTAAAGTTTTAATGTGAATATAAAGCAGTGTGCAGATAACAGTTTTGCCATGACATTGCTTAAGTACAAGAGTGTGTATGTTGTTTTTCTTGTTATTAAAATAGTAGGCTACACAAAAATGCTTCAACAGATGTATGATTACTGGATATTTATAAGGCTCATAGTGACTGAAATATCTGGCTAGAGAAAGCTGTAGGCAACAGACCAGAATGGTTTGGCTGAAGCTGCTCTAGAAAAGTCCATCCAACATCCGTTGTGGAATAAGGCTGCCTTGTTCCACAACGGGTAGCTTTTGGTGCCACATAAAACCTGCTGGTATAAAGGTGTCGACATTCAAAATAACCAATTAGCATTTTAAGGTTTCCCTCCTTGCAAAGTGGTTTTTAAAGATGCACTGTAATGCTTTTTATGAAACAACTGTGTTTGTTCTGTCTTTTGTTGTTTGTTTAACATTTGTTGTGCTGCTTCACATAAAAAAAAGTCAGTTAGAGCAGTAGTTTAAATGTTAATACATTAGTATCAACAAAAATAATAATATAATAATTGATTCATTGATTATTAATTGATTATTTATTGTTATTGTATTAAAAAGATGCCAACACAGTGACAATATACATTTATCCTCAGCAGTTCTGATAAATGTATATTGTCACTGTGTTGTAAATTGAATATCTCAAGTTCAAAACAAGCTATTTTAACATGGCACCTGTTTTGTCATGTTTTCTGACATTTTAGAGTGAACAATTAAAAATCATTATATTAATTATGACAGTTATCATCAGTTGTAGCCAGTTGTTTAACGTCACGTAATCAGAAGCGTGCTTTACTGAGAAAAGATATTTACAGTTAAAATACAAAATTATGTAGGCTAAAATACCTGTATATATGGATGTTGCCATATATACATACAATATACATACAATCATGAAGCGTAAGATTTGGAAGGTACATAACTAATCGTCAGTCTTTTTTTCTCACTGTTTTAAAGAAAATAAAATACAATTCCTGCTGTTTGTCGAAATTTCTATGATTGCTCTAAAGTCTTGAATGTAGTCAACCTATAACAACACTGTATCTTAATACACTATATTATTAAAACATTCCCAGTCACATTGTAACTGGAAACTTCTCCAGATGTCTTCTGTGAGGTTTTAATTATTTTTTATCTTTCTCCTGCAGCTGTTCTTCAGACCTGCAAGCTGCTAGTGTCACTATGTCTAACATAATTATGATAGTCCTAGCTTTCCTCCTACTACTGTTAGTTGATTTCAACGTTAGGATTCATTCAATTATCAAACATTTAATTTGCATGGTTTTTGACTGAAAAGGTATTTATCCATTTTATTTGATTAACACTAGCTCAAAGCTCTTTAGCAAAGCCTCACTGTTACTATCTTTACCTACAGTTTAATACTGGGGCATTCATTTAGAACTGCAAACAAACACAATTAGGGATACGTGTCCGGTTATACTGTGTGGTTACCTCAAGTTAATCCACAGCTGCCAGCCAATCAGAATTAAGAATTTAAAGTGGCCATGGCACAATGAGCATGATAAACACGTCAATCAATAGACATGGCGACTAGCAAGGCTGCACTGCACTTACAGTGACAAGATGATGTATATTAAAGGCATTTTCTCTTGTGGATAAATAAGAATTCTATATACCGTATGTTGCTCATCCCATTGATCTGGTAATGCTTAGATTAGCAAATCAATACACCTGATCATGGCATTAGGTATTTAAGTGGTGATAATTTAGACCTTTCTCTTTTCCTATAAAAGGGGCCGGCAGGCAAAGCTAGAGCAATCTGTCTGTCTTCATTCCCCTCTTTCACTGTTATGGTTGAGAAGGTCATGAACTCACTAGCCTCAGTTACTACATCCCTCACAAATCCAGCCAGAATAACTGAGCTAACAAAATTGAGTGCTCGTTTCATTTAAATATTTAATGGATGCTACCCCATTTAAGCTGTATTTTTCCAGTACTGGTGTGATATTAACCAGCCTACTCTATTTTTATATATGTTTTGTTCCTGTTGAGTGTGAAATTCGGACTGGCTGCGTCTCCCTGCTTGTATGTGTAACTCCAGTAGTAGTAAAATAAGCTTTTATCATAAATCCGCTGTTTTATACTGCTTCATGCTTTTGCTGTGAGTGGAAATTACAGCTGACTCCAATGTTCAAATTAATGGGTGTAAAATAATGGGTTTTAAGTGTGTAAAAGGTACTTCATTTCAATATTGTAATGCCAGTGTCCAATTAATCACTGTTGCATGATGGGCCCCGTGACTGGTAATATGTCACATGCCCTGAAAGTATTTTTAATTTTATGTGCCTTAAATCTGAGTGAACACACTCAATAATGTAATATATCACACATGCTGTAGTGCCATAGAATTTCGCTGGCCTAAGCTCGATCGCACATCACACACTTTAAAACCCTTGGCTCCAGTGTCAGAGAGGAAGACAGTCGGGGACGGCTGGAAGGTGGGTTGGAGGAAATTACATATCCATATCTGAAGCTTAAAGTTCTGTGTGTGTGTGTGTGTGTGTGTGTGTGTGCGTGTGTTTGTGGGAGTGGGAGCATAATACACAATCAAGAGTATAGTATAGTTTATAAAGTCTTAAGTAGAAGAAAAGGAAAAGAAATGTAGCATCATGCAATAAATCCATATCTAATATGTTAATCATACATTTCTGCCAGTATACAACCTTGAAAAGAAACCCTTCCTTTAAAGTGTATAACTGTGGTACAGTAGACCATTTAATAAGAAATAGTAGATATATTTTGTTTTCTTGCGCACTTCTCATTTCTTTGAAGTGCCACAGCGTGAGGCCTTAGCACTGTTGGCCAACCCACTTGGGCACTCTGGGTAATAGCCTTTGCATCAGTGCTCAGAGCACCATGCATTCAAATGAAATATCAACTTGTCGCACCGCCAAGGAAGACGACAGCTGACTCTGTTGGGCCTGCCAGAATCCACTCTGTCCTCAGGGGGGAGGCAGGCTCACTTTAATGGGATTTCACAAAGGTTGGAAACATGTCTATAGGTGAGATAATTGGGTAAAAGATATATTATACAACTTATATAATAATTTAACTTTGTACATTTACACAACATGTTTTGTACATTTGCAAGCCCTTTTTAGTTGACATTTAGTGTTAACATTTGAGTAGTTGTGCCCAGAGGGGCTCTGGAGCAGAGAGCCTGTTCCTTAATTGATATTTATGAGCTGCAATTGCATCTTTATCAGAGTTAAATTGTGTTGATGCTTCATTTGTTGCACACGATAAAAGAAAAAAGCAATTAGCTGTAGTTTGCTTTGAGGCACAACTGCTCATCTTGTTCTTCTCTAAGAGCACTGCTCCACTGGCTGAAATGCTATACACAGGGTTGGGGTGTAACGGATTACATGTAACGGATACCAAAAAAAGTAACTGTATTCCGTTACAGTACAGAGAATAAAGACGTAATCAGATTACAGGTATATTTTAAAAAATGGGGGTTTACTCATAGATATTACTTTAAGCAGAAAGTTTCCATGAAACAGAAAACGCAGTGCTATTTGCCTCCATATATGTTTTTTTTTATAAACAATAGATGGTATATGTACGTGTTTCTGTAAAAAACACAAAGCTGGGGAGGGAGATGTTGCAGGTATTGATTGGCGTTTACAGTCGCCAGTAGCACAGAATGTGTTAACGTTACGCCCCTACCCCGTCATGCAGACTCTTTACAGACTGGTTCCAGCTCTCAGTGAGTGGACACAGCAGCTGGACCGGGACCGAACACTAACTTCGTGGCCGACAAAGTCCAGTTTGACCATTGGGAATACTGTACACCGGTGGTTTTCTTGCCGGGTTTGGCAATTGGCACCCCGGGGCTGAGTAAGGTAATAGAACCGCTAGCAGCACAGCTAACCGACCGAGCTAACTAGCCACAGATAGAGGCAGATAGGCTACAGTTAGCAGTTTAGCAAAACGTTTAGCTAATTATATCCATCAAGAAACTCTGTAAATCATCTCAGTACTGGATTCCCTGTTGTTCTCTGAGGCTGTGTTCAGTTCTGTACATGCCGTGTTCACTAGAAGGGTGCTGAGCGAGGTTTCGTTGCCCGCTCACCCGGTGCCTTTGTGGTTCACAATCAGGTGCTGCACCCTGCCTTCACTCCCTGCTGGGTCCCCCGCCCCTGGCCTGAAAACCTCCAGTGCTTGAGTAAAGGTGTAAACACCTTTATACAGTCTATGGTAAACACAAACACTCTCCCAGTGCTCCGAGCTCTCAGTACGGGCAGAGTGAGCTAATTTGAGTGGTTGCACAGTTAACTGAGCTAATAACAGCAGCTAGGAAGCTGTTAACTATCTTCAGCTACAAGTAAAGCTATCTCTCCATCAGGAAACTCTGTGAATCACAGAGTTGAGGCAGAGCAGCCGGGGACATAAGAGAGAAAACTAAAAAAATATTTTCTCCATATTTCTAATCTAGCTCCATCAAATTTGATCCAGTTTAACCAAAATCAGTGACAAAAATTTAGTTTTTGTATAGTATTCAATGGGGCGCAAAATGAATACAACATGTGCAGAAGGAGTCATCAAAATTTTAAAATGGTTTTCCAAATGACAAACTCTTATATGTCATCAAGAATACCTACAAAACAAGTTTTTTGTCATTGATGGGCCAGATATTGCCATCATGGTGACATAGTGTCTCACATAAAAAACATTTAAACACTTTTGGAATAGGAGATTTTGTTATTCTATGTTTCACTAAGCAGACAACGCATCTTTGACACTCTCTTGCCTTCTTTGCCTATTTGGCATTGAAGTAATCCAAAAGTAACAAAAAGTAATCAGATTATATTACTTTTATTTTGTTGTACTTGGATTACGTTACTGATTACATTTTTAAACAAGTAATAAATATGTACCAGATTACATTTTTAAAGTAACCCTCCCAACCCTGGCTATATACTGGGTTTTACCAACAAGAATTATAATTTGAATCAACTTGAAATCAACGTTTTACTGTTACAAAATGTATTTTGCCACAATCTAAATCAAATAAAAGGGGAACGATTTTACACACAGACAACAGTCTGTTTACAGATCTTAAGGAGTACTACTACATGTGTGAAAAAGGTTGTTTAAAGCCTTTTGTGGCTCCAGATGGGGCTGCCTCAACTTGCCTCAAGTGCTGTCACTTGAGTCAGCATCATCTGGGGCTGAAGACTACAAGTTTGAAAATGAACATATCTGGAGGAGTAGAGTTAAAAATAATTGAGTTTACCAAACCCCTGCAGCCCGCTCCTCATCTCTGCTTGAGGCTAGCGACTTAAGGCTACATTAGCCACTACAAGCACAACACAGTCAACAACAGAGACATTTTTACTTTCTAATATATTTTAAGCTTTCTAACAATAGTGTAAATTGTAACTGAACCAATTGTACTGGTGTATGTTAATGTATGCATGTGCATGAAATCTTTGTGCTTGTCTGTGTATTCCTTCGGGGATAGAAGTGGATGGAGGCATTATGTTTTCGGGTTGTCTGTCTGTCCATCCGTCTGTTCGTCAGTTCCATTCTCGTGAATGTGATATCTAACACCTTGAGGGATTTTCTTTTCAGTTTAACACAAATGTCCACTGATTACACTTTGGTTGTCAAGGTCAAGGTCACTGTGACCTCACAGGCCATAACTCTGAAATTGATGACCATATTTCATAATTGGTCGGAAAATGTGTGACTGTGACCTCAAATGACTTGGCAAACATTTTCTGGCAGTAATTATGACATTTCACACATATGTTCAATGGGATACAATGATGGAGTCACAAATTTTTTTCTCAAAAGGTCAAAGTTCAACTTCCCTGTGACATCATAATGTCCTAGAAAAAATGCTTTTTTGGCCATTATCAAACACCATAACTCAGAGACAGAAAGCGAGATTGTGACCATATTTCACAGTTGGTTAGTGGTCATAGTGAACTTAAAATAGTTTTTTAGCCGTAATTTAAGAATAATTGGCAATTTTGACTAGAACGACACAATAATAAACAATAACTAACACAGTACAAGATGTACTCCATCTCGTTACTTCTGCCTTCCACTTCCTGCCTGTCTGAAATTTGATCGTCAACGGAATAAAATGACAACGTACTGGAGCACGCCTAGCTAATCGTGATCCTGTGAGTGATTTTCACCTACAGCTCATAGAGAGGCTTCGCATCTCTTAAATGTCAGGGCGGTAAATCTAGTTATTTCATGAGAACATGATGTACTGTATTTGGATTTCTTATTCATCCTCCTTTTTTAGCATCATAACAGAGACCGTGTTTATCATAAAGCTGTGTTTAACTCCACGCTGCCTTTGAAGTGTCATTGGTGCCTCACTGCCAACTCTCACAAGTCACTTTACAAATGAGGTCTTAAAGCAGCAGTAGGAATTCTTTTAAAAATAACTTTTTTGTCATATTTGCTAAAACTGTCACTATATTCTGACAGTAGTACATGAGACAGATAATCTGTAAAAAATAAATAAAATTAAAATATATATAATCCGGTTCCACTGGCTCCTCTTAGTGCTCCTAATGCCATTTGGGACACAGAAGGTTTTGCATTGTATGTTCAGTTGTTAACGACATGGCATATTTCCCATGGATGTGGCTATTGTGGCTCTATGGCTTGTGCACCTCACACTTGCCACCTCCCTTGTGGCAATTCGGGGAAACAAGGACTCTTGCAAATCAACTCATGTCGGTACAATTATATGAGACTCCAGCTTTCCAAAAAACATAATTTATACAGGAATCATTTCACTTGTCTCTCTGACCAAAAGTTAAACACAAACTATCAGCCTGGAATGTCCATTATCACTAACTACATAGGGATCTACATCTGAGTCAACTTGTGTGAGGGTTGACTTCCGTTGTTGTTGAACTGTCTTGTAGGAGAACTGAAAAAGATTAATTCAATGGCTGATTATCCTGTTGACTATTACGATGATTTTTCCACCGATGAAAGTAATTGCAGTGGTATAACTACAACAAATTAATTTGCACACTTATCGGCATGTAGACCCCAAAATCAGGGTGGGTATAACGCGTTACATGCAAGGTTTGGTTGTCCTACTAATGTAACTCAAATCCAGTAAGGGTAAACTATGCCACTGGTGGCGGTTTTGGAAAGCAGCCTGCGTCACCCTTTCACAAACCAGCAGAAATACCTTCACTTTCCAGTAATGGTGTATTAATATGTCCATTGGGTACTGTACATCCCAAGAAAGATTCATTGATTATAGATTATTATATATAATAGAACTCTCATTGCACAGAGCATGGCTTTCTTTTGATGGAAAATATTTATTTTTCTCTAATTTTGCATTGGCTAGTTTAACATTCATTGCTATTTGTTTTAAAGCAATGCCCATCGGCGAATTTATTAAATAGAATGTTGCCAGTGAAACTGACCTTGGTTTGTGTTATTTATTTAGGAAACAATATTTTTTAAGAAGCGATGTCCTCTATATATAGGCTTCTTTCAATGGGTTGCTCGCGCGCTATTGCCACAATAACTCTTTATGTTGTAAAGATCGTGTTCATAGATGCGTTGGAAATCATATTGTATTGAGTTCATGGCCACTGCAGAAGGCAAATCATATTCAGCACCCTTCATATAAACAAGTGGTTTGGTTGGCTACATGTCCATAACAAGATAGCAACATATCCAGGCAACAATAGCAGGCTAGGCAGCTAGAAAGTATGGTATTTTAAAGTTATTTTATCGATATTGTAACTTTTGTGTGCAAGTGGCCCCGGATTTGTATTCCTATGGCAAGTCTCAGACTTTTTCTGTCACGTGCGTGTGTCAAGTAAAAGCCCCCCAACTCCAGCAAAAGTGGATTTCATTTTCATGATTACAACATGGGCAATTAAAATAAAACAAAGATT